>NC_090931.1:1169069809-1169718226 GCF_040938575.1 Ambystoma mexicanum | reverse complement strand
ATTGCCACAAACAGGGGTATTGTCGCTGTTAGAAACTCTGAATACAGTTATGTGTACTGTGAGAGTGATGTCAACCACACACAAAGGTCAAACATCACTGCAGTACCCGTTAATGGATCAGTAGTATCCAAGACAAATGTACCACAGCATTTAACAGCACCAACTGTGAAGATGGAGGCATACATGACATGCACACATGGCACCTACTTGATGAAGCTGCATGGGTGTCCATGCCTCCTATGCCAACCCCCTGCTAACTGATGAGTCCACTTGCAATCTCTTCAAACGGAGTCAGCTCTTCCACATGTGGTGATCCACATACAGTAGCCTGGACAGAGGATACATTGCTGCCAAGCTTCTCCTTGGTCTGTTGCATGAGGTCCCCCATCCTCTTGTGGACCTATTCTGCAGTGCACCTCTCCACACCACAGTCACTTATCTGATCTGTGACCTCCTGCCACATCGCCTACTGCTGGGTCGCAGGAAGGTTACTGTTAGCCCAAGCGCAGAGGTTGTCATGGTGTTTGCCAAGGTAATCAGTGCGGATTATCAGATCCTCATTTGTAATGTGCCTCTTTCTTGCTGGCCCCTTCTCCTTCACCTGTGCCTCTTCATGGGGTGCTGCCTATTCCTGCTCTGCAGGCTGGCCCTTCCTGCCCTTCCTGCTACGAGTGGCTTTTGGTTGTACAGGAGCACATGTAGGCTTACCACCAGATACAACAGGTGGTCCCTTCTTCTGCCCTCATCGTTGTCCGCATCCTCTTCCACTCAAAGGTACTGTGCTATTTTCCCATTGCCCCCCTTAACAAACACTGGCTCCGTGCACAACCAGGAAATACCTGTTTTACCCCCTTACAATCTCTGGCTCTGTGCACACCAGGAAATGTGCATTGCACTACCTAAATGTCTCCACCCCTGTGCACAACAGGAAATGCGTGTTGCATCTACTAAATGCCTCGGCTTCCATGCTTTGCAGCGATGCACAGGTCACACAAAGCATTAAGCACATAGATGTATGTCCTACAGTGCTTACATTACATGCATAGACCCCTGATCTGCATGTATTGAAGACACCTGTTTCTCCTGCCGTGTGCCTTATCTTGCCTTCTGTCATATATTGCCTCCAAACCTCACCATCTCCTGCTCCCTGGTAGTGTGCCACTGGTTTCTGACTAATTGCACTGTTTTGCCCCACAGCACATGTCATCATGGCCCAGATCCACCCCAACAGCCTCAAGGGGAGCCATGCCCAGAACATCGATCAGCACCCCCAAGGCGAGGCTGAGGGCTGTCAACTTCACTTCTGCAGAAGTTGACATCCTGGGTGGGCAGGTCCTGGCCCATTCTGATGCCCTCTTCAATCCACAGATGCAGGTTGGCACATGCAAGCATCATCAGAAGATCTGGGCAGCCAATAGTGTGGACCAGGCCAAGAAGTGCTGGAATGACCTCAGGGTCCAAAGACAGGCAAAGACATCCCTCAAGGCAGGTGCTTCCTTGGATGTGCACCGTGCAGGCCGCCATCAGGTGTCACCCCTTCATCTCTGTGTCATGGAGAGTGTTAACCTAGCCATCCATGCCCAGGTTCTTGATCTGCAACACAGGTCAAAGCTGCTGTGAGTACTCACAAGGTGAACCTTTCCACAGAGTGTGTGTGTCCTGTATGGATATGCATGATTTGATCAAGTGTGTTCTTTTCACAGTATGTGTGTCACACAATTCTTGACTAACATGCAGCCTAATGCTAGCGCTAGGAGTATGTGATGGCACACATCTGTGAAGTGGACAGGCGTAGCAATGTTTTCTGTCAGATTTTGGTGACAAAGTATGCTTGTATGCATTCAATGTGAGATGCTGACAACAAAGCCTCACACAGGAGCAGTTGCCAGGTTGATATGTTGCATCCATGTGCTTTGTCAGGTCAATGATTGAGGGGCCATACATGGCATGTCATCACGGCATTTTTTGGGGCTGGGGGCAACAGCATGTTCACTCGATCCTCATCAGCGGATGCATCTACATTTTGTGTGTTCCATGTTGGACTGGTATGGGTGAAATACTTGTGTATAGGCACGTTATAAATGTCATATCAAATAATTTCATGCTGCTAGACCCGGTTGGATGGTGATGTGCCTACGGTGCTAGGAAATCATGTGGCTAGGTTCCCTACTATGGTCATTCCTGCAGGATACACTTGGGTCACTGCATCTTTGGTATGTGATGCAAAATGAGTTGTTGCCATGTGTATGTGGCTACAAGTCAAAGTGCTGGGTTTACATTTGCATGTCTCATCATTTTGACTTGTCCTTTTTCCTACACTTGTGTGACTATATTCATTCTGATTGGAGAGTATGGCCATGTGTGTGTGAGGCAGTTGCTGGTTGACTCATGCTGACTGCATGTTACTGTTACCTTTGTAGAAACTACACATGCATTGGCACTGTTAATTGAAGCCTATGTTGTTTGTTCCCAATTCCACTGGTGTAGTAGCTGGGTGCAAGCTGTGCTGTTGAGCTGTTGATCTGAAACCCATGGACAAGACCTCCAGACCCAGGTGCAGACCGCTGCCATGCCTAGTTGTTTCCACCTCTTCTGAGGGCGATATGGATGGGAGAGAGTCCCAAACATTGTAAATGCTGCTGCGGGTCAGCCCCCAAGGATTTCATCATTGTGTTGAACATCTCAGCAGCAGTGGGAGAGGGTGGTGGTGACATTGCCACGCACAGGCCCCAACCTATGGAGACCACATTAAAGGTATCTGGGATGCTGGAGGAGGAGAAGGAGGAGGAGGTCATTGCAGGCCTGCTCACAGTGTCAGGTGGGAGTACTAAGGGATGTGTGAATGCTGCACACCTGCCTCTGAGACAGAAGAATGAGCAGTCTGCAATGAAGGGGTCTGCACAACCTACTGTCCCAGGGCCATCTGCTACAACACTACCAACCTTCACTGATGCCTCCACTCAGACAGAGGCCACACTTACAACCAATGTGGTCATTCAGGATGAGGTGCTGCCCCTGCTGAAGGGTGGCTTGTGGAGGTAGGATTCTATGTGTGATGCTGTGCATGCATCTCGTGATCAGCTTGTAACACATCACATGCAGATGGGCTGTCACAACTGCCAACATCACTTCTTTCTGTTGGTCTCTCAGGACAGGCCACTGCAATGGCCCCCTACTGCGTGCTGCAGTCATCCTTCACTGAAGCCTCCATGCCAGATACCACCATGGCCTTCTGTGCACCTGTCCCACCACTGCCCCGTCTGGATGTCCCTGTGTCCCCGGTGGAGGTGGAAGTTCATTTGATGGCAGATGAGGCGGTCACTGAGCCTGCCGGGGAGCTTACAGGGAAACAGACTTTGACGGTACACAAGGTATTTGAGGGCAGTGCAGGTGCTGAACGCCCCCGATGCAGACTGTCATCCTGTTGGAAGGAGTACATGCACCACACACAATGCCAGGCAGCATGAGATGTTGGCAATGAGGAGACACATCCTGAAGGGCATTGCCAGTAGGAGGAGGCAAGCAGGCACACACATGATGCGAGTGAGGCAGGAGGCATGATGGCACCTACAGACTCTGGTTTCGGCCTAGGTGCACTTTATGAGGAAGCAGGTGGAGGAGAGGCAGCAGGCATGTGATGCGGCAATAGACAATGCTAGGGCTGAGGTGGATGGGAGGTTGGCTTGGGAGTAGACTGCCATCCTGGGGGAATCTTGCAGGGCAGTGGAGGAGATATTAGCCCTGCAAGCCCTCAAGGAAACAACAGAGGCCGACCTGCAAGTGGCAGAGGTAGAGAGGGAATTGGCCTTGGCTGAGGCATTGTCAGAGATCTCAATGAACTAGCCCGCTGACTCAAGTAAATAGTTAATTAGTTGTAGGTTTCCTTTTTTTTTATTAGACAATTATTCCCTTCCCCTTTTTTGTACATTGTTTGTTTTCAATATATTTTGATGTTATGATTCAACAACAAAGCTTAATGTATCTTTGTCCCTGTGCATCTTTTGTTTGGCCATGTTCTGAGAGTGAGTATGCCCTATGGCTGTCATGAGGGCTTTGGCCAAACTCTGTGGCTCATGATGGTACTCTGTTGTTTGCTGAGGGAAATGTGTGCATGCTTCATTTGTGTGTGATATTTAGTATTTCTTCTTTGTTTGTTTGCTTGTTAGGCACTTATACAGCAAGAACAATACTGTTCCAAAGGGCCCACAGGGTGGAGACAAAGGAGTGAAATACATTACATAACACAATAATTAATAAGTGCAGTTCAGGGGAAAGGAGGAATGGATGAACCTACAATGCCTTGTGAGAATTCAGAACGTACACGTGCAGCAAGTAAAAGGGCAGAGGGAGTAAGTGCTGGGGTGTCCGGGCTCATGGGTGAGCCACAGATGAAGTGCTTGGTTGTTGAGTGCTACATGGCCAAAGGCCACGTTAGGAGTAAGTGCGATCCTTCAGGGCGGAAGGTGTGCCAGGGGATGTGCTGAAAGAAGACAGGGGCTGGGCTGATTTGGTCAGGGGCCCGAGGATGTATAAGGGCCCAGACACCAATCACAGCAACTGTGGGAATAGTAGAGAAGAGAAGAAGGGAAGCAGGAGGTGAAAAGGAATGTCTTGAGGAGCTTCCAGAATTTAAAAAAAAGTCCTGCTCAAGGTGCAGATGCAGGGGGAAACTGTTCCATAGGAGGGAGCCAGCTGAGGAAAGTAATCAACCACCTACCCTCTATTTAGCAAAACACTTTACACATAATGAGTTAGTGCCAGAGGAACAAAGTGGTCAAGAGGGAGAGTATGTAGTAAGATAAAAATGAAGATAGTGTGGTGCCCAGACCCAGACAGCCCTGTGGATGATGCAGGGAGATTTGAATTAGCAGCAACCGGGAGCCAATGAAGACATTTTAGGGCAGGATAAATGCAGTCCCTGGACTTAAGGCCAAGGATAAGTCTTGCTGTCCTATTCTGAATTAGCTGGAGGGGTCACAGTGTGGAAGAAGGTATATTCAGGAGGAGGCTATTGCAATAGTCAAGCCTAGAGAGAACCAGGGTTTGGGTAACATTGAGTTTCTGGGGGAAACAGAGAAAAGGGAGAATTCCTCTGATATGAAAGAGCTGAAAGTGGGACTTCTTGGCAAGGTCTTGAGTGTGAGGGAGGAAGGAGAGAGAGGAGTTAAAGAAGACTACAAGTTTCTGGCTTCAGAAGAAGGAGCAGGGGGAGATACACGGAGGAAGGCCAGAGTGAAGGGAAGAAGGAGGGAGCAAGGATTCTGATGGGAAGGATCTCAGTTTTACAGGTTTTGAGGAAGAGATCGTTGAAGGTGCACCAGCACTGGATGGCAGATAGGCAGTTAGGGATGATGGAGGGTGCAAAGAGGTTTAGCAGGAAGTTTAAAAAAGAGTTGTGTGTCATTTGCATAACACTGGAAGTTGGAGGAGGAAGAGGAGATGAGGCATGCAAGCAGAGCAAGGTAGATGTTAAAGCCATGGTGAGATGATAGAACCCTGGGGGATACCATATGTGGATAAGGAAGCAGGAGAGGAGAAGGTGCCCAAGATGACTTGGAAAGAGCAGTCAGTAAGGTAGGATGTCAGCCTGCCCAGTGCACATCCTGAGATACCAAATGTATCGTGGAACCTTTATATGAGTATGGAATGGTAGACTGTGTCAAAGGCAGAGGAGAGATTGATATTGATGAGGACAGCAGAGGAGTTGGAGTCCAGAGATGCAAGCAGTTCTTCACGGGTGTTCAGAAGAGCAGTTTCTGTGCCTCTGTATGCTCGGAATCCAGACTGATGGTCGTGGAGACCATTAACAAGTTCAGTGTGTGAGTTGAGTTGTGGCAATACTAACTTCTCCATCAGCTTCCCCAACAAAGGGTTGATGGAAATAGGGCAGTAGTTGGCAGGGCAGGTAGTATCTATTGAAGATTTTATCAGCAGTGGTCACACAAGGGAGTGCTTAAACGAGGAGGGGAAAGATCCAGTGGTAAAAGAGTCATTGCAGAAATCAGCGAGGTTATCCTTGATGGTTCTGGATGAGCAAGGGCAAACCTGTTTAGAAGAGACCTTCATGGAGCAGACAACTCTGGTAACTTCTTCAGGTGTGACAGGGTAGAAGGTGGATAAGGTGCAAGGAGAACGGAGAGCGGGCAAGGGAGGCAAGGAGGAGAGGGATGGCTTGGGAGGGTGGCTAGCAAGGGCGTTCAGAAAGATCTAAGTTTTGGTGTCAAAGTTGGTGGCTAGTGCGTTGCAGAGGGCCTGAGAAGGGGAAAGGAAGGAGGAGACTGTAGAAGGGTTGGCTAGTTCCCTGCATCTCTTGAAAAGTTCAGCCGTGTTGTTGGATGCACCGGAAACCCGGGCCTATATGTGGGCTCTTTTTTTGGTGCGGATGAAGAGTCTGTATTGCCTTTGGAGCAGGCAGCAGGCCAGTTTGTCAGAGGGTGAGCCTGAAGGTTTCCACTTCTGTTCCGCCACCCTGAATTTTTTTTTCAGGGCCGCAAGTTCAGAGTTGTACAAAGTGTTACATTTTGAACTTATCGTTATTTAATATTTTGCATACAATGGAAGGGGTTTGCAGAATAACTCTGAGTCCAAATAATTGACACAATTTAGAAAGATGGCAGAGGTTGCTGTTTTATTAACAATTATCTAAAACAAGGATGTTACATCAGACTTCAACAGACGTTTGTTCAGTTTTCAACAAATTTCACATAAAAACATCCTTATGTCCAAAAAATACATCAGCAGTTCCATCATACTACATGGCAAATAAGAAAAAACCTACGAAGGACTGTGATACATTAACGGGGAACATCTACGTATACTTTCTATAAAGGCTGGGATTGTGATTGTCTATCTACTGTCAGGGGGACAACCTATGCCTACCTCTAAAACATGTAATCTTCAAAACTGTTAGGTACACAGTATATCATTGGCTCTCAAACTATAAGACCCTTCGTTATACAACCTTCTACAATTGGTTGGCATGCTTGTGCCATGTCTGGAACATTTGGTTCACTTAGCAGCACGTAAGCTCATACCAAGGTGCTAGGAGGTGTACTTGACTTTACCTCCCCACCCAATCACCCAACATCTCTCATCACCCATGCCTTCTACCATGCAGATTGTCTTTGAACTTGGCCTTGCAAAGTATTCTTGTCTGTGGGAAAATATGAAGGACAGGCTTTCACTGTCGTTGTTATAGGACTCCAAGCTCAACTCTATATCCATCCCCAGCTCATGTGACAAGCAACCATGATTCTGGGCTATTCTGCAGTAATTACATTTCTTAATTGAATAAGACCTGGCACTCTTGGTGTTCTTTCTTTGCCCCTCGATAAGGGATGATTAATCCTTCTAACGTTTATTGCTTTCGAGAATAGATTACCAACCTTGGCTACTTCGGTTTTGATGCCAGGCAAGACAGCCTTGCCAGGCTCTTCCAGGATTTCAGCTTATTTGAGCTGCAACACAATTCTCCGCCTTTTTTCTTCATGGGTTTCAGCTTACTAAAATTCATGACACCGATGTCAAGCTTCTATACATTGGTGGCTTTGCATGCAGTCTATTCAATATGTATAGCCAGCTTCTATGATGGTTCTATGATCACTTAGTCTACTTGCATTTCAGTGTCTGTATAATCATTGAATGTCCATTTCTATAGCACTTGACATGCATGCAATCTTCTTTTCTGCATATTAAAGTTTACTTGATTCTCTTCAGCCAGTATTATCAGGGCGTGATGCTCATCTCTTGTGACATCACTGGCTTCTCATTCACTCTTTTTCATATCCTTCAAAGAGTTTCTCCCTCAGATTGCCATCTTTTCAGGGATACATTTGATAGGGTTTTGTCAGAGAATACCTTTTCTCAAACACTGGCTGCAGAATTGGCACAACTGCTGGTGTCAAACATGGCACAGTCCTGACTTCCAACTTAAAGGAGGCAGGGGGGTGGGATTTCCTGAAGAGGCATGCAGCTGTTCCTCTACATTCCTCCCTCTGGTCGAGTTATCGACCACCTCTTCAATGGTTTCCACATCTATATATTTTTGTTTGAAGAAGTGCTTCTTCAGAGTTCAGTTCTTCATCATCCCTCTCAGGGTGCCAGCTGATTTAACATGTTCATCCACACTCTAGGCCATGTAGTTCCATTGTCCATTTAGATTACAATAGAACCTCTGTCAAGGTCCCATTCTCATCATCATGAGAAGGTGTGAATGTGCAACATGAGGATCCTATTTTGGTGCAAACTCCTCCTTCCATCGCTGTGATCTTCTCAAGGACATATCTGTTCTGTAGGGTCATTAGTCGTACGGCCCTCAGCTCTTTTTTAAAAGCTTTGAATCCCTTTATGGTGGTATTGATCGTCTGCAGGAACTCCCATCTTGTGATCTGCAACCACAATGTTTGGTTTCCAGGCATGAAGATATTTGTGAATATTGAAGCAGTCTTGCTCAACAACCTGTGTTCATACAGAATGGCATCACATGTTTCTATCGATTTAGCAGAGAAGTTATTCTCTCTCTTGGTCTGATTGAAACTCAATTGATCTTCTATTTCTCAAATGGGCATCTGCTTTTGGAAATTCTCCAATGTTCAGCGTGCTCTGTGGTATCACTAATGCTTGAACATGAATGAACACAAAGGAGCACTTTCCTCCCCAATCCTTGGGAAGCGTCATAGAGGCCCTAGGCCCTAGACCCAAAAGCCCAAAATCAATCCATCAGGGCAGCTGTCCCTGCTCCCATCCTAGAAACGTCCACTGTCGTTTTGCAGTCCTTGTTGTCTCCCACATGCTTCTTTCCATATCTTCAGAAGCACAATTAGCCAAAAGGATTACAGTCTTTGGACCTGATTCATCTTATACCCATGTCAGCAATTTTCCATGCTTAGCCCATGACTTCAAACACCCATCATTTACTCTTTGTACCTCTTTTACATACTCTAGCTTCTGCAGATGAGCTGCGCAAGACATCAGCCCTTCTTCCCATTCCTTCTTGGATTTCATTCGTTCATAAACTAAGACTTGAGTTTGCTCCCAACATCCAGGTGATCCATCTAGTTCTGTCACAGCAGGGCAATTACATCTCTTCATCTCTTCAATGACTACCTCATCCAGCCCTGTTGCAGGGTGCACAAGTATCTTTCTCTTCCATCCTGGTTCCTTTTCCATCTGTGTGGTCTTGATGTAGTCATCCTGGTATGGAAACAATCATTTCGAACTCTGTGGCAAAGTGGCCCAACTGCCTTGAAATTGTCCTCTGGTCATACATGCTGCAAGATGGCTGAGCCACCTAATATTGTGTTCTGGAATTTCTCTGGCAATTAAAGTTTACACTGTATTCGTGGCATGGGGTATTAGAGAACAGAAGTTGCAACCCTCTTTAGCTGTTCCCTCTCCCACCTTTCTAATGTGCTCATACCACATGTTATTCGCCAAATGTGCTGCATTATATAAACATGTAATTATCCCCTCACTATAGTCCTCTGCATTTCTCCAGTGTCTCTCAAAGTTTGTGTAATACTCATGAAGCAAATCAAAAGTAGATCCCATAGTGGGGAGAGCCATAGGGACCTCTCCCTCAACAGAAGTACCAACATGATAGAGAGTGTGGAAGATGAGGAAGAGACAGACAACGAGAAGAATCATGCAAGCATATATTATGCATAAGAATATTGCCATCCATCTTTCCCGCCATCCTACTACTCGTTGCACTTGTTCTCTGCCTTGAACCGTGCCACTTTCCTCTTTAATCATTTTTAATACATTTTCATCAAATTTCTTTTATATTTCTAACTGTAAAATCTGCCTGATAATGGCAATAAGGAGCCTCCTTATTAAAGTGTGAACATCAACGTTTCTTCACACAATAGCAAGGCAAGCTTGGAGTAGAAACACAAAGACAGCAAGCATAAGTCGATGAATGTCACTGTTAGAAAGCATGATATGATTAACAGTTTAAACAGATATTCTTCAAAAAATGAATCTGGATACTGATTTTGGTTCCAATTTCTAATAAAAAACTGACATGTAGGCCTGACACTGATACTTCAATATGTATTTTCTAAGGTTCATTTATAGCCCACTGAAATTCACTGCAAGCCTTTTCACTCACTAATAAAATATCTATAAGGAACATCCTTTTGAATTTCAGCTCAAGATAAATCTGGATTATCCACTGTTAGTTGCTTAATCATCCTACTTGTTCGTCATTGATCAGGTCTGCACATGCTGAAATTCTTCTTCTTGTCTTGCTTCTGAATCGGCAATGGTGGGAGGGCCTGTCTCATCTTTGTAGGCCTTTACATCCCCGAAGTGAAGCCAAGCTCGTCTCCCTTGGACTTTCACAGCTGAAGGAGTTCTATTCTCAATGCAAAAGGGACCATTAAAACGTGGCTCATGTCACCTTCTAGTAAAATTCTTGATTTGGACTAGGACTCCAACATATAACTTAGGTTCCGATAATAATTGACTTGGGTTGGTTGTTGAATTGTCTTCTTCTGCGTTCTCAGACCAACCCCCTCCCCTTGCGCTTAAGTTGACCTGAAATGAGAGAGAAGCTAGAGGTCATATATGTCAAATAATCATGCATTTCATCACCTAAACTTTTAGCTACACTCTGAGCATCACCTCTACTCCTAAATGGAGGTGTAAGTTGCATTCTAATACACCGCCCTGTCACTAGTTCATGAGGGGTGAGGTAATGGTCTGATCCTGGCAGATTCCGAACGGCATACAAGGCTAAAGGTAGGCAATACAGCCATCCCTTCTTCAAAGTCATTTTCATCATGGCAATTATTTCTTTAAGGTGGCTGTTTTGTCTCTAACATATCCTGTTTGCTTGTGGGTGATAAGCAGAAGAAAACCTATGTTTAATGTTCAATAGAAGCCCTAGCTATTCAAATAGCTCATTTGTGTGTGGAGGGGTTGATTGTGTGGAGGGGTTGAGTGTGTGGAGGGGTTGAGCCCATAGAGGGGGTGAGTGCGTAGAGGGGGTGAGTGCATAGGGGGAGTGTGTGTGTAAAACAGGTGAATGCATAGCATGCGTGAGGGCATAAAGCGGATGAGTACCTGGAGCGAACGAGTGCCTGGAGAGAACGAATGCCCAGAATGAACTGACATGTTGTGTAGAGCGGACGAGCACGTAGAACGAACAAGCACTGATGCATCCAGTACTGATGAGTGCGTAGAATGGATGAGTACGTAGAGCTACTGAATGTGTAGAGCATGAAGCGGACAAGAGGGCATGCGTAGGGCGGACAAGAGGGCATGCGTGGGGTGGACAAGAGGGCATGCATGGAGCAGACATGAGGGCATGCATGAGGCGGACAAGGGGGCATGAGTGGGGCGGACAAGAGGGCACGCGTGGAGCAGACTAGAGTGCGCGGGGCGGACCGGAGTGTATCGACCAGTCTGGGGTACATGGAGTTGATAGGAGTGCACGGTACGGACTGGAGCGCATAGAATTGCGGGACGTATATAGTATGGTTTGTAATACAGAGAACGTTTGAAAGAGCATATAACCCTTCATATCACACCATCACGCTTATTCTCTCCTTTACATCACCACTCAACTAGAACACAGGGATACTATGACACCATTCGGAATAACTGTTCTCATACCAACATCCGCTGCTCACTCCACATCACTCTAAGTAATCACTGCTGGTTTCACACCCCCCAGCCAGGCGTTCTCCTCAGGCCTAACGCAGCCCAGCCGTTCTGGATAATTCCTGCCAGAACAAACACATTCTCCTGATCTCTCAACCACCACACCTACAGCTAAGAAGCAGCTATTATACGAATACCGCATGAGCTGCACACATACCCAGTGCTCACACGCATCTTTGACTCTATCTACTCCCTCTACTGATCTGAACTTCGGTTCCCAGGGGCGTTCAACCTACCAGCACCTTCAGACCATACCAATGGTATATAAGGCGCTATATAAGTGCAAAATAACAAAACATAACATAACATTAACATAATGTGGCCCACTGTCGGATTTCAGCCATTCACACACACACCCCATCTCGGGAAGACTTTGCACACTAAAAACTTCACTGTGCAAGTGGCATTAGGGTGTGTACACGGGCCTTCCCCGATCCACCTTGAAAAGGGACGCACCAACACTAGTAGATACTGTTACGCTCACCTGGCTCCCACAGGGGTGTCGGACGGAACTGGACTCCCACGGTCTCCACCAGTGTGATGCGTAGTGCAGAGATGACTGACTGGACTGGCCCACCTAGCTTCGTCTGCTTGACCCATGGAATTAGTCTCCTAAAGACGGGGAAAGGTAATTAGCCATCCGTGGATTCGAGTATTATCACCTCACTGCGTTCCCACTTATCACCTCCGATATTCCCTTTCACAAAGCTCACCTTATAGTTTTGAATGATGAGCTCTCCATCCTGCGAGGAATGCAGGGGCGCATTGATGGCCAGTTACTTCACTGGCTTGAAGATATTGGAAGAGTTCTAAAGCGTTCACAATGTCTGAGTAATCACTCTGTCCAATTCCTTTGTTTTCTGTTGCAGCTTAGATCCAAAAGAAGGTCGTCTTGTGGCAGCTGAAAGCGATCAGGTAAGAGTCTGTGTTATCCAACACTGTCCGGTAAAAGTTGCCAAGGTTAAACTTGCTGCTTTCTCTTTTCATGCAGGTGCAGCGAAAGATGATTTGGCGTGCTGGTGATTAATACCTCCGGCGGTAAAATCAGGTAAATATATGATGGAAAGAGATTGTCCTTGTTTGTTCCCTTGGCTCACCTTGTCATTTTTCCCTTGTTCCCCCTTAGGTGCTTGATTGCGGTAACCAAGTGATGGAGACAGCGCCGGACCGTGGTGGTGCTGCGCGGAACGGTAAGTATGGAGCGGCGCTGCTGCTGGCGAAGCGATGCATTCAAAATTAAGTCTTTTTCTGGTTCAAAGATGCGTTGAATCCGAAATCAGGTAATGTTCTTGTTCTAACCTTTCTTCTTCTTTCTCCTCCTTTCTAGGTGCTCTGGACTCGAAGCGGGCATTGCAGGATGCTGGATGCTGACTGCAGGCACGGTGAGCGTCACGCTGCAGGATGCAGAATAACGCAAAGCATGTGCTGCTCTTCGGATGTGGTTTAAATAGCCACCAAAGTAGTTCCAGGTAAGTATTCCTCCAAAACCACGTATTCCTCCACAACCACGCCCAAGTAACAAAATAGTTCCCTAGGTAAAGTTGTCCCTCCCAAGCCTCACAAGGGCTTGGATTCCTTGCAGCATGGTCTGCATCAGGAAAGTTTAAACACATGAGCCTGGCGCCTATGGTGCCAGGACTGATGTCCCATATGAGCCTGGCGCCACAGGTGCCAGGACTGTACCCTAATGGCCCCTAACAGGGGTTGCTGGGCTTGCTCCAGATGACATGATGCCTGCTTCCTGGGTTGATGGACTTGGTCTGGATGGCCGGCGGCAGGCATCATGACAGATACCTATATCCATTACACACCTACAGCATATTGACATAATCGATATGTAAATGCTGAAACTGACCACTCGGTTGAGGTGGTCAGTATATGCCCAGCAGTAAACTTTTAACACGCAATGCAGTTCACCCTAAATAATGCAACGTGTTCCAACAAATTCAGAATTAACCATTCTTCCGCAATCAGCAGCAAGACTTTCCCTAGTTACATGCGCAGGGCAATGTAGCTGTTCAAGCGTGCCTTTCAATAACGCTACTGGTATCACTGGCTCTCCAGTGCTATCTTGTCACCATAATTCTTCTGTGGTGGATAAATAACACCCCCGTCGCTTCCATAATTCCTGCTCTTCCTGCGGTGCAATTCCTTGAATCTCCATTAGTTAGGTTATCGATAATTTATTAAACCCCTCTTGCACTAACATGGTTGTAGCAACTTTTTCTTTAACATTCTCAGTATCAAAACTCGAAAGTTCCAGGGAATATGCAACCCTCTTGGCTTCCTCGTCTGTGGCTTTGTTCCTGCAAGAGATCAAATCTGTACGTTTAGTGTGTGCTGCACATTTAACAACAGCTATGGCTACTGGAAGTTTTAGTTCCTTGATAGGCCTATCCAATAAGGATGCATGCCGCAATGAAGTGCTGTCTGCGCGGGAGGTAATCACTTCTTTTCCAATATTCTAACCCTGCATGTACGGTTGAAGTCATGTAGCAGAGTCACTGCACACTGTCACTTCCTGTCCTTCATGTTTCTCGAGCGCAGGAATGAGCGCTACCAATTCTGCCACATGCACTGAAAAGTGAGACATATCCTTGCCATTGCTACAACTTCAAAATATCAGTTTAATCTATGTCTCACTACTGCGCCTAAATGCCTTTCCCCACTAGTCTGAGACTCAAAGAACCATCAATAAAACGTCGGCCACCAGGGGGCACAGGGATGTGGAGATTCTCATGGGCACAACACCCCCAGGCTGCACTGGTGGATGGTTGTGCCTTATCTGGTTACTCCTCCTCCTCCTCTTCTTCCAACTCCTCATCTGCTGCGTCCTCACCTGCACAAAGTCAGCAACAAATGAGGCCTACCCATTGGCTGAACATGCTTATGTGAATCAAATTGCATACAGACACAAGGTCAGCCTTGCATACATTGCACATTGACACTGGGCACTGGGCACTCTGAAATGTAAAAGGCACAGTTGACTGACATTCAGTGACTATGAAATCCTGCATATCAGGCCTTCCAAGAAGACACAGATTGAGGGAGTAGGCACCCATACATACATACAAGTATGATGGTTGAAGACCTAAAGGAAACCGATGGATGTATGTGCCTCATTGCTAAGCCCCTCTCTATGTCAACCAGGCCTACTTGCTGCATATGCATCCATCACGTTAACTCCTGCTGACCATAACATTAGTATTGCCAAAATCGCCCACCCCCTTTGCCACATTGCCAGAGCACAGATTTGTGGTTTGGATTGCAACTATGTGCGAGGAGAGTGCAACATGGACATGACCAGTGTTCACTTCTATAACCACATGCATGAGGATGGTCGCCTCATCCATTGTCTACCGTAATTCTCTATTTCTAGCTCAGCCTCTATATCTTCATCTGTGTCTCCAGGTACTCTAAAACTTGGCTGCATGCCTAGTCACATCCATACTGTGCTGTTGCCACATCTCTCCTGTGTTACACATCCTCCATTGGTTGCCGGTCAGAAAGTATGTTCAATTTAGGGTTTAATCAATGCTGATGTGAGGCTACTCTAGGGATTGCCCCTTACTTAATTGGATACTGGGATCTAACCCGAAAAACATTCTTGACTGCAATAGAAGAGATACCGTGTCACGATTGGAATAATGAGCAGAATTTGAGATATTGAAGATTAAAACATAGGATAAGGCCTTGAGAACGACCGCACAGGTCGAAACACGTGTCGGCTATATCATTGTTGTTCTGTACGACAAGAATATAAAGAAAACAACAATTTGATTCCAATGTGTGGACTTTAATTGCTACCAAATAGAATATTATGGATGAGGAATATTAGTTCCAAGTGCGGTGATAGCCTTGCAACATTCAAACAATTATTGTCATTAAAGGATGAAACTTTGTGGAGGATTCTCAGTTTGTGAGACTCCCGCAGCTGGATGTTTTACACCTGTCAATTATAATAATTGAATAGGCTGGGTTAATAGCGCACAGGACCAAGTATTTATCCACTGTAAGTTAATTTGTCTATGTTCAATTTAAGGCTGCCTGTCTTGTTCAACTGGCCTTCTTTCTTCAAGGGGTAGAATACCTGCAGACCAAATTCCGCCCATATGTACTGGGCCAAGCTATTCATTCTGCTGATGTCTACCTCAACCCTGTTCCAGGGAATTAGGCTTACCCATATTGGTGGCTGTGCCCTTTTGGTGGTGGCTGCTATCCTTTGGAAATCCCTGCCTTCTTCCTATCCCTTTGTTGAGTAGCACCATCATATCCTTTTGTTGAATGTGCGCTTTACAAATGTATTTTATCTTAACATAACCACAGAACAATTGACACTCCAAATGTGGAATGAACACATCCTCATGCAACTTTGCACTGACGTTCTCGCTCATCCATGTCCATTGACTGCCAGGACTTGTGAATGGATATCTCTGACTTTGTCCACTGCTTTGTTTCATCCTATCTGAGTAAGAATTTGTTTTCACAAATAATTATCCAGTAGCATGAGACTGTGAACGTGTCATTGACGTATCTTGCAGGCCATTGCCACAAACAGGGGTATTGTCGCTGTTAGAAACTCTGAATACAGTTATGTGTACTGTGAGAGTGATGTCAACCACACACAAAGGTCAAACATCACTGCAGTACCCGTTAATGGATCAGTAGTATCCAAGACAAATGTACCACAGCATTTAACAGCACCAACTGTGAAGATGGAGGCATACATGACATGCACACATGGCACCTACTTGATGAAGCTGCATGGGTGTCCATGCCTCCTATGCCAACCCCCTGCTAACTGATGAGTCCACTTGCAATCTCTTCAAACGGAGTCAGCTCTTCCACATGTGGTGATCCACATACAGTAGCCTGGACAGAGGATACATTGCTGCCAAGCTTCTCCTTGGTCTGTTGCATGAGGTCCCCCATCCTCTTGTGGACCTATTCTGCAGTGCACCTCTCCACACCACAGTCACTTATCTGATCTGTGACCTCCTGCCACATCGCCTACTGCTGGGTCGCAGGAAGGTTACTGTTAGCCCAAGCGCAGAGGTTGTCATGGTGTTTGCCAAGGTAATCAGTGCGGATTATCAGATCCTCATTTGTAATGTGCCTCTTTCTTGCTGGCCCCTTCTCCTTCACCTGTGCCTCTTCATGGGGTGCTGCCTATTCCTGCTCTGCAGGCTGGCCCTTCCTGCCCTTCCTGCTACGAGTGGCTTTTGGTTGTACAGGAGCACATGTAGGCTTACCACCAGATACAACAGGTGGTCCCTTCTTCTGCCCTCATCGTTGTCCGCATCCTCTTCCACTCAAAGGTACTGTGCTATTTTCCCATTGCCCCCCTTAACAAACACTGGCTCCGTGCACACCAGGAAATACCTGTTTTACCCCCTTACAATCTCTGGCTCTGTGCACACCAGGAAATGTGCATTGCACTACCTAAATGTCTCCACCCCTGTGCACAACAGGAAATGCGTGTTGCATCTACTAAATGCCTCGGCTTCCATGCTTTGCAGCGATGCACAGGTCACACAAAGCATTAAGCACATAGATGTATGTCCTACAGTGCTTACATTACATGCATAGACCCCTGATCTGCATGTATTGAAGACACCTGTTTCTCCTGCCGTGTGCCTTATCTTGCCTTCTGTCATATATTGCCTCCAAACCTCACCATCTCCTGCTCCCTGGTAGTGTGCCACTGGTTTCTGACTAATTGCACTGTTTTGCCCCACAGCACATGTCATCATGGCCCAGATCCACCCCAACAGCCTCAAGGGGAGCCATGCCCAGAACATCGATCAGCACCCCCAAGGCGAGGCTGAGGGCTGTCAACTTCACTTCTGCAGAAGTTGACATCCTGGGTGGGCAGGTCCTGGCCCATTCTGATGCCCTCTTCAATCCACAGATGCAGGTTGGCACATGCAAGCATCATCAGAAGATCTGGGCAGCCAATAGTGTGGACCAGGCCAAGAAGTGCTGGAATGACCTCAGGGTCCAAAGACAGGCAAAGACATCCCTCAAGGCAGGTGCTTCCTTGGATGTGCACCGTGCAGGCCGCCATCAGGTGTCACCCCTTCATCTCTGTGTCATGGAGAGTGTTAACCTAGCCATCCATGCCCAGGTTCTTGATCTGCAACACAGGTCAAAGCTGCTGTGAGTACTCACAAGGTGAACCTTTCCACAGAGTGTGTGTGTCCTGTATGGATATGCATGATTTGATCAAGTGTGTTCTTTTCACAGTATGTGTGTCACACAATTCTTGACTAACATGCAGCCTAATGCTAGCGCTAGGAGTATGTGATGGCACACATCTGTGAAGTGGACAGGCGTAGCAATGTTTTCTGTCAGATTTTGGTGACAAAGTATGCTTGTATGCATTCAATGTGAGATGCTGACAACAAAGCCTCACACAGGAGCAGTTGCCAGGTTGATATGTTGCATCCATGTGCTTTGTCAGGTCAATGATTGAGGGGCCATACATGGCATGTCATCACGGCATTTTTTGGGGCTGGGGGCAACAGCATGTTCACTCGATCCTCATCAGCGGATGCATCTACATTTTGTGTGTTCCATGTTGGACTGGTATGGGTGAAATACTTGTGTATAGGCACGTTATAAATGTCATATCAAATAATTTCATGCTGCTAGACCCGGTTGGATGGTGATGTGCCTACGGTGCTAGGAAATCATGTGGCTAGGTTCCCTACTATGGTCATTCCTGCAGGATACACTTGGGTCACTGCATCTTTGATATGTGATGCAAAATGAGTTGTTGCCATGTGTATGTGGCTACAAGTCAAAGTGCTGGGTTTACATTTGCATGTCTCATCATTTTGACTTGTCCTTTTTCCTACACTTGTGTGACTATATTCATTCTGATTGGAGAGTATGGCCATGTGTGTGTGAGGCAGTTGCTGGTTGACTCATGCTGACTGCATGTTACTGTTACCTTTGTAGAAACTACACATGCATTGGCACTGTTAATTGAAGCCTATGTTGTTTGTTCCCAATTCCACTGTTGTAGTAGCTGGGTGCAAGCTGTGATGTTGAGCTGTTGATCTGAAACCCATGGACAAGACCTCCAGACCCAGGTGCAGACCGCTGCCATGCCTAGTTGTTTCCACCTCTTCTGAGGGCGATATGGATGGGAGAGAGTCCCAAACATTGTAAATGCTGCTGCGGGTCAGCCCCCAAGGATTTCATCATTGTGTTGAACATCTCAGCAGCAGTGGGAGAGGGTGGTGGTGACATTGCCACGCACAGGCCCCAACCTATGGAGACCACATTAAAGGTATCTGGGATGCTGGAGGAGGAGAAGGAGGAGGAGGTCATTGCAGGCCTGCTCACAGTGTCAGGTGGGAGTACTAAGGGATGTGTGAATGCTGCACACCTGCCTCTGAGACAGAAGAATGAGCAGTCTGCAATGAAGGGGTCTGCACAACCTACTGTCCCAGGGCCATCTGCTACAACACTACCAACCTTCACTGATGCCTCCACTCAGACAGAGGCCACACTTACAACCAATGTGGTCATTCAGGATGAGGTGCTGCCCCTGCTGAAGGGTGGCTTGTGGAGGTAGGATTCTATGTGTGATGCTGTGCATGCATCTCGTGATCAGCTTGTAACACATCACATGCAGATGGGCTGTCACAACTGCCAACATCACTTCTTTCTGTTGGTCTCTCAGGACAGGCCACTGCAATGGCCCCCTACTGCGTGCTGCAGTCATCCTTCACTGAAGCCTCCATGCCAGATACCACCATGGCCTTCTGTGCACCTGTCCCACCACTGCCCCGTCTGGATGTCCCTGTGTCCCCGGTGGAGGTGGAAGTTCATTTGATGGCAGATGAGGCGGTCACTGAGCCTGCCGGGGAGCTTACAGGGAAACAGACTTTGACGGTACACAAGGTATTTGAGGGCAGTGCAGGTGCTGAACGCCCCCGATGCAGACTGTCATCCTGTTGGAAGGAGTACATGCACCACACACAATGCCAGGCAGCATGAGATGTTGGCAATGAGGAGACACATCCTGAAGGGCATTGCCAGTAGGAGGAGGCAAGCAGGCACACACATGATGCGAGTGAGGCAGGAGGCATGATGGCACCTACAGACTCTGGTTTCGGCCTAGGTGCACTTTATGAGGAAGCAGGTGGAGGAGAGGCAGCAGGCATGTGATGCGGCAATAGACAATGCTAGGGCTGAGGTGGATGGGAGGTTGGCTTGGGAGTAGACTGCCATCCTGGGGGAATCTTGCAGGGCAGTGGAGGAGATATTAGCCCTGCAAGCCCTCAAGGAAACAACAGAGGCCGACCTGCAAGTGGCAGAGGTAGAGAGGGAATTGGCCTTGGCTGAGGCATTGTCAGAGATCTCAATGAACTAGCCCGCTGACTCAAGTAAATAGTTAATTAGTTGTAGGTTTCCTTTTTTTTATTAGACAATTATTCCCTTCCCCTTTTTTGTACATTGTTTGTTTTCAATATATTTTGATGTTATGATTCAACAACAAAGCTTAATGTATCTTTGTCCCTGTGCATCTTTTGTTTGGCCATGTTCTGAGAGTGAGTATGCCCTATGGCTGTCATGAGGGCTTTGGCCAAACTCTGTGGCTCATGATGGTACTCTGTTGTTTGCTGAGGGAAATGTGTGCATGCTTCATTTGTGTGTGATATTTAGTATTTCTTCTTTGTTTGTTTGCTTGTTAGGCACTTATACAGCAAGAACAATACTGTTCCAAAGGGCCCACAGGGTGGAGACAAAGGAGTGAAATACATTACATAACACAATAATTAATAAGTGCAGTTCAGGGGAAAGGAGGAATGGATGAACCTACAATGCCTTGTGAGAATTCAGAACGTACACGTGCAGCAAGTAAAAGGGCAGAGGGAGTAAGTGCTGGGGTGTCCGGGCTCATGGGTGAGCCACAGATGAAGTGCTTGGTTGTTGAGTGCTACATGGCCAAAGGCCACGTTAGGAGTAAGTGCGATCCTTCAGGGCGGAAGGTGTGCCAGGGGATGTGCTGAAAGAAGACAGGGGCTGGGCTGATTTGGTCAGGGGCCCGAGGATGTATAAGGGCCCAGACACCAATCACAGCAACTGTGGGAATAGTAGAGAAGAGAAGAAGGGAAGCAGGAGGTGAAAAGGAATGTCTTGAGGAGCTTCCAGAATTTAAAAAAAAGTCCTGCTCAAGGTGCAGATGCAGGGGGAAACTGTTCCATAGGAGGGAGCCAGCTGAGGAAAGTAATCAACCACCTACCCTCTATTTAGCAAAACA
This sequence comes from Ambystoma mexicanum, assembly GCF_040938575.1. Lineage (NCBI taxonomy): Eukaryota > Metazoa > Chordata > Amphibia > Caudata > Ambystomatidae > Ambystoma > Ambystoma mexicanum. The sequence continues at coordinate 1,169,697,282 of NC_090931.1, read as the reverse complement.
CTTTACACATAATGAGTTAGTGCCAGAGGAACAAAGTGGTCAAGAGGGAGAGTATGTAGTAAGATAAAAATGAAGATAGTGTGGTGCCCAGACCCAGACAGCCCTGTGGATGATGCAGGGAGATTTGAATTAGCAGCAACCGGGAGCCAATGAAGACATTTTAGGGCAGGATAAATGCAGTCCCTGGACTTAAGGCCAAGGATAAGTCTTGCTGTCCTATTCTGAATTAGCTGGAGGGGTCACAGTGTGGAAGAAGGTATATTCAGGAGGAGGCTATTGCAATAGTCAAGCCTAGAGAGAACCAGGGTTTGGGTAACATTGAGTTTCTGGGGGAAACAGAGAAAAGGGAGAATTCCTCTGATATGAAAGAGCTGAAAGTGGGACTTCTTGGCAAGGTCTTGAGTGTGAGGGAGGAAGGAGAGAGAGGAGTTAAAGAAGACTACAAGTTTCTGGCTTCAGAAGAAGGAGCAGGGGGAGATACACGGAGGAAGGCCAGAGTGAAGGGAAGAAGGAGGGAGCAAGGATTCTGATGGGAAGGATCTCAGTTTTACAGGTTTTGAGGAAGAGATCGTTGAAGGTGCACCAGCACTGGATGGCAGATAGGCAGTTAGGGATGATGGAGGGTGCAAAGAGGTTTAGCAGGAAGTTTAAAAAAGAGTTGTGTGTCATTTGCATAACACTGGAAGTTGGAGGAGGAAGAGGAGATGAGGCATGCAAGCAGAGCAAGGTAGATGTTAAAGCCATGGTGAGATGATAGAACCCTGGGGGATACCATATGTGGATAAGGAAGCAGGAGAGGAGAAGGTGCCCAAGATGACTTGGAAAGAGCAGTCAGTAAGGTAGGATGTCAGCCTGCCCAGTGCACATCCTGAGATACCAAATGTATCGTGGAACCTTTATATGAGTATGGAATGGTAGACTGTGTCAAAGGCAGAGGAGAGATTGATATTGATGAGGACAGCAGAGGAGTTGGAGTCCAGAGATGCAAGCAGTTCTTCACGGGTGTTCAGAAGAGCAGTTTCTGTGCCTCTGTATGCTCGGAATCCAGACTGATGGTCGTGGAGACCATTAACAAGTTCAGTGTGTGAGTTGAGTTGTGGCAATACTAACTTCTCCATCAGCTTCCCCAACAAAGGGTTGATGGAAATAGGGCAGTAGTTGGCAGGGCAGGTAGTATCTATTGAAGATTTTATCAGCAGTGGTCACACAAGGGAGTGCTTAAACGAGGAGGGGAAAGATCCAGTGGTAAAAGAGTCATTGCAGAAATCAGCGAGGTTATCCTTGATGGTTCTGGATGAGCAAGGGCAAACCTGTTTAGAAGAGACCTTCATGGAGCAGACAACTCTGGTAACTTCTTCAGGTGTGACAGGGTAGAAGGTGGATAAGGTGCAAGGAGAACGGAGAGCGGGCAAGGGAGGCAAGGAGGAGAGGGATGGCTTGGGAGGGTGGCTAGCAAGGGCGTTCAGAAAGATCTAAGTTTTGGTGTCAAAGTTGGTGGCTAGTGCGTTGCAGAGGGCCTGAGAAGGGGAAAGGAAGGAGGAGACTGTAGAAGGGTTGGCTAGTTCCCTGCATCTCTTGAAAAGTTCAGCCGTGTTGTTGGATGCACCGGAAACCCGGGCCTATATGTGGGCTCTTTTTTTGGTGCGGATGAAGAGTCTGTATTGCCTTTGGAGCAGGCAGCAGGCCAGTTTGTCAGAGGGTGAGCCTGAAGGTTTCCACTTCTGTTCCGCCACCCTGAATTTTTTTTTCAGGGCCGCAAGTTCAGAGTTGTACAAAGTGTTACATTTTGAACTTATCGTTATTTAATATTTTGCATACAATGGAAGGGGTTTGCAGAATAACTCTGAGTCCAAATAATTGACACAATTTAGAAAGATGGCAGAGGTTGCTGTTTTATTAACAATTATCTAAAACAAGGATGTTACATCAGACTTCAACAGACGTTTGTTCAGTTTTCAACAAATTTCACATAAAAACATCCTTATGTCCAAAAAATACATCAGCAGTTCCATCATACTACATGGCAAATAAGAAAAAACCTACGAAGGACTGTGATACATTAACGGGGAACATCTACGTATACTTTCTATAAAGGCTGGGATTGTGATTGTCTATCTACTGTCAGGGGGACAACCTATGCCTACCTCTAAAACATGTAATCTTCAAAACTGTTAGGTACACAGTATATCATTGGCTCTCAAACTATAAGACCCTTCGTTATACAACCTTCTACAATTGGTTGGCATGCTTGTGCCATGTCTGGAACATTTGGTTCACTTAGCAGCACGTAAGCTCATACCAAGGTGCTAGGAGGTGTACTTGACTTTACCTCCCCACCCAATCACCCAACATCTCTCATCACCCATGCCTTCTACCATGCAGATTGTCTTTGAACTTGGCCTTGCAAAGTATTCTTGTCTGTGGGAAAATATGAAGGACAGGCTTTCACTGTCGTTGTTATAGGACTCCAAGCTCAACTCTATATCCATCCCCAGCTCATGTGACAAGCAACCATGATTCTGGGCTATTCTGCAGTAATTACATTTCTTAATTGAATAAGACCTGGCACTCTTGGTGTTCTTTCTTTGCCCCTCGATAAGGGATGATTAATCCTTCTAACGTTTATTGCTTTCGAGAATAGATTACCAACCTTGGCTACTTCGGTTTTGATGCCAGGCAAGACAGCCTTGCCAGGCTCTTCCAGGATTTCAGCTTATTTGAGCTGCAACACAATTCTCCGCCTTTTTTCTTCATGGGTTTCAGCTTACTAAAATTCATGACACCGATGTCAAGCTTCTATACATTGGTGGCTTTGCATGCAGTCTATTCAATATGTATAGCCAGCTTCTATGATGGTTCTATGATCACTTAGTCTACTTGCATTTCAGTGTCTGTATAATCATTGAATGTCCATTTCTATAGCACTTGACATGCATGCAATCTTCTTTTCTGCATATTAAAGTTTACTTGATTCTCTTCAGCCAGTATTATCAGGGCGTGATGCTCATCTCTTGTGACATCACTGGCTTCTCATTCACTCTTTTTCATATCCTTCAAAGAGTTTCTCCCTCAGATTGCCATCTTTTCAGGGATACATTTGATAGGGTTTTGTCAGAGAATACCTTTTCTCAAACACTGGCTGCAGAATTGGCACAACTGCTGGTGTCAAACATGGCACAGTCCTGACTTCCAACTTAAAGGAGGCAGGGGGGTGGGATTTCCTGAAGAGGCATGCAGCTGTTCCTCTACATTCCTCCCTCTGGTCGAGTTATCGACCACCTCTTCAATGGTTTCCACATCTATATATTTTTGTTTGAAGAAGTGCTTCTTCAGAGTTCAGTTCTTCATCATCCCTCTCAGGGTGCCAGCTGATTTAACATGTTCATCCACACTCTAGGCCATGTAGTTCCATTGTCCATTTAGATTACAATAGAACCTCTGTCAAGGTCCCATTCTCATCATCATGAGAAGGTGTGAATGTGCAACATGAGGATCCTATTTTGGTGCAAACTCCTCCTTCCATCGCTGTGATCTTCTCAAGGACATATCTGTTCTGTAGGGTCATTAGTCGTACGGCCCTCAGCTCTTTTTTAAAAGCTTTGAATCCCTTTATGGTGGTATTGATCGTCTGCAGGAACTCCCATCTTGTGATCTGCAACCACAATGTTTGGTTTCCAGGCATGAAGATATTTGTGAATATTGAAGCAGTCTTGCTCAACAACCTGTGTTCATACAGAATGGCATCACATGTTTCTATCGATTTAGCAGAGAAGTTATTCTCTCTCTTGGTCTGATTGAAACTCAATTGATCTTCTATTTCTCAAATGGGCATCTGCTTTTGGAAATTCTCCAATGTTCAGCGTGCTCTGTGGTATCACTAATGCTTGAACATGAATGAACACAAAGGAGCACTTTCCTCCCCAATCCTTGGGAAGCGTCATAGAGGCCCTAGGCCCTAGACCCAAAAGCCCAAAATCAATCCATCAGGGCAGCTGTCCCTGCTCCCATCCTAGAAACGTCCACTGTCGTTTTGCAGTCCTTGTTGTCTCCCACATGCTTCTTTCCATATCTTCAGAAGCACAATTAGCCAAAAGGATTACAGTCTTTGGACCTGATTCATCTTATACCCATGTCAGCAATTTTCCATGCTTAGCCCATGACTTCAAACACCCATCATTTACTCTTTGTACCTCTTTTACATACTCTAGCTTCTGCAGATGAGCTGCGCAAGACATCAGCCCTTCTTCCCATTCCTTCTTGGATTTCATTCGTTCATAAACTAAGACTTGAGTTTGCTCCCAACATCCAGGTGATCCATCTAGTTCTGTCACAGCAGGGCAATTACATCTCTTCATCTCTTCAATGACTACCTCATCCAGCCCTGTTGCAGGGTGCACAAGTATCTTTCTCTTCCATCCTGGTTCCTTTTCCATCTGTGTGGTCTTGATGTAGTCATCCTGGTATGGAAACAATCATTTCGAACTCTGTGGCAAAGTGGCCCAACTGCCTTGAAATTGTCCTCTGGTCATACATGCTGCAAGATGGCTGAGCCACCTAATATTGTGTTCTGGAATTTCTCTGGCAATTAAAGTTTACACTGTATTCGTGGCATGGGGTATTAGAGAACAGAAGTTGCAACCCTCTTTAGCTGTTCCCTCTCCCACCTTTCTAATGTGCTCATACCACATGTTATTCGCCAAATGTGCTGCATTATATAAACATGTAATTATCCCCTCACTATAGTCCTCTGCATTTCTCCAGTGTCTCTCAAAGTTTGTGTAATACTCATGAAGCAAATCAAAAGTAGATCCCATAGTGGGGAGAGCCATAGGGACCTCTCCCTCAACAGAAGTACCAACATGATAGAGAGTGTGGAAGATGAGGAAGAGACAGACAACGAGAAGAATCATGCAAGCATATATTATGCATAAGAATATTGCCATCCATCTTTCCCGCCATCCTACTACTCGTTGCACTTGTTCTCTGCCTTGAACCGTGCCACTTTCCTCTTTAATCATTTTTAATACATTTTCATCAAATTTCTTTTATATTTCTAACTGTAAAATCTGCCTGATAATGGCAATAAGGAGCCTCCTTATTAAAGTGTGAACATCAACGTTTCTTCACACAATAGCAAGGCAAGCTTGGAGTAGAAACACAAAGACAGCAAGCATAAGTCGATGAATGTCACTGTTAGAAAGCATGATATGATTAACAGTTTAAACAGATATTCTTCAAAAAATGAATCTGGATACTGATTTTGGTTCCAATTTCTAATAAAAAACTGACATGTAGGCCTGACACTGATACTTCAATATGTATTTTCTAAGGTTCATTTATAGCCCACTGAAATTCACTGCAAGCCTTTTCACTCACTAATAAAATATCTATAAGGAACATCCTTTTGAATTTCAGCTCAAGATAAATCTGGATTATCCACTGTTAGTTGCTTAATCATCCTACTTGTTCGTCATTGATCAGGTCTGCACATGCTGAAATTCTTCTTCTTGTCTTGCTTCTGAATCGGCAATGGTGGGAGGGCCTGTCTCATCTTTGTAGGCCTTTACATCCCCGAAGTGAAGCCAAGCTCGTCTCCCTTGGACTTTCACAGCTGAAGGAGTTCTATTCTCAATGCAAAAGGGACCATTAAAACGTGGCTCATGTCACCTTCTAGTAAAATTCTTGATTTGGACTAGGACTCCAAAATATAACTTAGGTTCCGATAATAATTGACTTGGGTTGGTTGTTGAATTGTCTTCTTCTGCGTTCTCAGACCAACCCCCTCCCCTTGCGCTTAAGTTGACCTGAAATGAGAGAGAAGCTAGAGGTCATATATGTCAAATAATCATGCATTTCATCACCTAAACTTTTAGCTACACTCTGAGCATCACCTCTACTCCTAAATGGAGGTGTAAGTTGCATTCTAATACACCGCCCTGTCACTAGTTCATGAGGGGTGAGGTAATGGTCTGATCCTGGCAGATTCCGAACGGCATACAAGGCTAAAGGTAGGCAATACAGCCATCCCTTCTTCAAAGTCATTTTCATCATGGCAATTATTTCTTTAAGGTGGCTGTTTTGTCTCTAACATATCCTGTTTGCTTGTGGGTGATAAGCAGAAGAAAACCTATGTTTAATGTTCAATAGAAGCCCTAGCTATTCAAATAGCTCATTTGTGTGTGGAGGGGTTGATTGTGTGGAGGGGTTGAGTGTGTGGAGGGGTTGAGCCCATAGAGGGGGTGAGTGCGTAGAGGGGGTGAGTGCATAGGGGGAGTGTGTGTGTAAAACAGGTGAATGCATAGCATGCGTGAGGGCATAAAGCGGATGAGTACCTGGAGCGAACGAGTGCCTGGAGAGAACGAATGCCCAGAATGAACTGACATGTTGTGTAGAGCGGACGAGCACGTAGAACGAACAAGCACTGATGCATCCAGTACTGATGAGTGCGTAGAATGGATGAGTACGTAGAGCTACTGAATGTGTAGAGCATGAAGCGGACAAGAGGGCATGCGTAGGGCGGACAAGAGGGCATGCGTGGGGTGGACAAGAGGGCATGCATGGAGCAGACATGAGGGCATGCATGAGGCGGACAAGGGGGCATGAGTGGGGCGGACAAGAGGGCACGCGTGGAGCAGACTAGAGTGCGCGGGGCGGACCGGAGTGTATCGACCAGTCTGGGGTACATGGAGTTGATAGGAGTGCACGGTACGGACTGGAGCGCATAGAATTGCGGGACGTATATAGTATGGTTTGTAATACAGAGAACGTTTGAAAGAGCATATAACCCTTCATATCACACCATCACGCTTATTCTCTCCTTTACATCACCACTCAACTAGAACACAGGGATACTATGACACCATTCGGAATAACTGTTCTCATACCAACATCCGCTGCTCACTCCACATCACTCTAAGTAATCACTGCTGGTTTCACACCCCCCAGCCAGGCGTTCTCCTCAGGCCTAACGCAGCCCAGCCGTTCTGGATAATTCCTGCCAGAACAAACACATTCTCCTGATCTCTCAACCACCACACCTACAGCTAAGAAGCAGCTATTATACGAATACCGCATGAGCTGCACACATACCCAGTGCTTACACGCATCTTTGACTCTATCTACTCCCTCTACTGATCTGAACTTCGGTTCCCAGGGGCGTTCAACCTACCAGCACCTTCAGACCATACCAATGGTATATAAGGCGCTATATAAGTGCAAAATAACAAAACATAACATAACATTAACATAATGTGGCCCACTGTCGGATTTCAGCCATTCACACACACACCCCATCTCGGGAAGACTTTGCACACTAAAAACTTCACTGTGCAAGTGGCATTAGGGTGTGTACACGGGCCTTCCCCGATCCACCTTGAAAAGGGACGCACCAACACTAGTAGATACTGTTACGCTCACCTGGCTCCCACAGGGGTGTCGGACGGAACTGGACTCCCACGGTCTCCACCAGTGTGATGCGTAGTGCAGAGATGACTGACTGGACTGGCCCACCTAGCTTCGTCTGCTTGACCCATGGAATTAGTCTCCTAAAGACGGGGAAAGGTAATTAGCCATCCGTGGATTCGAGTATTATCACCTCACTGCGTTCCCACTTATCACCTCCGATATTCCCTTTCACAAAGCTCACCTTATAGTTTTGAATGATGAGCTCTCCATCCTGCGAGGAATGCAGGGGCGCATTGATGGCCAGTTACTTCACTGGCTTGAAGATATTGGAAGAGTTCTAAAGCGTTCACAATGTCTGAGTAATCACTCTGTCCAATTCCTTTGTTTTCTGTTGCAGCTTAGATCCAAAAGAAGGTCGTCTTGTGGCAGCTGAAAGCGATCAGGTAAGAGTCTGTGTTATCCAACACTGTCCGGTAAAAGTTGCCAAGGTTAAACTTGCTGCTTTCTCTTTTCATGCAGGTGCAGCGAAAGATGATTTGGCGTGCTGGTGATTAATACCTCCGGCGGTAAAATCAGGTAAATATATGATGGAAAGAGATTGTCCTTGTTTGTTCCCTTGGCTCACCTTGTCATTTTTCCCTTGTTCCCCCTTAGGTGCTTGATTGCGGTAACCAAGTGATGGAGACAGCGCCGGACCGTGGTGGTGCTGCGCGGAACGGTAAGTATGGAGCGGCGCTGCTGCTGGCGAAGCGATGCATTCAAAATTAAGTCTTTTTCTGGTTCAAAGATGCGTTGAATCCGAAATCAGGTAATGTTCTTGTTCTAACCTTTCTTCTTCTTTCTCCTCCTTTCTAGGTGCTCTGGACTCGAAGCGGGCATTGCAGGATGCTGGATGCTGACTGCAGGCACGGTGAGCGTCACGCTGCAGGATGCAGAATAACGCAAAGCATGTGCTGCTCTTCGGATGTGGTTTAAATAGCCACCAAAGTAGTTCCAGGTAAGTATTCCTCCAAAACCACGTATTCCTCCACAACCACGCCCAAGTAACAAAATAGTTCCCTAGGTAAAGTTGTCCCTCCCAAGCCTCACAAGGGCTTGGATTCCTTGCAGCATGGTCTGCATCAGGAAAGTTTAAACACATGAGCCTGGCGCCTATGGTGCCAGGACTGATGTCCCATATGAGCCTGGCGCCACAGGTGCCAGGACTGTACCCTAATGGCCCCTAACAGGGGTTGCTGGGCTTGCTCCAGATGACATGATGCCTGCTTCCTGGGTTGATGGACTTGGTCTGGATGGCCGGCGGCAGGCATCATGACAGATACCTATATCCATTACACACCTACAGCATATTGACATAATCGATATGTAAATGCTGAAACTGACCACTCGGTTGAGGTGGTCAGTATATGCCCAGCAGTAAACTTTTAACACGCAATGCAGTTCACCCTAAATAATGCAACGTGTTCCAACAAATTCAGAATTAACCATTCTTCCGCAATCAGCAGCAAGACTTTCCCTAGTTACATGCGCAGGGCAATGTAGCTGTTCAAGCGTGCCTTTCAATAACGCTACTGGTATCACTGGCTCTCCAGTGCTATCTTGTCACCATAATTCTTCTGTGGTGGATAAATAACACCCCCGTCGCTTCCATAATTCCTGCTCTTCCTGCGGTGCAATTCCTTGAATCTCCATTAGTTAGGTTATCGATAATTTATTAAACCCCTCTTGCACTAACATGGTTGTAGCGACTTTTTCTTTAACATTCTCAGTATCAAAACTCGAAAGTTCCAGGGAATATGCAACCCTCTTGGCTTCCTCGTCTGTGGCTTTGTTCCTGCAAGAGATCAAATCTGTACGTTTAGTGTGTGCTGCACATTTAACAACAGCTATGGCTACTGGAAGTTTTAGTTCCTTGATAGGCCTATCCAATAAGGATGCATGCCGCAATGAAGTGCTGTCTGCGCGGGAGGTAATCACTTCTTTTCCAATATTCTAACCCTGCATGTACGGTTGAAGTCATGTAGCAGAGTCACTGCACACTGTCACTTCCTGTCCTTCATGTTTCTCGAGCGCAGGAATGAGCGCTACCAATTCTGCCACATGCACTGAAAAGTGAGACATATCCTTGCCATTGCTACAACTTCAAAATATCAGTTTAATCTATGTCTCACTACTGCGCCTAAATGCCTTTCCCCACTAGTCTGAGACTCAAAGAACCATCAATAAAACGTCGGCCACCAGGGGGCACAGGGATGTGAACTCTCTGTGCGCTGCTATGCTCGAACTGGACAAATTGTCTGGAGACCCCCCCAGGAAGCCCAGGAGGGAGTAAATAAACCCCTCATAGAGGTGTTGGAACCCACAGAGCAACCCTCGGTCCAGCTCCCATGTCGCCAGACCCAGCAGGCTGCTGCAAATCCCCCATCAAGAAGAGGCGGTGCACCACAACTCCCTCCAGCCATCCCAAGCACGAGGAGGACGACCACTGAATGCCCAAGGAGGAGACAGCGCCACCATAACATCTCAGCTGATGTTCTCCCTGAGCGCAGAGACTCAGCTGGAATATCCCTCACGCTCCCCCCTCTTCCGCTCATGAGCGGTGCAGACCGCAGAGCCCTGGAGGGTCTCCGGAGCCCCGGAAGCATGTGGGTGGAGCCAGGGCCTGCACTAGCTGGGCTGAATCAATTGCAGCCAAGGAAGCAATACTGCGTTTTGAGCCCATAGGCACTGAAGGGCCTTCCTTTGGAATGGTCGTGTAGCTCCCGGGTGCCACCAAGCCTTCTGCAACAGAGCACAGAACATCGACCCGTTCCAGTGACTACCAGGGCTGCCCCTCACCAGACTGCACCTCCTTGGCCCACCTCCATCTGGTGAGTGGTCATGTCAATGAGAGGCCATTGGACACCTGACCCCCACTCTCCCATGCAACTGGGCTGGGAGAAAAGATCCTGAGGAGGCAGCAGGGCACAGTCTAGGCAATGAGAAGCCTCCTGTCCACTGGTCCCACCCTCCGCTCACAAAGGGAGTGGGAGATAAAAACCCCAGATAGCATCAGGGCACATTGTGACTATCCACCCGGCACTGGAGAAGATTCCAGGTGAGGCAGGCACCCCGATTGGAGTTCAAGCACTCACCTCCCACATGAGCTCCTTTTTCTCCAGGTAAGGCCTGAGTGTGGCCTGTGACTCGAGGTGGCCCACACAGGCAGCCCCTGCAACAACCCTGGCACCCACAGGAGAATCCCAGGAGCCACTGGACCCCTCCATGTTTTGATTGCCTTCCTCACGGGTTCCGCAGCTGGGTGGCTCAGTGGTAGGGAGGGATGACCAACGACTCCCGATATCACCAGCTTGAAGAAGCCCATGCTGAGTCAGTGGGGTGCCGACCACATTCCCCCCTATGCAACCCCTCCAGTGGCTGCAGCATATCTGCTCAATGCCTTCCCAGCTCTGCTTTTGCAACGGGTCTGGATCCCCTTTAGAAGTGTCTTCTCCCCTTGTTCGCACACCGCTGAAAATGAAGCCTCCAGTATCCCGAAAAATAACTGTTGGCAAAAAACAACAGCTGCCCCGCCATCCCTCGGGGCTGACGAGCGCAGGTGGTGGCTATGGTTCTCCAGTCCCGTCCTTCCTTTGGATCCCTCTGGCCCCAGCCCTAAATCTGGTTCCCGGGTTATGGCACCCCTGGTGTCTATCTATGAGCTGGGCAGCATTCCTCCAGAAATTCCGCCATGACCAGCAACCTACCCCAATGTGGGCAATCATGTTCGCAGCAGCCGCAGACAACGCAGAGGAGGCCTAGTCAGTGAGTAAAGGCATGGCACCTTGAAGAGATTTGGGGCTTTAGGGTTGACATTGGCAAGGGGCTTGACGGGCTGAATAAAAAAGTGGACAGTATGGATGAACGCATACAAGACTTAGAAGTCAATAGAACCTCTGTGGACCTTTTGGAGACCCAAATTGACATGCAGAACTGGAGAGGAGATAGGAAAAATGTGCTATAAAGATGGACGATTTTGAAAATCGAGAGCCCTGCAATAACTTACTTTTTTTGGCTTGCCGGAGGATGATGGTGAAACCCAGACCAACATCATTAAAGCCATAAACTCAGTGGTCAGCAAGCTGTTCAATGATGGGAACACTAGTGAACTGATCATCGGCAGAGCGCATATGGCAGGAGGGAGCTCCAGAGGCCAACAATCAATCCTGGCAAGGTTTCATTATTTCTCTGAGAAGACGAAGATCTTGGAATTAGCGAGGAAGAGGGGCCCAATATATTGGGAGAACTCACAAATAACTGTTGTGAGGGAGCAAGGGGCCATTAGCCCCCTCGCATCCTTTACTTCTCAGTACAAAACTCCGACAAAGTGCCTACAATAGTGGGTGCGCCCCTTGCCGTTATGCGTTGTTAACTTTGGTTGACTTTCGCGTAGGTGGGACCACTGAGCAGGACACGGGGCATCCATTTTTGTACCCCCTTTCGACTCCATCTTGGTGACTAGGCCTCACTGTGAAAGTACAAAAACGCTTCTCTTCCCTTTCCCGCAACGGCGAGACACACAGGGCACATGGCCCCACCCATTGTTCCCACTCTGACAGGAAAACGCTGCGGCTTCATTCTCACGCTGAAGCCGGAGGTGCTTGCAACAAATAATAAATGTAACACATTACTCTTCCTCTGAGATCACTGTCCTGCATGTGAACCAGCATGAGCTAAGCATATAGCTTGTCCATCTCCAAAAACGTGTCCTTGCCCCCGCACCCTCGCCAGTGGAAACTTACTGCAATTGTGACCGTGTCCCTGCAAGATATTCCTTTCATGTGCCAGACTTACTGACCACGCCATGATGCCCACTCAGCAGATCCCCAACTAACATTAGACCCCTGCTGCAGTATATCGTTGCCTACCACTAACAAATGCCACATACCAGAGATTCTTATGAGTGCAGACCTTAACTACAACCAGTGCATTATAGTGGTCAAGACCCTTAACCTAAGACCTGTATAATCCAATGTTATTGATAGCATAGATATATGTGTGACTTTTATAGAGACATGATAAACTACTGAAAGACTTTGAACAATTGTTATCTAGTGCATGCATTTTTGAGAATATTTTATGTTAGCTTAAATAGTGACCACCCTGCTTCACATCGACCTGACCTTCACCCATTCGGAGCACAGCTGTCTGACATCCATCCTCCCGCCAACCAAGCAACCAACCCGGAGGAAGAGATGCCACCCACACCTAAGGCACCATGCGAACTAACCAATCCGGGACCTCGTGTATGAGTCTCGTATATTGAGTAGACTCGGAGTAGATTATTTAGAATATTCTTTTTCCGTGTAAGCAAGAATTCTTGGGAAAGAGTAAGAGGGTGTAAGGGGGGGAGTGAATGAGAAGAGTAGGTAAAACGGGGAAGGGTAAAAGGATTTGGTAACAGGAACAAAGGGGAAATAAAGGTGCGCAGGTAGTGCATGTGCATGTTATGTGTTATATGTTTTTCGCGTCTTGTCCATTTTTTTGCCGCATATGTCAAAATATTGTAAGTAATTTGTTGGTGAGGGGTATACATGCGAAAGTGAACTGTTGAAATTGGAAATGCAATAATTACAAAGGTAACATTGAATATTGATAAACAATAACTGCCAATAATTGAGAAACGCTTGACATATTGTTAATCTATACACGGGGAAAGGTGGTTGGAGGTGATTAGAGGGAGGCTCAAGTGCAAGCACACATACAAGTGAGGGGAGAAATATCATCATGGGGGAATAACACTGTTAGCTCATATTTGCCAGCACCTCCCACTATATAGTGATAGGATACAAAAATACCACGATCAGTGGGTGACGGAGATAAAAGGGGACAGCGTGACACCAATTTGGCCAGAGGGAGGGTCGTTTGACAAAAGGGTGTTAGATTTAGTGTCCATGCACTTATTGGCGAGATATAAGGGAAAACAGTTGCAAACAGAAGGGAAGTATTGGACCTGTGGCGAATGTTCATGGAAATTACCCCCACAGCAGCGGTAAGTACAGAAAAAACAATCTAAAAACAGAAAACGCAGGAAGAGGTAAGCGGAACGCCAAAGGGTGAGTGCACAACAACCACAGCTGAGAATGACACAACCAAAATATACCCCTTCATGACAAGACCAGCAGTAGGATACAGCGAGCCTCTGTATATACCAGCGTGCCCCACCACCAATCCCTCCAATGGAGCGGTAGCCACGGCGCCACCGCCATATGACAAAGGAGGACTGTATGGCCCAACGAGTGCGCCTGCTGTAAATTTTGCGTGATTAACCAGAGATTTAGACTGCCAGCTAGCGCATGAGCAAATGGAAATAACGCAGCTAAGGGCACTGTGCGAGCGGGGCCAAATGCTACCGGGGGAGGGGAAGTACCACAGTTGTCATTAGCAGATCTCACACCCCCACTAAGTGCAACAGGGGACCTAGCCCCAGCGACGCCAGATTCAGCACAGTCCGTACTTTCTCAGGGAACACCTACATCACAAAAGCGAGAAAAAGAATGGCAATCAGGAGAGTTCCTATTCCATCTGAATGATAAACCAGTGAGAATGATATGCCCAACCACCCCAGAAAGCCAGCGCGGAGAAGGACAAGAGGAGAATGGCGAGCAAGAAGAGGAGGTAGAGGAGGTGTCGAGCGATCTAGTCAAATACTGTAGGATCCCCACTGCCACATCATTTCTATGACATGGATCCACAATCACCCCCACGATGGCAGGGTAGATTAAGCCAGCGAGTAGGGAATATGTTGGTGAGTAAGATAAAGAAAGGGACGGTAAGTAAAACAGGAAAGAAGCATAAGTTGCAGATGCTGTTAATACATAAAGGAGCAGGCAGGCCACACTATATCCTGTGGGCCCAGATGGATAAAAACAACTTGTTGAAACTCCTCCCCCCACTTGCGAGAGGGGCAGGGAAATGGATACATGCATTCGAGTAAAACACAGCAGGAGTACCGTTGGCAATAGGCGATGTAAAATGTTTGCTAGTGTCCGCCGTTGGTGATCAAGCAGACACGGTTTGGGAGAAGGCGGGATTTCCGGGAGTAACAATGAGCTGTGACCGCCACGGTGGATCGCCCTTTAACAATGTTCAAGCACAAGTATGGGAAGCCTTGCGGCGCACATTTCCAGATATTACAGACTTACATTTGGTAGTGCAATGTACGATGGAGGAGAACGAGGATCCTATGCAATTCATACTGCGGGTGCAAGACTTGTGGAGAAGCGAAACTGGTACGGTGTGGAACCAATCAACCGCCTTGTTCTATTTTATCATCAAGAAAGGGCTCCCGAAGGAGGTATAGAAGGCCTTGGATAAAATAGCTGGGATAGAAGACAAGGGTTGTCCTGAAATTCAGAGTATAATTGTGCACCACTGTAGGAGGATCAAAGAGAGGAAAAAGGTTGGCAGACGAAGCGAAACTGGTGCAGAAAAAATTAGTGAAGGCCGCTGCCATAAACGCCAGCGTAACCGCTGATAGAGAGAACAATGGGGATGAAAGTGCGGGAAACAGACCAGTTGGGATAGCAGTGCTGTGGGCAGCAGGAGAACAAGGACCGTGGAACGGAGAAGAGCCACACAGAGGACCACAGTGGCAAGAAAGACTGGCGAGAGGAAGAGGTGGGTACCGTGTCCAGAGAGTGGCGTTCAGAGGTATGGGGAATAGAGGATTCGGTGGGCAAGGGATGAGAGGGAGACAGCAAGTGTCATGTTGGAATTATGGGAGCTGGGGACTTTATTCAAGAGATTGCAGAATGCGGCCTTCGGGGTATTTTCAAGGGCAACCACCCATGGACAATGAACTGGTATGGGGATGCCCACACCCAGGTAGCCCCTATGGATTACCAATGGGAGGGGGAAGACAACAGGACCAGTGCTATAACGAACCCCATATGCAACAAAGACAGCCACCCCCACAACCACATCACAGTGCATCACAGCCCATGGCAAGACAAAACGCCAGCAATAACAGTTTCGCAACAGCTGCAAACGGTGCACCTGCCCCATTCCGTGGTGTAACAGTAGTTGTAGATAATGTCTTTTCAGTGCCCGGACAAGAAAGGTACGCAGATTAGGACAGCCCACAGGGAGCACTTGCTTGTCCAGTCCTATCCACCACCCTACGTGCAGAAGAGGAAACACTAGTGGGGGCAGAGATAGGAAACAAGCAGTTTATCTTTAGGGTAGACTCAGGAGCGGTAAAATCATGTCTTATGTCTTATGGAAGCGCGGTTTCCGCTCTCAGGCAGGAATTTGGAAATGCAGGGGTTCTCTGGGGCAATTTTAAACGTTCCTTACACCAAAGATCTTGATATAATGGTGGGGGGAAAACAGTGCGTGCACCCTTACTGCACCACGAAGACACGCCAATCAACTTGCTGGGTAGAGATTTGCTAAGTAAATTGAACATGACCATTTCATTTACAGAGTGGGGGATAGTGTGTTCCACACCAGGAGTATACCCAGTACGAGCAATGTTGATGATTAGTACTATGATGAATGAAGTTGTAGTGCGGGGGATACCAATTGACATAGACATGTTTATCTATGGCATCAAAGTGTTAGCCCAAGTAGTACCTGAGATAACGAGAAAAGAATGGAGGACACCATCAGACTTTATATTCCTCCCAATTGCAAACACAGATGTCGGGCCAGGCACGATAATGGCCACAGACATCGAGGCAGTTCAGGTATCGGGTAAATGTATTGTGGTCATAGACTTGGACACGCATGGGTGCGAGTGGAGAACTGTGTTATGCATAGATCCGAATATAATGCTAAGAGACATAACTGACGAAGAATTATTCACTGATAACGAAGATGATGGAGAGATAATAATGGAAATAAGCATACCGTGTGACATCATTATCCAGAACAGAGAGGTACACAACCCACTTATGGCCAGTGTTAATGCCCCACTGACAATATTTGAGGAAGACATGGCAAAGGTGGCACCAGAAATTTGGACTACAGGCCCCCATGATGTAGGGTTACTACATGAAGTAACACCAATAAAGATAAAACTCAAACCAGGTTCCATACCGCCAAGAGTGAAACAATACCCGATATCCAGAGAAGCAGAGGAAGGGATTACGGGAGACAATAAATGCACTCCTGACCCAAGGTAACATAGTGCCATCAAACTCCCCGTGTAACACGGCTATCTTCCCGATCAAAAAAGCAAAAGGGGGGGCATGGAGGATGATCCAAGATCTCCGCCCACTCAATGACGTCATTCAAAAAGAGTTCCCGTTAGTTCCTAACCCGGCATCAATACTGTGCAGTATACCCAAAGAATCTACATGTTTCACTGTGGTTGACTTGAAGAATGTTTTCTTCTCCATACCACTTGAACCAGGATCGCAGTACCTTACAGCATTCACACTGGGAAACAACAGATATGAACATCGCAGACTCCCACAAGGGTATTGCGAAAGCCCCAGCATTTTTCAACAGAGTACTACGTGAAGATATTGGAAACATAGATGTAGAGAGCACAATTATACAATACGTAGACGATTTACCCGTCTGCAGCAAAACAGAAGAAAAATGCAGAGAAGACTCCATAATGCTATTAAACATGTTAGCTACCAACGGGTACAAGGTGGATAAAGGGAAATTACAATACTGCCTTGTCGAAGTTGTATCCCTTAAACAGTTAATATCAAAAGATGGAAAACAAATACTCCCAGACAGGGCAGCTGCTATACGTAACATAATCATACCAAAAACAGTGAAGGACATGCAACAATTTCTTGGCATATGTAACTATTGCCGAGCATGGATCCTTGATTACGCAGCATACACACGTCCATTACTGCAAGCATTAAAAGAAGCGCAGAAGAGAAGAGCCCCAATAAAATGGACACATGACATGATGAATCAGTACTTCAGACTAAAAGACCTTATTGCAGATGCCCCAGTCCTCGCGAACCCTGATTATGAGAGGGCATTTTTCTTGTTCTCGCGCTGCACTGGAAGACTGATGACAGCAGTGCTGACACAAAAAACATCATTAGGCCACAGACCATTGGCCTATTAGAGCGGAACACTAGATGCAGTGATGCAAGGTCACTTCACATGCAAACAGGCCCTCGCAGCTGCGGCCTTCGCCATTGAAAAGAGTGCCACAATTGTGATTGGATGTTCCGTAACATTATATGCAGAGCATTTATTATTTGCGATTCTTGAGCGGTCAAAATCAACATTAACAACATAGAGGGCACCCGCATACGAAATAATAATTTCAATCCCCAATGTGCATGTGGTCAGGTTTAAAACAGTTAACCCGCAAACATTAATTACAGAACCATGTACAATGGAGGACATGCAGGAACACAACTGCACAACCTATGAGGGGGAGTGCAACGGTATTCCCAAAGCAAGTGAAAACGCCCTGAAGGAAGGAGAAGTGTATTTCATAGATGGGTCAGCATCAATAAACCCAGAAACATGGGAGAAGCATGTAGGGATGGCAGTAGTATGTATGGAGGAAGATAATTATGAAACAATTGCCCTAAAGCGCCTCCCGTCCCACTACTCCTCACAAGCGGCTGAACTAACCGCATTAATTGAGGCATTACGTACAGCCAAAGGATGCACAGTGACTATATATTCAGATTCAGCATATGCAACTACCACAGTCCATTCAGGACTATCCCGCTGGCGTAGAAGGGGGTTCAGAAGAGCAGATGTCTCCCCAGTACAGCACACCGCGCTACTGAATGAATTGATAGATGCATTAGCAGAGCCATCGGTAGTGGCAGTGGTGAAATGCCAAGCCCATACTAACAACACAGATCAATCTCATTGGGAAACTCGGCAGCGGACGCGGCAGCGAAGGAGGCCTCATATTTCAATATAACACCAGCATCCGAATGCATTGTAAAGGCATCCACTGCAGAGCCACTAGAAGAAGCTTATAGTAACACACCCATAACACAGCTAATAGAGCTACAGAGGAGAGCCCACCGAAGGAGCAAGAGTTGTGGAGCAAGCGGGGGTGAAAACAATCAGCCACAGACATCATTTGGAGACAGGAGACAACGGGAAAAGTAGTGATGCCGGTAGAATTACTAAAAGTAGCATTCCAACAGGCGCATTTCCCAGCCCATGTAGCGAAACAACACATCGCTGCAGACATCCAGGAACATTGGTTTGTCTCCAACCTACAGGAACACTTGTCAAAATTTGTCATTGAGTGTACAACATGTCAAACATACAATTTAGGGATGACATTGAGACATTGCGAGGGACTTTGCCATGACCAACAGGGCCATTCAGGGAACTCCACATAGACGATGTCGACATGGGAGAGAGATGTAGTGGAGCTAGGTATCTGATTGTGGTGGTATGTCCCTTTTCAAGGTGGGTAGAGGCGGGTCCATGTCCCCACCCAGATGCGAAGTGTGCGGTGAAATTTCTAGTGCGAGAAGTGTTTTCCCGGTGGGGAATATGTGATGTGATACGGTCAGACAACGGCACACACTTTGTGAATGACCTCTTCAAGGAAATGAGACACTCTTGGGGGTAAAGCACACACTGTGTTCCATTTATCATACGATGGCCAATGGAGTGGTAGAAAAGATCAATGGCCTGCTCAAGAGTAAATTATCGAAGTTCTATAATACATTAAAGAAAAACTGGGTATACTGTCTGCCCCTAGCACTGCTCCAACTCAGAACGCAACCATGCAAGGACCACCATCTGAGCCCCCATAAAATTGTGACTGGGAGGCGAATACACACATCACTCTACCCGATAAGGAGTGCATCAGATGCACACAGGGCTGCCACAGTGCTGGGGGAAGAATTTAAGGAATAATTAACTCAGTTGATGCGCGTGGTACGCAGCATAGCACAGCAAATAGCACTGTCTTTTACTGAAAATGTGGCAACTGACACTACCACACCGGCTGTAGACAGTCCAAGTGGGCCACTGATGCCAGGAGCACAGGTATACGTGAGCCGTTTTGTGAGGAGATGGAATTCGCCGAGGTATCATGGCCCCTATGAAGTTATCTATAGTACGCCCACTGCAGTGAAAGTTAGGGGTCTGAAATATTGGGTGCATCTCTCAGATGTGAGGAGTGCACGCGATAGTGCACTCCCTCAGAGCGAACAGGAATGTGCAAGTGGTAATACAAATGAGGCTGAGAAACAATGACAATGTGATTTAATGTAAAGAAAAAAAACTGTAAAGGGCGAAAGTAATTATGCGCCCTCTGTTTTGCCATGCCATATGTCCGTATCCTTCTTCCTTCCATTCTCTTTACATCACTATATCTCTCTCCTGCTATAAAATGCCTAAAACAGTGGACATAATTGAGACGAATGTATAAAAAAAAAACAACAAGCAATAGTAAACGGAAGTAATGAGTAAATATGAAATGTAAATTTATATATATATATACATATTCTGATGACTTAACAAATTTGTATCGCCCCTCCAGGTGACAAATGGCCCAACGAAGTGCAATCACGGAGAATACATTAATGTTAGATAGTAATAGGGACGCCATTAGGGCTGAAAGGTTTAACAATGTTGAAAGCATTTTGAAATGTGCTGCAGTTTTGTTTTCAGTGATGTTGTTTTTCATGGCCTGGTACTATACTCTCTTATCTCTGGTTAATGATATGCACAAAGGGGGGAGTGAGGCTAATCTGATACGAGAAGGTTCCAACCTAATATGGGCTGGAGTAAAGACAATGTGGGGAGAAACATATAACATTGGTATTAACGGTACAAATGTAACGCAACCTTCAGAACACGCCGCTGCAGGTCGAACAATTGACTCCTTGTCACATTCTGGCATAAATATGAGTAATGATTACGAATCGAATGAATATGATGGCGACTATTATTGGCCGAACAACCTAGCTAACACAAGTACACATGCACAGACAGCCATAGAACCTACCTCATATTACGCTGCTGCTTCTAATGAGTACACACATGCCATATTCAACAGCAATCACACTGCCTGGGCTGGAATGTTCGAAATACATTACCAAAAAGTGAGAAGCTACAAGGAGGGAGGGAAAAGGAGAAGGAAAAGAGGGGCGGGAGGGAAAAGATACAACATTTATCATGACCTGGGGTTAGATGAAATAGAAGACCCCACCGCCCTGATCAATCTAACAAATGGTATTCAGACATGAGTGCCACAGCAAAGCAAGCAACAAATGAAAGCTGCTATGTCTGCTCACTCATACCACATGCATCAGCGACACCCAAAATGTTGGTACCCCAGGAAGTGCCCTTGTCGGAGGCTCAATGTTTGATTAATTTAGTTCTATGTAGGATAAAAAGCACCTTTCAGGCACACACCATCAGCCTAGAAAGACTGGAGAGTGAGAGAACATGCACAAGCCGGCGTCAAGGAGTTATATGCCTCAGAGGGCCATTTCTTGTCATAAAAGGGACGAGGTATGCAGAAAACAAATGGCACAATAAAACTATTGAATGCAAAGCAGAAGCACTCCGGGGACTGGCTGAGGACGCGTTCCAATGGATAAAGGGAGTGTGCACCCCCATCTGGTCACAGCACGTCACTAAACTAACATGGATTACAGCACTGGAAAAGCCTATAAAAACAAAAAAAGAAATACTGCACAAACTGTGCTTCCATGGGGAAGGAAAAGTGAACATGGGGGAAGCAAGGAGATGCTACAAGACAGTAATAATACCAGACATGAAGAAAAGCACTGCAGCCCTCATGGACATGTACTGGGTTTGTGGCAAAGAAGCCTACCTGCATCTACCTGCATCCTGGAAAGGTACTTGCGCCTTGGCCACTCTCCATACAGCCCTGATGGTAATACCAGAAAGCCATATCCAAGGAGCGGCAGGAGAATCGGCTAGCAGATCGGCAGCAGGAGAATCGGCTAGCAGATCGGCAGCAGGAGATTGGGCTGGCAAATCAGCAGCAGGGCAATTGGCTGATCCATCGACAGCGCCCCAACAAATAAACACAGAACTTCCAGCTTAAGAACTGTTGTCAGAATATGAGTTGAAAACAGAACTGTCACAAAATAAAAGATCATCCAACTATATCTCATACGAATCTTCAAAACTGCTTGCTGAGATCCCGCAAAAGTTCAAGCTTTTCTCATCTGCAGAGACATTCTTCGCATCACTCCTAGCACCAGGGCTCCAAGCACGAGCGAATGCCAAATGGTTACAAATAGTGCAGTGGGACCTTATGCAACTGGCCAACGACACTGAAGAAGGATTCAACGTTATAAAAATAGAGTTCCGGGCCCTGCGCCTAATGAGAATGCAAAACAGATATGTTCTAGATCTCCTCACGGCAATGGACGGTGGTGTTTTCTGAAAAATCGGGGGGGGGGGGCCTGTTGCACATTCGTGCCATCCAAAGATGCAGATAACAGGACACTCTCACATGTGATAACAGCAGTCCACAATCTAGGAGAGAAGATGAGAACAGAGGGCGGAGCAGAAGAAAGTACACGGTTTGACAACTTGTTCAGCTGGATACCATCATGGGTAAATGTGATGATGAAAATCCTTGTCCCCATCATCGTCTTTGTGTTACTATTCTTCTGAGTGTGCCAACTGGGACTCCGGTGTTGTGCAAAAAGCATGTCTACCTGAATTATGATGATGGTGACAATGGGACGACCGACAACGGTAGCAAATATGATAGATGCACAAATACAAACAGGGGAACATAACAGTCCAAAGTACAAGATGACTGCCATCTACAGGCATTATGGGACAGGGTCAATAATTTATACCACACCACAATCAAGGTACCAACAGAATTTCAATGGTATAACGAGGTATGGGTACACCTGGACGGGGATGGTGGGATATACTTAACATGGACTCCAGATGAATATGCACGAAGAGGGAATAGCTTGAGAGGTGTATGCAGAGCATGGATTCCAAAAAAGGGTACTCCAGCCTTGGAAGAAGCAGTTGCTGAAGCTGAGTACTACCGAAGGGAGAATGAAAATAATAAAGTGTCATAATTTGTTACTTTAGATGCAACGAAAGGGGGGAATGTGTGGGAGCAAGGGGCCATCAGGCCCCTCGCATCCTTTACTTCTCAGTAAAAAACTCAGACCAAGTGCTTCCAGTTGTGGGCTCGCCCCTTGCCCTTATGTGATGTTAACTTTGGTTGACTTTCGCGTAGATGGGACCACTAAGCAGGACACGGGACATCCATTTTTGTACCCCCTTTCGACTCCATCTTGGTGACTAGGCCTCACTGCGATAGTACAAAAACGCTTCTCTTCCCTTTTTGGCAACAGCGAGACACACAGGGCACATGGCCCCCACCATCATTCCCACTCTGACTGGAAAACTCTGCGGCTCCATTCTCACGCTGAAGCCGGAGGTGCTTGCAACAAATAATAAATGTAACACATCTCTCTTCCTCTGAGATCACTGTTCTGCATGTGAACCAGCATAAGCTAAGCACATAGCTCGTCCATCTCCACAAACGTGTCCTTGCCCCTGCACCCTCGCCAGTGGAAACTTACTGCAATTGTGGCCCTGTGTCCCTGCAAGATATTCCTTTCATGTGCCAGACCAATGACCACGCCATGATACCCACCCAGCAGATCCCCAACTAACATTAGACCCCTGCTGCAGTATATCGTTACCTACCACTAACAAATGCCACATACCAGAGATTCTTATGAGTGCAGACCTTAACTTCAACTAGTGTATTATAGTGGTCAAGACCCTTAACCTAAGACCTGTATAATCCAATGTTATTGATAGCATAGATATATGTGTGACTTTTATAGAGACATGATAAACTACTGAAAGGCTTTGAACAATTGTTATCTAGTGTATGCATTTTTGAGAATATATTATGTTAGCTTAGATAGTGAGCACCCTGCTTCACAGCGACCTGACCTTCACCCATTCGGAGCACAGATGTCTGACATCCATCCTCCCTCCAACCAAGCAACCAACCCGGAGGAAGAGATGCCACCCACACCTAAGGCACCACACGAACTAACCAATCCGGGACCAACTTAGTATCCTATGTTAGTTGCGTCACCTTACTTATAAAAATGTATTGTAACATTAATTTGCCAGAGTACTCTCAGAGATCTTTTGAATGCCATTCATTAGATAAACCTTGCCTTGAACTCTCTTTGCCTGCTCTCTTTGCCTTATTCCCCGTCCGGGGTTGTGTCTGTTTTATTCTTTTGCACGTGTAGGACGGGGAGGGCACAAATACTGTGTACCAAGACCTTTCTAATTTCACCCTTGCGAGGAGGCGACTCTGCAGGCCCTTAACAAAATGGCTCAACTCCAAGAGAGTTTGATACAGATGGGGATTCCCCTTGTCCCTGGCCTTCGAGTACGAGGGGTATAAATACAACCCTGAGACAGAAGCAATTTTCAAAGAGTTTCCCAAGAGCTTCTGGGAGAGACCCCATCGGCAACCATGTTGGAATCCTGATGGAAAGTCCTGAGTGAATCACAGAAGACAAATGGTTTTGTTGACAGATGTTGTGTCTGGGGCCACAGGATATTTAAGATACTGATTCCAGTGTCCCCTCTGCAACCGCCAACCTGAGCCTAAGATCCCTATACTATATAGAAGGGAAACTGCAACGTAGCTGGTTGTGAGGTTTGGGCTGATGTCTCCCCATGTGGTGGGGTGGGATTGAACAAGGTTATTCTTTTTGAGCTAATTTGGGGGCCTCAGAGGAGTTTGCATGCACTACTTTGGCCCGGGAGGCCTGGTCCAGCAACGTGATAAATGTTGCAATCAATACAGGTGCCCTGGGGATGGGAGATGTTGGGGGTTTTGTTGTTGTTGTGGGTAGAGGGTTAAGTTGATCTTTGCAAACTACCAGAAAGTAGGTTGGTCCATATGAGAGTTCTGCTGCAGATAGTTAGGTGTCTGAGATTGTGGCCCGCGGGGGACAATGCACTAGGACGCCAAATCCGAGGTGCCTCAGAAAAAGCTACATCCCCCAGATGGTTGATACTACTCATATGCTGGCGTTGGGCTTGCTCAATGTTAGATGTCTAAACTTCACACACAAGAGGTCCTTGGTGATCCATGAATTCAACTGATTAAAGTTAGACTTTATGTTTCTGCAGGAGACCCACTGGCAAAGGGGGAGGGAGCCATCCCTTAAAGCGAGGTCTGTAGGGGCAAAATTACACGCGTCTGCCCCAACTGAAAATAAAGGGGGCCCTACTAGTGTCTAGCAAGCTCCACTTTGTACTGAAGGCTCAGTCTCAGGACTTGGAGGGCCGCTTTGTAATGGTGAAGGGGGTTGTCAAAGGCTTCCCTCTCATGGTGGTTTCAATCTACTGTCTAAACCAGGCCCAAGACCAGTATTGTGAGTCAGTTAAGTCCAACATCAACATTTTGCTGAAGGCTCACTGGTAATAGGTGGGGACTTTAATATGGTCATGCACCCCGAAAGCGACAGAAAGGGATTATATCCCTACATTACACCTCAAGCACAACAGAGGTCTTCCACACATTTTCAGAAAGATAACATGCAGTTGGGGGTGTCAGACTCCCACACTAGGGGAAAGAGTCAGAACCTGTTATTCACATACTACTGGAAGGTACATGACACGTTCTCAAGAATAGATTATATTCTCTTGGAATCTGCCCTCCTGGATCAGGTGAGGGAAGTCAGTGTGGAGGTAATCCTGTGGTCTGACCATGACCTGGTAGGAGTCTGAATTGGGGTGTCTCAGAGGGTGAAGTACAACACTCAGTGGTCATGCAACGATCAGTTGCTATGGGACAAAGATCTGGTCCAGTCTCTCCTGAAAGAGGTTATAGAGTTTTTAAAATCAACAATGATGTGGAGGTTTGAGTTACAGGGGTCTGGGAGGTATTCACGTCCACGATCAGGGTGTCTTGATAGGAATGGGCTCAAGGAGAAAGAGGTAAAAATCTCTTGAGGAGAAGAATCCCTGGGGGATAATAGAGTCTTAAAGCCGGGGGAAACTGAAGACCCAAATGTTTCCTGGGCAATTGGCTAAACTGCAGGAATATAAAACCAAACTGAAAGCCCTCATGGTCGGCCAAACAGAGAGGGAACTCTCATTTTTGAAACAGAAATACACAGAGAAAGGGGAGAATGCTGATAACGTTTTGGCTTGGAGGTTTAGGGAACAGAGAAGGAGTATCAGGGTGGATGTGATCTCTTCGAGGGGAGGGAAAAACTCCTGTAAAGCCCACAGATAGCTGAGATGTTTTGGTAATTTTACCAAACTCTCTATACTTCAGAATCCAAAGGGGACGGGTCCAAAGATGGCTGGTTCCTGGACATCCTCCCGATACCGCAGATCCCAATGGAGAAGGCTGGAACCATGGAAGCCCCCATTACGGCCCAGGAAGAGATAGATACAATTAGTGGTGTGAAGGGGGTACCTCTCCGGGAGAGGATGGATTTATGGTGACCTTTTATAAAAAGCTTTGGACTACCTTGGCTCAGTTTTTGGCCAAACTGTTCAATAGCGCACTAGAGACGGGGTCCCTCCCTCAATCCATGCTGGCTGCACTGAGAGTAGTGATCCCTAAGGAAGGAAAGGACCCAGCCCAGTGTCAACCTTATAGACCCATCTCCCTGTTGAATACAGAGGTTAAAATACTGGCATAAATTTTGGCCAACACGCTTTGCCACCAATTGTCCTCTTTGGTTCAAGGGGACCAGGTGGGATTTATCCCATGGCGTCAGGGTGCAGACAACATTAGGAAGTCCATAGATCTAATGCATGAGGTAAGGAACACAGGGATGGAGCCACACCTGATATCGATAGACTCAGAAAAGCTTTTGACCAGGTTGAGTGGCAGTACATGGGTAAAGTCCCGCAGAAAATGGGGCACTGCAATAATTTTAGGCAGTGGATAGCAGCTCTATACAACGGCCCCACGGCAAAACTATCTGTGAACTATGCGGTCTCCTTCCTCATCCACCTTTCTAGAGGAAAGAGGCCTGGGTGCTCGGTCTCCCCCTTCTTTACGCTTTGACTATGGAGCCCCTGGCAGTCGCCATTAGGGAAAATTAAGGGATTATGGGAATCCAATGTGGGGAAGTCGACTTTAAGCACTCCTTGTTTGCTGACGATATCCTCTTTTACTTGACAAACCTATCGGAATCTCTCCCTGGTTTCTTATCCCTGATACACAAATTTGGTAGGTACTTGGGCCTGAAAATGAATGTCCCCAAGTCCAGTGTGATGTCCATAGGGGTAGAAGTTTTGGCAGGAAGACAATCTGTGTAATTAGAATTGAGGATTCATCATCCCATTATATGGGTATGTGCCTTCCTAAATACCTGACAAAGCTGGTAGAGTTGAACGGCACCCCCATCTTGGAAGACATACAATTGGATCTCATGCGCTGGGCACCTCTTACACTCTCCTGGTTTGGGCAATTGCTATCTGTGAAAATGAATGTCATCCCCCGCCTCCTATACTTATTTGTCTCCACCCCCTCATGCCTTCCGGAGTCTTTCTTTACGAAATTACAAACTCGCACCTTGAAACACTTGTGTATAGGCACATTACAAATGCCATATTATATCATATCATATAACTATGATGACCCATTTTATATGGAAAGGGAAAAGGGCTAGAATCAAGTACACTACATTGTCTCTCCTCAGGTACTTAGGGGGCTTCGGCATCCCAGACTATTATACTACAAGGCATCACAGCTCCGGGTTATGCTGGAGCATTTAAGGGATGATATGGGGACGTACTGGTCACACATAGAAGACATACACACGTATCCAAAAAAGGTCAGAGACCTCCTGTGGGCCCAGTCCAATGAGAGATACTGCCCCATGTTAGATCTCACCCAACCCTATCAGTGCTATGGGGACTGTGGAAACACAACAAAGTGAACACTGAGCTCTCCTCATGGCCTTCACCACTGAGCTCGTTGTGGGGTCCTCCCCTTGTCTTGGGAACCAGGGGCTTTCGGAATACACAACATTGGTCAGATTGGGGGTTGGAGTGAGTAGCCCAACTATTCAGGGAGGACTCCATTATAGAGTACGGCGCCATGGTGGAGGCCCTGGGAAAGAGTAACTTGAATGTCCTCGAAGACTTACACCTGCAGGGTATCATGACCGACCCCAAGTGGGGCTTCAAAACCTCCTGTACTCTCACCCCTTTTGAGAAACCTCTCTGTGAATCCACTGTGAGAAAGGGAGTTCTGACCAGGATGTATAGGGTCCGAGTCACGGCTCAATAAAACATTTTTCTCATTTGTAACTCATTCATAACTCATATACACCATATTCATACAAAGAAAATATTCCATACATGGGTTAATGTCCCCATAACATAGTCCAAACTGGAAATACAAATTTGAAACTCTTATGTTTTTTTAGATGTTGTCCTCTGTTTTTCTTACAGAGGTTATATGTCTGTCTGTTGACACGTGTTTCAGTTGTAGTCCACTATGGGCCGTAAATACCTTGCCCAATTAATATAATCGACCTTCCTCAGGACGGAGTACCACAACCCATTATGTGTTGCCTCTTGATAGAATGGAATGAGCCCCAAAATCTCCACTGAGATTCATGGGACAGTGGTTTGGTAAAGGGATGTATCCCTAGTGTGTATCCTGTATCTTGGTGTAATAGAAAACTCTGTACACCCTTGTCGTGTTATCTGCCAGGAATAGGGCTGGTGTTGTGAAAAACATCTCAGCCTTCGCAAATGTCAAAGACTATAAAGGATTGGTGGTGGTGCCACTATCATGCATTTTGTTCTAACCCATGGTGCACTTTAGTTGTGTTCCCACACATTGGTATGGTTAGAAAAAGTCAGAGTCCAATCGGGCGTGGTATCTAGAATGTGCTGTTCTGTGTAGATCTCTTATCCTTTGTGGAAGCCTTGTATTAATCCAAAAAAGCTGCCGCTCGTGTCTCTTGAGGTCTCGCTGTCAATGTCCGTGCTTGTCACAATGGATACAGGCGCCTGTATGACACTCATCTGTGGTGCTACAAATTAAAATGTGATCTACGTATTGTATCACTATACTCTTAAGATCAATATTGCCTAAATCCATATATAAGACTCTATTAAAGATTGATGAGGACTCACAGTACCCCTGGGGCAAACAAGTAAGATTCAATCAGGTTTGGTGAAACATAAATAATGTCAAGTCTTGTAAGTCCTTGTGCAACGGGATAAAAAGAAAATGTTCAAATCGATCACTGTGAAATATCGAGCTTCCACCACAATACTGCACAGTATTTTTGCTGGGTTAGGAACTAAAGGAAACTCTGCATGAACAATCTGGTTAATCGGTCTCATATTTTGTATAAATCTCCACGAACCGCCTTTATATGTTTTGATTGGATACACCGTGGTATTACACGACAATTCCGATGGCACCAGAAGTCCTTGTTTTATCAGTGCTTAGATAGTCTGGAATATACCCTCATCAGCTTCTTGACGCATGGGGTATTGCTTTACGCATGGTAAAATCAGTCCTGGCTTGAGCTTTATTCTAACCACCACTTTTCCCTTCAATAAACCTATGTCAAAGGACACTCATCACCTTCTCCAAGTCTTCCGGAAAAAATGTTGGACATTGCAGCATTATCACCATTCGCTGTGGAACTTACCTTTTCGCTATTCTTATCTAGTATGTAATCCTCATAAAGAACACCACTTCATCATCTGTGTGGTATTCCATGAATATGTTGTCATCAGTGATGTAAGTCAATCTGTACCCTTCCTGGAGAGCTTTTACTGTCCTCCATGGTCTACCTTCATCATCTACTCCTTCAAGTATTGCCATTCCCTTTAGTACTATGGCTACATCGAATTCTCTAGGGATAGTCTGTCCCCTCTCTTCATCCATTTGTATTCATGGTCTAAACAAGAACTTGTCAGGTATCCTCAGAATTTTTCACACTAAGCCAGGTAGCCCTGTCAATAGAATGCTCACTCCATACAGATACATCTCAGGATCTACTGGAATGCCTCGCAGAGCCACTTGCCCTGTAAATGCCAGTGTACATTTTCCCATGTTTAAATAGTGTATTCCTGGAGTAGAGCACACTATCCCTTGATCAGTGAATGAAATCGACATGTTAAGATTTGTCATTAAATATCTTCCCAAAATGTTAACCAATTTCTGTCGTGAATATAACAAAGGACCAGACATGTGCCACTCTCCTATAGAGACTGGCAATTCATTAATAAAAGGAACTCGATTCGTTGCTCCTGAGAACCCATGTTTGAACAGCAGAAAAGAAATCCACATATACACACCAATCTATTTTTGGAGGTATTTGTCATAGTAGTTTAGAAAAGACATGTACTAATTCTCAGGCGACTCATCAAAAAGGAGAAAGAAGAATGTACAGCTGTGTATTCAAACTGTCTATTTGTATTGCCAAGACAGATTATTTCAAAAGTAGTAAATATAGGAGCAAATAAATAATTAAGAAAAATGAATAGCAAATGAGAAGATTATTACACAAAAAAAACATTTAGGTAATCACATAAGAAAGTTGCAATGAAAAGTACTAAGAAATTCAAAAGTAGTTAGACATTTTCATCCACAGCTTGTATTCACCAGCATTGACACACATTAATTAGAGTTAAATCAACTTGTGTGTGCCGTAACAGTAGACCTAGCTCTTACTGAATTGGTCTAACAGAATTCGAATATTTTAAGAATCTTGACTGGTTGGATATGCAGATGTAATGGTTTTGTGTATGTGCATGTTTTGTGTATGTGCATGATCAGCTTCTGATCATGTTTGGTTTTGTTAACTTGCCAAATCTGCCGACGTGCTTCCCAGTGTTGCAGGATACTGATATAGACAGAGCTTCCTGAAGTAGTAAACCACAAGCTATTTACAAAGAAGGAAAGGGAAAAGATGTGGTTATGTGAAGCACAGTAGCACATTTTGGCTGGCCCGGAATTGGCAGCATTAATGTTCAGCCTTCCTCGGGGCAAAAAGAACCATAGTCTCCTAAGGTAAGGGAGAGGGAGAGAGGGGGAGGCAGAGAGAAAGCTATAGAGGTCTATCAATAGTGCGTGGAAGACACAGCGGTAATTGTTTTTTCGTAATAGAACATTCTAAACATGTGCTAAAAAAGACATTTGCAAAGAGAAGGTCCCCTCTACACTCACCCTGAAATTCAAACAGGGGTATATGAGGCATGTGACCTTATTTCCGGAATCGCAGAGTTCCTATGGGTTGACTGTGCTGACATAGGCATGTATTTATTTTGGGCTACAGAGGTGTCCCTGGTGTGTGGAAAAGAAGAGGTGATAAAACGGAGTAGCCATATAAACTTGTATGTATGGGACGTCTGGGTAGCAGTAGGTGGTTGACATTTTTACCTGTATGGCCTTCACATGGATTCCTATGGTATCTTGCTCGACCCTTAAGCAATTCGGTGACAAGTGATAAGTACAGCTGCTTGTAGAATTGGAGAGGGTGCCTTTGGTCTGGTATGTTGTCAATTAGGAACATATGTTATAACCAAAACTCAGAAACTGTTGAAAAAATGAGTTTGACAAAAGCTGAGAAAGAACAATGTTGTTACATTTTTTCTGGGTGCATAGATTACAATCTCTGGGTTCATACCTTGAACTGTTGGGGATCCCTGTGTAGGTGATGGAACTCGAACGTGGTGAAAAAGGAACCCTCACAATTATGATAGTATTGCAGTAGATTCAGCGTAAACAAGGGTAGTGTGGAAGTCACATTGTGTGTAATCGCCCCATATGCGAGAGAAAAAAAAAGAACAAATCTGTTAGTAGAAGAGAGAATGAATCAGGTTAGAAAATGGAATGTCAGTCCACAAACCCAGAATGTGACTTATTGCAGTTCAAACGGTGGGACCGGGAGTTTTGCTCGCGGCCTGGAACTTCTGTAAACTCGCGTCTTTGCAGGATGAATATGGTGGACTTCTGAGGTAGGTGCGTGTGCAGAATGAAGCGCGTCTATTAAGGTTGCCTGGGAAACCTCTGCGCAGGCTGTGGCAGCTTGGAGAGTGTCACCGGAGAGGGAAGTGTCGGCTGTAGAAAGGAATCAGGGTTAAGATTTCTGTTCTAAATGAGGTGGTCATATGAGCACAGTCCGAATAAAATGGTGTGCGCTGTTTGTCAAGGAGAACAGCTTTGTCTTAGGTTGTAATGCGCAGCTGCAGGCAAGGGTGTAGACTATCATGCCGTGGCCTCTGCATGCGCTCTAGACATCTGGTTAGAGGACGCTTGATCTGTTGTCATGGCAACATGCAGGGAGAGAATTCTCAAACAAAAAAGGGGGGGCGGTGTAGCTAGCATTGGGCTGTGAGAACAGAATGTCATTCCGTAGTCTACCCAGGCGTGCATGGCACTTAGTATAAGGAGGCTTGGTCTCTTATCAGGGCGACTTGAGTAAGAGTAGCTCCTTTTTGAGAAGGAGGGGGAATAGCTGCCACTCGTTTGTGAGGGTGGACTCAGTATTCTAGTCTAAAAGGTGGTTGGGAGAGAACCCATATTGCAGATGGGTGTTGGTGGGACAGTGTGTGCCGCCGTGGGCACGTTGCAGCATCGTGTTGGTTGCCCGAACTGTAGAGCAAATCTATTATGAAAAGTGAGTTACCAGTCCATGGGACTGTTTATGAATGGAACCGTTGTGTGTACAATTCCACTGGTAGGTACGGCACGCCAGTTGTCGTGGTTACTAGCTCTGTCTCTGGTGAAAATCAGACAGGGGATAAACACAGTTTGCAAACTCTTAAGTATTTATGTTGGAAGTAGACATTCTTCATTGAGTCCATTGTTGAAGGTATCCATTCTGTGGATCCATCTGGCTTCTTTTATTAATAGGTACCTGGTGGTGTTGGCTGAGTTGCTTACTGTGTCTATAATCCACCAAAGTCATCTGTTGTATGTTGTGCCTCAATGTAATGGTTTATCAATGGGTCATCCAAGTTTTTGCATCTGATTCTTGATCTGTGTTCACAGATTCTCACGTGTATGGGTCTGATGGTTTGACCCACATAGCGCAAGCCACATGGGAATCCTATTACATAAATGACTTGCTTGGTTTTGCAATTTGTGAGATTGCAGTGTCCATGCACAATCTCCAATGTAAAATTCTTTGTTTTTTTTAGTAAATCTGCACAAAGTGCAGTTCCCACATGGGAAGTGTCCCACAGTGGTTCTCAGATTCCAAATGCTGAGTCTGGGGGCCGGTGGTAAGAATCTAGAGTGGACTAGGTGCTCTCTTAGGTTCTTTGCCTGTTTGTAAGCAATGCAGGGCAGAGGTTCGCCAGGTAGGCTCAGTCTTGTTAGAGGCCAGTGTTTAGATATCATTTTGCGAACTTGCAGAGCAAGCATGCCCGTGTGTAATAACACAGATAGATCTAGATTCCTGTCCTGTCGTATGTTCCATTCTGTCTCCAGTCAACATGTCTTCTCTGTTGTAAAACCTTGCTAGCTTTTTAGATTGTGAAATGATATGTCGAGTATAGCCTCTTTCAGTTAGGCTGTTGTCCAGGTCGGAGGCATGTTCATAAAAATCTCTGATCTCTGTGCAATTCTTCCTGATACGGAGGTATTGGCCACAGGGGAGATATTCACGTATATGTGATATTGCATTTCAGAATTCCATGTTTGTGTTGGATTTTGAGGTCTAAAAAATTGACCTCCACTTTGCTATATTGCATGGTGAACTGGATGTTGGGATTTCTAGTGTTCAGCCATTGTGGAAATGTCATCAGTTCATTTTCAGTACCTGCCCAGATAACGAGAATGTCATCGATATATAGCTTCCATTTTGTAATCTGGTCTCTATACGGGTTGGTAGCAGACAAGACGTTGGTTTCCTCAAAGTCTGCCATGTAGATTACTGCAAGGCTTGGTGGGAAGATCGCTCCCCCATTGCAGTACCTTTGGTCTGAAAATAAAATTGTTTGTCAAATTCAAAATAGTTCTTGGATAGAGCTATGGTCAGTAACTCAATTATAACGTTTTCAGGGACTCTGCTTTGCAAATTGGATTGGCTCAAATATTTATGCATGCATTTGATGGCTTTTGTCTGGGGTATTCTTGTGTATAGGGAGCAGATGTCCATGGTTACCATTCAGTGTGTATATTTATCAAATGGTAGTCCCTCAAATACCTGAATGGTCTGGGTCGTGTCATGTAGATACATCTGTGTTGTAGTGCTTATGGGCTTGAGGAATAAGTCAATGAATTGACAGATAGGTTCTAAGGCTGACCCACATCCGGACACAATTGGTCGTCCAGGTGGGTTCTCCATGCTTTTGTGGATCTTGAGGAGTGTGTAGATTGTGGGATCTTCCCTTGGTTTGTGGTCAGAAATTCAAGTTCTTTAGCAGAAATCCATTGGCGAGCATTCATGGCAATTCCCGACATCGGATATTTTCCCTCTCATATACATAAATGAGTAGCTCCAGTGTCTACTAGAAAGGAAAAAGATTTGCCTCCTATCGTCACATCGACCCCTGGTTCCTCTTGGGGGTCTGGTGTCACAGATAGTACTAAAAACATCAGGTCACCCTGTGAGCTATCAAATTGTGAGTACAGGCTCATCCCTGTTCCTATGACAGGATTCCATCCTACCACAGTGACACCTTCTATTCTGGGTGTTAGTACTTGTCCTATGTTTGCATACTGCTGTGTCTGCATGGAGGCTTGTTGTGATTGCCATCGCAGTGGATTCATTTGCACTCATTCTTGCTGTTGCATCTACTGCACTCACAGTGCTTGTGTCTGACACAATGTCTGAACTTGATTGTACCCTTCTCTAGTGTGTGTACTATATGGTGGAGGATAAGCTGTCCCCGTCTTGAAAATTGGCCATTCTGTGCTCTTCCTTGGCTCCGACATATGTGTGCAATGTGCCCTTTCATCCCACAAGTCCAATATATT
This sequence comes from Ambystoma mexicanum, assembly GCF_040938575.1. Classification (NCBI taxonomy): domain Eukaryota; kingdom Metazoa; phylum Chordata; class Amphibia; order Caudata; family Ambystomatidae; genus Ambystoma; species Ambystoma mexicanum. The sequence continues at coordinate 1,169,662,949 of NC_090931.1, read as the reverse complement.
GGGGGAGCCCTTCTGACAAGCCCTCCTTGAGTACTCTGGTTCCCATTCTGAGTACCTTGAAACCCACCATGATTATTTTGAAATACTCCTCTTCCTCTATAGCCTATACCTCTGTCTCGTGGCACAAACCCATATCCAGCTTGGTCCATCAGGTGCAAGTTACTCGGCTGTGATGTACCCACTGCTTCCTGCATTCCCAATCCTTCTCCGCTTGTCAATACTGCCCCTTCTATGGCACATTTTGACAACTTTTTTTGAACTAACTTGGGTTCCTCAATTCTCCTATTCTCATTGTTCTTCTTATTTTCCTCTTGTTATAACCAACAATGGTGTACTATTGTCAACTGTATCTCAGCCCAAGGCTTCGTTCCATCCCCATTTGTTTCTACATCTGTCTCTGCACTGGCTCAGACAACACCTGACATAAAATGTGGTCAAATAATGCCTGTGTCTTTTCTCACGGCTTGCAAGTTTCAAGTTGCCATTTCTCCTGAATATCATGAATTTAATAATAGGGTCTTCATCTTCTTTCAACTTGCAAGTCATATTTGCACCCATATCTGATGTGTCAGGATACTGTACCCTGAGCGCTCTCTAAACATCTACTCTACAATTATTAAACAGAGCCCCATCATGTTCTGTATTCTGTGTGGCCACACTTGAATACCCCACTCTTCTCCATATGTCATCAGCTCTCCCCCCAAGAATAGCTGCCAGGAGACCTTTTATTTCCCCTATGGCCAGCATATTTCCTCCTGTCATTTTTTCTAATTTGTATATACATTTCTCAGCACCCAAATCAAACCCGTGAACTTACACCTGAAATTATCCTTCTCCATCTGTAGCCATGAAATATACTGTGGTCTTGCTCCCCCTTTTTCCAATAAGGGAAACTATGTAAATCCTGCTTTACAGTCATATCCTACTATTAGTGTATACCTGGCAAGGATGATCAACCCTGTCTGCCTCCTTGTAGGTAACACACCTAACCTTCTCACATACAGCGACGACTCTCCTTTCTCCATGTGCAATCGTCCTCAGGGACGCTCAGGATATGCTATGTGATCTGGCGTCCTATCATTAGGTTGTTCGAGATCAAACCATCTTGCTTCTTTGTCCATTTGTAAGCTTTCTTCAGGGGCACACACGCTTCCTCCTCCTATCATGAGGGTAGACTCTCTTTCTTCATCTGACATGTCTTGTCCCCAACTAGTGTGACTATCATACCCTTCACCCTTATTTAAATTCATGCTACTTAAAGACAATACTCAATGTTCTTCACTGAACAAGCTTCCCTCCTCTCTTCGTGATCGAAGTATTAGGGATCGATCATTGTTTCGAGTTTCATACTCACTATTTCGTCTCAACTGTTGACAGACCTTATTGATCCTTTCTCCGATACTTTCTGCATCAAACCTTTCTTCATCTAACTCTAGACGCCCCTGATGTTGCTTCCTTCATTAGAAGGAACTCTTTTATTCTATCAATCGTATTTCTGGGCTTGGTCCTACTGATTCTTTACGAGTGAGACTGGTATCAAGACCTTGTTGCCTCCTCTTTTGTTCCACTTCTTTGTCTATCTCCCTTTGCTTTTTTGCATCCCTTCTAAATATTTCTTCCTCTTCCCTTTGTTCTTCCCTTCTCCCTATTTCTTCCCTTCTTTCCTCTTCTTTCCTTCGTCTCTGTAATCTTGTTCTTGTGCCTGTTCTTTTCTCTCTTGCTCCTCCTGGTATATCTGTTCTCGTTGCTCTCTGCTCTTCCTTTTTTGCTCATCTTCTCTCAATATCTTCTCTCGTTCTTTATACTTTCTTTCTTGTTCGTCCTAGTCTTCTCTTTGCCTTACTTCCTCGATACTCTTACCATTTATTTTAAATAATATCTGTTCTCCCATACATTTGTTCTATACGAGTACTATCTCATCATCTTTTTCCTTCTCTCCTTTCCATCGCTTTATTTCCCTGTCTATTTCTGTTGACAATTTCACTCCTTTCTTCTTTGTCTTGTATGATCTTATAGACCTCCTCTTTTCTCATATTCTCCTCCGGACTGTCATCACTATTGTAAACTGAGGGATCGTATATCGGATTACTATACCCCATCACCATTTTCAACTCCTTAAAGGGTACAACCCTATTTCTTTCATGCTAGCCCCTTTTACTTCAGGCGAGGTAAGGGGAGCTGATGGCTCAACACCTGTTCCTTTCACTGACTAAGCATCCACTCCTCATTTTGAGGGTTTTCCCTTTCTTCCTGGTACATTTTCCATAGCTCTAAAATCGCTAATCTTTTCTATAAATTCTTCCCAATGCACGCAGCGTGCATGTATGTGGTCATGTGTTGCAATGCCACTTTTGACAATGATCCCCCTTGTGGCCATGCATGAACATTTTATCTGCTGTGCCTTTCACCCATTCCGCACTATACTGTTCGAGCATGGGCATATGCTTTGGTAATGTTTTACATAAGTGCCTTAGAGGAGTATCTCCCGTAATGACAAGTCTCAGTTGACTGTCAATACTTACCAGACTTATGAAATAGTTTTTGTACTTTTGCTTAAATCACGACTTTTCCAATGCCTTTAAAACAACAAATATGAGCATGTACCATCAATTGCTGCTCAAGCTTCTAATTTCTTGATTAGCTATCTCTATCTTTTGATTGGAACTAATCACTTTGCTATGCTTAATCACTATTGCTCCTCAACTTTTTCAATTACTTCACAACTTCTATCGCTCTTCAATATTTTTACTCTTCAAACAACATACAGGCTAGTCAACAGTACACATTAATAAACACTGTGATCACCTTTTTCTCTCTCGCCTTTACTTTATACCCTATACAGTGTTTGAGATTTCAACTTACGTAAACCTATTTGTGTGTTATATGTTTCTGCTCTACCCCCATTGGGATTTGAAATGTCTCCTTCTGAAACTCCCTGAGCCAGGACATCTAGGAACTACCTTTTCTTCACAAAATATTTCCTGTTAGTTAAAATGTTATCATAATCCCATCCCCTTCATTTGCCATTCCCCTTAGTCTACTCAACATTTGTTTGCTAATCGATTCAATGCCTTCAGTATCGACTGCGCCTCCAATCCAACCAATTCGCCTTCCGTCCGCAGAGCGCCAGTGGAAACCGGGCAGGGAGTTCGTCAAAGGGGACCTGCCCACCATCTTGGTTCTTCTTGCAAGTGTATTTCTATTGGCCGCTCTCCACAGGAAACCCTGTGATCTTCTGGTTAATGGCAGACGATACTTGATCGTCCAAAAGACTGCGGACAAACTGGTTTGGATCTTTTCCAACCATCTGCACTGCTACCACGTGAACTTATGATTCTTTAATATCGTGCATGCAATGGATGGGGTTCGCAGAATAACCCTTGAGTCCAAATAATTGAACCATCTCAGGAAGATGGCAAAGGTTGCTCTTTTATTAACAATTTCCTATAACAGGGAGGTTACAACAGACATCAATGGATGTTAGTTCAGTTCTCGACAAATTTCACATAAAAACATCCCTATATGCAAAAAATATGTCAGCAGCGTCATACTATGTGGCAAATAAGAAAAACCTTTGAGAGATTGTGATACGATCAGGGGAACATGACACATGACAAGAGACCATGATTCTGGTTTATTGTGCAGTATTAAAATGTCTTAATTGAATACAACTTGGTACTCTCGGTGTTCTATCTTTGCTCCTCAATAAGGGATGATTCATACTTGAAATGTGTATTGCTTTCGAGAATAGGTATACCTGACCTTGGCTACTTCTGTTTTGATGCCATGCCAGACAGCCCTGCCAGTATCTTCCAGAATTTAATCTTATTTGTGCTGCAACACAATTCTAGGCCTTTCTTCTTCATGGGTTTCAGCTTATTAAAATTCATGACACCAATGTCCAGCTTCTATATGCTGGCGGCCTCGCCTGCAGTCTATTCACTATGTATAGCCAGCTTCTATGATCACTTAGTCTACTTGCGTTTCAGCGTCTGTACAATCATTGAACAGTCGCATTACTATAGAACTTCCCATGTGTGCAATCTTCTTTTCTGCAAATTAAAGTTTATTTGATTCTTAACTTCATCATCAGTTTCCACAAGATCCATACATTCTCTTCAGCCAGTATTTTCGGTTCTATGTCTTAAAATGGGGCAAAAATGGGCGTGTTTACAAAATATTGCGGCCAAAATGAAGTGGTTTTGCCACCACAATACCAGGACCCATTATACCATTTAAGGGGAGCAGGGGACAACCCCGCAACCCCTGCCCCCATTAAATGGGATAATGGGGTACACCTTTACCGGGTCAAACCACAGAATTTTTGCCGGAATTTTTTTTACCGGCAACATTTTTGCCTCGATTTTATTACCTGATACAGTATTTTCAGTGTATCACGCTTCTTTCATGTGACATCATTGGCTTCTCTTTCACTATTTTTCATATGTCTTCAGGAAGTTCCTCCATCAGATTGTCGTCTCTTCAGGGATACATTTGATGGGGTTTTCTCATGGGATACCTTTTCTCAAACACTCACTGTGGAATTGGCACAACTGCTGATGTCAAACATGGCGCAGTCTCCGACTTCCAACATATAGGAGGCGGGGGGGGGGATTTCCTGCAGAAGCATTCAGCTTCTCCTCTATAACTTAGAGGCAGGTTTCAGGTGGATCCTCAGGACTGGGCCAAGATTGTCAAGAGTATTGGTGATGGAAAGGTGAAGGTTGCTGAGAGCAGAGTCAGAGGTAGTATCAGAGGTAGGGCGTAAGGGGAAATAAAGGTGGAAGTGAAGGCAGCATCTGACACTCGTTTCATCAAGCGGATGTTAGTGAATGAGGTTGCCAGGGCTTTTTGGGGGTGGTCAGAGGGCAAGGGGACCCAGGTGGGAGGAGAGGAGAGAATGGTCTGACCAGGGGAGAGGGGTGACTAGTGGAGGGGAGAAATAAAAATAAAAATTGTCACTCCTGCTTTGCCTTTGCGCATGCCTATCAGGGCACCACATGCATGCACAGCCCAGGGCTCGCCTCCGTACCTTCAAGCAGGCAGCCCTCCAGGCCTCCCGCTGCAGACTTGCATGGACCGCTGCAACGCCATCCTCTGTCAAACCTCAGGGCCACCACAGCTCTGAGGCCATTGGCGTCGATCCCGCTGGTTGCACTATAGGTTGCTTTCTGCCAGCACATGGAGTGCCACCTCACATCAGGCCGCCCAGACCATGGCATCTTCTCCTTCTCCGACACTAATACACAGGTGCTGATCCATGTCTCCAGGTGGCCAGGGAATCAGAAACTCGGCCCACACAGCTAGGTAGGCCACAATCACCACTTGGTCAAGTAACAGCCCCACAGCACGACAAGGGCTCGGCAGTAGATGTATTTCTTGCCCGCTCAGGACAGAGCACAATAGGACACCACCATCTTGTTGAGCTGCTCCCTTGCCATCCATGTTGCATCCATGTTCAATGAACATATGTAGACAACTGTAGATGGGGGGAGATGACATGTTTTGGGATTCATGTGTTTCACATCTTTGTCATGCACATTTGTTGCTTGCCTACTTCCATGATTTGCAGTACAGGCATGTTGGGCAATTATGTACATGGCATGTAAGAGTGTGTGATTCATGTATGAACATTTACGAATATGTTCATGGGTGCTGGGTAATGTTGTGGGTTGTTTTCTGGTTGGTATGATGGCGTGACATTGATTGACTTGGACATGTGGATATGTATTTCACATGTGTGAGAGGGGCCATATCTGGAGGTGGCAATGTATGGCTGTCTGATGCATTTATTTGTGCAGGGGCACTGCATGTCTGGTGTTGCTGTGTCAGTGTTGGTTGAGTGTCTTTTTGATAGCCTGTCTAATGCTGTCAATGTGGGGATGCATTTGGTGATGAGTGAGCTATTTCATGATCGTGTTGTGGGTCTCTCATAGGGGATGGGTACTAATGTATTCATGTATTTTGCCAGATGTTCCACAGGGTTTAGATGTTTGTGGGATCTCATGACAGTACATTCACCTCTACCCATTCACTGTTCAAGGTTCATTTTATGGTCGGTTGTGTTCCTTTCTGGTTTAATGATGTTTTGGTGTCCTTTTGGCAATTGCTTGTCAATATGTATGTGCTCACACTTCATTCACAGGTCTGACTCATTGGTACTGGACTGGTAAGGATGGATGTCACCTCACTCTTAAACACTGGGCTATACACATCTAATGTGCACTATGTCACATGTACATCGAGGGACCAACGTTTATCTGCAGTACCAGTATGGTTGACTTTTGATGTGCAGCTGAGTTTGCTCCTACATGGAGCCATGGAATAGGTTACGTCCTTGGATTCAACAGCACTGCTCCCAGGTGTTCATGTTGTAGGAGGATGTTAGGCGGGTGTGCTTCATGGTGAACTCAGGCTAGAGGAGTTGAGGTAGGATGGTGCTCCACATTGGACTGCGACGAGGGCAGAATTGTGGGTGCTGCCTTTGGTTCGGGGGTTGTAGCACAAATCTGTGGGGGCACTGGGATGAGGGCAGAATTGTAGGTGCTGCCTTGCATTTGAGGGCTGGAGCACAGATCAGTGGGGGTACTGAAATGAGGGTAGACGTGTGGGTGCTGCCTTGGGTTCAGAGGTCGGGGCACAGATGAGTGGAGGTACTGGGATAAGGCCGGATTTGGGGATACCATCTTGGGTACAGGGGTTGGGGCACAGATCAGTGTGGTTACTGGGATAACAGAAGCCTTGTGGGTGCAGCCTTGGGTTTAGGGTTTGGGGCACAGATGAGTGTGGGTACTGGGACAACAGAATACTTGACGGTGCTGCCTTGGTTTCAGGGTTGGGGCACAGATAATGGGGGTACTGGGATGAGGGCGGACTTGTGTGTGCTTCTTTGGGTTTGTTTGTTTGTTTATTCATTTGTAGTGCGCGCCACACTCGAGGAAATCAGGGCGCAAACATTACAAGGATATACACGATTTTGGGGATTATGGATTGTGGCACAGATCAGTGTGGGTACTGGGACAAGGCCAAGCTTGTGGGTTCTGTCTTGGGTTAGGAGGCAGGGGAAAAGATTAGTGTGAGTATATGGGTGTTGCTTTAATTTAGGGGCCCAACAGTTTATTGGTGGTATGTGGGTGCTACTTTAAGTTACGGGACTGAGATGCTGTTTGGTGGGGTTACATTGGTGCTGCCTTAAGTTAGGGGGCCGGGACACTGTTTATTGTGGGAACACACGTGCTGCTTTTAGTTAGGGGGCCCAGGCGCTGTTTAGTATGAGTACGCAAGTGATGATTTAAGATAATGGGCCGAGGCGCAGTTTAGTGGTGGTACCTGAGTGCTGCCTTAAGTTAGTGGGCTGGGGCGCAGTTTAATTGGGGTACGTGGGTGCTGCCTTGGGTTATGGGGCAATGGTATAGTTTAGTTGGCGTCCTGGGTGAAGACTTGTCAGTCACAGGAGTGGAGTGGGAGCAATGTTGATTGATGGTAAGCAATCTGACAATTTTTTCCATGAGTCCAGCACAGAGATTGTTCGATTTTGCTATGTTCTGATTGTAACAGGGACATGTTGGGGGCATTCCAGGTGCTTCCAAGTGCTTCTCGTTATTCTTTGCACTGCAGGTTTCTGCACTCTTTTGTTTCCATGAATCTTGTCCCAGGGCTATTCTTTTCATCCACACAATGTTCTTTCTCACCCTAACTACTTTGCACAGATTTAGAGCTCTTTTCTAAATTAGGCCCTCTCTGTGTGACTAATGTATGCAATTAAATCAGTTAATTCAAATCCAAGTTAAACGCTACAGTAAATGTGCATTGCTACTCAGAACAACTATAAATGTTGGTTGAAAACAGGCATAAAAATGTGTAACACATTCAAGAACAATATACTATATACATGAAAAGGCTAAGTAAAAAGGCATGTTGTCACAATCACTTGTAGTTGTGTAAAATTAAATTGCGCTTAGTGCCTGTGTTTTTCCAGCTGAGGTGATACACTTGAAACTTGTGTATGTGGTAGTGTGAATATGCATATCAAATGCTCAAAAGGGAGGTGCACGCACAAGCTAAAGAATTGACGCAGTAAGGCCAAAAGTAACATGAAGGGTGACGTCACAATGCACAATGAACATCCGGGTGACATCACAACACACAACACATGTATATCACACATACATTACACCCAGTGAGCCACACGTCAGGGAGTAGAGCATTGTGCAGGGAAGTACACATGAAAAAACATAGGAATTGTATGTATTTTTAACTGGTAGGTAACTAGAAATAGGTAATCAGAGCTACCACGATGAAAAGTACATGTGCAGCAATAGTAAACATGTTAAATCCTTATTAAACGTAATTTAGAAGTGTAATGAGTTTGCGGGTTAGGTATATTAATCAATAACAGTTTGGCTATTCTTTAGTAGGCCTACGGCAGACTAGACATAAGCCATTGTTTAATTCTTTGTAGGGACACAGCTCACAGTAGAATAGAATTTCTGCTGACACTTGCATAAATGCACGATCAGCTCACCAAGGGAGAGACACCAAGAAACCCACAGTATCTAATTAATTGTTGCAGAAGGAAATGTTTCTCATGAGAAGAGAACTGAAGCTGAATGCCAGGTGCAGTGCCACATGATAATTTGGAGTACATCGGGCTGAATACCAAGGGACCTGGCATCCAGTACAGTAGCAAAAGGGAATTAAACAGGAGATATTCATTTTCACCAACAGATGTCCTGCACAGTTATTTCTACCTAGAGCTGGCACGATGCAAGAGAGGAGATGAGGAGCTAACAGGTGCAAAGGGGAAAGGGGAAAGAGAAGAGGGAAGCCAATCATGAGATTTGGATACAATGTTTAAGAGGCTGTAACAATGCCCCTGACCTTGGTGCTGTTCCCTCATAATTCCATTGGATATGTTTGGTGGGATGCTGTGGCTCGCAATGTCTGCAACGAAGGAGTCCATTCCACATTGAGGGACTTATCAACTTGTACATTAGTGGATGTCAACCAATGGCAGGCCAGAGTTTCTGCAGGACAGCAGATAATGATGTAATTGAGGGGAGGGATGCTTGAGGCTCATGAAGGGGTGTTGAGGGTGGTGTTCCAGGAAAGGTTTCAGCCAATCAGAACATGTAATGTAGAAGAATGTGTATGGGTCCCGTGAACACCCACAAATTATGTATTAGTACATCCCCAAAAATGTAACAATTGACAAATTATGATAATGAGTGATTTTCATGTACAAATACTGTTGCCCTTCTGTGCAGAGTTGAAACTGCTTTACAGTTATGTTGTCCCAATCGACTCTTCAATAAAGCTTGTTTTTTCTTGTGCAGTGTACACTTCTTTTGGATTATTTTTGTATTTTCCTTGGATTGACCTGCAAACACCTGGTCTACAATTGGAGGCCCAGCGAGATGCCAGTGTTCTTAGAGAGCTGAGTTCTCTCTGCCGCACTCCGTGGAGGAACAGTGTGACCCATCGAGATCAGATAAACCAGGCATCCAAGTTCCGGAACCATCAGCCTGATCCCTGGGGGAGGGCAACCATAACTGGAGGAACTGTAGGCCGATGAGGAGAGACTCAGCATGAGAGGATTTGGATGTCCTAGAGCATGTGAATGTACCAGTGAATTTCTGTTTTTATTTTTTAAATTGAATGTTGTTGTTTGAGTTTAAATTTGATGGATTTTTTTATTTAATAAACCCCAACGTCATATTAATGTTGCAAGGGTTCTCTGTGTTGCAGAATGGTGGCACTGTTTATTAATTATTTTATTCGTGATATTAACATCATAGTGCCAGGGATCTCCTCATTTTTGATCGAGGAAAGGTGACGTCATTTGTAGTTGAAGTGTTGTGGAAGCTTCGCGAGAGAGAAAAAACTGTGTACTGGGAAGAAGTCAAAAGGGATCTCCTCTATAAAGGAAGGGTATTGCAGCATAGATTTAGAGATATTGGGCCTCATTATAAGTTTGCTGGTCTGGAAAGAACGCACCGGTAAGTTTGCAGGTAATGTTGTTTCCAGACCGGCAAACTACGAGTTCTGCGAGCGGGTGTCTTTCAGCCCGCCGGGTCTGACCTGGTGGGCGGAACGGCTCTCGAATGCAGAACTTGACGGGTGCACCGGCACCATTCATGAATGGTGCTGGTGCATCTGGCCTCCCCATTCCCACTGAGTCCAGTGGGACTCAAATGGAATGGGGCGTAATATTTTCCAGCGCCTGGGAATGGGCAATTACTGTGTCTGCCGGGTCTCTAATGCCCCAGAAAGTTCATGACACCGGCAGCAGCGAGGGCCAAAACCTGTATATAATATTGTAGTGTATGTGAGTAGTATATTGTGGTTATGAGTGTGGACGTAGGGTTGTGTATCATAGGGATATGGATTGATTGAGAAGTGTGGCGTTGCGAGAGTAAGAAGTAAGTGGTGTGAGGTGATGGAGTATTTTGAATTTAAATTATATCAGAAACATTTTCTGAGCCTTGTACAAGTAAAAATAATACGATTGACATTTTTGCCAAAAGTGGTGTCTAACTTGACAACGGGGAGTACACAACTTTTTTAGAACAGCGTCAGAGGAGAGCAAAAGGGAGGAGATGGGGCGGATTGGAATAATGGAGATTGCTTTGGAGCACCTGTGTACTAAACTACGACAATATCAAGATAACATAATTAAATATAATAATGAATGGGTGCAGGACACAGCAGAACAATGCTTTAAAGTGTGGCACAGGAAAGGCCTATTTGTCAGTGAAATAGTTGAACACATGTATTATTATTTGTTATCAAAATACAAGGGGAAGGAATTACAGAGTAGACAGAGCATTGTTGCCCCATAGAACATGTTTAAGGAAGAGAATAAGCCACCTCCCACAGAAATTAGCACATGTGTAAACCCACGTACCGTACCATTGGCCATGCCCCCATACAGGCTCTATCCCACTTCTCAACGAGCGGCAGAATATATTAACCCGCAGCGGTTTTCTCCAGTGGAATACACCAAAGAGGAAGTAAGGTAAAGAAGGGGAGATAGTAACACAGGGAACAAAGGTATTAAGACTCACAGGCCGACAGACCTAGGCAAAACCACGCAACTAGTAGAAGAAAAAAAAGATGTGCACCGGCAGAGAAGGAGTTAGAAAAGGCAGTTCAGAAAAGGGAGGAGGAATGATGCGCTACAATAACCCCACACGCATGCACGAAGGGAAACGTTTTGTTTGAATTGGATAGTAAAAAATGGCCGACCTCTGATGAGGAGTAGTGGCAGACACTTATTACACCAACGATGATGGTGGGGCAATAGGGAGTGAAGAGGATGAAGAGGGACTGAGAAGGAGCAACCGGCTCTGTGACAAGGAGGATGAGAATGAACAGGAGAGAGAAAGAGGGAGGAAGAAAAGGAAAGAAGGAGAAGAAGAGAAAGGGAAAGAGAGATGGAGAGAAAACAAGATTTTGGTTGGGATTGGTCCCAGACACTTCAAAGTTGGATCTGGAAGATGGCGATCATGAGAACCACAAAAGGCACAAAGGCATCACAGCCAAGGGCACAGTTGCCCTTGTTACAGAAGGGTTCAGGAGGATATACCTTGGGCCAGCATGGGCAGGGATAACTTGATGTACAGCTTGCTGTCCCTCACAGTAGGGGTGGACAAGTGGATCTATGCTTTACAAAAGGAAATGGGAGGGAGTACCCTGGTGGTAGGCGATGAAGAGTTTATTTGCTGCCTTAATGGGGGAACAGGCAGACAAAATTTGCGAGCAGGCAGGATATGATGGGGTGACCCTAAGTAGTAATGTCACGTGTGCGCGCCATTTAATAATTTCTGAGTGCAATTGTGGAGGTTTTTGCAGACAATTTAGCTAGACACCTCAGACATACAGGCTGTCTTGACGTCCATAATGAAGCATGGTGAAGACCCTGCACAATACTTCTAACAGATATAAGAGTTGTGGACACTAGAAACATGACACAAATAGAATGCACATATTCCTGCGTTTTACTACTTATTGATTAGGGGACTTTAGCGGACATACAAAAGCATTATCGGAAGGTGGTAGGGATAGAATTAAAAGGGTGGCCTGAGATAAAAGTGCCCCTAGTCCGCTTTATTAAAGCACAGCAAGATAAAGAGAAGGAGTCCAAAGATAATGCTGTAAAATCTGAAGCAAACTGAGTACAGAAAAATGTGACCAAATTTAGCACGGAAGGAGCCTTATTAACGAATGTAACACCAGGACAGAGAATCTGCCCAGCGAGGAGGAGCACCCAAGGGGATAGCCAAGTCACAAGCACCTGTAGGATATGGCCAGCCACAAGGGTATTATCCACAAGGGGGAGGGTATGTTAAACCAGGAGGGTTCCCCAAACAGGGAGTATATTATGCACAGGGGGAATGGTCAAAAGGTTGGATATCAACATGGGAGGCTGTATTTGCCAGAAGGGGGATGGGATACAATTATGGAGAACCACGGCCAAAGAGTATGGGGCCATGTTTTATTTTTGGTAAGGCAGGACACTTGAACAGGAATGTAGGAGTGTGTTGCAGACACCTTACTGCCAGGATGGGGCCTCAATATATCATACCCCAATGCAGACCCCCCTTTCTCAGATGCAAATACCACAGCAACAGATGCAGCCAACTCAGATACGCAGACCATGTTTGGGAATGCCACAACAAACTGTGATTTCCCAGGTACCACAGACAATTACACAACCACAGCAGCTGCACCAACAGGTCACAACTGACTGCCCTACAGGCCCAGGCACAATCACATGCATAAACAAAGCAGTGGAACAGCAACTTTTTAGCACATAATGTAAGACTCCATTACACAAGGAGGCACTGTTCGGAGCGAACCCCTTTCTATTCCCATGGTCAACCACAAATACCCAATAGGCCGGCCTGCAGGGAGCCCTGATGTGCCCAGTCATTCCAGTAACTGCGGACCCTAAAGAGGAACCTGAGGCAGCAGTGAAGAAAGGTGAGAAGGCATTCTCATTTTTGGTCGACACGTGAGCAACCAAGTCCCGTATTAATGAGGGTATCATTTTCCAGTGATAGTAATGGACACACAGGCATTCTCTGGGGCTATAGTAAAAGTTCTATAACTGAAGTGTTGCCTCTTACCATAGGCACACAACACATTGTACCACTCTGGTTATATTCAAAGGACACGTCCATTAAAATATTAGGTAGATACATTATGAGAACAATTAACATGACTATTTAATTCACTAAGAAGGGCATTGGGCCTCATTAAGAGTGTGCTGGTTCAGTAGTAATGTGCCAGTATTACCACATACCAGAATGTTACTGCTCCCGCACACTCCAAGTTTGCCGATAGGTTGGTGGATTTACCTCTAGCTCTGAGCTGAAGGTATATCCACCACCCTACCCGCAAAAAAACGTCTGGTATTACCAGCCCAGTAATACCAGTAAATACCCCCATAGAGTTCTGTGAGATTCCATGGAATGAGGATTTACTGGTATTTCCACTACTTGGAATCTGGCAGTAATTTTGGCAGACTAAGTCGCAGAAACGTATTACAGTTTGCCGGTATTCAGCCAGTCATTCTGGCAGTATACCGGCAAACTTGATATGAAGCCCAATGTGTGCTCCACACCAGGTATATATATCGAGCAGTTTGCAGCACTCATACAAGCGTTTTGTGCGCATACCACTCTGCGAGATGCACCATTGCACCCACAACTAATTTTTTATGGGGTACACGTTTCATTGTGATGGGTACCGCAGATCAAGGTTTACACATTTCGACTGCCTGCAGAATTTGTATTTTGACCAGCAGTACATAGGTAAATAGTGTTGGGTACCATCATCACCATAAACTTAAAAATCAGCACTCACAGGGAAGGACATTGTATTTTTACAAGGGAGAGATGCCAGGGAAATGGAGTGGTGCTCGGTTTTGTGCATTGACCAACCACAAGTTTGATGGACTTGACCGATGACAAACGTTTTGCAGACTATGAGGAGGAGGGGAACACATATTTCAAATATGCATGACATGCCAGGTGACGGTAGAATACAGAGAGGTCCCCAGATGACACAAATTATGGGCATTTCCTCAACAAACACACACAAGCAGATTTGAGCAAGGTACCATCAAAAATATGCACCTGCCCCCACAATGTAAGTTGGCTGAAAGGGGCATCTTCATGAAGTTAAAAGAAGGAACAATATTACCCTGGGTAAAACAGTACACCTTGTTTACAGAGGCAGACAAGGGAATATATGAAACAATATTGGCCCTCTGACAACAGGGCATTATCAAAACTTCAAAATCCTCATGTAACACCGACATTTACCCTGTCAAGAACATAGTGGAAAAAGAGTTTATGGTGGTACCGAATCTGGCCACCATCTTGTGTAACATCCCCACTGGAACACGTCATTTTACAGTGATTTAATTAAAAAACACATTATTTTTGAGTCCATTACATCTAGATTCACAGTATCTCACCTTGTTTACCTACCACGGCACCGTGTGCCGAATTACGCATTTACAACAAGAGTATTGTGAATCCCCAAGTGTTCATAACAGGGTGCTACTAACGGACTTGAGCAACTTACAGATGCTTACCACAGTGATACAATACGTTAATGATCTGTTGGTGTCAAATCCATCAGAGGACCATGCAAGGAGGATTTGGTTGTACTACTCAGACTATTGCCAGAAAAGGGATACAAGTTGGATAAGGACAAACTGCAATATTGTAAAAAGGAGGAGGCGTATTTAGGACAGATAATATCAGCAGAGGACATCAACAATACAGGAGACCCCACAACCAAACACAGTAACGGAAATTCAGCAATTTCCGGGATTGTGTAACTATTGTAGGTCGTGGATAATTGACTTCTCCACCATATACTTAACCACTTCTCCAGGGATTGGAGGAAGCACAGAAGGCAAAATGCCTCGTGGTCTGGATCCAGGAGATGATTCATTCATTCAGAGAATTAAAAGAGGCACTTTAGTTAAGCACTCTTATAGAACGAACTACTGAGTACACGTCCTAAAGAATACATTGATGTATTGTTAGCCTGCAATAAATATTTTAACATATTCAAATGACATGGGCGCCAATGGCATGCAGTTCGAGTATTCAGACATCTTTACCAGATGAAGGTTGGGACATCTTGCACCTGCAATAGGATTTCCAAAACAGTATTTGTGATATGCAAAATAAATGAATCTTGTATCAAATTAAATATCACAAAGTTGAATACACATTGTGCAAATTGTGAAACATTTATATTCTTAGATGTTTTCAAATGTGCAAAGAAATATACAAAAATGTAGCTGTTAATAATACATGCAATATGTTATTAACCAACAACTAAGAGTACACAGACATTGCGCACCTGCTGCGTTGAGAAACACAGGTCAAGTGCACATGCTTCAATGCACCAAAATACTACCAGACTCTTATTCCATTAGTTCCTTTCAACGCTGGGACAATACTCATAGGGGCAATTTCAATATACCCTTACAAATAATCCCAAAATATGTGCAACCATTCATAGATTATTGATTTGATATATCAACGGATTTCCCTTTTGTGAATTAAGTTTCAGAAGACATCACAAATATTTAGCCATATTTACAAAAGGGGATTGTGCCATTGTACAATTATTTTGAAAATCAGGCCCATTATGTGCAATAACTCTGAAAAGGTTTTTTTCCCTTTGCTAGGATGTAAAATAATCAGTTTAGAACACGTTTCAACATAGTGATGACTTTGACCGTTACACCCTCAACCTTTCTTACTCTTGCAATGACCCATTGAAATCTACGTAACCAACTACATTTAGTAGTAGCCCCTTAATATGGTATGTTTTGCCTAAAAAGACAGTGGGCCCGATTTACAAAAGTGTTTTCAATGGGTCTTTTGCATTTAAAAATATGTTTGTATATCACGCCCAGTGGTATCTAAAATTCCCTTGCAAAGCACGGGGCACATGCAGAGCACTGCTGCATGTATGCAATGCCTCTTATAGTATGCCTAATATCTCATGGTGTATACAATGATTTCACCTGCTATACCCAGCATGTATGAAACCAAATAAACAATGCCCCAAATTCCCACATTTTGCAACAGATTAAGTAGAGGAATATTCCACTACGTGCACAATATTCCTCACAACAAGTTCACAGGCCCAGTAGAAACTATACTTATATTGTGGGTGAAAAATAATCCCAGGCGATTGTGCCAAATTCACAGTGTAATGTCCAACATGTTTGTATCCAATCTCATAATGAATTCCTAGTGTGTGACCCAATTGCAATAAGTGCAGCTATTGTGTATATAATAAACTAATATGGTCTCCTGGATACCATGTTTCCATTAGATGAAATACAACTAGTAAAACATTTCTCTAAATTGAGCTTGCCTAACAGTCAAATCCTCTCACCTGCATATTTTTAGCCAGAACACTAATGTGCTCAGATTAAAACACACCGGGTGACATTTCAAGATTGGTGGAATTCTGGCGGTAAATCCACTAAAATATCACCAAACAGAATTACTGTTACCGCCACTTGGTCCTATGGAATTTCCTGCAGATTACAAGCGGTGGTTTGGCGGTGTTAGTCCCCATTTATGGAGTCCATTAGGCTGCATGGGTATTTCAATTCCAACCAGAGGTAAATCAGCTGATTTAGCCCGTTTCTAGCAGTAAGGTGACAAACATCTAGCATTATGCTGGAGGTTTTTCCTCTGCCTCACCACCAAAGTTGTAGTATGGCGGTGCATTAATGGGGTGGTAATGCAGTGGTAATGTTATGTTATGTTATGTTATGTTAGCGGTACTTGGAATTGGTCCCCAGGCGCTCTGGCGGATCTGTAAACAGGAAGGGTGGGTAGGGTTAGTCGGGAGGAGGGAAGAAGGAGAGTGGGAGAAGTGGCGTGCTGTTGGCAGCTTCAGCTCTGTATACACCGAGTGCTGGGCTTTGGTGCTAGTATCAGATCGAATGAAGGCCTCAAGTGCTGTGGGTGAAGTTTATGTGTTGTTGACGTGGTGTTGTAAAGTGTGTGTGGATTGCTGGGAGAGAGATGTCTGTGAGGTTTTGTGTGGGCTTAGGTATGCAGAAGATTGAGGGTTGGGTTAGTGGGGTCTCTATCCTGGTTCAGGTACTTATGATTCCGTTAGAGTTCTAAACCTGTAGATTCAGATGTTGCTGGTTCTTCAAGGGACGACTTGTTTTGGTGGTGATGCGCTGATCCACCTGTATCCTATTGAGTATAGTTTGGATTGGTGTGTGGGCCTGAACCTAATCTTCAGGTGTGGGACTGGGTGGGTGATATTTGTTCCCAGGTGATCTAGTGTGACCCTGGTCGGTTAAGGCTTTGAATGGTTCAGGGTCGGGGTCGTGTTGCAGTGTTGTCCTTCTGTCCTGACCAGTTCTTTGATTTTCATTTGGCGAGCATCCTTGGGACTGTTGTTTAGTTGTAGTTTTGTGTGGTGGGGCATTGTGCGTCCTGCTTTGTATTGGTGGGCAGTGTGTAGTGATGAAACATTCTGTTTCTCACCCATTGTAATGGGGCGCGTGATGCAACGGTTCCTTTCTCTCTCTATGTTTTGTTCTAATGTCTGTTGGGTAAGGTCATAGTTAAGGTCATGGTCCTCTTGATGATTTGTTCTAGTCTTTCTGTCTCAGTTTGCTATGTTTACTGTCTAAAGTCATATTGCGACTGTATCCGATTTGGTCCTTTAGTATATCTTGGGATATTCACCTCAGTTTTTCCCACTGATAGATTGGTGTGTATCACGGTCCCTCTACGCTCATTGATGTTTTTAGTTGTGTCAGTGCCCCTGTGGCTAGTCTTTTTAATTATGATGTGAAGGTTTTGAGTAGTTTCCTGAATAAAAGGTGGTTTTTTGTGTTGCGTATGTACTTCGGAAGGTCGTTCCAGGTTTTCAGGGCTTGGTGAGAGAAGGAGGATCCTCCAAGTTTTCTTTTGTTGTAGGGCTTCGGTTCCAAGCGGATGTCCATGCTTGATCTGAGCTTTCTTGTTGGTTGATGGTTAATGATTTACCACTGCATTACTACCATTTCTTCCCATACTGCTGTGCTTGTAATGGGGCCCAAAGTGCCTATTATGGTCTTATTGATTGGGGGAGGGGGGTACCAAGGGCCATAAATTGGGGAAGGGTCATTATCCCAAGAGATGATGATCCCTCCCCAGGTCTATAAAGCTATTAGCACTTAGTGGTACTAGCAAATCATGTTTTGGAGTTTTGGTGGTAAAAAACCTTATTTTAATGAATTGACAACTAAGTAAATTAAATGTGGTGTTATTTTTTAGTACTTTAATTACAAGGTTGTCTTCATAAGTTAAGGATTTCAGTTACACATGTGATTAAACTGGAGAGGGTTTCACATGAGGATTTATTAGGTGCTGCATACAAATAAACGGTTTCAGTCTATAAAAATGTGCAAGTATGTTTCCATGTTTTAGCTTTCTCTATGGTATGTTAAATAGGATGTTTCAGTGAAAAGCGGGATCTCCTAGAGAGCAAGCATTGCTAGGATTCGAAATACATCTTGCTTGGAAATCAAATGAGTGTCTCCCTGTCTGTTTTTGAAGTCAAAATGTTCATAATGCAGTCAGTCAATTGTAGTAGTTATTGACTGCTCTTTGAACAGCCTGATTGGTTGAGAGGAGGTCATTAACTATCTCCATGTGTTTTTATACCTGCATGAATTGGTAGTATGAAAGTAATGCACTAGTTGTACTATTGTATGAACATGAGGTGTCATAAACTATTGTGACCTGAGTAAACATCAGTGCTGGTCCCTATTATTTAGTTTCATTATTCAAAAAGAAACAAGTCTAACAAATCTGAAAACAGTATCAATACATTTGGCACTACAGCCCCAACACCACACTTGGTTTCTCCAAACATTTGAAAAAGAGGTAAACAAAATGAAAATAAAAGCATTGTCCTTCAGTCTCCATCAGATGTAGTACAGCTAAAATCAGTTTTCCTTCTTAAACATCTTTATCACAGGAGCAACAGTGGTAATTTAAGTGTGTTTACCGAGTTTCCAGTTTCAGACACTCTGCTACATGTGGAGAAACCCAAAAGAAGACATATTTTTCCAGAGAGCCAACAGGTGCCAACCTAGTCTGACTACTGGCCACGTTCCTACAATGGTTAAAATGTATGCTTATTTTAACATGGAGTCTTTACTTGAACACTCTTCTGATGAAGGACACCATCAAGGGATGCATGCAAACTCATGGATATGGATCAGCTGTATGAGAAATAATGGAGGAAATAGTTTGATAATTTAAATAAGACTGCACATGCATCTCCATTTGATTTTACATGTTCCTTTGGGCTTGAATGGTTTTAACTTTGCACTCTGGCACTTGTATTCCTGGACTTTCCGATGATATGCTCAGATCTACAAGTCCCAAAATGCAGAGTTAAAACCAAGCCTGCACTAATGTATCCCAAGTGGAATGGGTAAGGTTAGCATCTATGGGACTTTTGGCTGGACTGGCATGATTCAAAAGTGGAATGTATTTGAACAAGAGAGCCCTGGAGAGATAATAGAGGAACTGGCGGGAGAGTAGTGGCATAGTGGATTGAGCTATAATGTGCAGCATTTACCATAGATTCTGAATCTCAGTAGGGCCAAAATAACTCTCTTAGTCTACATACCATTTGGGTTTTTGCACTGCTTTCTGACAATTTCATCTTGCTTAGCATCTCAGTGCTGTTAGGACAGTTTTTCCTGAATCCAACTAAGGGCTTAGTCAAACCATTCAACTGAGAGAGTGCAAGACTCCACTCTTAGTATAAGTCGGTACCAAGTGAGTATATGGTAGCATAGACAGAGCAGCCATGTTTATTTTAGGGTGAGAGGACTGTAGGAAAGTTAAAAAAAATAAAGGTTTATTATAGATGGTTCATAGTGACTGTTTCGACAGTCACATTTTCGAATGACAAAAGTTCTGACAAAAAGTTTCAAATGTTTTTTTTTTTTAATGCGGGGTCCCCCTCAAACCACCCTTTTTTTTGTGAACACACTTATTTTATCATACAAATTAAAATAAAGCCTTTAACATTTAAAAATATACATTCAACATTTTATTTTTGAAACTTTTGTTTAAGAACTTTTGTAATTCAAAACTATTGTTTCGAAACTTTGCCTGGACACCTTATATATACAAGTAGGCCAAGTTAGGTATTGGGGTAAGTACTCGTCATAGAGTCATAAACACATTATAGAAACATAACACTATGCTTTAAGGTGCACAGACCAAAGCATACACATTCTTCTGAATGCCTAACAGTCATTCTAGGGAAGTCAGACCTTATCATACACATTTAGGACACGCCTATTCATGGGAAGTAAAATCACTAGTCACTTTTAGATTACTTTAAAAGTCAAGGGTAGTAGACCCTGTCAGTGATGCAGTGACACTCAGCAAAGAAATCACATAATCACCCAACCCTGATTCCAAGATATGTTTCTAAATAGTGGAACACAGATTCAAGGAACCGTACATACCTATAACTACATTTATGATATCACACAGTTATAATAGGTGAGTAAGACCTGTGTGATATTAAATAATAATTGCTTTTCAGCTCATTTGAACACAAACTCAGATTAGCAAGAACTCTTTACACTCATTTAGGATTGCACCAGGCAGACCGCGGTCAGCTACACATACAGAACACTTTTTAAGAAAGGAACACAAGTATTCTAGGCAGGTAAAACCTAAGTTTTAATATACTATTGCAGTTGTTTTTTAGGTCAGTGGAACACAGACTGAGATTAGCAGTAACTATTTTAACTTATTTTAACCCATATTCTTTTTAAAGGAGCTACCATCAACTTAAAGACAAGTATAACGTAAGGCAGACTTATTCCAGACAGGCTAACAGCAATCCAGGAAAAGCAAGAGACAATTGGGGCCACTCATACATTTATATGCTAACAGGAGTATTAAAGTGAAGCCAAAAGCATTACTTTTGGGGAAGAGTCACAGCCATTTCAGAGGTGAGTAAAAAACTGTAAATGTACTTTTCAAAATGGTACAATACACATTCAAGGTAAGTAAGAACGTATGTAACTGCTAATCTCGGAGTGACAGTTACCAATCAGCTCTTTCACAAGTATGCACTTTTAAACACTTGTTATACTTTTCAAGACAGAATCCGTAACTTATACAGGCCTTCCCCAGTCTGTTGCATGAATTCACTGAGAGGCAGAAGAGGGACCCTAATTTTCCTGTGGAAGGCTATTCAAACAAGTAAGTAGTTCTCTTTAAAGTTAGTTGGGGTCTGGGGACTTCTGAGAAGACACTCTTGGAGGATTCCAGAATTGTACAGAAATCCCAAAGGCTTAATGTAAGTAAATACCCCGGCGAACACAGTACCTTATCACGCAAAAAGAGTTGCAGCAAGAGAGACTTCAGGATCTGCAACCAAAAACCCAGTCACTGAATTCCTTGTCATGATGACTGAAGACAGGACACTGGAAGTGCTTTTACAACAGGGATAATGGGGAAGACTCCAGGACAGTGTTTCTTCATGGCTGTGCTTCTGTGGTTTTGGCGCCCTTTTCAGGAGCCAGAAGAAGACTGAATGTAGCTGATTGGATTCTCGTTTGTATGGTCCAGCACTCTGGTGAGGGGAATTTTAGGACTCTATTTATTTCTCTGGAGGTCCAGCAGGATTCCACCAAAGTTTCAGCCACATTCAGAATTTGGAAGTCCATGTACTTCACAATGTCTTCAGTTCCCAGGGTAGTGGGATATTGCAACCCTGCAAGATCAGAGCGCAACATGGGATGGCTCAAAATGCAGGTCTTCCTGAGCCTAGTGTATCTCACCAGGCACTAGGTCCTGCTCTTCCTTTCCAAGATCCCCAGATCTATTGGAAGGAAGGGTAACATCACGCTCTGGTTAGACATCAGACTCTCTGGTCACTGGAAATAGCTACAGCTGTCGTTCTTCATCGTCCTCTTTGGTTTTAGCTCCATTGGTCAACTTGTCGTCATCTACCCGGTTTGGAGTTTTCTATCAGGAACTACAGCACATCTTCTGCATTCTCTCCCTGCATTTTACAGCAAGGGGTGGTCTGGCGGTCCAATCAGGACAGCCAGTCCACCACTGGGAATTTGTTCCTTTCAGGCAAGGTGAACTCTTCCCTCACTTCCTGCCTTTCCAGACACTCTGGAGCCTGGGCATTGAATCCACAGGATACCTGCCAAAGACAAAACAGCCACTGAGGTTGTTCCCACCTAAAATGAACTACCAGTCCGCAAAGGCCTAGAGAGTTTTCCAGTATTCCTAACCCCCTCTTCCACAGAAGCAGAGTGGGTGAACAGTTTTATAATTGGAATTGAAATGGTGGAACATGGTTTAGGCTCCCATTTCCCTATGATTCTACATTTTGATTTGCCTTTGTTAGAGTTTGCCCTGTTAACACCAATACTTACAGTAGGGTCCCCTGTAGAGGATCCCACATATTTATAGTTGTCTCTAGAAACAGAGACCCTAGCTTTTTCAGAACACTTGTCCATCTGCCCTGTATGAGTAGTTGGATTCACAGGCTTTTAAACATTTTTTTAATAGAAGGCCTAGTAAGAAATCTATGCTCAGCCTACTTATTACGCTTTTTGTATTTCAGTTTTTCAGGCCTAAAAGATTCCTTCTGGGCACTTTGAACTAAAAGAGAAAACTTAATTCCTTCCTTGGGGCCAAGGAAACTCCTTGCCCTCTTAGTTTTGATGATAAAAAGTTATTTACAGCCATCTGGAACACCTCCACTGTAGGTGGATTTGGAGGAATATCCAGCTTTAGACATTATGAACCACTTCCACTGTAAGTGGGTTTTCAGGTGGTTTAGACACTTCAGATTTAACTGAAGGGGCCTTTCATCTAAAGGATATACATCATACATGGTGTGTGACACGACCACTAAGGTTCTCGTCATCCCTAGTAATTTCCTCCACAGCCGCTGGTTGAGAGTCCAGGTCTTGAGTTTCAAGCAACCCCCTCCACTGTCTGTGAGGTGTCAGAGAGACTTCAGCTAAAGGTAGGGTCACATCAGTGACCTAAACAAAATTATTGCATAGTGTTATATGTTGAACAGGAACATTTACCTTCTGGTCTACAGTGTGAACAACTTCCACGCTAGGTTGGTTTTCAAGAGGTTCTTTCACCTCAGTGTTAACTAAAGTTGGGGTCACACTAGTGACCTCTAGCTTTGTGGGCCTTGGGGATTGGTACCTATTTGAAGTTATGGGTTCTACACCGAAGTGCTATTCAGAGTGGCAGTTAATGACTTTTATCTCTGAGGAGGGTTTCTCCTAAGGGGACCTCTCTTCAGGTTTAAGAGCCTCAACCATTTTACAAGGTGGTTCAGCTGAGTCTAAGACAACAACTTTTCTGCTACACTGACTGGTAACAGACCCTACAGAGCATACAGAGATGGGACGTTCAGACCTGTCTGTTGTCTCATGTTCCCTTAAGGGGTTTAGATATGGAGAAATTATCTTCTAGTATCTTTTAATGAGAGCTTGCCTCACCTAACTATAGTTACTTCTTTCAGCCACAATCATATCCAAGATCAAATGGTAGTCATTTTGGGAAGCCTAAATAAAACCCAGGGGATCTGATCACTCTCACTCAAATCAAACATTTTATAACTAAGGTCAAAGGTTTTCAGCCATACAACTATATCCCACTGCAAGTCATACAGACTTACCAAATCTGAGATCCTGGAAGCTTCAGACTCATCAGACCCTCCAAAATAAGTACAGTCCAAATAATCATTTTCCATAGATACGTTGCACTCTTGTTCCCTTTTTTCTGATCTTTGGGTTATGTCCCATTAGAATTTTCCTTTGGCTGAGTTCCATGAATACACCAAGAGTTATAGTAGAGGGTGAGGTAGGGACAGGAGAAGGAGGGGGGTTGAGCTAACTTCAGCCTCCTCATTAGAAGCTTCATGTCCATCCTCAAATGAACTTTGACAAATGCTTCAAACATCTACACTTCACTTTCATCAGTATGATCAGGAGTTGACATAGATGAGGGGGTAATCACATTATTGTTCCATAACCTTTCTAACATTTCCTGCCTACTTCCTTATTCATTGAAGTCAAATTATCTTCAGAGTGCAGACAATGGGGCTCATTCTGACCCTGACGGTCCAGAAAAAAGGGTGGCAGTAGGTTTACCAGCACTGTTGTTGCCGGACCAGCATATTACAGGTCTGCCTGCCGGAGCCGCCTTGCCTGACAGGTCTGACCCTGTGAGGCAGAGCAACCACGGTAGGCAGACCCATCACAGAAGCACTGGTACTGTTAACAACGGTGCTGGTGCTTCCATGTACCCATTCCTATGGAGTCCTATGGGACTCCACGGTAATGGGGAACATTTTACCGGCACCTATCTCTCGGTCAGCCTGGACTTGTAATGTCCTGGTGGCACCAGGAAGCTAGGTG
This sequence comes from Ambystoma mexicanum, assembly GCF_040938575.1. Lineage (NCBI taxonomy): Eukaryota > Metazoa > Chordata > Amphibia > Caudata > Ambystomatidae > Ambystoma > Ambystoma mexicanum. The sequence continues at coordinate 1,169,638,447 of NC_090931.1, read as the reverse complement.
CTGGTAACCTTGACGAGTCTGGCGGCAACCTGCCGATAGCACCGGCAGGGTTACTGCTGGACTCGTAATGAGGCCGAGTGTCCCTATTGACAAGTGGGTGTTGTCCTCAGGCTTAAATCAGGCTATGGTGTTGGTTATTGTGTTAAGTCTAGGAACACCTTTGGTTAAACAAAAGCTATTGGATGGTTTCTTTGAAATGTGGTATCTCAACAGTCAATGTAATCCAGCCCACAATATATCCCAGTGCATGCCAACAATGGTAGGACAGATTTTCTGAGGTCCAACTAAGGGCTTAGTAAAACCATTCAATTGAGACAGAACAAGACTGCACTCTTAGTATAAGGCTAAACCGCGTGAGTGTATGGTTACATAGACAGAGCATCCAGGCTTATTATAGGAGGGAGAGAGGGCTACAGGAAAGTACATAGAACCTGCAGTATACCAAGGAGTCAATGGAAACACAACCAGTATTATAAAAAAATAAAGGTTTATACAAGTAGGTCAAGTCAAGTCTTGGGGAGTCATAAAGAAAATATAAAAACACAACACCATGCTTGAAGGTACACATACCAAAGCATAAACCTTCTTCAGATTACCTAAGATTAATTCTAGGGAAGTCAGAACTTATCATACAAATTTAGTATAGTACACACCTATTCATGGGGAGTAAAACCACAAGTTACCTTTAGATTACTTTACAGTAAGTCAACGGTAGTAGACCCTGTCAGTTATGCAGTGAAACTCAGCAAAGAAATCACATAATCACCCAACCCTGTTTCCAGGATACTTTTCTGAATAGTGGGACACAGATCCAATGAACTCTGTATTCCTATAACTATAACACACATTTAAACTAGGTGAGTAATAACCTTTGGTGTAATTTTCAATTACAGCTGTTTTCGAGCTCAGTGGAACACAGACTAAGATAAGCAAGAACTCTTTACACTAATGTAGGATTGCACCAGGCAGACCAAGGTCAGCTAAACCTACTGAACACTTTTTTTTAAGAATGGCACACTGCTATTCTAAGCCGGTAAAATCTAATATTGTAATATACTATTGCAGTTGCTTTTCAGTTCAGTGGAACGCAGACTGAGAACAACTCTTTTAACTTATTTTAGGATTGTTCACAGCTAACTCAAGGTAAGAAAGCCCCATATACCTTTTAAAGGAGCTACCAGCAACTTAAAGGTAATTATAACCTAAGGCAAACTAATTCCAGACAGGCTAACAGCAAGTCAGGGGAAGGGAGACCCAAGTCAGGGTGCGCTCATTCATTTATATCCTAAGAGCACTAGTAACATGAAGCCTACAGCAGAACCTTTGGGGAAGAGGCACATCAAATTCACAGGTGAGTAAAATAACCGTATATATACTTTTCAGAATGGTACAACAAACTACAAAAAGGTAAGTAAGAACTTTTGTAACTGCTCACTCTAAGGGAGCAATTACCAATCATCTCTTTCTCAAGTAAGAACTTTTAAACATTGATTATACTTTTCAAGGGAGAATCCTTTACTTATTCAGTGCTTCTGTAGTCTATTGCATTAGTTCACTCAGAGGCAGAAGAGGGACCATAGTGGTCTAGGTGACAGCTCTAGGCAGGGTGAGATAGGTTTCAGTCGCAGGCAAAAGCCAGAATTCCTGTGGAAGGCTGTTCAAACAAGTATTTAACTTCAAAGTTAGTTAGGGCAAAGGGACTTCTGAGAAGACACACTAGGAGGATTACAACAGTGAACTGGATTTGAGAACTCCCAATCACAAGAAACACCCCAAAGCTTTACAGAAATCATAAAGGCTTAAGGTAAGTAAATGCCCCTCACCACCATAGTACCTCAGCACAGAAGAAGAGTTGCAGCAAGAAGACTTCACGATCTGAAGCCAAAATCCTGGTCGTTGAAAGACAGGACACTGGAAGGTCTTTTGCAGCAGGGTTCACAGCGAAGGCTCTAGGCAAGAGGTTCTCTGTGGTTGGATGCGGCTCTGTGATTTTGGCACCCTTTTCAGGAGCCAGAAGAAGACTGAATATAGTCGATTGGTTTCTTGTTGTTTGTAAGGTCCAGCACTCTGGTGAGGGAGGTTTTATGACTTGATTCAAGTCTCTGAAGGTCTGGCAGAATGTCCCTAAATTTTCAGCTTGTTTGGGAATTCGAAAGAGCATGCACCGGTACAATCGCTCGAGTTCCCATGGTATTGGGGTATTCCACCCCGCAAAGTCACAGCATGACATGGGATACCTCAAAATGCAGGTCTTCTTGAGTCTAGTGGATCCCACCAGGCTCTCGTCAGGGTCATCCTTTTCAAGATTCTCAAGTTGATTGGAAGGAAGTGTAATAGCAGGTTCTGCTTACACAGCAGGTTCTCTGGTCGCTGCAAATCACGACAGCCATAATTTCTTCATCTCCCTCTTTGGTTTCAGCTCCAGTGGTCGACTTGTCTGCAGCTTCCAGGTTTAAAATGTTTATCAGGAAATACAGCACAGCCTCTACATTCTCTCCCTGAATTTTACAGCAAGGGGCAGTCTGGTGGTTGAATTAGGGCAGCCAGCCCCCGACTTGGAGGTTGTTCCTTTCAGGCAAGGTGAAAGACAAATGGCTGCAGAGTTTTGGACTCCTCCCTCGCTTCCTGCCTTTCCAGACACTCTGGAGCGCCAAAGACAAAACAGTCACTGAGGTTCTTCTCTCTTAGAATGGCAGGGGAAAACCTCAGAAACAGCAAGCACAGAAATGGCGAAAAAAGATGGAGCCCACTATTTTAGCAAAATGGTGGCTCTTCTGTGCATTAATGATGCTGATTTAACAGCCTATGAGTACTGAAGACTAAAAAGTCATAACAGTAGTTGCACTGCCACGAGCCATTCAAGGAAACTTGTAATTGTAACAAATTGTTCCCAGGTAATTAATAAAGGGGAAACTTTGTATCTCCCAGCACTCCATAAAAGGTGGGGTGTGCTGGGCCACTATATATAATGTAAAGGGGGGTGAAAATCCATCTTTACTACTTAGTAACTGTAGTTCACCCAAGCACATGAAAGAGAAGTTAACAGGGAAGCCCATAGGGGCATCACAACCTAAGTGCAAACCTAAGCGCAAAAGTTGTAGGAAACTATAACTTCAACCATGCACTATGGAGAGACATAAAAAGGAAACCCATAAAAAGAGTTAAAGACTAGGTGAGAGGAGAACAAGATTACCCTTCACCTAGGGACACAGTAAAATAGTGAGCTAGTCAAAGCAAAACGTTCTGGGGTTGACAAGGTTCAGGAAGGTTTATCATTGATATGAAAATCTTATCTAACAAGTGCCCTCTAACTTTTAACCACATCACCACTCAATGCCAGGGTTTATACTCTTTCCCCCCACTTTGAGTTTTCACAAGGCTTTGATGATACTATGGTTTTCTATGGCATGCCCATTTAGTACTATTCTCTGAAGTGGGCAGAAGTGAGGCATATTTGGCTGAGAGTTGTTTTCATTTAGTTCTGGATTTCTCTTTCCCATGGCTCGGAATATGTCCATGGCTAAGTCCTGCTTAGAGAAAATAAATCAGTAAACTATGTGAACAAGTTAGACAATTACTTTATACGTTTTGAGCACATTCTGTGCGTGGTTTTAATTGCAACTCATTTTTGTTTTTTCCTATCTTTATTCATTTGTGTTTGACAACAACTGTCTTCTTGTCTCTGTATTTACTATATACGTTTATGCTTCATAATTCAACTCTAAAAATAAAAATTTATTTTTTTGACAAAGCTAATGTTTACATTTCGATTCTTAGAGGAAAAAGTGTCAAGTGATATCTTTTATTAGGATACACTCATGTAAAAAGACGATTCAATCCTAAATCAATACTACAGCAGTTTCAGAACTATTCATATTGCATGGCTCGGAATATGTCATCCTGTTTTATTTTCTTTAACTTCTTAGTTGTAGGCTGCAGCAGGAGTTCTGGTGCAGAGCTGTCCACATTTGTAGATCACTGCAGAAGGGTTGTTCATGTCATGTTCCTAGTACTATGGTTGTAAACAAACATGCCATGAAAGGCCAATCTACTGACTATTCAACACATTTTAATATATATGGTGAACCTTCCCTCCAATTAGCCTACTGGTCCCCATAAGAATCAGAATTCTAAAGAAAACAGGGGTTGCTCTGCTCAATACTATTTTTGTTGGGCAGATGTAGGCTTTATTTTATTTAGCACCCACCATTGCAGCTAGATACTCATGTACTGTTATCTATTGTAGAAGAAGTATTTTATTTGCAAACACGTCTAGATCCAATAACTTAGGCCGGATGACAAGAAACAATGGTCGTCGGGGCAAAGCAAAGATCCCCAGAAACGGAAAGGCTCTAAGTGATCACAAAAATCCACACGCTAATTTAAGAGGAGTGGAAATATTGCCAAAGAGTTGTTTTTACCTGTGCAGAGAGTAATTGAGTGTGCTACTCATTTGTGCTCCAGATTTTCCGGCAAACACTGCCTTCCATTGCTGTGATAATAAGGGCATGGCTGCCTCCAAACTCTGGTCTTGGTCCGGGTTCCTTGAATGAGAAATTACCTGGCCATTACAACTTTGGAGGACCCGGTAATTCCTCATTCAATGTACCCATCCCCATTCCCATTTGAGCCCCCATAGGGTTTATAACGGGCCTGTTGTTAGCTCCCTGGTCCCCTCGCAGGACCCTCAAAGAATGTCTGGTCTGACCAGACGTCCAGAGTGGGTCCCGCAAGGGGCCCTCGTAATAGGGCAGAATGGGTTTAACGGCGCCGGAACCTTTACCAGGGCTGTTAAACCCATTCTGCCAGGGTCCTAATGAGGCCCATAGTGGTCTGCGTCATCACCAACTTTAGGGTTCTGAGTTTCACCTTGATGACGTTGAACCCTTCTTCAGTGTCGTTGGCCAGTTGGATCAGTTCCCATCTCACTATTTGCAACCATTTGGTATTTTCTCGAGCTTGGATGCTTGGTATGAGTGATGCAAAGAACTTCTCTGCTGAGTTAAATAATTTATATTGGTCAGGTATCTGTGCCAGGAGGTTAGAAGTGTCACAAGAGAGGTAGTTCGATGTCTCTTTTGCGCGATACCTGATCTTGCAGCTGGTGCTTTGTTTATAAGTTCTGGATGGGGGGTTCTTCTTTTGTCGGCTCGGGTGCCGAGGACAGGTGGGCACCCCCTCCACCTGGTCATGGCTCTCTGGGATCACCATCAGAGCAGAGTGCAGTAACGCCAGAGCACAATCACCCCTCCATGATTGCGGGAGATGCAAATATGCCTGGTTGCAACATACCCAATAAGTGTCCATCAAAGCAGCAGTTATTTTTCGCATATCAGGAATGACAAGAGTTCTATTGCAATGTTTGTTTGATCCCATGGTCACCTTTCCTTCTCCACGAAAGCAAAGTTTGAATGTGTCTTTCAGCTGTATTTTGATTGGTTTCTCAAGAGCTGTGGCCCAAGTAAGCTTTGCAGTCTGTTTCACCACGTTCCTGCACATGTATCTACCATCCACTTCAGTCGGTCATCTGTCTGCTCGCGTAGTGCATCAGCTTTGCATATCACTGTTACATCATGTCACTTGCTTTCAGTAAACAAAGTCCCACTTATTTTGAAAAACGGTTCCTTAAAACACATCTCGCCTTCTTGCTTCTTCTTGCATCATTTTTCATCAGGGGGTTGTAATTGCAGTTTCACTGTGTGTGCCTAACAGCTTTCATTAGTGGCGTGTTTGCCGGTGGTGCTCATGTCCAAGCACTATTTTTTAGATTGTTTTCCGTGGCGGGGATCTTCAATTGCATCTAATCACAGGCTATGATAAGCATCACATTTATGTTGTTGTATTCCTCTTTTCCTCCTCCCTTTCTCCCCTAGGCCATCATAAGCATATATATATATAGCATTCTGAAAATAAATAAGCAAAATACCTGTGTTCATCAGTTCCTTATAATTATAATTATATTTCCAATACTGCACATTTAGAGGAGTAGGTTGTGTGGTAGCTTGGGGAACAGTGTGCATAGATTCAACATTTGAGGTAGGGTCAGAGGTTGTCTGTAACTGAATGTGTGGTGTAGCAAATGCTTCTGCAGCTGGTTGATCATTATCGTATACATACATCACATTCATTATAGGTGGTTCATGCTGGAAAGGGGTAATTTTATGGTTCTTATGTAACGTGGTCAGATTTGCAGAAATAGTGTGGTCCCATATCAATTTTACTCCATCTCATATTAGCTTAGTACCTTCTTGTATTAATGTTGCCCCTTTCCCCCTTCTTTTACATTACCAATGATAAAAGACACACTCCAGACACAATGCCATATTATATCCAGTAGAAACCCAAACACAATAATATAATGGAAAACACTATTGCTACAAAATAAAGTCCACAATTATAAAAGTAAGCCCTAGTGGCACTAAAATTGTCCCTACTGCTCTATTACTCTCTTTCTGTCTCTATTCAGAGGGCTTGTCTCAGCCATTGTTGCTCCTATAGATTGGAATAAAAGTGGGTTAAGTACATATTCAATTGTGAGACCACTATTATATTTATAAAAGAGAGAGAGAGAGAGAGAGAGAGAGAGAGAGAGAGAGAGAGAGAGAGAGAGAGAGAGAGAGAGAGATGGAGAGAGAGAGAGAGAGAGAGAGAGAGAGAGAGAGAGAGAGAGAGAGAGAGATACTATTCATTTTATTATATATTTTCTTTTGCACAGTACTCCTCATAGCTGTTTGCCCATCTTACTTCTTCATTCTCCCCTGTCAAATTGTCCTCATTAGGGCACTGCTACTTCATGTTCCTCCGGCATTACTGTCTGTGGTGCTCCGCTGTCATATGTTTTCCAAACGTCAGACAGATTGATCCAATATTTCAGGCCCTATACCTTCACTGCCGAAGCAGTACAATATACTATTTCATAAGGGCCATGAAATCTTGGAGAATTACATCTCCTGACAAAACTGCAGACGTATACCAGTTCTCCTGGCATCAGTTGTTTTGCAGGGCTGTCTGCTGCTGCTGTCATTGTGTCTGTTTCATTATTCTGTGTGAAGGGTGGCACTATTTGCTTGGCAATGCTTCTTACTGTTTGCGTTAGCTGCGTCAAGTACTCTTTAAACTCTTATCGTATCGTTGCTGTTTTGTGGGCATCTGACACTCTTTTTACTGGGAAAAGTGGTGTTTGCATGCGCCTTCCCATCGCTATTTTGTGGGGTGACAAGTGGTGGACTTTGCTGGGCTGTGTACGGAGTTGAAACAGTGCTAAGGGTAGGCAATACACCCAATTTTTCTTGAGGGTGTGACACAATTTTGATAATCTTCTCTTAAGGAGCCCATTGATATTCTCAACAATCCTGTTTGCTTGTAGGTGATCAATCAAACACATTGTAAGCTTTATTCCTATCCATGCAGTCACTCCTTTGAATAGGTCATTAACAAAATGTGTTTCATTGTCGGAGCGAATGACGTCACATATACCCCAGTGTGGGAACACATCTCTTACTAGGAATTTTGCTGTGCATTTTGCGTCTGGGTGTGCACAAGCTCCTGCTTCCACCCAACATGAAAAGAGGCAGACCACCACTATCAAGTATCTTACTCCATTGCACCTCTCTCCTATGTCCACATAATCAATGTGCAGCTCATGGAAAGGTCCAATGGGTCAAGCAAGTGTCCCACGCAATGTTCAAAATGTCATTCCTGAGCTATGTTTGACACGTTATACATTCAATTGACATTTTGGTGAGATGTTCTTGGAGGTATGGAACAAACCAATACTCCTGAATGTTTGCTGCTATGTGCTGCTTTGTTGTATGGGCAAGGAAATGCAATTGTTGGAATGCTATTTGCAATAACTCTACAGGCATCACTACTTTTCCCATTGCATTCTGTCTCCAGAGGAGGTCCTTTGTTAGTCTGTAAAACAAATCCCTACCATTGTCTTGCCCCCCTGGGCAACCATGCACCGGTCTTAGACAATCTTAGACAATCTCCTAGGGGGGTGTGTATCCCTATACCCCCCCGGCTTTTGTATCGTAGGGCCTTTGTGCACGGTGTTACTCCTATCGTACGCCTAATAACATACACCTATCTTACTTCTATGGACACTAAACATAAGACACAAGAAAACATATGCATTGATTTAATTATAACAATGGAATACATTTTTTTGTGCAAAGCAAAGCATGATGCAGACAATTCTAAACTCTAGCCAATATTGAATTTGCACCTTTTATGCTTCTGGTGCAAATCTACCAGGCAATAACTATAAGCCTTTCAGGTTTCTAATGCAAGCCTGTGATGCAAGCCTGTGATTGTAATGCGGTCTAATGCAAGCGTCAAACATCCAGCAACCCTCTCCTTCAATCCTCTCCAATCCACACCAAAACACACGATACTTCACACTCACTCTCTTAAGACAATCCCTGTCTGATCTCCCCTTTCTCCCAAACCCAAAGCTCTTTGATTGAGTGTCTGTTCTAATCATGGGCATAATTCTAGGGGGGGACAGGGGTGCCCATCCACCCAACCTCCATGGCACACCATTCTGTCCCCACTCATTTGGCCTGGGCACCTCCTCTTCAGATGTCATGTCTTCCCCAAACCCATCAGCAAAGTTACCCCTTTCGTTCTAATCAATCAGTTTATCTAGGCCATGAACCATACTTCCCATTTGCTTGTGCCTCTCTGTCTCCAGCTCTATCTTTGTCAGGGCCATGTTTCTCCTCTTCCCGCTACTCTGCAATCAGTCAGTCAGTGCTGGCAGGCCCCTTAAGATCTGGCCACTCGAACTGCATCTGCCAAGCTCTGCCAAGCTCTCTCCCAAAGACATCGGATTCTGCTGCACCAAGACATCTCTCCCTCATTCTCAGGAAGCAGCTCCATCCAAAACTCCATCAGCAATTAACTCAAACAGACTCCATCAGTATCTAACCCCATTCTCCAACAGCAACTACCAGAAACTAGCAAGAACTAGCAAGAACTAACACTCTCCCCTTCTCTTCAGCTCTGCTTATACTAATCCAATGATGCACCCATTCTCCATGGCTACTTACGTTCTCTAAACTAAGAATGTCTCTTCCTCTGTCAGCATTTAACAATGCCTGCCAGTCTGTGTTATGCGTGTTTCGTGTTCTGGTCACTACGTGTTCTGTGTCAAAGTGCCATTGGACATCATCAGGGGCGTAGGAGACACATAAAATCTGGGGGGACAGATTTATTTATTGTGTTTTAGTCAAAGAACTCAACTTTTCACAACATTAAAATTAAAATAGCAGTATGTATTAAATTACAAATATCACTGTATAAAACAAGAAAATAGAAGAAAAGAAAACAGAAGAAAATTAAAGGACGGAGCAGCAAATAACATGTCTTTATATGTTGCATTTATGGATGTGTCATCTGACTATGAGCTCATGGTAAGAGAGAGGAAATAACAATTACTTCCAGTGGGCCACAGCTAGGACACCAGCTCATTAAGAGGCAGATCACCTGTAAGTGGATTCATGCCAAATAAAGGAGTTGCAGACTTTTCTACCAACCAAAGTTGCTACTTTTTTGTGTGTGGCAAGGAGACATGTGTGTCTCTTGGAATGGAAGGATGGTGGTTTCAAAGAAAGAGGAAGTCTTGCTTGTACCTCTGAGTAAGCCCTGTTATTGGAGTAGAGGAACCAGGTGTGTGTTGTTGCTGCTTTGACTGTCCTCCGGGGGTTGGGGGGTACAGCAAACAGGGAGGATGAGCGATCACAAGCCCACCCCCTTATAAGCACTCCCCAGGTCCGCGGCCGGATGCATCGGACCCGGGGGATTCCTAGTAGGTGGGTTGTATGTGGACCCAGGGGGGTGGCCAGAGGGGCAGCCTGCTATGTGGGCTGCCCCTCTAGTGCTCCTGTGAGGGCCGGGCCAGCCTCTCTCGATGAGTCTGGTCCCTCCTATTCCATCTCATGCTGGCTTTAGAGCCTAGCCATTCTTTGCCTTTGTTATTCTGAATGCAGAGCGGGACTCTGTTCCTTTCTCGTTTAACATTTGCTGCAAAGCCTGATCTATTTGATTTTCTCATATGTTACTAGGACGGTAGAGCATGGGTTCTCTGCCCTGTTACACTATTCAAAGAGCCCCTCCGCCTTTCTTTGCCTCTCCCTTGTCTCACTGCTTGCTTGCTTAATACATGCCTCCTTGCTTGAACACTCTACATATTCTCCCTAACAAAGCAATGGCAGCGGCAGTCTGTCTTAACTGCTATTTCTAACGTGTCTTGAATTGGCCTCTTATTTCCGCTTTACTGTCTGCCGGGGAAAGGCATTTGCCAGTCACTGCCATAATGGTTCTACCTGTCCCTAAGAGGGCAACAGCTATCCAATATTGGAAGAACATGGCATATTATGCCAGAGGCTGGTAACTGCCTTCCTAATGCTTACACATGAGACACAACTCTTGCCTTTGTTTCTAACAGTTATTCAGTGGATGAAGAAATGCGAGAACACACCTATTGCTTATAAATGAAGCGGATGATGTCACACTTGGTTAGGACATTTTGATCACGGTAATTAAGCAATTACCTTTTAGACTTCTGGCTTTATATAATGTTAGTGTCACCTGGAAAGCACAGAGGTTGCTCAACAGGGTTCCTGGAGCACGAGGGGTACCCTACTCATTGTCATGGATGATTGGAGGGCATTCTTGCCCTGGTTTGGAGCCCGGCCTTTACAGCCATGATGGGGGGAGGGGCCTATTACTTTTGGTCGTACGTACCAAAGGGTGGCCAGACATTGCCTCCTGCTTTAGCCCACTAACAGCTCTGCTTTGCAACTTTATCACACATACCTGTCAGATGGCATGTAACAAATGTTATCAGCCTTGGAAGTCTGGGATCCTTTGCCACATGAACTAGGGTACAGGCTTTCCAGCTGAGACTTACCCATGTCTGAGTTGGCATCTGTCTCCCTGTGGGGAAGACACACACAGAAAGAGCAGGGCACGGTGCTCTTCTGGGTTTTTCACACTTCTTCCTCGGGGTGGGCACAGTTCACTCCGCAGAGAAAGTGGCACATTCTGGGCACCATTCTCCCACGTTCACAATGCCACCCAAAGAGCTAAATTGCCCATTTGAAATACTTCTGTCAACTTATTATTGCGCAATCCACACTGATGGGTTTAAGCACCTGTTTAATGTGAGGTGGCAATTAAGGGCATTTGCCAACACACTAAAGAAGCACAAGACACCCTCTTACCAGCGACATGCCATGCTCACTCATTCTGATCACGAATTGCCATTTATCTGGGGTCATGTTAAATGTATTTATTTATTTATTTATTACATGTGTAGCATCACGCAAAACCCACAAGCATCAAGGCGCAAACTAAACTGCATGGAGTGGACCACTTCCATTGGCGCAAGTTTTTACTTTTCTGCCACAAAATGGAAGATTTTAGCGTAAAAATCAGGTGAAATCACATTGCTTTTCCACTCTGGAAGAGTGTAAATACCTCACGCAATTAGCGATTGCTGCCGGAATTGACAATGGCTTCCTCTGGACTCTGCCCGAATTTACCAGGTTTAATTTCCAAGGAGATCCCAGAGGAATCCCTTTGCTTATTTCCAGCATGAGACTCCATGCTGGCAGTAAGGCCGCATTTGTCTGGTGGAGCGGGAAATACAGGGGTCCTGGTGTGTCCACTTGGCTCCCGAACTCTACCCAGAAAATGCACAAAAATCCAGTTAATTAGAAAAAGCGACAGTAATAGTGTTTTCCACCACTTTTTCTGAACCAATTGACCTGGAAAATGCTGTGTTGCATCGGAAGCTGAATGCACTCACTCTGCATATTATCCCACCGGAAGATTAAGCCAGGTGCTGAACACAGGTGTTACATATTCCTGTGCACAATCTGCATTTGGAGCATTAACTCACTGAGCTACCTTACAAATTATATCTCTTGTGGGGCTTTACCGTCTTAACCCCTTAACTGCCGTGGGTATTTCTGCCAAGCACTTTTTTGGTGATTTCGGTATGTCGCCATTCAATCCCTTGTAACTTTTTTGTTACATAAGATATCTCGGCCAAATGTGGCCCCTTTTTTCCCCAAATGTAGGCAGTCGTAACGTTTAGGACTTTGCCGGGGATTGTGGGTAATAAACACTGGGGAAATTCGCGCAAGTCAAATCTCTGTGGATTCCCACGGGTGTCCTCTTTTCGGAAATGCATGAGGTTCCCTGTTTTCCATGGTGGCTTCGATACCATAGGCCCAAATCTGTATGTTGTCCACATTAGCAAAATCTGCTTTACCGAAAGGCTTGGGGTTACCAGTGGGTTAGCCTTTTCCCTTTGCGCCAAGGAAGGTACCGTTTTCATTGGGACACCTGTGGAACACAGGATGGTAGGACATGTGTTGTTGGCAGCGTTTTTCGGTGGGTGTCCAGAGTGAAATGTCTGAAAATTGTGTTTTTTTCCACCAAATTTTAGACACATTTCCCTCTGCCCACCCACCAAAACATGCCACCAACAAAAGATGTCCTGCCTTCCCACGTTCCCACAGGTGTCCAGACGGATACAGTACCTCATATGTGTGGGTGCACCTACCTGGGCCCAAAGGGAAAGGGGTAACCCACTGATAACCCCAATCTAGCAATCTGCCCCCAGGGAGGGCTACATGAGATGCCTCCCATCCATTTGGGGTGGGGGGGAGCCACTCCCTTTCCACTAACAACATCCATGGTGGGTCAGTGGTCCCCTAGGGGCAGATGGACACATGTGTGTGGCCATCTGGGCCAGGGAAGGGGCAAAATATACTGCCCCAGGCTTGGGGGCTGGATCTGCCAATATTTGCAGTGGCCTCTCCCCGCCACCCTCCCACCCCAAATGGATGGGGGACATCTCATGTACCCCTTCCTAGGGGCAGAAATCGGCCCCCAGGGAGGGCTACATGAGGTGCCCCCATCCACTAAGGGTGGGGCGAAAGGGCCACCCCCCTTTTCAAACACAAAAAATCCTGGTGGTCTAGTGGGTCCCCCCACCCCCACCCAAAACAAGTTATAATATATTTTTTGTTTTGCCCCTTCCCTAGGGGAAGATGGGCACATGTGTGTGGCCATCTGCCCCCAGGAAGGGCATAACATACTGCCCCAGACTTGGGGGGGTGGATCTGCCAATATTTGCAGTGGCAGACGATCACCCATCTGCCCCCAGGGTATTTCCTCCATGCTTTGGGGGTCGGGTGGGAGAGGGCTGCTTACATAGTACCTTCTCCCCACTTCAAAAACAGATCCCTGAACGATACACCAAACATATTCTGGGGGGATAAATTACATTACAATTGTAAGTGGGGATTTGTCCCCCCTGTGCCCTCCATGTACTACGCCCATGGACATCATATCTCTGCCTTGGCCTTATGTGTCTGCGGTGCAAAACACCATCTATTCCTCCATTTCTCCATTCACTCCACTGTTGGCTTTGTCTGCATCACAAAATCCTCTCTCTGTGCCCGTGTTCAAAGAATCTCATTGCCTGAAAAGGCTTCTCTCCCATCTCCCCATGTCGCACTCCCTCCCACCATTGCTGTCTCCGCGGCACACCAAACATGCTGATTAGCCAGGCCGTCTCCACTCAGACAAAGGCTACCTCTTATCAACCAAACTGTTTACAAATTCCTCCTCACAGTGTACCATAACAACTCCGCACTGAGCCCAGCAGAGCTTCTGTGTCTCCATCAAAAATGGCTTCAAATGCCTGCTAAATGCTTTCTAGCGTTTACGCTTTCTTCTCTCAAACCCAAGCGCTAGCTATATGCAAACACATTCCAAGTGCACACTCTACATACATACATGTGTACTTAACATGTCTCTAAATGTGTAACTACAAAGCATAACAATGTATAACGTGTCTCTACAAATATAACAATGTGTCATTCTAAATGGCTCTACGTGACATTTTCAAATATGACAGTGCGTCATTTCAGGCCTCATTCATTCTCTCTAGTGCCTATCACGTTCCACTCTCAGCCTAAGCTCTACATTCTAATGCATAATGCAATAACATTTTAAAAGCATCTCTTTCAACATCATATGTGGCAATAACATAACTAAGCAAACCCTTCATATAACATGCCCTATTTCTCTCTCCAAATGCATAATGCAAATGAGTAATCCATACAAAGTGGCAGTCTAATAATGTGGATAGTATAATAATGCTACTTCTTCATGTACTACTTACTACTACTACTAAACAGGATGTAATAATGGATAACTAAAAATGATGCAATCATTCCTAAAGGGATAATACTAAATAATGGTTCTCTAACAATGGGTAATAATGGGTAATGGTTCTGTAACAAAGAGTACTGATTCTCTTATGATTCTCTAATGATAACAATTCCAGGCATCCTCATTTTATCAGATTCGACACCTTTGGTGATTGCGTACAACCCCTCTTTAGCCATAAGTCCTGTTCTGTGGGTGGAGCTCTCTTTTGTAATTCTATTACCTGCGCTATTGACAAAGCATTATACCCGTCCTCCCTTTGTTCCTCCATTTTGCTTTTTGGCACACATTCTGCAGGCAGTGCTTTTGAAAAGTATGCTGCCTATTTTGTCGTGGCATCTGCTGCTGCGTTTCCTAGTGATATTTCATCACTGTTATTCGTATGTGCTTGCCGTTTTACCAATGCCACTGTTGATGGTTCTGCAAGTGCCTTTATCAGTTCATTTAGAAGTTCAGCGCATTGTACTGGGGACCCACTTGCTCTACTGAACCCCCTTCTCCTCCATCTGGACAACCCAGCATGTACCATATTGGTTACATATGCTGAGTCCGAATAAATTCTCACTGCACAACCTTTAGCTGCATGGAGTGCTTCTATTCCTGCCACCAATTCGGCAACTTGTGCTGAATAGTGCATGGAAAAATGTTTTTGTACCAGTATTTCATATTCTTCCTCTTCCAATCTCACCAATGCTGCTCCCACATGTTTTTCACCTGTTTCTGTACAAATTGAAGCTTATACATCTGCAAAATACACTTCTCCTTCACTTAATGCATTTTCACTCATATGTTGCACAATCGTGATTCTGCATGTCTTCTACTGGACATGGTTCTGTGAGAAAAGTGGCTGGATTTACTGTTTTACAACGTACAACATTAATATTTGAGCTTAATATTATGATTTTGTATGCTGTTGCTCTCTGGGTTGTTAGGGTCAATTTGGATTATTCTAGTTTTGCGAACAGTGAGTGTTCCACAAAAAAGGTGACCGAACATCCCATCATGATGGTG
Source organism: Ambystoma mexicanum (assembly GCF_040938575.1). Taxonomy (NCBI): domain Eukaryota; kingdom Metazoa; phylum Chordata; class Amphibia; order Caudata; family Ambystomatidae; genus Ambystoma; species Ambystoma mexicanum. The sequence goes on along the minus strand of NC_090931.1, from coordinate 1,169,623,183 downwards.
AAGCTTTTTTCAATGGTTGAGGGCAGCTGTGGTAAGAACTTGTTTGCAAGCAAAGTGACCTTGCATAAGGAATGAAGAGTGCCACTGTAGTATTCAATTTTCATGTGGTCTAACAATGTTTTGTGCGTCAGTACTGCAGTCATTAATGTTCCATCTGAGTGGGAAAATAATTAGAATTCCCGGTCATAATTGGGGGTAGCAAGGACTGGTGTTGTGCAAATCAGGTCCTTTATTGTGGTGGTGGCAGCGTGCATTTCAGGTATCCATGCTATTGGTTTGTTCTCTTTCTATGCTTCTTTTAGTCCTTGTAGCAATGATTTGGTGTAAGCGGTGCAGTCTAATATCCATGCTTCACAATAATTACGTATGCCAAGGAATTTGTGCATATCTTTTACTGTGTGGGGCCTTGCTGTTCCTCTTACTGTCGCATTCTTATCAGGAATTATTCTTTTTCCATCTTTTGAGATCAATTGTCCCAGATACAATACTTCTACAATATTGGAGTTCGTTTTTGTCTACCTTGTACTCCATGTGGGTAAACAGGGTGAGTAGTTGAATGGAATCCTTCCTGCACATGTCTTCTCCCTCACTACATATTAGCAGATCATCCACATACTGACTTATTGTGCTTTGAACAGCAATATTGCCGAGGTATTCCTGCAATAGTCTGTTGAAAATGCTAGGGCTTTCACAGTACCCCTGGAGCACCTTACAATGCTTGTACCTCCTCCCCCCAGTTTGGATGCTGTCAGGTATTATGAGTCTGCGTCAAAGGGCATGTAAAAGATGGTGTTTTTCAAATCCACTTCAGTGAAATGTGTTGCCTTCTTTGGGATACTGCACAAGATGGATGCTGGGTTTGGAACAAGAGGGAATTCCTTTTGGTCAATATTATTAAGAGGGTGCAGGTCCTACACCATCCTCCATGAACCACCCTCCGCTTTTTTTAACAGAATAATTTGCAATATTGCATGGGTAGTTGGAGGGGACAATGATACCTTGCTGGAGTAATGCATGTATCGTTTTTCATATTCCTTCCTCTGCTTCTCTGGATAAAAGGTATTGTTTTACCCTGGGCAACACTGCCCCCAGCTTTATTTTTATCGTTATGGGGGACACATATTTTAATAACGCTACATCATGAGGATTAGTGGTCCATAAATTTGATGGTACCTGCTGTAAATCTTTATTGCAAAATGACAGCGGTACACTGACAACAACCATGAGAGGGTTTGTAACCCATCTGTTTTGGAGCATTATGTCACAGGACATGCACATTTCCATTATTATTTCTCCATCTTGGTCATTGTCAGTGAACAACCCCTCATCTGTCAAATCGTGCAAAGCCTCATTTGGGTCTATGCATAACACTGTGCGCCATTCACACCTGTGCGTGTCCAGTCCAATCGCCACAATATGTTCTGCCGACACCTACACTCCCTGCAAGTCTAGTAAGAGCACTGTAACAGGCAATATGTAGTTCGCTGCTACTGGCCGGAAGACAAAAATCAGAAGGTACTCTCCAATCTTTCTGTGTTATTTCTGGCACCACTTTTGCCAATACCTGTATGCCATATATGAACATATCTGCACTGGTGGGAATTCTTTGTACTGCTGTTTCATTTGCTATGGTCTGTATTATCAACATTGCCTGTAAGGGGCACATGCCAGGTGTTGAACATACCACACCCCTCTCTGTGAATGCAATGCTCATGTTGAGTTTACTGAGGAGATTCTTTCCCAATACATTTACAGGTGAGTCTTCATGGTACAGTAGGGGTGCTATCACTGTTTTACCCCCTATATTTACATCAAAATCTTTAGTGTAAGGAACCGTGACCACATCCCCAGAGAATCCCTGCATCTCAAGAATGTTGCCAGATAGCGGAAACTTGCCTTCACATACGCATAATTTGTCCGCCTTCGAGTCCATTATAAAGATTAATTATTTGTTTCCTACCTCTGCCCCCACCAATGGTTCCTCGTCTGGCTGTAAACTAGTGGATAGGACTGGACATGCAAGGGCTCTTGTGGGCTGTCCTAGTCTAGGTGAGTGTCTGTTCCGGCGCATGAAAAAGCATTGTCACCGAGTACACATGCTCCCCGGAATGGGGCCAGTGCACCATTTGCAGTTTGCAGTTGTAACAAAGGGGTTGGCATGAGTGTGTGCCATTTAGTTTTGACGAGTAAGATATGTCTGCATGTTTTGCGGTGGTTGTCTAGGCATGTTGGGTGTTGCTCTGTATCTGCCATCATTTTGTACATCCTGTTCATCCTGTGCATAGGATTAGGCATATGGTGGGCAATTGATGGCAGGCCGGGGGAATAGTCGCCCAGCAGTTACTTCAAAAAGAAAGAGTGTGGAATGCGGGCAAAGGGTCTATGGGCTGTAATTTCCAATGGTGGGGGTCGAGGTGGCACTGGCAGGTTTGTGGAGATGGATGAACATGCAGGCCTGGATTTGCTCTGGTCACACGCAGGACAATGAGCTGAGAGGAAGAGAAAAGGATACTGGATATTTGCCACAATACATGGCCAGGTGCTTCTGTGAGATATGGGTCTGTGCGGAGCTGCCAGGAGGAGGAAGTGGGAGGCAGGGTTTGCTATGAGCAGCGCTGGACAGAAGGAGAGATGGCTTGGAGAACTCATGACAGGGCCTAGAAAAAGATGGTGTTTTATGGTGGCACAAAATAGAGTCTGTACATCTTACCCAATGGCCAAATTATTAGAATCGACAAACAAACATGGGGACCTCCCAATCCATTTGGATAAACACGAGATACATTTCATGTAGAAATGGCTGGATGGTCTGAAAAGACCTGGCCTCCCTTACATCATTCATAGTCAAACTGCCTCCACTTTATTGCAGCTGAGTGGTTGCCTTACAACGTCAAACAGAAGCAGTGTTGGAGGCTACACCAGTACATCCAGAGCAATAGGATACTAGCATAGGAGGGTCTCTCATTCCCATACCTAGAACTCAATGTAATGTCTGAGGAAGCCCACATTAACAATCCTCAGCATTTATCAATCTCACACACTTCAGATATCACAGACTTGCATAGGGATGCATCAGAGTTAACATAACTACCTTATGTATACCACTCTGATAAAATTGATTATCATTATGAATAATGTATAATCAGCTAATTTATTTCACCCAATCAAATGCACATGGAGTGTTTACACCCCAAACATCATAGTAAGACAAAAGGAGATGGAGATTGTGAATTAAGTTGCAGACAATTGTGCACTCCCCAGAAAATTATAAGGCCAAGTCAAGAATTCAAAATAAATATAAGACAAATGAATGAGATAAAACATTTGGATGAGCTTGCTCAAATAATTCCTACAGAAGGGACACATCAAGCAGAGATCGGAAACATTAAATCAGTAATGCGGATAATCTTTCAGGCCTGCATGTATTGGATCTCTCAAAGGCAACTAAAGTGTCTGCCTCCGAAATAGATGTGACGCAGACAGAGGTTAACATCCTCTGAAAAACTTGAATTCATTTCCAAATGTATATGTTGTCAGGAACTATAATCAGAATTAAGCAGGTGGAGCTGAGTCATAGCAGAATGGAAAATGTTGAGCATTGTAGTAATACACACATTTTAGGAACCCCTTTGAAGCACATGTTTTTCCAGAAAATTAAGCTAACTGTTCATAATACATTTTTACCTGTGATTGAATGTGTTTATTAGCTATCAGGATACTGGGTGTAATTACTCAAAATGGATCAATCCTTGGAAAACACTCATGTTGGTCCTGTTTCTCTCTACGGGAAATGGTACTCATATATTGCTGATTTATTTCAAGAGCCCTAATAAGCCAGATCCTATCAAACAAACAGACTGGCACAGCTGGAAATTGAAAACATCCTTTGATACATTTAGAGCTCCTTCATGTCCTTCGAAATACATAAAATTACAAGGCCCAAGATAAGGTTGTCTTCAGGACAAAGATGCATGTCATATACGCACAAAGCCAAAAAACTGTCCACTCAGAATAAAACCAAACAAAGCATAGTCTTATACCTGAGGGGCAGTTACAAGTAGTTGCATAGTTTTAGAAAATTATTAAACAAAGTGACTTCCTTAGGCTGCAGGGACGTTCCAATAGCTTTATTACATCTTCTTATAGTAACATCAGGTACGCTTATCAGGAACAGTTACATGGAACATACACTGGCTCCCATCACCCAGGCAGGGGCTGCACTACTGCCTGGGCTTAGAACCCTCATCACAAACATTCCCTCATTCACACCATAACATTACACCTTATATCACATGCTTCCAAGCACTTCATACCACATCTCCCTTTCTTCCAGAATTACCATGCACACACAACACACATCACAACAAATGATATTGTCAATATCACCAATGATGCCCAGATGATCTATTAGCCAGCAATAATTCATATAAAATTAAGCCCCTTTAGGAATATTGTTTTACATTTTTTTCTTGTAATGTCACTGTCACTCTCATTTGGGTACCTAGTTCCTCATCTCTTTTTGTTCTCTTTTTTTATAGCACCTGTTTTGGCCCACCCCAAAATGATATATTCAGCTGTGGGTGGGTGGGTGATAGAGTTCTCTAAGAGGGGATTCAGTAGATGGAAAGATTGCAGAGAAGGGGAAGAATGGGAAAAACACAATGGGCCTCATTATCATGTTGTCAGACACAGTATGAACGGTGTTGGTAAGGCAGGGGCACCGTTCATACCGTGCCGCCGAATTCCGAGTTCCACTCGCGGGTGGCTGACAGCCCTCCAGGTCTGACCTGGTGGGTAATACCACCACCCGCGAATAGGCAATTACCTGCCCAATGGTGGTGTTGCCGGTAGCGGGTTTGGCGGTAGCCGTGCCTGTAAAACAGGCACGGCTAACGCCAAGCTCGTAATAAGGTCCAATATCTAAAAATCCAGGAAAGAAATAAGTTTTCACATTTAAGGGTTGCAAAATCAAACATAGTAATTACAGTGGGGTGGAGGCTGTTCATAGGCCCTTTTGATACTGGAATTTAAATGTTTCCTGTTAATATGGAACATTCCATGTTTTAAAAAAAGACACATAGATGGGATATTATTTTTCATATCCAATAAAGACCATGTTAGCTGCATTCAACTTGGAGATATTTCTTATTAGAATAGAAACCTATAATCTAGTATTTGGCTGGACCAGCTACCTCCTATTACAAGCCTGCAATGCCAGGTGGCATTCATTCTCAATTTTCAAATTTGGAATTATAATAATTTTAAGAAAATGTTTACTTATTTCTCAATGTAGTGCCCTGATGGCTCAATTGATGGTTGAGCTACATACATGTTTTATTGATTGAATGATTGATTGATTGAATGGCCCATAAATCCCCCATGAATACAAATATAAAACATGACAACTAAAGGAAACTAAAATAGTGTTATATTTCATGAAATAACATATATTAATAACGCTGTCAACACATCCACTGGTAAACGGATTAATTAAGCACAAAGAAACTGCTTCAGCCAAAGACCATTGTGCATAGTAATTATGTACTTTAGTCCTCCTTAAATCATATTTCTTATTACTACTACTATTTGGGATATTTTGAATTAGTTTAACTTGCTTTTTCTTACAGTTATGTAGTCTGAGCAGGAATGTGGCCATAGGCAACAATACATTATGTAAACCCATGACTATAACAAAAATGGCACATTATTAGATTTCATGTGATTTCATCTCTTAAAATCATCCTTTGTTATTATTTTCAACTGCATAAATATTATAGACACAACATTTAACTGGGTCTCATATACTGTTAATATGGGCAAAATGCACATCATCAATATTTGCAGAATTCCATTTTCAATATTCTGTCAAATATGTCATGGAAAGAATGTCTAATCCACATTTCACATATGATAGTTTAGTCACATGTTTTTGTAAGGTCCCAGTGCTTCTAATATTTGTGCTCCATCTACATTATTTATATGGTACTTCCCAAGGCTCTGTTAATAGCATCATCTTGTGCGCATTCTCAATGTTCATCAATGACCCAAGTGAGTCAGATCTTGTCTTATCGTTTCTCAACATGGGGTCCAGTTTGTGAGTGTCAAAACATAACCAATAATCAAGCTTTCTAGGTCTTTTAACAGACAAAGAGTGCAAAGGGCAGCTGGACCATCTATGTTGCCGTTATTGTCACATAAAATAGAAGTATTGGTCCATGAATTCAATTGTCTTATTCATCTTTTTTCTATATTTCTATATACTGTTCTTTCCCACCAACCAATACTAACTGACCCTGTTTTTTTTCTTCTTAACCCTAGGGTAGGGTGACTGACTTTCTATCTAGTGTGAAATGTAGGAAAAAAACAACTAACCCTGTCTCACAATGGACAAGCTTTGAAGACATTATGGGTTAAGAATTCAGTACACAGAGGCCGAATAGATGAGTACCGAGGTGAGTTGTTTACCAAAGTTATTTTATTGCTCCCTTCCCATCTGATCAACATATACAAAATAAATTAAAAAACTGGCACTTATTTAGAACATAAGTATCCCATAGGGAAGGTTAACCAGTTTCAGTGGTCTTTATATTACTTATGCCACTTTCTTCAGGACCCAAAGTCACTTATCTGTAATTCAATAAAGCCAATGGTCAAGTGGTATCATGCCTCAAGTGTTGTAAAACATTTTCCTGTTTGGTTCCCCTTATATTTATTTTAATTTGGACACCATACATCTATCATTGTTGAAAAAGCTCTTACACTTCTTTTCTTCTTTCACCTAGTATGAGCTTGCACGGTGAAAGAAGAACATAAGTAAAACTACAGTGAATCATTGATAAGTCACTTGTCTAAAAGATTTTTTTAGCAACAATGATAGGGTGGATTTTTGGGACATCTGAACAACCAAGACCAGAGACTTCTAACCATCTTCCCCACCTTTCAACATGGTCATTGCCTCAATCCTATCTTGATCCATGGTGTGGGGTTTACTATTTTCTAGAAGCAGTGTCATGGTCACACCATGGGGTTAGTCTGTTTTCCATTACTTCAACCAATACTTTTCCTAGGACCACCCGCTAAACACATTAGTTATTTACTTTAAATTAAACGATTTGGAGGCTATTCCGGGCATACAACTAGTGAAGTCTCTGGCTGCCATCAATCCTAGCTTGAACTGTGCAAAGTTCTTTAGTCAAGACATTGAGGTATTAGATTCTATTTCTAAGGAACATGCCCCTCTCATGAAAAGAACACCTAATACCAGCAAATGGAAATTCTTTGGAGGAAACAGAGAACATTATAACCACATTAAATGTAAAAATGGCTTTAAAAAACTAAAGTTGCAATCTTTGAAGCCAAGGCAAGGCAAGATTCCTACAGATTAAAATTCAGACCTCACATAATAAACCCTGAGAAATATTTGCTGTGATTGCCAATCTGTTTCTCCCTAACTGCACTTCAAGTGCTCTTACAAACTCTATATCTAAAGCTAATGATTTTAATACCCTTTTTATCAACAAAATTGATAAGATTCAGGAAACAATTGACCAGAATTTGAACAAAGTTTTAACTCATCCTGAGGCCAATATTGAATATAAGGTCCCATTGTCCACTTGTGCCGAGCCTTCAAAATTTGATGTTGACCTTGTTCCACTTAACACGTTTTTAGATCTTTTAAAGGGATGGAAATCCATGAATGATTTATCTTTCATTTTTCTTGCTTGTGCAGCTCAGGCTCATGGGACCAAACTTATACAATGTATGTCTACTTTTATTAACTACTTTTTGCAGCATGGAGTCATTCCACCCGAGTTGAAACTCTCTGTGGTCTTTCCCCATTTTGAAAAAATGTAACCTTGACCCTAACGATTTTCAAAATTATCGTCCTTTTGCAGGACTTGGCTAGGAAAGATCCATGAAAAAATAGTGCGGTCTCAGCTGCAGGAACATGCAGAGAAATATGCTCTGCTGGATAGTGTAAGGATATATATATATATATATATATATATATATGTATATATATATATATATATATATATATATATGGGGATGTTACTGCCAGTATGCAGTATGCAGTATGGAAATGCAGCCAGGCCCACTTTTTCAAACTGCAGGCATTATTTTTAAAAGCAATTAGTCTGTGGGCAGTATGCAATATCTAAATGCCGCCATTTCAACATAGATGCACAATAGGTTCACAGCAGTTTTCAGTAACAGCCAGCAGGACATTTTTCAGAACATTTAGTAAAATGTTTCAGCACAGTGTGCTGTCATTTTAAAATGAAGAGGTGCACATTTTTTACAAATTGGATATTTTCATGTGTGCGAACTGCATTACAAATACATAATTAATTAACCTTATATTAACTGCCTTACATATATTTTAATTTCAACCCCTCTAACATTATTAATGCAGCTTTTGTGCACAATGAAATGTATTCTATCTTTTTGCATACACAGTTTAAAATTCACTTTATTTTCCATGATGAGATGCACACTCAGTCCATGTGAGCGTTTTTTTTTATTTTCCGTGGAGAGCAGAAATATGCCACTGGAAGGAAGGAAAACAGAAACAGTTGCTTTGCACAGCTGAAATCTTCATTGTCTCGAAAAACGAGAGCTGGTACAGGACACATTCTTTTATTCTGATTGGTAGAAATCGAGGGTGGATGGGGCATGTCAATAGAGGGCTGACCTAGGGGTGATAGGCAGGAGGAGTTTTCTTAAGGAATAACCAGGGGGAAGAGTTCAGGTTGTGCTAAGACAGAGAGACAGATGGTGCTACATAATAAATGCTGCTGGTCTCCATGTGGGTGTGAGAGCTACCTACGAACTTAAACAGCTCGGAGCTCCCCACACATGCAAAGGAGTTCTTGGCACTGGGTCTGCAAAGCGGCAAGGTCGTATAGACAACATCCTGACAACAAGAGTTTCAGACTTCATTGGCCTGGGTGAGTTAGTGCCAAGTGAGGAAAATGTATGAATGGTAGATGACATAATATGTTGGCAGTGCAGGGAGTTCATATTCACTTTAAAGTGCCGAACACCAAATTTGTTTTTTTTGCAATGTGCCTGTTTGTTTTCTGTTCTCTTTTATATTTTGCAGGGGATGCTCTGATAGCATGTGGTAAGATGTATTTCTGTTTATAATTGTTATATAATACAGAGTGCACAACAAAAACAAAGGCTGGGATTTTGGTGTCATTAATGCATCTGTGAAACATTTCTATACAGGGGAATCACAAGGGTTTGATGTTTATACCAGAGCGGTAAAGCATTTGCTAATTTACCACTGTAGCTAAAATAACAAGCAAGGAAAAGTTAATACATACCTGTAAGGTAGGAAGGTGTGTGCAGGTGTTGTGAGTGATTCCTTCTTTGCATGCTGAAAAGAAGACAGTGTCAGATGAGACACATAGATTACTGGATGTACATAAGCCAGTAATACCAGCCACAAACCATAGGTGGCATTCTGAATAAACTAATTGGGTGCTCTGAAATGTGATAGGTTTGGGGGTTATCTAGAGGCAACCAAAAGACATTCTAATAGAGAGGAAAGGTTTGTTTTATGACGGGTTGTAGTATAAAAAAGATGCTCACTACTATACCACAAAAGTAAGGTAATTCTGAAAATACCACAAAGTAAGATACCACTAGAATTACCACCAACACAAGCTAATATAATATTATCACCAAAATAGAGTAATACTAAACTATCTCTAAATGTAAAGCCAGTTTACCACCAAAATAACACAGTAAGAAAATACTGCCAAATCCCGAATTTACCCCAATAAAACAAAACCTCCTACAAAATGGTGCTTTGGGCCTGTGGCAACAGACTGTAGAGCATCTACTGAGCATCGCAAGTGTGTTCCACACTGCCATACATGCATTAAAAGGAACTCATTTTCTGACACCAGTGTAGCACTGAAAGTGAATTTAAGAATGTCTCAAATTGATGTCACATTCCCAGAGTTGGTGAAATATTTGGAGGCAAAATTATATGCACATGGAACATGGTCATCAAATAATGCACAGAGTGGCATGACCGTATCTATGGGGAAGTTCAGAAAGAACCACTGGACAACATTTTTGAAGAGGCTAGCATAATTCAGGTCTGTCTTCTGAGATTATTAAAGGCTGCTGACAAACCTGCAGAGAAAGACTGATACGGCTATGTGCCAAAACATGGTAAATTTTAAATAGTTATTTGCGAATGCAAGAAAATGATGCCAAGCTAATTAGCAGACTAAAAGTCGAATTAGATGGAGCTAGTGGACAGGAGAAAATGTTAAGATCAGAACTGGAGGTATGTCAAAAGGACATGCAATCAAAGTGTAATGAATTTGACGCTCAATTGTCTCAAAAGGAAAAAACTGTTTGAGGACAGTGAGAAAGAATTAAAACACTTGAATGGATTGGTAGGTCACAGTAGATACAATAAAGAGGAGGCTATTTTAGAGATGCAAGTTTTACAAAGAGAGAATCTAGAGAAAGAAGGTGAGCAACAGACAGTCAAACAAGAGATAGCTAAAATGTATCAAGAACGGGACAAGCGAGACAAAGAGTTTAATGACTGTCACATGTAGATGAGCGATATGCAACACGTAATTAATACAATGTGTGATGAAAACACATACTTGCGTAAGGAGGCAGCCTGACTTCTTAAAAAGTGCAAGGATTGGGAACAGCAGATATGCGATTTCAGATCCCAAGACAAGCGACAGGGCAACACATTCAATGAGATTGAGGTGAATTCCATTTCTACACAGGGGGATAGCACCCCAGTGGCTGTGCCAGTGTCTGGGTTTGGTTGCAGCGTCTTTTGGGGGTTTGACTCACCCATAGGGGGTTACCACTGTGTGGGAGTGAGGGGTCGTTCAGGCCCCCCCGCCATGCATTCAGTACAGTTTGGACCATGTGCCTCCCAATGGTGGGGGACGCCTCCATCGCCCTTAAGTTAATATCAACCTTATGCTGGCATTGGCGTAGATGGGGCTGTTGCGCGGGACACGTGGCATCCATTTTGTGCACCCTCGACTCCATCTTTTTAACTAGGCCTCACTGCTATTATACGAAAAGGCTTCTCTCCCCTTTGCAGCGCCGCACACACCGCGCACATGGCCCCCATCTTTTTCTCACTGTCTCTGAAAGTTTTGCAGCTCCATTCTCATGCTCGAGCCGGAAGCAATTGCAACAAAAACAAATTTAACATCTTGCTCTTCCTCTGAGATCATTGTCCCGTGTGTGAACCGGCCTGAGCCAGGCCTTGAAGCTCATCCATTTCCACAAACCTGCCTGTGCCCCCTCACCCTCGCTGTTGGAAAATTATTGCCAGTGTAACCCTGTTTCCCTGCAAGGTATTCTCTTGATGTACCAGATATGTAACCCTGCCATGAAGCCCACCCTACCATGCCCTTAGCTAAAATCAGACCTCTGTCACAATATATTGCCTACTGCAACTAGCAAACATCAACTTTCCCTCCAGCCTCTTTGATAAGTCCAGACCCACCCACATTCAATATTATCATACTGTTCAAGACCCTTAACCTGGTACCCCATATAAGTTCCAATAAGTAATGGTGCGATTACACGGATACAATTTATAGATTTATAATGATTTGCTCAAAGGAGTTGTAATGACTATTATTTAGTGCATGTTTTATTATAATGTATTATGTTAGCTTAGTTAGCGGCCATCCCACCTCTCAGCGACCTCACCCTCACCCCCGCTTGGACACAGACAGATGGACCTTGTACGCTCACCCTCCCGCCAAACCAACAGCCAACCACAGATGAACAGCACCTATATGCGCCTATACAACACAAGCTTGTGTACAACCACATTGAACCTTGTGACATTCCTATTTGACATCATTTATGATGTTTTCTGCCCTTATAATCAATTGTAAGTGTTTTGTTTGCCAGAGCGCTCTCGGGCAGAAGAGTTCTCTGGAGGCCAATTCCTGATAAAAAAAGATTAACTCTCGCAACCTGTTTCTTAGTCTCATTCCCCATTGGGGTGTGTCTATTTATTTGTATTGCACGTGCTAAAACAGGGATGGGCCTTTACATTTGGTGACCCCCGTGACGTGATTTGGGACAGGTGCCCCAAGTCCCCGTGCTGTGCGGCGAGATCTGGGGCGCCCCCCAACAAAACCATCACCTTCACAGTTGACCAGCCCGTGCGCACAACGAGAGGGTCCAATGGTTCCCGTTTACCGAATACCCAACTAAAAAACTGCTCGCCGTGGCGGGCTATGGCTTGGTTGGGGTGCGGACCCAATTGTGGATAGACCATGAATGGTGGCTCTCGGACCACCCGACTGAACACGTGAGTACTGGTTGCAAAAGTTTCAGAGGGAGAAAAGGAGGTACTGGGAAAAGGGGAACAGATAACAGAGTGGGCAAGATAAAAGTTAGGGTAAAGTCAGGGTCTGTGTGAATGTTACTGAGGCCTTTTCTTACCTATCATTTATATGGCCATCAGGTTTTTGTGGAGAAAATAGAGGTAAAAGAGGTGCAAGGGATCCTAGCCCAAAGGGGGTAGAAGGCGGCACCGCGTAGCATTGTCTTGTCCTGTGCAGGTAAATAAGTGAAGATAAAGAGAAAACAGTAGGAGTCTCATATTTTTAGTAGGCTCAGAGTAGTCATTTAGAATATTCTTTTTCCGTGTGAGCAGAACTCTTGGTGAGGTAGATTGAGGAGTTTTGGAGGTGGGAAGTGCATGAGAAAGCAAGGTTGACGGGTATAAACTGAAACAATAAAGAAGGGGAGCAAAACGAAGTTAGTTCATGTTATGTGTTTATGTGTTTTTATGTTCATGTGCAACAGTGTTACTGTTCTTCAGTTAAGTAAGTGTCCATGTATTTGTGAATTGAAAAAGAATTAAGGTTGATCAAGAAAATCGGTAATGAAATGTGCAAATAATCTGATAAACATGTTGAATAGTGGCAAATAATGAACACCTTTTTTTTAAATATTTTGTGGTTCTAGCAAGGTGGTGTAAGTAAAAAGGTTGTTGAAATACTGTTGGCACCAAACGTTAAACAAGGTCGAATAAGAAGTGTCACAAGATAAAGATTAGTAGCTGATTGATTGTGTGTTTATCCCCAAAAAGTGAAGTGACCAAAATTAAGAGTACAAATATACTATCGTGGGAGGGACAACACCATTAGCACACATTTGTCAGCATCTCCCATTGTATAGTGAGAAAATACAAAAGTATCATGATCAATGGGTGGTGGAAATAAAAGGAGACAGTGTAACACCTATATTGCAGGAGGGAGGGTCCTGCGCCACCCCCGTATGAAAGAGGAGGGTTGTACGGCCCAACCAGTGCCCCACCAGTGAATTTGGCAGGGTTAACAGGAGATTTAGACAGACAGCTTGCACATGCACAATTGGAGATTACGCGGTTACGAGTCTTGTGCGACAGGGGCCAGATGTTGCCAGGAGGAGGGGAAGTACCACCATTAACGTTGGGCGACCTCACACCTCTGCCAAGCGGCGCAGGAGGATCCACACCATCCCTGCCACCACTGTCAGTGCCAATACCAAAAGGGCAAGAGTGGCAATCAGGTGAGTTTCTGTTTCATTTAAATGGCAAACCCGTGAAAATAATACAGGCAGCAACACCGGATAGCCAGAGAGGGGACACCCAAGAAGGAAGGGAACAAGAAGAGGAAGTAGAGGAGGTATGGAGTGATTTAAATGAGTATGAAGAGGGAGTGGCAGCGAAGGGATCTCCATTGCCATTCCCATTTGACAAAGAGGACGAAAGGGCCCCACCAAGATGGCAAGGGAGGTTAAGGCAAAGAGTAGTAAATATGCTGGTAAGTAAAATGAGGAAGGGAAAGGTAAGTAAAAGAGGAGGGAAAACGAAGCTACAAATGCCTCTGATACATAAAGGAGCAGGGAGGCCGCACTACATACCGTGGGCTCAAATGGATAAGAATAACTTGTTGAAACTTCTCCCTCCACTTTCGGGTGGGGCGGGGAAATAGATACATGCGTTCGAAAAAAGAACACTGCAGGAGTACCATTGGCTATAGGGGATGTGAAAAGTTTGCTGGTGTCCACTGTTGGTGATCAAGCAGACGCAGTGTGGGTGAAGGCGGGGTTCCCGGGAGTGACAATGAGCTGTGACCGCCTTGACAGATCACCATTTAACAACGTTAGAGCACAGGTACGGGATGCATTGCGTAGAACGTTTCCAGACATTCCAGAATTACGCTTAGTGATGCAGTGCACTATGGGAGAGGAGGAGGAGCCTAGGCAAATCATCCTCCGGGTGCAAGACCTGTGGATAAGTGAAGCGGGTACGATGTGGGATCAATATACCGCCTTGTTCTACTTCATAATCAAAAAAGGGCTTCCGAAGGAGGTACAGAAGGCCTTGTATAAAATATCTGGGATAGAAGCCAAAGGATGGCCCGAGATTCAGAGCATAATTGTGCACCATTGTAGGAGGATCAAAGAAAGAGAAAAAGAGATAGCACAGCGAAGGTTGGCAGACGAAGTAAAGTTGGTAAAAAATAAGTTAGTGAAGGTTGCAGCGCTGAATGCAACAACATTAACCAACAGGAACGGCGAAGGAGAAGAGGAAGTGGGAAACACACCAGCCAGAATGGCCGCAATATGGGCTGCAAGTGGACAAGAGCAGTGGGATGGAGAGGAACAGTACAGAGGGCCCAATGGCAAGGAATGCAAGCAAGAGGATGAGGTGGGTACAGAGGACCAAGCGGGGGACTCGGTGGAATGGGAAATAGAGGATTTGGTGGGCCTGGGATGAGGGGAGGACCACAAGGGTCATGTTGGAACTGTGTGAGTTGTGGGCATTATTCAAGAGAATGTAGAATGCGACCCGTGGGTTATTACCGAGGACAGCCCCCTATGGGAAATGAACAACAGTATGGCCACCCACACCCAGGAAGTACCTACAGGTTACCTATGGGAGGGGGTGGACAAAACGAGCAATATTATAATGAGCCCCAAATGCAACAAAGACAGCAGCCCCAGCAAAAACGACCGCAGAGGGGTATGCAACAGCAAATGACAATACACAATACTGTAGGAAATGCGAACAATGACATTTTTGCAACATAAGCTAATGGCGCACCTGCACCTTTTCGTGGTGCATCTGTGGTAGGAGATAACGTCTTCTCAGTTCCAGGAACAGACACATATGCAGATTAGGACAGCCCACAGAAAGCACTTGCATGTCCAGTCCTATCCACTACCCTACGTGCAGAAGAGGAACCTCTATTGGGAGCAGAGATAGGCAACAAACAGTTCATCTTTATGGTAGACTCGGGAGTGTAAAAATCATACCTTATGGAAGGCCGGTTCCTGCTCTCGGGAAAAATTTGGAACTACAAGGTTTCTCTGGGGCTATTTAAAAGTTCCTTACACAAAAGATCTTGATATAACGGTGGGGGTGGGGGGAACAGTGCATGCACCTCTACTGTACCACAAAGACACCCCAATAAATTTGCTGTGAAGAGACCTTTTGAGTAAATTAAACATGACGATCTCCTTTACTGAACAGAGGATAGTTTGTTCAACCCCAGGAGTGTGTCCTGTATGGGCGATGCTGATGATCAGCACAATGACAAACAAAGTTGCGGTAAGAGGGGTGCCCATTGACATGGATATGTTCATTTATGGTATCAAGATGTTAGCACGAGTGGTGCCAGAGATAACAAGAAAGAGTGGAAGGTACCCTCGATTTCGTCTTCCGCCCAATTGTGAATACAGACATTGTGCCAGGAACAATTTTGTCTATTGACCCAGAGGGGGTGCTGGTCTTGAGCAAAATTATCACAGTAATAGGACTGGACACACATGGGTGCGAGTGGAGAACAGTACTGTGCATAGATCCAAACATAATGTTGCGTGACCTAACTGATGAAGAATTGCTCACTGACAGTGAGAGTGATGGGGAAATAATAAGCGAGATAAGTATACCTTGTGATATCATGGTCCAGCATAGGGAAATACGCAATGCTCTTACGGCTAGTGTTAAGGTGCCACCCACCATATTTGAGAATGACATGGAGAAGGTGTTGCCAGAAATATGGACCACAGGCCCCCATGATGTAGGGCTATTACACAAAGTTACACCAATCAAAATACAATTAAAACCAGGAGCCATATTGCCCAGAGTAAAGTAGTACCCACTTTCCAGGGAGGCAGAGGAAGGAATACAAGAAACAATAAACGCCCTATTACAACAAGGGATAATAGTGCCATCTAATTCGCCATGTAACACAGTGATTTTTCCAATTAAAAAAGTGAAGGGCGGGGCTTGGAGTATGATCCAGGACTTACACCCACTTAAAGACATCATCCAGATATAATTCCCATTAGTTCCTAATCCAGCATCAATATTGTGCAGCATACCTAAAGATGCCACATGTTTCACAGTAGTGGATCGGATCTGAAGAATGCTTTCTTCTCAATTCCAATTGACCCAAGCTCTCAGTACCTCACAGTGTTCATGCTAGGGGGGAGCAGATATGAACATTGCAGACTACCGCAGGGATATTGTGAAAGCTCCATCATTTTTAATAGGATTATGCATGAAGATCTCGGAAACATTGATGTAGAAAGCACAATAATACAATACGTAGACAATTTACTTGTCTGCAGCAAAGGTGAAGAGCAGTGGAGGGCTGATTCTATAACATTGTTGAATTTGTTGGCCACAAAAGGGTACAAAGTAGACAAAGGCAAACTACAATATTATCTGGCAGAAGTGCTCTACTTAGGACAGCTAATTTCAAAAGATGGCAAGAGGATATTGCCCGACAGTGCAGCAGCCATACGCCATATTATAATACCAAAAACAGTAAAGGACATGCAAAAGTTTCTCGGCATCTGTAATTACTGCTGCGCATGGATACTTGATTAGGCGGCATGCACACGCCCACTGCTACAATCGCTAAAGGAAGCACAAAAGAATAATTTCCCGGTAAAATGGACAAATGAGATGATGACACAGTATTCAAATTGCAAGATCTCATTGCGAATGCACCAGTTCTTGCGAATCCAGATTATGACAGGGAATTCTACTTATTTTCACACTGCAATGGTACTTTAATGACTGCAGTGCTGACACAGAAAACATTGATAGGCCACAAGCCACTGGCCTATTACAGTGGAACATTGGATTCAGTGATGCAAGGACACTTTGCATGAGAACAAGCTCTCCATGCACCGGCCTTCACAATCGAAAAAAGCGCCACCATTGTGATGGGATGCTCAGTGACCCTATATGCAGAGCACTCGCTCTTTGCTGTCCTAGAGAGAACATTAACGACACAAAGGGCAACAGCCTATGAAATAATAATGTCCACCCCAAATGTCCATTTGGTCAGGTGTAAGACGGTAAACACTGCCACATTCATTACTGAACCATGCATTGTAGGAGACATGCAGGAACACGATTGTGCTATGTATGAGGGAGAAGAGGATGATATTCCCAAAGCAAGTGAAAATGCATTGCAGGAAGGAGAAACATACTTCATAGATGGCTCTGCATCAATAGACATTGAAACGGGAAAAAACATGGGAGTGGCGGTTGTAAGAATGGAGGAAGAAGGATATGAAATCATTGTACAAAAGCGCCTCCCCTCTCATTACTCTGCACAGGCAGGGGAATTGACTGCACTAATTGAGGCTTTGTGCACTGCTAAAGGATGTGCAGTAACGATATAATCAGATTTGGCATACGCCACAACAACAATACACTCAGGGCTGTCACGATGGCGAAGGAGAGGATTCCGGAGGGCAGATGGGTCACTAGTACAACATGCTGCATTACTAACTGAGCTGATAGATGCATTAACAGAACCACCAGTAGTAGCAGTGGTGAAATGCCAAGCCCACACAACAACACAGACACAATCTCATTGGGAAACGCGGCAGCAGACGCAGCAGCGAAAGATGCTGCGTACTTCAATGTCCCACTAGCAATTGAATGTATTATCAAAATGCAGAGTACAGACACATTAGAAGAGGGATATAACCATACACCATTATCCCCAATAATAGAGCATCAAAGGCACGCACCAGTAGAAGAGCAAGAATTGGGGGCGTAGAGAGGGCGCAAGCAGTCATTAACAGATTTAATATTGAGACAGGAACTAACAGCAAAAGTGGTGATGCCAGTGCAGTTCCTGGAAGTAGCGTTCCAAAAGCTACACTTTCCGACAAATGTAACCAAGCAACATATCGCAGCAGACTTACAAGAGCATTGTTTTTTTTCCGAACCTACAGGAACATTTGTCAAAATTCACCATAGAATGCACCACCTGTCAGACATACAGTTCAGGAATGACATTGCGAACACTACGCAGAACATTACCGCGTCCTGTGGGCCCGTTTAGAGAGCTCCATATTGACTATGCGGATATGGGAGAAAGATATAATGGAGCAATATACCTAATTGTGATAGTGCGGCCTTTTCAAGGTGGGTAGAAGCTGGACCATGTCCCCACCCAGATGCGAACTGTGCCGCAAAGTTCTTGGTGCAGGAGGTGTTCTCAAGGTGTGGCATATGTGATGTTATAAGATCAGATAATGGCACACACTTTGTGAATGACCTCTTCAAGGAAGTAACGTCATTACCAGAGGTCAAGCATAAACTGTGTTCGATTTATCACCCAATGGCTAACAGGGTAGTGCAAAAAATCAACGGCCTACTCAAAAGTAAATTATCAAAGTTGTGCAAAACACTCAAAAATAACTGGTTGTATTGCTTGCCCGTAGCACTGTTCCAACTCAGAACACAGCCAAGTAATGATAATGAAACAAACCAGTATGATGGTGACTAATTTTGGGAGAATTAATCTAACCTGGTAAATATTGATGCACGGACAACCATAGAATCTACCTCGCAAGGAACTATAATACACGTTTATGTTGCTGCTACCCAAGAGTCCCTAGAACTACAAGCTGGGTACACTGTGAATGAACTCAATGACACAACATGGGCAGGATTCTTTCCCATAAATTATCGAAAAGTAAAAACAATGAATAACCTGAAAGTGGGGAGGAGGAGACGAAAAAGGGGGGCAAGAGGGAAAAGATATGACATCTACCATGGCCTGGGTTTAGATGAAATTGAAGACCCCCGCCACCCCGACCAATCAAATAAATGGTACTCAGACATGAGTGCTACAGCAAAACAAGCCACAAATGAGAGCTGCTATGTCTGCTCTCTCATACCGCGTGCATCAGGCACACCCAAAATACTTGTACCACAAGAAGTACCCTTGTCAGACGCCGAGTGTCTAATTCATCTCGTATTATCTAAAATTCAGAGCACCTTCCAGGCACACACAGTTACAATAGAATTGCTGCAGGACGAGAAAACATGCACAAGCAGGCGTCAAGGAGTAATCTGCATTAAAGAACCATTCTTCGTCATAAAAGGAACAAGATTCACAGAAATCAAGAGGCATGACAAACGATTGAGTGGAAAGCTGAAGCCCTCAGGGGACTAATTGAAGAAAACTTTCAATGGGTCGAAGAAGCGTGTGCCCCTGTCTGTTCCCAGCACATTGCAAAACTCACCTGGGTTACCGCACTAGAAAAACCTATCAAGACCCAAAAAGAAATATCACATGAGCTTTGTCTTCACGGAGAAGGGAAGGTACAAATGGGTGCCAACAAACAATGCAACAAAACAATAATTATCCCATAAATGAAAAAAGGTACAGCTGCGTTAATGGACATGTATTGGGTCTGTGGCAAACAAGCCTACCTGCATCTACCGGCATCATGGAGAGGTACTTGCACCCTGGGCACCCTGCATTCAGCTATGATGGTGATCCCAGAAAGCCATATCCAAGGAGGAAAGGGTTTGGCTGGCATATCCTTCGTACGTTCTCCTGTTGGAAAGTCACCTAAAGGACAGACTCTCCCACAAAAAGCGGTAATCAAACTACATTTCCAACAAATCATCCGCTCTCCTCACTGAAATTCCAACAAAGTACAAACCTTTAAATTCTGCTGAGACATTATTTGCTTCCCTCCTGACACCAGGACTCCAGGCTCGAACGAACGCCAAATGGTTACAGATCATCCGCTGCGAGCTGATCCAACTGGCTAACGACACTGAAGAGGGATTCAATGTGATCAAGGTGGAACTTCGCACCTTGCTCCTAATGACAATGCAAACAATGCAATGCATCCTAGACATTCTCACAGCAATGGACGGCGGTGTTTGCTGAAAAATCGGGAGTGCATACTGTACATTCGTACCCTCTGAAGATGCAGATAATGGGACCCTCTCCCACATGATCTCAGCAGTACACAGTCTGGGGAGGACGATGTCGAAAGAAGGAGGAATAGAGCCAAGCAACTGGTTTGACAATATGTTCAACTGGATACCGTCCTGGTTCAACACTGTGGTGATAATTTTTGTTCCTGTCATCGTTTTTATTTTACTATTTTTCTGTGTGTGCCAACTAGGTTTCCGATGCTGTGAAAAATCTATGCCTAACTCAACAATGATGATGGTAACGATTGGCCGACAGACAACATTGGCTACTATGATGGATGCACAGATGCAAACTGGAGAACCTAACCCACCAAAGTATCGCATGACAGCTGTATATCGCCAGAATGGGGACAGGGTCGACAATCTATATCACACCACCATAAAAGAACCAAGGGAGCTGCAATGGTACAGAGAAGTGTGGGTGGACCTTGATGGGTATGGAGGAATATATATGACATGCACCCCAGATGAATGTGCAAGAAAAGGCCGTAATTTAAGAAGTGTGTGCAGGGCATGGATCCCAATAAAAGTAACGCCTGCGTGGGATGAAGCAGTTGCAGAAGCAGAGTATTATCACAACAAGAATAAGAACAATATATAGTTTGTTACTTAAGATGTACCGAAAGGGCGGAATGTGTAGGAGTGAAGGGTCGGCCAGGCCCCCCGCCATGCATTCAGTACAGTTTGGACCATGTGCCTCCCAAGGGTGGGGGATGTATCCATCGCCCTTATGTTAATATCAGCCTTATGCTGGCATTGGCGTAGATGGGGCTGTTGTGCGGATCACGTGGCATCCATTTTGTGCACCCTCAACTCAATCTTTTTAACTAGGCCTCACTGCGATAATACGAAAAGGCTTCTCTCCCCTTAGCAGCGCCGCGCACACCGCGCACATGGCCCTCACCCTTTTCTCACTGTGTCTGAAAGTTTCGCAGCTCCATTCTCACGCTCAAGCTGGAGGCAATTGCAACAAAAACAAATGTAACATCTCACTCTTCCTCTGAGATCATTGTCCCATGTGTGAACCGGCCTGAGCCAGGGTTTGTAACACATCCACCTCCACAAATTTGGCCGTGCTCCCTCACTCTCGCTGTTGGAAAATGACTGCCAGTGTAACCCTGTGTCCCTGCAAGGTATTTTCTTGATGTACCAGATATGTGAACCTGCCATGAAGCCCACCCCAGCATGCCCTTAGCTAAAATCAGACCTCTGTCACAGTATATTGCCTCCTGCAACCAACAAACGTCAACTTTCCCCCCAGCCTCTTTGATACGTCCAGACCCACCCGCAATCGATGTTATCATACTGATCAAGACCCTTAACCTAGTACCCCATATAAGCCCCAATAAGTAATGGTGCGATTACACGGATACAATTTATAGGTTTATAATGATTTGCTCAAAGGAGTTGTAATGACTATTATTTAGTGCATGTTTTATTATAATGTATTATATTAGCTTAGTTAGCAGCTACCCTGCATCACAGCAATCTGACCCTCACCCCCGCTTGGACACAGACAGATGGACCTTGTGACGCTCACACTCCCGCCAACTCAACAGCCAACCACAGAGGAACAGCACCTATATGCGACTATACAACACAAGCTTGTGTCCAACCACGTTGAACTTTGTGACATTCCTGTCTGACATCATTTATGACGTTTTCTGCCTTTAAAATCAATTGTAAGTGTATTGTTTGCCAGAGCTCTCTCGGGCAGCAGAGTTTTCTGGATGCCAATTCCTGATAAAAAGACTAACACTCTCAACCTGTTCTCTTAATCTCATTCCCCGTTGGGGTGTGTCTATTTATTTGTATTGCACGTACTAAGACGGGGATGGGCCTTTACACCACCAATCCCATTCACCTGGGACAAGGGTTGAACCACAAAGTAATGCAATTCCAGATATAGAGCCAAGTACCCCTATCAAGATATTGAAGTCAATCAAGGCCCTGATCAAACCGTTCAAAAACGAGGGGAGTGCTGTATAGAGGACCACTTAGAAGCAGTGCACTATATATTTAAAGCCCTACATATACCCAAGGAACAATACAGACAATACTTTCACTTAACTCTGGATGCTCCCACAGCGAGCATCATCAGTGGAATTAAATGAACAGGAGAACATGTCATGGGCAGAATTTGAAAAAGAGATTAGGCGTCATTTTGTCTCCATTGCAGTCATTACAGGAGGCAAAGAAAGTTGCATACACGATCACAGTTGAGCCAAATACATCACCTCGCCAATTTCTTCAAGACTTAAAAAGAGCTTTTTCTTGTTTTTATGTATCTTTTAATCCCAATTCCAATGAGTTTAAAACTGCCTATTTTTATGGCTTGCAGAAAGACATTATGAGGGTAATTCATAGAATTTAGCACAGAAGTGGCACACACGGCTGGCGCACAGAGGCAGCGTGCATCAGTCTGAACCAGCCGTGTGCACCAAAACCCATTTTGATGCACAGCATAGTCATGGATACTAACATCCATAATCAGCCATGGCGCAGATTGGCACAGCGACCCTGCAGCAGTGCCAGTTATGCCCCCAACCCCGCCCTGTGCGCCAAAAACATCACACAAATCTCGTACATGGCGCAACTGCCAATTGTACTGGTTTACTGATTCTGTACTGGGCGTTATGGTCCCTCATGCCTGGTGGCAGGTCCTCGCTTTGTTCGGGACATTCACTATGTCTACATGGCCGGTGGCGCCCGGTACGGGGCAAGCTGCAGATGGATGAAGCTATATTGGTGATGATGTTTTAGTGATGCATGTGTACGTGCATATTACCGGTGTCATGGTGTATTTGGATTCACTTGCAGCTGTGGCCATTTTGCAGTTCAGACATGCTTATGGTATGTGTCATCTTTTTGTTGCCATCTGTCATTTCTGCCTGTGACATGTGCCTGACAGAGGCGGTGTGTGATGGAGGTGGTATACTATATTCTGTACATTTGTAGGCTTAGCTATTTACACACATCCATTTCTGCTTTTGGGATGTGTTTGCATATCAATGCCACTGGATGCATGCCAGAATTTCATTTGTGTGTGACATGTCTGCTTCATGTGTTGGCTGTCGATATGATGTTCATGTGTATGTGTGAGTTATGTGCTTCTGACATGTGTACTCATGTTTGTTTTTTCCACATTACAGATGATGACGCAATGGAGCCAGAGGATAGTGATGTAAATCCTGACACAGGGTTGCTATTACATCAGCAACCTGCCACAAGTGGGGGTCATGGGTGGTAGGCCACAAGAACCCACTTGTGCTCCAGACCATTGTGTCCAGGCCTGGCAATGAGTCTAGCTCGGATGATCACTCTGACAACCATGTTGAGTTGGATGCTCATCATGTCCATTCGTCAACGGTGAGTGATTCTGATGTGGACGATCTTCTGTGTGCGACACCTGCACTAAGGGAGCAGACCGTGTTGGATCCTCCGACTCTGGTGGATTGGGACGCACGGTCACACTCCACACCAGTTGCTGATGTGGCTGGGGCATCACGTCAACGGAGGGATGTAGTCCTACAGCCATGGGCGGTGCCAATCCAGCGAGGAACACGGCTCCTTGGGCCCTGTGGGTGTCATGCCCGGTAACGCGGTGGCCGTGTACCACTGGGGTATACTGAGTGGGAGCAATCCATGTGTGCCAATTCCGAACAACAGGGGCAGCTATTGATCAGATCACTCAGAGCATGGAACATGTGGCCCAATCCGTGCTCCCCCCTGCTAGACAGGTGGAGCTTCAGCAGCGGGTAGCACAGTCCACGGCCCGCTCACTCAGGCTGGGCATGGTGGCCTCAGACAGGGCACACCGGGCTAAAATGGTGTCTCTCTATCAAGCACTTGCTGCTCACACACAGACACACAGGGAGGCCCTGATTGATGACCATCAATCCCTCAGATCTACTCTGGGTGTGCTCAACATGTCTCAGAGGCAGCGGACAGAGGAGAGGTTGTAGCAGCTTGAGAATACCATCTCGGCTGAGCTACATGCATGCCGGGAGGTGCTCTGAATGTCATGCAAGGCCATGCAGGAAGAACTCTGTGTTACACGTGCTACCTTGCAAGAGGAAGAACGCGTATCACGTGAGGTGCTGTATGCTGACCTACGTGTCATCGACGCACAGGACCAGGCTTACCAGTCCTGCAGACTTGCTGCCGACGAGGGGCAAGCTGTGTATAGGCATGTTCAGGGTACTGTGCCATGTCCACCTTCTGCTTTCCATCCAGAGGGTGACTCGGACAACGACTTATCTCCCACACAGGTCGGGCCGAGGAGGCGTTGAGCCCATGGAGGTTTTTTTTTTAATCTCAACATCATCACATGTGGGTATTGAGGTGCACCCTGTATCTACCCACTCCTGGGTGCCTTCCCCCCCTCCCCGAGTCATATGTGGCCATTTTCTATTGTATTTGTTAGTTTAATTAGTTAATATAGTTTTAAATTGTTCGTCTATTGTGCATTCATGTATGTGTGTATGTATGTATTTTGGTTTTGTATAGCGCCGGTAGCCCACGGGCATCAGGGCGATTTGAGACAAAAACACACAATGACATAACACAAACGCAGCCTAGCCTAACCCAGGTGTAAGGTGCGCCCTTGGGATCCTTACACACTGTGGGAGGAAGTCTGAGAATTCCTACTGAAAGATAAGTGTCTTAAGGTGTTTCCTAAAGGCCAGGTGGTTTTCCTCCATTCTCAAGGGCTCAGGAAGTCTGTTCCACATTTGAAGAGCCAGTACCACGAAGGCTCTGCCCAGACCTGATTTTAGTCTGTGTTTGGGAATGACCAGCAGTCCAGTACCCATTGATCTCAGACTTCTTTGTGGCGCGTATGGAACTATACAGTTCTTTAGATACCCAGGGGCCTTGCCATATATGCACTTATGAACGAGCGTAAGAGATTTAAAATTTTTGATCATTCGGACTGCATCATTCTGAATCACTTGGCATCTCGCCAGATCTTTCGCGGTAGCGCCAAACATCAGAGCATTCCCGTAGTCCAGCCTGGACAGAATGATGGCTCTAGCTATGGTGGCCAGGTTTGTTTCATTCAGGAATGGTTTTACTAATCTTATTAATTTAAGGTAATAGGCTGTGTTTTTTATGAGATAATTGGTCTGTGCTTCAGAATTAACCTCCGCATTAACCATCATACCCAAAGTTTTGACCTGTGCCGAAACTTTTATAATGGCGTCCTTTATCTTAAAAAAAGTATATTCGCCTCCTAGATTGGATAGCTGCCGATTAGAGCCAAAAGTCATCAGTTCAGTTTTTGCGTTGTTTAGGCACATCCAATTGGATTGCATCCATTCATCTATCATGGCATATATCTTCTCTATTGATGCACTATCTTCCTCATGGTTTCCACTCAGCTCAACAATGAGCTGTGTGTTGTCTGCGTAGTTTGTAAAAAACACCCCGGCCTTGACCAGGATGCTATACAGTGCCCTCATATATATATTGAAGAGCATGGGGGACAGGCTTGCCCCCTGTGGGACCCCGAAGAGTATAGGGCAGGAGTCTGAGAACATATTACCCCAGTGAATCCACGCCTGGCGGTCTGAGAGAAAGGAAATCAGCCACCTTATAGCTTCTTCTGAGCAACCAACATTTTCTTTAAGGGCTTTGATGAGAAGCTGGTGATCAACTAGATCAAAAGCTGTGCTCAAGTCAAGCAGCATTAGCATCCCTATTTTGTTGCCATCGACCAGCCCCAGCATGTGGTTTTGGAGATCTAACATTGCCGTTTCGGTGCTGTGGGATGCTCTGAAACCCGATTGCTGTTGGTGAGAACATTTTGTTCTTCCACATACAATTGCAGTTGTTGTGTGGCTAAATTATCTAGAACTTTGAGTACAAAGTTTGAGTTGGTTATAGGGCGAAGATTGGCCGGGTCTTTAGGGTCTGAGCCCGCCTTCTTTATTAATGGGCTAATGGTGACCTTTTTTAAATCCTTCGGAACCACGCCTTCCCTGAAAGAGGCATTAACCAGTTCTAGTAGGATTGGGGCGATGTGTTCTTTATGTTGCAGGAGAATACTAGAGGGCAGAATATTTTCTGCGCACGGTGTGGGGTTCATTTGAGAGAGAGCTTCTAGCAATTTGGCTTCCGACACTTTCTCAAAAGTGAAGAGAGCCCCACTCGGCCTAGAGATGTCCTCCATTGGTGTATTTGACCGCGGTGGCGCTTCTCTGGCTTTCATTATGTTGCACCTAACTTTGTCAATTTTAGCTGCGAAAGCCTTTAGTACCAGGTTACAATCCTCCTCAGTAGGTTGAAAAGGCGGTGTAAGGTTTTCTGGTTTTTCAATGTTCTTCAGGATGTTAAAAAGTTTGTTTGTTTTGTTAGCGGCTTTTTCAATTTCTTCATTGAAGAAATTCTTTTTGGCCGTCCTTATCCTGTCTCTATATATTTTATCCTTCTGTTTACAGTTGTTTTTGTTTTCCTCACTTTTATCCCCTTGCCACTTCCTTTCCAGGGTCCTTTTCTCTCTTTTCAGGATGCCAACTCAGCCGAGAACCATTTTTGGTTGTTATTATTTTTCCTAACAAGCTGAGTCTTCAACGGAGCCTCTCGCTCTACCATATCTGTAATACACGTAGTGTATTTTTCAAGGAGTGTAGTGCAGTTATCTTGTTCCTGGAATGATAGCCTGATTTTCTTAAGGCACACCTGAATTTTTTCTTTACCCAAGTTCTTGAAGTTCCTGCTACTCAGTTGAACATGCGGATTCTGTTGTGGAGCTTGCGTGAGAAGTGTCACAGTTAATGACAGCAAATAATGTTCGCTCCAGACGCACGGTGTGGTTTTACAATCCGTGGTCTGGGTATTGAAGGCACACAGCCAATCCAGCTGGTTCCCCTGTGGGGTGGTCGCCTCGTCATTGATGACTGGGAAATCGAGATTATTAAGGTTTTTTTCTAGGGTAATGGCACCCTTGTTATTTTTATTACCCCATGTCTCGGGTTGCTTGGTTTTCTGTGCAGAGGGGACCTGGCCTAGCAGTTCGGTCTGGGCTGCTACCTTCGGTGGCGGCAGCTGCTGACTGATTTGCACATGGCTGGTCCCCTTTTGCAATGGCGCAGACGGGCTAAACGGTGGTGTGGAAGGTTGGCCCAGAGCAATTACCAGTGGTTTAGATTCATTCGAAACCTTCCACCCATCACTTTTGTGGTCAGTTTGTTTCTCCTTGTGAGAGAGGGTATGCCCAGACGTGGGTCCCTTGCACACTGCACCACAGGGAACCAGGCTGCACCTCAATGAGGAGGTCCAACAAGGCCGAAACATGTCTGGGGTTGCTTGGTTTTCTGTGCAGAGAGGACCTGGCCTAGCAGTTCGGGCTGGGCTGCTACCTTCGGTGGCGGCAGCTGCTGACTGATTTGCACATGGCTGGTCCCCTTTTGCAATGGCGCAGACGGGCTAAAAAACGGTGGTGTGGAAGGTTGGCCCAGAGCAATTGCCAGTGGTTTAGATTCGTTCGAAACCTTCCACCCATCACTTTTGTGGTCAGTTTGTTTCTCCTTGTGAGAGAGGGTATGCCCAGACGTGAGTCCCTTGCTCGCTGCGCCAAAGGGAACCAGGCTGCACCTCACTGAGGAGGTCCAACAAGGCCGAAACATGTCTGGGGTTGCTTGGTTTTCTGTGCAGAGGGGACCTGGCCTAGCAGTTCGGGCTGGGCTGCTACCTTCGGTGGCGGCAGCTGCTAACTGATTTGCACATGGCTGTTCCCCTTTTGCAATGGCGCAGACGGGCTAAAAAACGGTGATGTGGAAGGTTGGCCCAGAGCAATTGCCAGTGGTTTAGATTCATTCGAAACCTTCCATCCATCACTTTTGTGGTCATTTTTATTGCCCCGCCAGAAATTAAAATCACTGACTACCATAGTCGATACATTCTTTGTTCTTAGGGTGGCTAGCTGAGAGCATAGTTCACTTCCAAAGTCTGAGACCAATGCCGGTGGTCTGTAGACTACCACTAAGTTGAAACAATAGTTATGGGCGAATATTAGTTTCAGGTGAATGGATTTGCAGCCATTACAACTGAAATTGGCTTTGAAAAATTTTAAATTGTCTTTGCCAATTATTGCAACCCCCCCACCCCGTCCTGTCTATTTACATTATAAATTATATATCCATCCGGGATTGCCTGCTCACAGGTAGGCCCAATAGGGTCTTTCATCCAGGTTTCCGTGATGCATAGAATGTCGAAATCGTTGTCCGTGATCAGGTCCCTAACATTAGATGCATGCTTGCTCATGGATCGGGAGTTCAGGAGGCCCACTTTTAGGCTGATACCTTTGTCCTGAGGGCTACCTTGCCGACTAGTATTTGTCTGGCTTATTAATGGGTGCGCCGGGTCTGTTGGGCCCTCCATCCTTATGTCCCTATGTACCTAAAATAGAGGTATTGAAATACGAATAAGTTGGTGGATGTGAACCTCTTACCTATTGTCTCGAAGTGCTCCTGACAGAGGGGTGGCCGAGCAGAGCACGCCGGAGCAAACCGAGATAACTGGCCCCTACGCAACGGCGCTTACGCGCCTGACGTGATATTAAATAGATGGTAGGACTACAAGAATGCTGGGAAATGCAGTCCTTCCACACCCGGTCTCCGTAGTTACAAAAAAAAGTTGTCAAGCGGGACGAGCATGTGCAAACAGCACAAAGGAGGGATCAGACTGCAAAAATTCTGAATATAGCCTAAACTACAGGTAAAATCAAGTAAATTAAGCCCTTAACTAACATTTTCTTAAAATAGCAAACGGATACTTTTTCAAAGCTGCCTAAACTAACAAATCACTGAAAAGACCTAAATAGCAACCTAAATTGTTTAAGAGCACAAATAAAATACAATTTTCAAATTAAAACACAGAGCTAAGCTACAAAACTTAGACAACAAGGACACTCACACTTCATGTGATGGTGTGGTGCTTTGTGGCATTTGAAAGCATCCACTGTCTGTTCCAGCTGGGCCCATTCAAGCTTGTCTCGTTTATGTGTTTGCGGCTTGGGGTCCTGATACATATGCCACTCCTGCTTCCCCTTTCCATGGGCTCGCAAGGATTGTTCGGTGTCACAACCATTTACACAAGGGCATTGGACTTTCGTCATATCTGTGGCCTGCCTGCTGCTGTACTACTTGTGTTAACACCCCTAGTGGGGATTATGGATGTTTTCTCCATGGCATGTCTGCAATCAATTTTGATGAGTACATTTTTGAACTGTCCATTTATTGATGTTGATTGTGATGTATGTTAATTTCTTGCCTGTATACGTGCTTGATGCACTTCATACTGTAGGTGGTAGCCTGCACCCTTTAGCTGTCAATGTGACACATGATGGTGGTGAGGGGGCCTGGTGATGACAATGCCAAGTTGGTACTGGTTGAGTTCAGCCCCTGGGAATTGTGGCAAAGGAGGATGCATAAGGAATGTGACCCAAGAGGCACAACTCACAGTCCACTCCTCACCGGAGATGTCCGGCTATACTACTACTATGCTCCACTCCATTTGGACGGCACGTTGCCGTCCCTCTTCGACTTTGATGCTGCCTAACGGCGCAGTTTTCCTACTGGACTACAGCTCTTTTGATTGTTTTTCACTCTTTGGTGCCTTTATTCCCTGTTCTTCTTCCTGCTACTGTCCTTGTTGCAGTTCTGTCTGCCAGTCTCTCAGGCAGTTATTTCCACGTACTCTTACACTGCCTCGTTTTTTCTCAGTACATTTCTGTTCAACAACATCTTCCTGTAGCTCCTCCTGTCTTTCATCTATTACATCCATGCCTTTATGTTGACTGTTGAGATTTACCAATGCTATTCAACTGTTGTGGCACTTAACTTGCTGTCAGCTGTTTTCGGCTATCTCGCATTCTCTGTGCCTTTCCAGACTTGTGCTGTCTCTGCCTTTCTGTGTTCATGCTATCAAAGATTGATTGGGTTTCAGCTCAACCATCCAGTTGTGCCAGCCTCTTTGGTTATTTTCTAATCAAGTTCCAGCTCAATTGCTGTGTGGGAGGAGGTCAGATGTAGGTCTCAGACATGGGCAAGTAACAAGCATCATGAATGCACACACACAGAAAACTTTCCAGCTTTATTAAAGGCTTTTATGCCTTTTCTGCAGGAAAAGGCGCCTCCAGACTACCTTTCCCAGCAGACACAGAGCCAAGAACTAAAAAACCCTGGCCCCGTTGGGTGGGGCACACATGCGCATGGGCGCATGACCAGAAGCACGAGGCTTGTCCTCAGACGTCTGACAGAAGCAGACGTGTTTCCAGGAGCTCCGAGCAAGGTGAGGAGCACAAGGGGCCACGCCCCAGCCGACCTTCCTCCAGGCCTTTCGCACATGCAAGCTAAGTAGCGCCAGTGCTGGGGAGCTTAGCCAGGCATTGGGCAAGATGCGCACAGTACAGCTAAGCCACGCTGAGGAGCAAATGCCAAGAAGCTTTCCAAGTTGTCAAGGGCACACGCAGGGGGCGTCACCCATATCCTCGAGTACCCCCTGCTCCACAGAAGCTAAGTTATTAGCGCAGTAGCATTCCTAGCCACAAACTAACACAGCGCAATGGGGGGCACCCAGCGACGCACATACTCGAGTGCAGTGCATATCATTAGCATATGCAATTAGCCACGTGTGCTGCCTATAGAAAGCCGCGGCTGGCAGAACCCAACTTGTACTGAAGTCCCACCTCGCCACACACGTCTGGCAGCACATCAACGGCACATTCTATCATGTGTGATTCTTAACACATGGTCTTATGTTTAATGTGGGGCCACGTGCGGCTACGTTACCGCCTTAACAGTGTATAAACCATCACAGGGACAAGCAAAACTATACTAATGAAGCAGCAGGCAA
This sequence comes from Ambystoma mexicanum, assembly GCF_040938575.1. NCBI lineage: Eukaryota > Metazoa > Chordata > Amphibia > Caudata > Ambystomatidae > Ambystoma > Ambystoma mexicanum. The sequence goes on along the minus strand of NC_090931.1, from coordinate 1,169,592,036 downwards.
GAGTGCTTGTTTGAGGAGGAGTCACTAAGTTCGAGGCATGAATAGTGTTATGTGTGTGTGGGGTAAACACACACAGAATAGTAACTCACAATCTCTTTGCAGCATTGAACTGCTCCTGTTACCAGACCTGAGAGTGTGCAGGCATGAGGCCAGCACTCACCCCAGAGATAAGTCTCCTTTTGCTCGCCTTTGAGCCATTTTGTACAATGTGCATGAAATACATGGTTTCTCTGATTGTGTATGTGTAGTTGTCGATAGTTGTATTTTGTATTTTCACTACTTTCCCTTGTCCATCCACCTCCCCTCCCCTCTCCTGACCCTCTTTCCGGTTATCCTTAATACCAATGCCTATCCAACCAACAGATCCCTAACCCTCTTTCCACGCCAAGGTCTCAGAGGCCTTGTAAGTTTTACCTTGTAGGTGCCCAGACCGCATAGGGGGTGGTTAATTCGTGCCACTCCTTTGCCTGGAGACCGGAGCTGTGACACTACCCATCAGTTGTTGCATCCTCATTGATTATCGTGTACTGAAATTGCTACCCATCCTGTTGCACCATTGTTCAACTGTGCTACCTTGGTCATTCTGCTTCGGCATGTGCTTGGCCATATTCAGCGACTTCAAGTCATCTACTGGAGACTCATCCACAGTTTGTTATTGGCTACAGACTTTTTCCCTAGTTTGGGGGTTTGGCTCCTTGGAGTTCTCTGCGATTTGGTATTTTTACCAGTCATGGTGGCCTCTGAGGGGGCTGAACCCTATTTACACGAAAGGTAGAAAAAGGAAACCAAGTGGTAGGGGGATCCTGAAGCCAGGTAGACTAGAAGGAAGAAGCCAATGGACCCCAGACACAGTTCTTCTGAAGGTCATAGTGATGAGTAAATGAGGGAGGGCCTTTTGTTGTCGGACAGTACACTTGAGCTACGGTGTTTGGGCACTCTCCGACATTCTCATTGTGTGGTATTATGTACATGATGTGTTCTGCTGGTCAATGGCTGTTCCTGTGTTGGGCTTAATTTTCAGGTTCAGGGGATTGTTGTGGTTTGACATACTGGGGTGTACGCATGGACAATGTTCACATGTGATGTGTACAGGACACTGGGGGTCACTTGATTTCACATGCATATATTGAGTGAATGTCCCTACTTACGCACACACTTACACAATGCTCCGAGACACATACAACCACCCTTCCATGCCAACATGTGCACACAGATTGCCTTCTCTGGCATGCTGTGTCCCTGCAGCACATGATCACTTACCATTTGTGGACCGTGTACAGGCGTCAGTAGGTTATTTTTGTTGCTTGTCCTTTTTATATGATGCTCAAGGTGTATCCCCAACACAATGGCTGCTCACTGTGCTGTGCACTGAGCAGTGTGTTGCAGGAGACACACACAGCACACAGGTTTGGGATTTGCAGATTTGGATTGGCCAATGTGCATGCCAATAGGCATTCTGTCTTTTGTTGATGGTACCACTGGTGGCATGCATTTGTGTATGACTTTGTATGTGTGGGAGGTTGTTGGTCAGTCATTTCATCTGATTGCATGTCAGGTGTGATTGTTTCAGGCCTCTTTCCATTTACATGTGTCACTTCCTATCTAATTGGTCATGTGTTGTGCTTTTGGTTTGCTCTTTTGCTGTTGCATGCCATGTCATGGTGTGGCCGACAAGGATGATGTGAGTTGGGAGGGTTTGGGCGAAATACCACTGATTGTCATGGCCTGTTTTGCAGGGGGGGTGTTATATACACCTTGCTTGTGTTCCTTTTGGTCACACAGGATTGGTTATGTTTAAGTAGCTAGGGATGCACACAATGTAGCACTTCCGTGGCAACATTCTCAGGGTGGTAAAGTTGTGACAGTTGACTGTCTCTTTGTCATCATTGATTGTCACCTGGTATGTGCCAGGCCTGTGTGCACTCTGCAGGGGTGGGAGTTTAGGTGAAAAATGTGGCCACAAGCTGGATCAGGGCTTCCTTGCCACGTACCCTTTCCCCTCCCATGAGCAGCACCTGTGCCTGTGGTTGGGGATGTGGGGGCACCACCATGTCCACCGGTACGCCCTGCCGTGTTGCAACATTGTGCAGGACACAAGCTGCCACAATGATCCTGCACACTACTGGGGGTGCATATAATAGCTGCCCGCCAGATCGGTCAAGGGAGCGGAAGCGTGACTTGAGCACTCTGAATGTGTGCTCCACTATGCCCCAGGTTACAATATGGGCAGCACTGTATCTTACCTGGGGTGGTGTGGTGGGGTTCCGTATTGGCATCATCACGTGGTTTCTCAGAGGGTAGGCACTGTCCCCTGGGGAGGTGAGGATGGTTGTCATTAGTTGGGTTTGTGTATTTTTCTGTGTGTGACATGCATGCATGTGCACTGACATTTGTACTCACCAATGAGCCATGTGTTGCCATGCTTCCCAGCTTCCAGGTCCCGGCTCAGGGCGGACATTCTGTATATGAAACTATCATGGGTAGAACCATTGCATACAACCTGTACGTTGATGGAATGCCAGTGCTTGCGGTTTCGATAGATGGGTGCAATCTATGGCACCGAGCACTTTGGGGAAGTGTGCAACCCTGTAAAAGTCCTGGACCACGGCCTGCCTTTCTGCGGGTGTTCTGTGCATGTATATGTGCCTGCGGACTGAGGGGCGCACAGTCATGATTGCCAACACCTGGTGTAGGCAGTGTGACTGCATGGACTATGAGACACCCCCAACTATGGCAGTTGTCCGCTGAAATGACCCAGTGGCCAAAAAATGCAGGACATTGAGCACCTTTTCCAAGGGGCTCAGTGCTTGGGAACACAAGGTGGGTGATGCAAGGTCATCCTCCCACTCAGTGACCAGGTCTAGGATGATACGAGGTGGAAACCTTTACCTGCCATAGTCCTCGTCATCAGGCATCCCAAAAAGGCTGGTCATGGGCAAAAAAATGCAGGACCTGGCTATTCTCCTCCTCCTGCGGTGTCCCACGATCAGTGCTACGAGAAATGGGACATTCATCGTAGCTGTATATACGTGTTTGTTGTTTGTGCACACTTTTATACTGCACGGGGACGCTTTCACCTTCATTCGTTTGGCGGACATGTTTACGCCTGTGCGTGTCTTTTGGCGTGTGCAGGTTTCCCATATTCGATTATATGAATATTTGTTGTTCGCACGCGTGTGGGTGTTCTGTGTATTTCCCAGCAGTAATTCCCCAGTTACGCCTTCATTTTCACACGGTGTTCCCCATTCCGTGTGTTCCGCCTCCTTTTTGGTGTGTGAGAGACACGTTGTGTGCTTTTGTTGTGCGCGTCACGCACAGCATTCGGGATGTTGCAGTGACGTGTGCGCCTCTGTGCACCAGCCACAGATTTGGCGCACATCCCGGGAAAAACATGCGCAGGGCCTTCCATGAATCGCACGCTTGCGCCAGCTTGCGCCACTAATTTCGGCGCACATTTGTTCCATGAATCGGCCCCTATATCACAGTAGTCCACGGGTTTGATCGTGAGCAGTCCCTTGAATGGATTGTGCACCAAAGTACAAAACTGTATGAAGTGCCCTACTGTCAGGGTAGAGAGGCCGATAAAATGAAAGAAACAAGATCAAAATCTAAGGATTCCTCGGCAACAGTAATGGAGATCAGGTCAGCAAAAATGTCACTTGAGTCCGCTCAAAGTCCAGGCAAAAATAATATGAGGGGTACTCCACAGTGGTTGCTGCCCTCAGCACCAATGTTTCTGTCACATGATCCTAGTAATAGGGAGAGTTACATTAGCCCTAGGTACTTAGGAGACAGACCCCGTGCAGGATATCGACCCAATATGTCAGGCATGAACAACAATCAGAGACAAAATCAAGATCAAAGAAGTAATAGACCCTACCAGACGTTGGGGACAAAGAGCAGATTTGACCCCAACACCATGATATATGGTAACCAGGACAGACCACGGTATGTGGATCGATTTAATGAAAATGGGAATCAGTATAGGGGACAGTACTCACAAAATGAGAGACAGGACACGAGGCAGAATATGAACTATGATCCACATCAATACCATCAATCACCACCACCAGGGGATTACAACCAAAGAATAGGTACACCCCGCTCCCCTCCCCACATGAATCAAGAGTTCAGAAACAATTCAAATAGGAATCACTCTCCTGAGAGATATCAGAATAGATTTAACCAGGGGGAGAACAACCAATATCGGCATAGGCCGCAAAGAGAAGATTCTAGAGAAATGGAAAGATTCCAGTGTCTCGAGGCCCAAGTAAAAATGTTGGCTGAACAAATAGGAAAACTCTGTATAGCTCCAAAACAGTCATCAAATGAAGGGGCAGAAGGTCATACAAGTGACCTGGTGGCTTCTGATAATACGTGACTACATATTCATGACACCTACAATGATAAAAAGACAGATTCCCCTGATCCGGTTTTGCATAATGACCCTGAGCTGTTTAATGATTTAAAAACAAAAATATCTGCAAATGAACATGAGGCAGAAATTGCAAACTCATCTTAAAAAGAGGTTTGGTTTAACCTAGCGTTGAATCAAACGTTGGAAATGTTTACAAATGAAAAAGGAAAACGAGAAGAACATAAAATTCCAAAGGAACAAAGATTTAAATTTTAAGACTTTACTTCTTAAAGAGACAGATTTAAGAGAGACAACTCATGCACGGATAAATGAATTGATGAGGGAGTAGATGTGAATGTTAGAACACCCGCCCTAGACAATCAAAATGTTAATAAAATATGGGCAGGAAAAATAAGTACTAAAAAGGAGGGTACAGATCAGTCACCTGAACGGTTCTTTGAGCCACCGATTTTTGAAGAAATTAAAAAGACTGGTATTATGCCAAATACCAACAAATGCCCAGAATTAGAAAATGACCAATTATCAGGTGATGTTTAGACGCATATTCAGTTGGAGAATTACAGTGTGAACTCTGATGAGCCCCGGATGGAAGGGCAAACAGTGGCCACACTCCAAATGACCTCTGAACATGGGGAGATGAATAAGGTTTCTCAAATGGAAATGGACAGAAAGGGGTGAAAAATGTCCTTTCATTTACCAATGTGCTTAGCCAAGAGTGAGAAGGGTCTGGGAAAAATGAATCCTGAAATCAGTAAAAATGCACACTTTTTGTGTATATTAGAGGAAGTTGAAGACAGATATTATGCTCCCATTACTGTGGAAAAGAAGTGCATTACCTTTGCAATGATTGACACAGGTGCTAATGCCACAATTACATCCAAATAATTGGCAAAAAGTATCAATGAAGGGAGATCTCCACCGAATCAGATCAAAGTGAGGCAGAGTGAAAGCCCAGTACATAACTTTAACAGTGAGGAGGTGCCTATCGAAGGTATCACTGAAGTTGACATACAGATAAGAAAACACAGAATGAAACAGGAAGTATTGATCACATCTATTTGTGAAATTCCATTCTTGATGGGAACAGATTGCCTGAAAAGATTATCTCCTCTCATTGATGGGGTAAATGGGGTTCTGAGGTCTTTATTAAAAAAATCATTAAGGTCTAAGAAAATAAAGTCACAAAACAGCAGCGTAAATTAATGCCATACTGTTGCCAAATCGAATGATGCAGTGGAGGTGTACCTCCAGAATAGCTGTCTACCTAGTGTCACCATTATTTTGATGTGTCAGGACAAAATGAAAAGTGAAAAAGAAAAACAATCTGTGCAGTTTTATTTGGATCCTAGGAAGAAATGGCAAACTGAAATAGATGATCAGACATTGCGCTTCTATTTAAAAGAGAAGAAGTACAAACAGAACACCACCCCTAAAGCACACACAGAAAAACACATCACCACTCTTGCTAAAATAAATATGGAAGATAAGCATCCATGGATTCATATTGGTATAAATGCCCATTCTAAAATGATAAAAGCCGCTTTGGCTCTTGAACAGGAAAGGAGTTTTATTAATGAGAAACTACTGCAGAGAACAATGGAAAACCAATATATCTCTGGTTTGGACAATCCAGATTTTGAAAATCAAATTGCAGGAAGGTGCATGCTAATGATTATTGTTGGACAAAAAACCGTCTACCACAATGTGTGGATAGTGAGTGGAGCACAAAATTATTTTTATCTGGGCAATGATATCATGGTGCATGGTGTTAGATTTCCTTAACCAAAAAATATGGTCCCGGCTAGGCAGCCCTGCACCCAAATTTGAAGACAAAAGAAAGGCTTATCATTGTGCACAATTGGTGCCATATGCAATTGAACTACAGGTGAAGAAGAATATTACTATTCCTGCATTCACCAAGCAGGTTGCTATAACACTAAAGCACAAGAATGGACAGCAAATGAAGGATTCAGATGTATTTGTGTGCTTGAATTAATCCATGAAACAGTAAGGGCTGGATTATGAATATACCCCATTGGTAGATATTGGGGAGGGGTCCGTCAAAACCATGGTGGATGATAGAGGATGTCAAGATGTTCATTTAGAAGAGAATTCCATGATAGGAATGGCCATACAAAAATCACATTATACTGCAGATGTCAACAATATGGTGATTGGAAACATCCTTGAGAGATATGTAGATGCACACAGTGTGTTGCCAGAGTACCTGGATTCTCAACCCAAAGGATGTTCAAAATTCATTATGCGTACTCTTATGATTCCAATGAGACAGTGTGCTATCACCAGGAGAATTGTATATTATTTGATTTCAATGAAAATGTAACGGGAAATCAGCATATTGAAAAGGATGCTGATATGCCAAAATATTTAAAAGTGGCAGCTTTGCAGAGAGATACAGCCACACAGTTGGAAGAAAGCACAAGGTTCCTCCATTGGAGGATTTCCCAGAATTTTCAAAAATGGTAGAGGAGAAGATTCTGTTAGAAGATGCCTGTGATAGCGAAGAGGATAAGAATGAATTGAGAAAAACATTAATGGAATTTAAGGACGTTTTTGCCAAAGACGCATATGATTGCGGCCTAACTGATTTACATTTTGCCACATTTCCAGAGGGGTGTGGTAGAAATCCAGTTTTTGTGCGCCAATATCGATTGCCACTGGCATGCTTAGAGTCATTGGCAGAGATAATTAAATACTTGTAGTCTAGGGGAATTATCAGACCCATTAATAGTACCTCCAACACTCCCATTTTGAGTGTATTAGAGCCAAATGGTCAATGGCGTCTGTGTGCAGACCTGAGTGAATTAAATAAATGAGTGTCAGTGTCTAGATGGCTGCTGCCATTAATTGATCAAGTCCTTGATCAGGTACATGGGTCAAAGGGATTTACCACATTAGATCTTACATCGGGGTACTGGTGTGTGCCATTGGCAGAAGACATTCAGAATGTATTTGCATTTTCATTTGATAAAATGCAATACGCTTGGTCCAGAACACCATTTGGGTATGTCAATAGAGGGAGCGAATTTGGCATATTTTTGAGAAAAGCTATGCCAGATGCAGCGAAAAGAGGGACCATAGTGTATGTGGATGATGTCCTGGTAAAAACTGAAAACTTAAAATGTCATTTTGATGAAATTAGACATGTACTTGACCAATTGCAAAAGGTGGGTGCCAAAGTATCTTTACAGAAATCCCAATGGTGCAAGAAAAATGTGAATTTCCTATGCCATGAAGTAATTGAACGCGGGTTAAATCCACAAAAGAAAAAGTTGTAGGTGTAGGCCATACAGAAATTGAAAGATCCTAGAAACATGAAAGTTTTAAAAAGTGTATTAGGAATGACGGCATATAACAGGAAATGTATTGAAAATTATGCTGAAATCACTCAACCATTGACTAAACTATTGAAGCTGAATACGCCCTGGAAATGGGAAAAGGAGCAATCTGAGGCTATTGCTAAATTGAAAGAATGGCTCATAAAGGCACCTTACTTGGCCTATCCCATAAAGAACAAAGTTATCTTTATAGAATTAGGATTCACTGAGCAGTGTATGTCAGCTGTGTTATCTCAAAAACATGATTTTAACCATAAAACTATTGCTTATGTGAGTAAAGCATTTTCTCAGGTTGAGACTAAATTCAGTGAATGTGAAAAGGCTCTTCTGACCACTGTATGGGTATTGCAACATTTTTGGTCCATTGTTCAAGGGTAGAAGGTAAACATATAGACACATCATCAACCATTACAGTTTTTACACAGTAAAAGGATTAGATCAGGCAATCTAGCACAGTCCAGAATTACCTAATGGATATTGGCATTGCAGGGCTTTCATGTAGAAGTGAGAGATGGCCAGATTAAAAAGAGCCCAATTGCTCAAGGGTTGGCAAATCTACATGACTGTGCAGCTGAATGTGTATCAGATGAGGTAGAGGTAGAGTCCAGTTTGCAGGAATTTGAACAATCACCACACGCATTTGATGAAAATACATGCAAGGAATTGCCAATTGTGTATGTCGATGGATGTGCTTTTCATATTGAAAATGACAGCAATAAACAGTTGGTGTCCAGGATAGGAAATGTTTGGTTGAGATATGAGGACATTCCTAGCATAGAAAAGAGAATTAGGGCTAGGAGTAGCCAGGTAGCAGAGTTAGTGGCCAATTATAAAGCAATTACTACTGCAGTGCAAATTCAGTGAAATTGTTCTGGTGACTGATTCTGATTATGCAGGAAATAGGTTTGTAGAATATTTACCTGGCTGGAAAGCAAGAGGCAAGCTCACATATAACAAAAAGCCTCTCAAACATGGGACAATGATTCAAGCTATGGACAAATTAGTGTCAGAGAATGATGTAAGAATATACTGGAGGAAAATTTGTGGACATTTGAAAACACCAGGAGAGGATAAGGAGGGAAATGAGATAGCGGATCAATTGGCCATGATTGGGGCTGTTATGGGAGAATTGTTGCCCATTGAACACTTACAGGCCGATTCATGGAATAAATGTGCGCCGAAAATTCCGGCGCAGAGGGGCCTATACGTGCGCTGCGCCGAAAAATAGCGAAAAGCGCAGGGAAACCAGCGCACGTCGATTCATGGAAGTCCGTGCGTAAGAAAAGCATAGGACGTGCGCTGAAAAAGTGCGCGGCGCACGCCGGCGCACAGGTCAACCAACGGCGTCCGCCACGGCCACTGCGCTATCACTCCGAGCGCAGCGCACAGCTCTAAAGTAGGCGGAACACAGGGCGGGACACTCGGAATGGGGAATAAAATGGGGCACAACACTCGGAATGGGGAAGAATGTGGGCGGCATGGGGAAGTACAGGAGGCAAGTGCGCGGAACGCCCACACGCTCTCCGGCAACACGTATTCATGGATTCGAACAGGGCAAAACAGCGCTCGATCAAACCAGCGCACAGGCCCAAAAACGTACGCCACAAGTAAGCAGGCGGTAGCGTCCCGACGCACTTAACGAAAGTGCGCCAAAACCTGCGCCAACAAATACCACCCACATACAGCAATGGGCCATACCGTGACCCCAAAGGACAAATGAGGTGCAAAGGTGTACGCCATTAACACGGACACCCACTGTTCAAAAATGTGCGCGTGTGTGTACAACGGGTTGCGCGAGAAGTCACTCGCGCGATTGCCCTGGGTACGTGTATCCCGGGGTGCGGGGAAGTCCCACACGCGATTGCCCTGGCCACGTCGATTTCAGGGGTGCGTGTGAAGTTCCACACGCGAAAAGCCAGGGTACGTCAATTACAGGGGTGCGCGGGAAGTTTCACACGCGAAAAGCTAGGCTACGGGAATTCCAGGGGTGCGCGTGAAATCCTACACGCGAAAAACTAGGGTACGTCATTTACAGGGGTGCGCGGGAAGTTTCACACGCGGCTCTGCTGGGTGGGTCCTCACAGGTGTTCCATTCACACCCTCCACGTCCCCTGCATGCAACCCACACCACAGGGGACTACCCTGCACACCTGCTCATGCCTCCCACCACCCCCACCCCCCCAGCAGTCAGGGGCACCTTCCAGCAGGCCCCCACCCATGTCTACCACCACCCCCACCCCCCCAGCAGTCAGGGGCACCTTCCAGCAGGCCCCCACCCATGTCTACCACCACCCCCACCCCCCCAGCAGTCAGGGGCACCTTCCAGCAGGCCCCCACCCATGTCTACCACCACCCCCACCCCCCCAGCAGTCAGGGGCACCTTCCAGTAGGCCCCCACCCATGTCTACCACCACCCCCACCCCCCAGCAGTCAGGGGCACCTTCCAGCAGGCCCCCACCCATGTCTACCACCACCCCCACCCCCCCAGCAGTCAGGGGCACCTTCCAGCAGGCCCCCACTCATGTCTACCACCACCACCAACCCCCAGCAGTCAGGGGCACCTGCAAGAAGGCCCCCACCCATGTCTACCACCACCCCCACCCCCCAGCAGTCAGGGGCACCTTCCAGCAGGCCCCCACCCATGTCTACCACCACCTCCACACCCCAGCAGTCAGGGGCACCTGCCAGAAGGCCCCCACCCATGTCTACCACCACCCCCACCCCCCAGCAGTTAGGGGCACCTTCCAGCAGGCCCCCACCCATGTCTACCACCACCCCCACCCCCCAGCAGTCAGGGGCACCTTCCAGCAGGCCCCCACCCATGTCTACCACCACCCCCACCCCCCCCGCAGTCAGGGGCACCTGCCAGAAGGCCCCCACCCATGTCTACCACCACCCCCACCCCCCAGCAGTCAGGGGCACCTTCCAGCAGGCCCCCACCCATGTCTACCACCACCCCCACCCCCCAGCAGTCAGGGGCACCTTCCAGCAGGCCCCCACCCATGTCTACCACCACCCCCACCCCCCCAGCAGTCAGGGGCACCTTCCAGCAGGCCCCCACACATGTCTACCACCACCCCCACCCCCCAGCAGTCAGGGGCACCTACCACAAGGCCCCCACCCATGTACCATCCATGTCCACCTTCACCTGGGTCACAACCCCACACAATCATGACCGTAATGGACAGTCTGCCCTGCAAGAATTCCCAAACAACTATCCCATCCACCCACATATCCACCCACATATCAAACACAATGACATGTGACACACACAATGTAAATCATATGAATGAACACATGTCTGTCACACACAGATGTTGCAAGTGAATGTCCAAACACCCCACATGTCATGCCTGAAAGCAATGAGATGATACAACACATTGAAGGATCAAATGAAAATGTATTAAAAATAAACAAGGATGGTAAAAATAAAAAATAACAATAAACATGCAATGCAAACTAAATAATAAAAAAGTACAACCAAAAAAATCAGGAACACTAATTAACAAAAAAAAAGTAAAATAGGGGTCCAAAGTCAAAGTCCAAAATTAATGAACAAATGAAAGAAGAAACACATTGCCTCATGTGAAAAATTAAAACAAATATTAACATCCCTCAAACTATCAACATGATGATCCGGGTCCATGAGCCCTAATAAATAACTAACTAACTAAGAAAATGTCTATATACAAAAATGTGGTGCATTGTCCTTTGGCAACCAAATAATAACATTAAAACAAAGGAAACCTAACTACAACTAAACTACAGAACTATATACAAAGGCGGCGGGCAAGTCCTGCGGCTCACTGATTGTTGTTCCGGGCCAGGGCATCATCGAACTCCCGCTCGATGTCCCGGAGGCGGCCCCGTTCCACAGCCCCGAGGGTCCGCAGGGACGCCGATGTACCCACCTCCAACTCCCTGCGGATGGCATCGAGGCACTCGGCCCGCCTCAGGGCCCTCCGCATGGAGTTCTCCGCCCTGACCATAGCGAGCCGCGCCTCTTCCGCCCGCCGCCGCTCCGCATCTATGGCATGGCCCAACCGCTGCCACACGGAAGCCACTTGACGTCCAGGGTCCTCCTGCCCTCCGGCCGATGCCTGCCCCTCTGATGGTGATGGCCCCGAGCCATCAAGGCTCCCACCTTCTTCCTCCTGCTGGTGACGTGCTGGTGCCGGTGCCCTGACACCTGCTGCCTGCACATCCTCCATTGTTTGGGGTGCTGTTGTTGCGGTGGCCACCCCTGCTGGACTCACGACTCCCGACTGGGGCAGGGATGTGTCCTCCACCAGCCTGGCCCCATCGTCAGAGGCAGCTCCACAGGGCACCCAGGTGACAGGTGGGTAGGAAGATGGCACGGAGGACGACTGGCGCATAGGGGGTTCAGGTGAGGAGGGGGTCAGAAAAAGGCCCAGTGTATGGAGGAACACAGCCTGGTCTCCCTGAGAATGGGTCCGGACGTGGGCAACCCTGCTGGTGCAAGATGATGCAGACACAGGACCGGGGACAGGATTACACACAGGCACCTCCGCGGCGGCCTGTGCTGCCTCCTGTCCCTGCCCCTGTGCTGCACCACTAGCACCAGTGGAATGCCCACCTCCAGACCCCATCTCAGTCCCTTGCACGGCCTCCTCCTCCACCAAACCCACCACCAACCTGGATGACTCCCTGCCATCTTCCGCCGCGGAACCCTGTGGGGTCTCAGCTGCCCCTTCTGCTGTCGAGGAGTCCAACTTCCTCCTGCGCCTCCTGGACCTCCCCTCGGCAGCTGCGACCTGGGACACAGCACCGGACTCCTCACTCCCCGACGAGATGACAACAGGGGAGGGGAGCCGGGCCTTGCGTCTCCGGCTGGCGGTGGCATCCCTGCCGCTGTGCTCCACAGCACCTTCTCCGCCCTCCACATCAGATGACGCTGCAGGCAGGGAGAGACAGGAGACAGGCATCAGGACACTGTACAATTGACTCACACACATAACAGTTGTACAAGAGTGGCATTGTCATACTCCAGACCTGGCATCACAATCCCCAACACACTTGTCTCCTCAACGCACACACATGAGTCATTCAACAGCCATATTGCTACAGCCCGCTACATACATTCACATACAGCAGCATGAGCAGACAAAGGTGAGCCACACATCACATGATACACACGGACTCAAATACACATGCACACATGCAAAGCACACATCCAAGCATGTGTACCACTCCGCAAACTGTCAGTCATGAGATGAACATCAATGTCACATTTGCAATTCACTCTCCAACATGACAGTGTCACCTGCATCCATGTTGCAACACTGTTGCACCCTTCACAACTACACACACGCACACGCTGCAGACTAATGCACCTGGAATCAACATCCATGTGTCACACCACAAGCATGCCAACTCACATGCACAGTCAAACACATGTGCCCACACACAAGCATTTGCACTGCAAGCACACACACACACACACATGCACCATCCTTGTCTCACACATCACAGGCACACATGTGCTTGTCTCACAGCCCTGCACACACACATTTATACATGGCCACACAAAGACATGTGCAACATGCACACTCCTGGCACACCACCACACACACAGCTTACAATCAGTATGCATGTACACTCACCGCTCGACTCCAGACGGGTCTGCCTCCCAAGGACCTGGACATGGAGCGCTGGGGATATGCGTTCCAGGACCCGAAGTTGATCTTGCGACAAGTGACCCCGCCGCCCCTTGGCATCCACTGCCTTCACGAGGCGCCGGGCCTTGTTCAGGGTCCTGGACCTGTAGTCCTCCCAGCGATCTTGACTTGATGGAATTCTCAGACTGCCACCCCCTCCGCGTTGATGGCAGTCACAATGTCCGTCCAGATCCTGGTCCATCCTTCCTTGTCGAGGCGCATCCGTCCGTAGAGGGCATCATACTGCCCCAGGACTCGCTCCACCAGGACACCAACTTCGGTGGCACTGAAGCTGGTGCCCCTCTGCCTCCCTGGCCGGGGGTTGCCAGTCGTGCCAGATGTTGTGCTCCCTGACATGGCAACGCCAGAGGCAGGAGTGGGTGGGCAACTGGGTCCTGGGGCTGGGCTGTGGAGCGATGGTACGGCTGTCGGGAGTCTTTGGCTCCAGCAGGGGTGGTCACAGCAACTGCACCCCTGGCTGATGTGCAGTCAGCAAACAGCAGGGCACGTGGGCAGCAGGCAGTCAGGCAGCAGCAGATGGCAGGTGGGAGCGTGCTCGGGGCTCTGGGGGGCAGGATTCCGGCCTTCGGGGCAGGAGCGTGGTCTTCCGTGTGTGAACGCGTGGCCAGCTTGATACGGAGTGAATTGGCACGTGAAAATCATGCATGTCTGCGTGGAATCCGAGGAAAGGCCGCGTAAGCACGTCAGCACGCGTACGCGATTTCATTGGTCCAAAGGGCCAGGCGCGTAAGCGCGTCTATAACGCACGGCCGTTTCCCAACCCGCGTGATTGGTCCAAAGGGCCAGGCGCGTAAGCGCGTCTATAACGCACGGCCGTTTCCCAACCCGCGTGAAAAAATAAACCTCCCACGCGAGCGCGTCAGCACGCGTACGCGATCTCATTGGTACAAAGGGCCAGGTGCGTAAGCGCGTCTACAACGCACGGCCGTTTCCCAACCCGCGTGAAAAAATAAACCTCCCGCGCGAGCGCGTCAGCACGCGTACGCGATCTCATTGGTCCAAAGGGCCAGACGCGTAAGCGCATCCATGACACGGCCGTTTCCCATCCCGCGTGAAAGAAACACAAGCCAGTGTCAATGCGTGTGATTGGAGGCTGGCCCTTCAGCGCCTACACGCGGAAGTGACGCAGGACCTGTGGGCTTGCATAAAAGGTACATGTAGAACGCCATTTCCTTGTACATGCTTTTCGTGGAGAGCGAGTTGGTGTATTCTGTACTTCTTGTCAGTTGACACGCGATTTACTTCACGGCGTTCAAAGGTCGTACTCCCTGTTACCTCTGACAGCTTTTTCTCTTTTGCTCTTTTTCCTGGGCCTGTTTCCTCACACAGCGTTCCCTTCTACTGTTGTCCTGTCTCCTCAGACAGCGTACCATTCTTCTTTTGGCGGGGGTGTTGCCAACGCGCACACGCGCTTCTTTTTGACGCATTTCTCCCTGGCAGACGGTGAGTTGCGCACGCATCTATCATCTGTGCTTGCCCCGTGTGTCACGTACCTCTTCAGAGGTCAATCTAGGCTGCGTGTGACACGCATACGTTCATTCTTGTGTTACTGGATGCCACAGCGTAGTGCAGGGTTTTGTATACGCACACGTGGTCTAGGAGGGGTATCGTGCACGTTCCTTAACTTTTTTGGGGTACCTGTGCGTTGCGTGACCCGTCATCTTTCCCCAGGGGTGTCATATAGCCTTGCCACTGCACTAGGGTACGAATACCATCTGGTACCCAACCCCTTTGACACCCAATTGCCCAGGACAATTGTGCACACCGACTCCCATACGCACAATAACATCAGTGCCATGGTTGGGAGGCGTGCAAGCCGTAAGGGTGGCAAAGGTGGCCGAGCCACACGTGGTGGCCGTGGAGGATCTACTAGGGGACGTGGTTGTGACTTGCAGGGTGCCCCTGTCCCCCCAGTCTGGAGGACCAGTCAGGGACACCCATGCCCTCCCCCTCACCCCCCCCAGGTTGAGGGTCATGTGGCTGATACCAACCCTGATCAGCCCTTGTTGGACCAGCCCATTGTGGCACCAGACCTGTCCGAGGGTGACTCCATCGCTGACATCCAGGTCAGCAGGTCCACTGCACGTGCACCGGTGCACATTGGTGTCATCAGGACACGCGCATGTATGCCAGATAGGTCATCTGTTGCCCCCCGTGGGCAGGGTGTGGCTCCATCCACCCCACCTCTCATACACCCTGCCAAGACTGTGTCGGTCCTAGTTCATGCACCTCAGATCAGGCCTGACCCTATCCCTCTACCCCCAATGCCTGCACCTACTCCCATGCTGAGTGTGCAATCCCACACACCCAGTACTGAGTCCACCATGGCTCCTGCCCCTAGTGTCCACAGCGGCGTAGGACACTCTGGATCCCCACCCCCTTCCAAGCGGAAGAGGAAGAGTGCACGTCCGGCACAGGCTGATGCCCCAGGCACGGCTGCACAGTCCGGCCCATCAAGGAAGCCCAGCTTCACAGACGCCGAACTGAATGCACTTGTTCAGTATGTGTCAGACCATGATAGGGAAATGGTCATCGTTGCAGGGTCCAAGACCACACATGCCAGACGCCAGGCACACTGGCAGACCATTGCTGACAAAATAAGTGCCCTTGGAGTAGTGAGGCGCACAGCTAGTGATTGCCAGAAGCGCTGGAATGACCTTAAGCGCAGGGCAAAGGATAAGCTGGCCTCAAGTCATGCCGCAACCTTGGTGACTGGAGGTGGGTCCCCAGCACAGGAAATAGAACTCACACCACACGAGTCCGTAGCTGGATCCTACGTCACCGAGGGACAACTCCAAGGTGTGGTAGATCTCCCGGATTACGAGGCATCATCCGGTGAGTGCACATGCATGTGTGTTATATCCATGTGCATGGTGTGTGTGCGAAGCCTTCATGTTGGGTGCCTGTCAAGGGGGTGTGTGGCAGAGTTGATAGTGTCACCCATGTGCCTCATCCAGTATGTTCAGTGCAACACCATGTGCCCACAGCACTATCCCTACTGCCAACAGTGCACATATGGCCACCATGGAAGTTCCCCTTGAATTGTCATTTTGTCACGACATTGTTGCTCATTCTCCCCTGTCTATTCATCTTAAGTCTTACATACCATTCCTACACTTTCCCCCAGCCATTCAAGTTCCATCGTCACATGCCTGACATGCAATGATACCACATGCTAATGCGTCCTCTGTATATACATGGCACTCAACATGCTGTCATACTGTGGAATTTGCCTTGACACCCACCTCCTACCTGTGTGCTCTTGTTCCGTCTGGTTTCAAGCCCCATTCCCTCACACTCCATGCTGCTCTTCATGGTCTATCTTCCCTGACTTCTACTGTTCAGACCATCGTGCCCTACTCACGACACCTGCTTGCAAACAGTCAAATGAGGGCACCCTGCCCTCCAATGCGACCCACCCTATTGCTGACAAGTACATCTGAGCCTACTCAAGGTTAACTCTCACTGACATCTGCTCATACATGCCTTTGCCTGTCCCATGGACCCTTCACATGGTCCCAGTCCTCTCTCCTTGCTTCTCTTCCACCATCAATGGTGTGACCCGTTGGGGTGTACTCTTGGCCTCCTTCCAATCCTCAGAGGCCACAATTGATGTGTATGGTAATGGGAGCATCTCAGTCCAAGGCCCTCAGGCCAAACTTATTCTCCTTGACAAATGCTACCCACATCTCATCAACTTCCTTTCCTCTGCTGCTGTCCCCCCTCCTCTCTCCTCATCTATCCTGCACTGCCTCCCTGCACCCTCCCATGATCCTTCTCCGCCTCCCACTCCAACTCCTACACATGCTGCACCTCTGATCTGTAGCACTCCCCGTAAGTCCTACAAGGCTGTCAACCTCCTCCACATTTACACTCCTTACTCTGCCACTGCATCAGGCATTCCTCCAATATATGTCACTTACATGAGGTAATGCACCTTGACATCCTTGGTCTCATGGAAACATGTCTGACGGCCAGCTCTGTCTGCATCTTGGACACACTCCTACCTGACGTTCAGGAGATCCTCTCCTTGGCCCGGCACTACTGTGCAGGGGGGGGTGTGCCCTTGCCTTCCCTGAGGGTATTCCTGCCACTGTCACTCCTACGTAGACCTACTCCCCTCTGGAATGGCTTGTGTGACGTCTCTCTCCATCTCACCTCGACATTCACAAACTGTGCGTACTGTGTATCGGAAAACTGGTCAAATGTACTACTTCCTTTCTGAGTGGCCTCACCTCTCCTCCTCACTCATGTCCCCAGACACTGAAATCCTCTTCCTTGGTGATGTACGCATCCACCTGCATGCTTGTTGTCCCCCCCACGTGACTTTTCCGTGACCTCAGCAACTCCCTATCACCCTCTAAACTCCCGTCTGTCCCTACTCATTCTGCAGGGCACACTCTTGATGCTCTGATCTCATCTGACCTTCCCCTCTCCATCCCTCTCTGCACTCCTCTCTCCTGGAGTGATCACTTTCTCCTCTCCTCCCACCTCACCCTCACCACCCCACAGGCAAAGCCACCCTCACCACTGTCACACACCTTCTTGGTATTCCAACCCATGAAGTGTGTGTCAGTCGAGGCTTATGCTGCCAAAATCTCCCCCCCATCCAGCTCCCCCTTAGGCTCACTCCCATCCTGACAGGGCCCACTCCATGCTCCACTCTATGTCAGGTACACTGGATGTCTTTGCCACGGTCATGACAATCCGCCTGAAGCCCCATGCCAATGCTGACTCCTAGCATGACTCGGATCTTGTGAACCCAAAACACAGGTGCCGGGTGGCAGAGAGGAAATGGCCTGCATCATGCTCATCCTCTGGCAAACTGGCCTGCCGCCTGCTCCAAAGGCAATAGCGTCTCACCCTTCTCACCAAGATGAGAGCCCCAATCCAAGGGCACATATCTGCGGCATCTGACAACTCTGCAGGACACATTGAAATCTGCAAGGACCTTGCCGAGCCAGATGCAGTGTGTACCTCCCCTGTCCCCTCCGAGCCCACAGCACTGAATGACTGTCTCTGTACCCCTATAGGCCACCCCCCCAGCACTTGTCTGCGCCTACCACCATCTGCCCTCGACGTTAAGTCCTACTTACCTTGTACAGCACTTCCAGCCGCCACATCCCCTTGCACTTCATTGTGCCACCCACCTCTGCACTTGCGTTACATGAATGACACCAGCACCAGTAGGATTGTTGAATGGCATCCCCTTCTGCCCCACCACCCCTCAGTGCTCCGCTGTACCTTCATACATTTCTGTACAGGTGCTTCACGAATGCTATATGAATCCATTACAGGTGATGGGGAGGTGGAATCTCATTGTTTACTGCATTTTGTTAATGTTGACAAGGCACTGTGCATCGTGGCCAATTGGGACTAGCAGATCCATGTCCAACATGTTAACTTCTTGATGTGATGAAGCAATGTCAGGACCAGAGTGGCCAAAATCCAAATTAGTTGCCCTCCTCTCCCTCTTCACTTGGTGGCTATGTCACATGCCATGTGTGTGATGGCATGTGCATTTGACATGGCAATCACCGGCCAATGTGTGATGCCAGTGCTAGGCAGCATGGGGAGCAGGCGTTGCTCTCCATTCTCTGTGTCATCATTGTGTGCCCTGAGCCTCCCCTCCAGACCCAGTGATGGTGAATGCATAGGAGGTTTCCCAGTCATGTGGGACATGTGTCATTGAACTACTGCCTCTGTTGTTCATCAGCCCTTGTTGTATGCCATGGTGCTAATGCCTGTTTCCATTTCTCTCTTTCATGTCTTTGCAGGGGACGAAGCACTTGTTGATGCTGGGGATGTGGTGGTGGAGCCGTCCCAGGAGGGCAACCCGGGCCGACCTTCCACAAGTGAGGGACGTGGTGTGTTTGTGGGTGAAAACCCACAAGTGCTGCAGGTCGTGCTGTCGAGGGGTGTCTCTGGGGGTTCCTCCCCCGAGCAGTATTCAGGTGTAGACTCGGAGGATGACACCTATGTGCAGTCGCAGGTGAGTGTTCTTGGGAGAGAATCTCCTCTGTCCGACCCACCTGCAGCCGAGTTATTGCCCTCAATGGGGATGTCAGTGTCGGCAGCTCAGCCTCCGGTGGTTACGGATGCAGGGCCACACCACACAATCTCTGATCCTGTTCCTGGGGCTGCAGATCAGAGAGGGAATGCAGTCCTGCAGCCTGAGGCTTTGCCGGCACAGCAAGGCGCAGTCCGCCTTGCCCCAGGCAGGTGTGGTGCCCGCCAACGTGGTGGCCGTATGCCACCTGGCAATACCGCTTGGGAGCAATCCATCTACGGTATGGCCACCCAACAGGCAGCATCATCCGAGATGATTGAACATGCCATGGATAGGGTGGCCACTTCCATTGTCCCCCCAGAAAGGCTGATGGAGCGACTGGAGCAGGCTACAGAGTCCATCTGCCAGGCACACAGGGAGGACATGTTGGCGTCCAACATGGACAGGCGGGCGGCACTGGCGACTCTGCGGGAATCACTTTCCATGGAGTCCCAGCGCCACAGGGAAGGCCTGAGGGAAGAATTCCATCACCTCAGGTCGACCCTGTTAGAGCTTGAGGCTTCATCCCATAGAAGGACAGACGAGCAGCTGGAGCGTCTGACACGGACGCTCTCGGCCGAGATGCAGGCAACTCGTGCGGAGGTCAGGTCATCCCGGAAGTTACTGCATGGGGACCTCTGCATGATTATAATCCAGAACCAGACCTTCCAGACCCGCCTGCTTGCAGCCATGGAGGAGCAAACTCGGGCTTTGCGTGGGCTGCCTCCCATTGTCACACCATCTTCTGAGGCAGCTCCCCCACCTCCTGAGTCAGCTGCAGGGTCTGGCCAGAGCGATAGCGACTCATCTCCCACAACAGAGTAGCCGTGTGGGCCACGAGCCTATGGGGTGTTTTTTTTTCCCATGATCCACACAGGTGGATTGTGGCGTGCATCCTGTCCTCGGACCTCATAGGTGGCCCCCCCTCCCCGCCGGCCCTTTCATGGCCATTTTTTCTTATCATATTTTTCTTTTTCAAGTGTGTTGCCTTGTGTGGGTACCTGGGCATACACTGTATTGTGGCTGGGCACATGCAGGCTTGTCCTGAGTTTGGTTTCGATGCTTGGGTACCTGACATCCACACCCCTCCTGCTTCCGTTTCCATGGGCTTGCAAAGGGTGTGCCCAAGTGACAGCAAATTACACGGTGACATTGGACTCCCATGAGCTGTTGGGCAGTCCATAGTCAATACTGTGTAGACATTCATAGTGTACATTGTTGTTGCACCTAACTATGCATGATGGTTTGATATGTGCCTCAACTTACATATGTTACTCATGTTTTGCAGGTATTTCACACAGTTCTTCACACGGGCATACTCTCTGGAGTCAGACTACATGTCGGTAGATGTGCAGTGACACTTTTGCGTGGCGCCATCACTGTACATCTGGACGGTGAGGACATACCAGCACAATCAGGTATTGAGACTACCATTGATTACATGCATTGTGTCTTGTTTGGGTGGGCTTCAGGGTGGGTTGGTGTGTAATTTGATTGAAATGACTCTTACACAGGTGTGTAGTAGTGCCTCCATCACGGTTAGCTGTTCAAGTGCGGCTATGTTCCATTTGGGGCACTGCAATTTGTGACACTGGTGTCATGTTGTGCGGGTCAGTTTGTTTGCTCTCACATACCATGACATGGTGTCCTCTGTGGCGGGACTGTAAAGGGATTGGGTGACATGGCAATGTTGTCATGTAGCAATTCGCCTGTGCCAATGCATATTTGATGAATGGAGTTGTGTCTTTTCGTAGTTATGCATTGCTGGTGTATGTGTAGGTAGGGGTGCACACATAGTGACACTTCCATGTTAACAATCTCAGGCTGATGTGTTTCTGACAGTTTATTGTCAAGAAATTTTGTGACATTGTCAGGTAGTGTCATCATTGATCGTCAGATGGTATGTGCCAGAGCAGTGTGCACTAGCCAGCACTGTGATTCCTAGGTGAAGAAGTTGGCCACCAGTTGCGTACGGGCTGCCTCCCCCCGTGCCCTTTCCCCTCCCATGCGCAGCGGGCGTGCATGTGGTTGTGGATGTGGGGGCACCACCATGTCCACGGGCAGGCCCCGGCGTGTTGCAACGTTGTGCAGGACACATGCTGCCACTATGATCCTGCACACTAGTGGGGGAGCATATAACAGCTGCCCGCCAGAACGGTCAAGGGAGCGAAAGCGTGACTTCAGAACTCCGAATGTGCGCTCCACTATGCCCCGTGTTGCAATGTGGGCTGTGTTGTACCTTACCTCGGGTGGCGTGGTGGGGTTCCGGATTGGGGTCATCATGTGGGGGCTGATAGGGTAGGCACTGTCCCCTGCGGAGGTGGTGATGGGTATCATTAGTGGTGTTGTGACATGACCCTGTATCTGACATGCATGCATGTGCAGTGGCATTCATGCTCACCAAGCAGCCATGTATCTCCATGCAGGCCAGCCTCTAGGTCCCGGCTTAGGGTAGACATTCTGTAGATGAAGCTGTCGTGGGTGGACCCGGGATAGTTGGCATATACTGATGTGATGATTCCCTTGGCATTGCATACAACTTGCACGTTGATGGAATGCCAGTGCTTGCGGTTTCTATAGATGTGCTCTGTTGCCCTGGGGGGACGTAGAGCCACATGGGTGCAGTCAATTGCACCAAGCACTTTGGGGAATTGAGCCACACCATAGAATTCCTGGATGCACGCCCGCCTTTCTGCAGGAGTCCTGGGGAGATATATGTGCCTGCGGACTGATGGCCATGCAGTGATGATGTTCAAGACCTGGTGTAGACAGCGTGACTGCGTGGCCTGTGACACACCACCCACTATGGCACTTGTCCGCTGAAAAGATCCAGTGCCCAAGAAGTGCAGTACATTCAGGACCTTCTGCAGGGGGCTGAGTGCTTGGGAGCACAGGGTGGGTGATGTGAGGTCATCCTCCCACTCACTGACCAGGTCCAGTATGATGTGTGCTGGAAACCTGTACCTCCCATACACCTGGTCATCAGGCATCCCGAATAGGCTGGTTCTGGGTGAGAAAATTCTGGCCCTGACTCTCCTCCTCCTCCTCCTTTGGTAACCCACAGCCACTGCTGCTAGGAACGGTATGTTCATCTTTGCACTGAGCTTGTAGGATGTTTTCACGTGAATATTTAGACGTGCCGGGTCACGTACGCCTGCTTCCTGCAGGCGTACGTCTTTCCGTATTGCCTGTTGTAATTTTGCACGTGTCGTGGCCGAGCGTGTGTGACTACATGCTCGAGGTTTACCAGGTTAAATGTACGTTATTAATATTGTAATTGTATTCAGTTGTAAATGGTAACTGGGCGTTTTTCACGCGCGCTGTTGAATATGCGATTACTCGCTGTGTGCCTTTGGACCAATGAAATCGGGTACGCGTGCTGACGCGCTCGCGCGGCACGTGTATTTTTTTCACGTGGGTTGGGAAACACCCGTGCGTCATAGGCGCGCTTACGCGCCTGGCCCTTTGGACCAATGAAATCGCGTACGCGTGCTGACGTGCTTACGCGCTGAGGGCCTTTCCTCGGATTCCACGCAGACGTGCATGATTTTCACGTGCCAATTCACTCCGTATCAAGCTGGCCACGCGTTCACACACGGAAGACCACGCTCCTGCCCAGAAGGCCCAGTTACTGCCCCCCAGTGCCCCGAGCAGCCTCCCACGTGCCATCTGCTGCTGCCTGCCTGCCTGCCTGCTGCCACCGTGCCCTGCCATTTGGTGCCTGCACATCAGCCATCTGCAGGCGTACAGTTGCTGTGTCCACCCCTGCTGGAACTGTAGACTCCCGACTGGAAGAACACCACTCCACAGCCCAGCCCCAGGACCAAGTTGCCCACCCACTCCTGCCTCTGGGGTTGCCATGTCGGGCACTGAAACATCTGGCACCACTGGCAACCCCCAGCCAGAGAGGCAGAGGGGCCCCAGCTTCAGTGTCACCGAGGTTGGGGTCCTGGTGGAGCGAGTCCTGGGGCAGTATGATGCCCTCTTCGGAAGTAGCCGCGCCAACTATGAAGGACGGACTCGGATCTGGGACGACATCGTGACTGCCATCAACGCGGAGGGGGTGGCAGTCCGCGACAACCGACATGTCAGGAAGCGTTGGGAGGACTGCAGGTCCAGGACCCTCTCAAAGGCCCGGCGCCTCGTGGAGGGGGGCCGGGGCCACATGAGTTCGATCCAAATGAGGGTCCTGGCACGCATACACCCAGCGCTCCACTCCCAGGTCCTTGAGAGGGAGACCCGTCTGGAGTTGAGCGGTAAGTGTGCAGGCATTGCTGTGTGAGACAGTGCATGTTGCAGTGTGCTGGTTGTGTGATGCTGTATGTGTGGAATGGGCCTTGTAGGCATGTATGTGTGCAGTGTTGTCATGGCGATGCATGTGCGACCAGTAATTTGTGGATCACATGGTTGTTGTATGTGTTGCTATGCAACCTGAGGAGGCCTATGCAGATTAGACACATGTGAGCATGCAAGTGTATGTTCGTGGACATGGGTGTGGGTGAGGGATGGATGCTGATGCCAGGTACATGTATGGTGTCGAGGTCGGTGTGCTTGACCTGCATGTCTGTGACTTTTGAATGGCATGGATGCATGAAACATGTCTGTGACACTGTACAGATTCACTGATGCTGCCTAATCATCCTTGTATCCACTGTGTTTGTGATGTACGAGGCCACATGGATGTGACAGAGGTGAAGTGTGTGCGTGTGATTTGCATGACCAATGATGCATGTGAGTTCCATGACATTGTACTTTAGAAGAGTGCAGTGGACATGTATGTTGATGTGCATGCCATGGACCATGGGTGTTGCGTGTGTGTATTGCCTGACCCATGTGTTGTGGAGGGACATGATAGAAGTGTACTTTACCATTGCCAGTCATCTGATATTGCTTCCTGTGTAGGGGACCATTGTACAGTGCCCTGATGCTTGTGTTCTATGTCTCCCTCTATGCAGCGGCTAGTGATGGAGAGGGCGGAGACGGCGCTGTGGAGGTAGACGGCGGGGATGCCCCCACGGCTGCGGCGGAAGGGGTGGGTGAGCCCCCACAGGGGCCAGCTACAGCGGAAGAGGGCAAGGAGCCATCCAGGTTGGTGGTTTCTACAGAGGAGGAGGCGGCCGAGACTGAGGCGCACCTGAGGCCTGGTGGGGGCATCCCTGCTGGTGCAAGTGGTGCAGTCCAGGGCCAGGGGCAGGAGGCAGCACAGGTCGCCGTGGAGGTGCCTGTGCATGTCGCTGTCCCTGACCCTGTGAGTGCACCACCATGCACCAGCATGGATGCCCCGTCCCAGGCCCGTCCGCAGGTGGAGGGGGTGTCTATGTCATCTGACTCCCCTCCACCTGCGGACGAGGGGACCCGTGGGCGCATGGAAAAGGTCCTGATTGGGGTCGCGTTGCGCACGGGGGTCATTCGTGATGACGTGCGTGCTTCCCGGGAGGAGCACGCACATCATCACGAAGAGCACCGTGCCGACGTGGCCCAGTTGGGATCTGCCATTGCCGCGGGTTTTCTGCAGGTGATGGCCAATGTGTCGGGCATCTCCCCCTCTGTGGAAAGTATGCGCCGGTCGTTCTCCTTGCCGTCTTCCGGCCCAGTTGACACCTGGGCCCCCTGTGGACCTGCCCCGACCAATGCAGCCGGCTCAGTGGGGATCCCATCCCTGCCACAGTCGGGAGTCGGTGGTCCAGCAGGTGTGGACACCATGGCAACTGGACCCCTGCAGGTGGAGGATGTGCCGGCATCATCAGGCAGGGCACGTGCACGACGGCGTCGGTGGATACCATCAGCCTGGATGCCGTCGTGCTGGCAGAGGCAGTGGCTGCAGAGGCAGCGACGTGGGAGGCGTCATGGCTCGGGGCCATCAACATCGGAGGGGCAGCCATCGGCTGGAGGGCAGGAGGACCCTGGACAGAATGTGTCTTCCGTGTGGCAGCGCTTAGGCCACGCAATAGATGCGGAGAGGCGGCGGGCAGAAGAGGGGCGGCTCACTATGGTCAGGGCGGTGGACTCCATGCAGAGGGCCCTGAGGCGTGCCGAGTGCCTCGAGGAGATCCGCAGGGGCTTGGAGGTGGACACTGCATC
This sequence comes from Ambystoma mexicanum, assembly GCF_040938575.1. Lineage (NCBI taxonomy): Eukaryota > Metazoa > Chordata > Amphibia > Caudata > Ambystomatidae > Ambystoma > Ambystoma mexicanum. The sequence continues at coordinate 1,169,566,470 of NC_090931.1, read as the reverse complement.
AGCCCTGCGGGCCCTCGGGGCCATTGAGGATGAACGCCTCGGGGAGATAGAAAGGGAGTTCGATGATGCCCTGGCCCATAACATCTCTCAGTGAGCCGCAGGACTGGCCCGCCGCCTTTGTATATAGTTATGTAGATAGTAGGTTTCCTTTATTTTTATTTATTATTTGGGTTGATTGGACAATGGCCCACGTTTTTTGTATATAGTTAGCATTAGTTAGGTTTTGGGTAGGTTTCATTTTATGGTTTTTAGGGATATTGGACCCGGACAATCATCTTTGTACATAGTTTGTGGATATTTTAGATTTTATTATTTGGACCATGGGGCAATGTGTTTGATTTTGATTTCCATTTTGATTGACTTTGCACCCGTTCTTTTGGATTTCACCTTTCATTTGATTTTTTTTGTTTTTTACCTGTTACTTTGTGTATTCATTTAGGTGTTTCTTTTTTTTTCCTTCTTACATTTTAATACATTGTTCTTTTGATTCTATTGTGTGGACTTCTCTCATTGGTTTGTTGACTGTCACAATCTGGGTTTTCACAGTCATGTGTTGCCATTGTGTGAGTCTGACGGACTTGGACTCATGCGCATACTGCTCATTTTTTATGTATCATGTAATGGGTATTTGATTTTTGAATGGATGTGTACCTTGGATGTGTGTATGGACTGGGGTGACATGGGGTGGGATGTGGTTGCCCATGGGATCCTGGGATCTGTATTGTGATTTCCTATTGGCAGGGGAACATCTGTGTGGGCCTGGTGGAAGGTGCCCCATGACTGCTGGGGGGTGGGGTTGGTGGGAGACATGAGTGGGACATAAGTGGGGGCCTGCTGGCAGGTGCCCCACAGTGCTGGGGGGTGGGGGTGGTGGGAGGCATGAGTGGGACATTAGTGGGGGCCTTCTGGCAGGTGCCCCTGACTGCTGGGGGGTGGGGGTGGTGGTAGACATGGGTGGGGGCCTTCTTGCAGGTGCCCCTGACTGGTGGGGGGTGGGGGTGGTGGTAGACATGGGTGGGGGCCTTCTTGCAGGTGCCCCTGACTGCTGGGGGGGTGGGGGTGGTGGTAGACATGGGTGGGGGCCTGCTGGAAGGTGCCCCTGACTGCTGGGGGGGTGGGGGTGGTGGTAGACATGGGTGGGGGCCTGCTGGAAGGTGCCCCTGACTGCTGGGGGGGTGGGGGTGGTGGTAGACATGGGTGGGGGCCTTCTTGCAGGTGTCCCTGACTGCTGGGGGGTGGGGGTGGTGGTAGACATGGGTGGGGGCCTGCTGGAAGGTGCCCCTGACTGCTGGGGGGTGGGGTTGGTGGGAGACATGAGTGGGACATAAGTGGGGGCCTGCTGGCAGGTGCCCCACAGTGCTGGGGGGTGGGGGTGGTGGGAGGCATGAGTGGGACATAAGTGGGGGCCTGCTGGCAGGTGCCCCACAGTGCTGGGGGGTGGGTGTGGTGGGAGACATGAGTGGGACATTAGTGGGGGCCTGCTGGCAGGTGCCCCACAGTGCTGGGGGGTGGGGGTGGTGGGAGGCATGAGTGGGACATAAGTGGGGGCCTGCTGGCAGGTGCCCCACAGTGCTGGGGGGTGGGGGTGGTGGGAGGCATGAGTGGGATATAAGTGGGGGCCTGCTGGCAGGTGCCCCACAGTGCTGGGGGGTGGGGGTGGTGGGAGGCATGAGTGGGACATGGGTGGGGGCCTGGTGGAGGGTGCCCCATGACTGCTGGGGGGTGGGGTTGGTGGGAGACATGAGTGGGACATAAGTGGGGGCCTGCTGGCAGGTGCCCCACAGTGCTGGGGGGTGGGTGTGGTGGGAGACATGAGTGGGACATAAGTGGGGGCCTGCTGGCAGGTGCCCCACAGTGCTGGGGGGTGGGGGTGGTGGGAGGCATGAGTGGGACATAAGTGGGGGCCTGCTGGCAGGTGCCCCACAGTGCTGGGGGGTGGGTGTGGTGGGAGACATGAGTGGGACATTAGTGGGGGCCTGCTGGCAGGTGCCCCACAGTGCTGGGGGGTGGGGGTGGTGGGAGGCATGAGTGGGACATAAGTGGGGGCCTGCTGGCAGGTGCCCCACAGTGCTTGGGGGTGGGGGTGGTGGGAGGCATGAGTGGGATATAAGTGGGGGCCTGCTGGCAGGTGCCCCACAGTGCTGGGGGGTGGGGGTGGTGGGAGGCATGAGTGGGACATGGGTGGGGGCCTGGTGGAGGGTGCCCCATGACTGCTGGGGGGTGGAGTTGGTGGGAGACATGAGTGGGACATAAGTGGGGGCCTGCTGGCAGGTGCCCCACAGTGCTGGGGGGTGGGTGTGGTGGGAGACATGAGTGGGACATAAGTGGGGGCCTGCTGGCAGGTGCCCCACAGTGCTGGGGGGTGGGGGTGGTGGGAGGCATGAGTGGGACATGGGTGGGGGCCTGGTGGAGGGTGCCCCATGACTGCTGGGGGGTGGGGGTGGTGGGAGACATGGGTGGGGGCCTGGTGGAGGGTGCCCCATGACTGCTGGGGGGTGGGAGTCATGAGCAGGTGTGCAGGGTAATCCCCTGTGGTGTGGACTGCATGCAGGGGACGTGGAGGCTGTACAGGGAAGACCTGTGAAGACCCAACGATCGGAGTAGCGTGTTGAACTATCCACGCCCCCCTGTAATGGACGTACCCTGGCTTTTCGCGTGTGGGACTTCCCGCGCACCCCTGGTATTCCCGTAGCCTAGCTTTTCGCGTGTGAAACTTCCCGCGCACCCCTGTAATGGACGTACCCTGGCTTTTCGCGTGTGGGACTTCCCGCGCACCCCTGCAATTCCCGTAGCCTAGCTTTTCGCGTGTGAAACTTCCCGCGCACCCCTGAAATGGACGAGGCCTGGGATTTGACGTGTGAAACTTCCCGCGCACCCTTGAAAATCGCATGGGCCGCTTGCCGTGATGGTCCAGGGTTAGCGCAGCCCCTTGCGCTGGTTTGGGATTTTTATGAGATTTCCCAGCGCAAGGGGCGTTCCTGGGGGCGTAACTGGCGCTGCAGCGAGTCGCTGCGCCACTGTGCGCCACGGCTGCCTGGGGAAGCTAAAATCCATGAATACGCTGTGCGCCGGATTCGGTTTTGGCGCACGCGGCTGGCGCAGACTATCGCACGCGCACGCTGTGCGCCAGCCGCGTGCGCTACTTGTGCGCTGAATTCTATGAATTACCCTGTAAATTGGTGAAATACAAATAGATGCATTTACCCGCTCTAAAGCTCCAAAAGAAGATGAACAACCCATAGTGAAATGGAGTTATGATACACCATATCAGGATCTGATTAAGGCACGAAAAGATGACCCTGTATTGGGGGTCTATTATAATCATTTGATGGACCCCGAACAATATCCTTTAACTGAAAATGATTGTACAGGAAAAGAAGAGTTGAGCATGATATTAAAGAACAAAAAATGAATTCAACTACAGGATGGTCTGATGATCATGGAATTCATAACAGTGCAGATACAGTGGGTGGTACCTCTTTCATTAAGAGAGCTAATGTTACACCATGCACATGATGCGATAACTGCAGGACACAGAGGTTCACACAAAACCTTAGAGATACTGAAAGATTATGCTTACTGGCCACACATGTCCCAAGATGTGGAATTTTATACCAGGGGGTGTCTGGTATGTGCACAATTTAAACCTGAATCACCAATGCATTGAGCACCATTGATGAAAGAGGTTTAACTCTTCCATGGTCAGATTTACAAATCGGCTATGTAGTGCCTCTAAAGAGATCGAGTAGGGGAAACCATTATCGGTTGATGGTGGTATGTTTAATCCTGAAATGGGTAGAATGTATTCCTGCACCAGATTGTAGTGTGCAAACAGCAGCTACAATCCTGGTAAATCACATATTTTCAAGATTTGGGTTACCACAAAGAATAGAGTCAGACAGAGGAAGTCATTTCATGAGAACCTTAATGAGCAAGGTGTGACAGATATTGGGGGTAAAAAGGAAGTTGCACATTGCATATCGGCCCGCCTCTTCTGGGAATGTTGAATGTTACAATAGATCTGTAGTGGAAATACTAAAGAAGTTTGTAGCAGAGGCAGGTTCTAGTTGGGATTTGCGATTACCTTTAGTATTGATGACCATCAGGTCGACTCCTGCTAAAGTGACAGGTATAAGTCCTCATGAGGTGTTGACAGGAGGAAAATGGTACTGCCAAAACATTTATTATACAGGACGCATGAGCAAACACTTGTGAGTGCATCTACAGTTCACGAGTATGTGGAAGAACCGAGAAAGCATTTACAACATGAATTTGCATTTGTGCAGTGAAAATTGGAAAGAGCTGCTGATAGTGCAAAGTCATACTATGATAAAAAGACATCTTTGAAAGAGTATAAAATAGGTGATCGGGTATATATGCTTCATTTTGGGAAAGGTAAACATAAATATTCTAAATTTCTTGTGGCATTGCAAGGTCCCTTTGAAATAATAGATAAAGTGTCCCTGGTAGTCTATAAAATATTAAAGACAGAGGATGAAATGGTGACGGAACAGTTTGTTCATGTTAACCAAATTAAGCCCTGTCATCCAAAGCATGAAATCAGGAGAATTGAGCAGGTAGAGACAGGTTAAATGTACTGCTTACATGGAAAAGAAAGATGCAGTTGGCTATTTCATAATGCATGTAATCTAATGACAAGGTCATATATGTCTCACGCCATGAGAAACCAGATATACTGTTTAGTGTGGAGATAAATACAAATCAAAATGCCACATTTGGAAAAAGTGTGGTAATATGCATTGATGGAAGGTGCTGAATCAGGATAACTTACTATGGTACAGTGTGGTAAAGTATTCTGCATGAAAATTGTTGTGATGTATAATAATGTGAGATGTACATATTGTTGTTTTTCTCTAACATGTCCTTAATTGCAGGTATTCAAAAGTAAAGGATCATAATGTTTTGGGCCACATTTTTATTTTTGGCAAGGTAGTACAAAGGGTAACATTCGTATAGTGCTATATACTTAATCTGTTCCTTTTCTATTTGATTTAAACACAATTAACTGACATCTTGGCAGGGGTCAGAGGTCACAGGACCAGAGGACGCGAGAGGTGACGGATTCCCGGAGTCCACGGGAGGAAATCCCAGGAAAGCCCCGGATGGGGGCGAAGACAAAGTCTGCAAGAAGGAGGACATTGACAATAGAGTCAGCAACATGGATGTTTGGCACGCTGATCATGGTGAGTCTTAAAGCCACGGGAGCACAAGTCATCATTGAGCAAGGACCAAAATATGGAAGTGGAGAAACATAGGGCCTCATTACACGGTAGGCGGAGAACCATGTTGCTATTAGCGCCATGGTTCATGCCGGTAAAATACCAGCACCGCCTTGGTGGAAAGGAGAATTACCGCCCCATTCCAAGGTTGGCGGGCGGTAATTCCCCCTTCCATCATTGCCCTTCCCCATTCCTATTTTTGCCCCATAGGGCATAATGGGAATGGGGAAGGTGCTAATTACGGCACCGCAAATTGCGGTACCGTAATTAGCTCCCTGGGTCCTTTTGCGGGTTGGTTTTTAATGCCTGCAAAAAGCAGGCGTTAAATTCCCCAACCCGCAAAGAGACCTCGTAGTAAGGCAGTAAGGATTTACTGGTAAAATACCGGTACCGGTAAACCCTTACCGCCTACTGTGTAATGAGGCCCATAGGCTGGCATGCTAAAAGAGATGATTTATGTGGAGAAACGCCCAAGAGCACCAGGCATAAAGAATTCCACTGAAGGGATGATGTAATGGAAATTTGGTGATCAGGACATCTCAGAGGTGTCGTCATGACGATGGTGAATGCCATCAATGGAAAAGTTAGTTGAACTTAATTTTGCAGCATTGCTGGTGGAGCGAAGTATTGTCCTATGTGCCTGAAAATGGGAATAATGGAGACCCACAAGTTTATTTTAATTAATTGTTTTAATTAGTTATGTTAGTCATTTGTTTTAGCTATGTATTTATTTTATTGTTTTATTGTCATACATGTACACTAATAAGAAATGTTGATTTCACACAGATATAAAGACTATGATTGAAAAGACATTCAAACTTTCCTGGACACTTTCCTTGGAAATATATGTGTACAATGTTCCATTATAGATGCACATGCACATGTGTGTGAGAACTGATGGGCCCCATTTAGGATCTGTTTCGCTTTTGTTTTGATTAAACAATGTTTTTTTATGAAATATTTAAATATTCATTTTATTAAGATGCTATTATTTCAACTGTGATTCATCTAATAACAATGGAAAAAGAGAGATGTACATTGTAATATGTGTCCTCCAATTATGGGTTTATTAGCCACAATTGTCGGAAAAAGGATGGTATGTAAGGAATATATTTGGGGATTTTACTGCCAGTATGCAGTATGCAGTATAGAAATGCAGCCAGGCCCAGTATTTCAAACTGCAGGCATTTTTTTAAAAAGCAATTCGTCTGTGGACAGTATGCAATATCTAAATGCAGCCATTTCAAAATAGAGGCACAATAGGTGCACAGCTGTTTTCAGTAACAGCCAGCAGGCATTTTTTTCAGAACATTCAGTAAAATGTTTTAGCGCAGTGTGCTGTCATTTTAAAATGAAGAGGTGCACATTTTTTACAAATTTGATATTTTCGTGTGTGCGAACTGCATTAGAAATACAAAATTAATTAACCTTATACTAACTGCCTTACTAACATATTAATTTCAACCCCTCTAACAATATTAATGCCGTTTTTGTGCACAATAAAATGCATTCTATGTTTTTCCGTGGAGAGCAGAAATATGCGGAAGGAAGGAAGGAAGGAAGGAAGGAAGGAAGGAAGGAAGGAAGGAAGGAAGGAAGGAAGGAAGGAAGGAAGGAAGGAAGGAAGGAAGGAAGGAAGGAAGGAAGGAAGGAAGGAAGGAAGGAAGGAAGGAAGGAAGGAAGGAAGGAAAAAAGAAACAGTTGCTTTGCAGAGCTGAAATGTTCATTGTCTTGAAAAACAAGAGCTGGTACAGGACACATTCTTTTATTCTGATTGGTAAAGATTGAAGGTGGATGGGCCACGTCAATAGAGGGCTGACCTAGGGGTGATAGGCAGGAGGAGTTTTCTTAAGGAATAACCAGGGGATTGTGCTGGGGCAGAGAGACAGACGGTGCAACTTAATAAATGCTGCTGGACTCCATGTGGGTGTGAGCGCTAGCTACGAAATTAAACAGATGGGAGCTCTCCACACATGTGAAGGAGTTCTTGGCACTGGGTCTGCAAAGCGGCAAGGTCGTACAGACAAAATCCTGACAACAAGAGTTTAGGCTTCACTGGCCTGGGTGAGTTAGTGCCAAGTGAGTTAAAATTATAAATGGTAGATGACAGCAATGCAGGGAGTTAAAACAAATATATATACTGCATGATCATATTTCTCTATGTTTAAAGTGCCAAACACCAAATTTGTTTTTTTTGCAATGTCCCTGTTTGTTTTCTGTTCTCTTTTATATTTTGTAGGCGATGCTGTGATATCATGTGGTAAGATGTATTTCTATTTATAATTGTTATATAATACAGAGTGTACAAAAAAAAAATGAAGGCTGGGATTTTGGTATCATTCATGCATCTGTGAATCATTTCTATACAGGGGAATCTCAAGGGTTTGATGTTAATACCAGAGTGGTAAAGCATTTGCTAATTTACCATTGTAGCTAAAAGAGCAAACAAGGAAAAGTGAATAAATACCTGCAAGGTAGGAAGGTGTGTGTAGGTGTTGTGAGTGATTCCTTCTTTGCATGCTGAAAAGAAGGCAGTGTCAGATGAGACACATAGATTACTGGATGTACATAAGCCAACAATAGCAGCCACAAACCATAGGTGGCGTTCTGAATTCATTGGGTTCTCTGAAATGTGATAGGTTCATGGGTTATCTACAGGTGACCAAAAGACTTTCTAATAGAGAGGAAAGGTTTGTTTTATGATGGGGTTATAGTATAATAAAACATGCTCACCACTATACCACAAAATAAGGTAATTCTGAAAATACCACAAACTAAGTTACCATTAAAATTACCACCAATACAAGCTAATATTATATTATCACCAAAATAGAGTAATACTAAATGTAAGGCCAGTTTACCGCCAAAATAACACGGTAAGAAAATACTGCCAAATCCAAAATTTACTCCAATAAGACAAAACCTCCTACAATACTTATCAATTAGGTTTCCGCCCTAGACATGAAATGGAAACTGCTTTTACTTCAGTTGCGGTTGACATGTTAGCATGGTCTGACAACGGCAAACTCATCCTTTTGGTTATATAGAACTTGTCGGCTGCTTATCTTATTAACACGCTTTAAAGAAGTAGAGGGGTTTCAGACAAGGCCCTTGTATGATTCAAGTATTTCTTGACTGATCATCATCAACAAGCAAATCACAGAAGGTTCTTTTCAGACACACGGCCAGTGAGTTGTTGGGTTCCCCAGAGCTCTGCTCTTTTGCTACTTCTTTTCAATGTTTATATGAAACCATTCATTAATATTTTAAGGAAATGCAAGCTAACCTTCCACTTATATGTAGACATTATCCACATCTTTCTGAAAATAGAAATGCACAGGAAGTGACTCGATGAAGTTAGCCTTTGGATGTCCCAAAATTGGCTGCAGTTAAATGCTAATAAAGTGGAATTAGCATTATTTGGACATACACATCTACTAGCTGATCGCTCAAAATGCCCCTCCTGATCAACTGTGGTCTTAATTCATTTATGCCTCCAAACGAATTTGGGTAGTGAATCCCAGTTTGGAGTTAAAGTAAAGTCTCTCTCTATTCTCTCCATCTGTTGCACCTGGCCTCCCTTTTATTTCTCAAAATGACATGCTATGGTTGTGAGAGTGTTAGCTAACTTTTGCCTGAACTATGGTAATTGCCTGGTGGCAGGCTGCTCTGAGAAACAAATGATGGGGCTACTGAGAACCCAGAATGTGGTGGTTAGGTTGACTTTCAAATCTCTTAAATGTGCCTCTGTCTCTCCACTGTGCCAATCTCTCCATTGGCTCCCAGTGAAGAAATAAATTAGGTTCAAGATTCTCTGTTTGATTTTGAAATGTGTTTAGAGTGGGAAACGTTGACAGATGTAGTCAGTGTCCATGGCTACAGGCTGTGGCAAAGGCTAGTATTGTGTTGAAGGCAAGGCAGAGATTTAATGCACCTTAATGACCCTGAAGGATCATTTTTGACACTGGGACATTTGGCCCAGTCACAGCAAAAGTAGTCCGTTTTTGGGCCATTTGATAGACAACATGCACAAGAATGTATAGTTAGAACAACATAAAAACGCATAGCTATTTGAACTAATAATTGTGTAATGCTTATATTTATTTTTATTCTATGTCATAAAACTTTAAGTATTGCACATGTTTGCAACACCAGTATTCATGTTTTTGATAACTATATCTGTCGTTTGGTCAAATCTGTATTATGTTTATTAGTGAATTGTCCATATTAAGAAGTGGGTGTTCTGTATCAGACCCATGCACCAAAGACTCTTTTAAATCATGGAGCTATGGTGGTAAATTGTTCCTTACATACTTGAATTGAATTTGCAACAAGGATCCACTCATTTTGTTTAATAGTATTGTGACAACGGCTAATGGCCGGTTAGTGTATATAATACACAGTGGGCATGGCGGAGGCCATAGCTAGTGGCTGGTTAGTGTTGTATAATATACATAGGGCACAGCCAAAGGCCATCACCTATTGCATTTTATTATTTTAAAATATACAGTGGACATGACCAAAAGATGTACAAACTACTCAACGTCAAAGGCTATGTTTACTGGCACATTTATATGTTAATATATATTGTGGGAACAGGCAAAGATTATGGCCACTGGTCAGTTTTGTGCTAAAGTCTGTGGCTAGTGCCTGACCAGTGTATATAATATACTGCTGACACAGTTGAAAGCTGTATCCACTGGTAAAGGCCAAAGGCTATGGCTGGTAGCCTGTTAGTGTGCATGGGTGAAAGTTGTGACCACTGTACATAACTGAAGGCCATGACTAGTACCCATCCATGTATTAAAATATATTTGACCATGCCCTCTGACCATGGCTGAAGGCCATCCTTAATGCCAGTTACTGTTGTAATACAATTAGTGATGTCATCAGTGATGTGATCTGTGATGTCATCATTGTGGTCAAGGCTGTGCAACAGGGGTGTGAAGTTAAGGTGGCTATAGCTGATTCTCAGGGGTTTGGTTCTGTTAAGTTCTCATCTTAACGTCCCTGCAACTCAAGTTTTTTCCTTGAATTTCAAAGGTTGTGTTACTATGTGTTGCTCACCTTAACATCCCTGCAACTAAAGTGTGTCCTTGAATTCCAAGGGTTTTATTATTCCACACAATTTTAGAACGCTTCCAGACCACTAGCATGGTCTTCAGTCATGGTCATTGGGCACATCCTTTGGCCATGCCTACTGTCCATTTTAAACTGCTACCAAACCACTAGCCGGTGGGAACAGTTAGACACTACCAAACTATTGCACATCCTTCAGCCATGGCTAGTGTGCACGGCTACTCAATATTTTAAAACACTTTCAACCCATTACTCTAAGATGTTCATCAATCCCAAACTCATTTTGACCTGTTTTCACAGTGTTATTGTTATATATAAAATATTGCATACTTTGAGAACTCACAATGTTTTTAGGTAATACACAGTGAGATGTTTTCCTGAGGAACTCTCACTTTGGTTAAACATTGTCCTGCAAACCCCTTGTTTTATGGATGTCTCTTGGTGACTGCTGCGCTACACTGTACAACCCCAACTAATCACTTTTAAGAAGCACTGAAAAAGTAAATAAAATACCAATTGCAAGAATAACATATGCCCAGGTACTTTTGCCTCCATATCAAAAATCAAAAGCTAACACTGATCAATATACGCACAGATAAGGAAAAAAGAGGTAAGACCTGGGAAGGGAAAACCCTAGAATGAATACACATAACAGAAGGTTAAACAAAGTAACATTTATTTGTTTTTGGAATTTTTATTTTCTACATTTTTTAATATACTTTTTCTAAACTATGCAGTAAAAGAAAGGGACACACACACACATTTCTAGCGTTCGGAATTGACTCTGTGTTCTAAAAGTGCCTTGACCAAAGCATCTGGGATGCCACCTCCCACCTCAACCAAGCTGTGAAAAGTTTTGCACATATCCACAAAGTTTGAAAAGATTGGTACATGCAGAAGGACTGCGGTATTGTGTTAGTAGAAAATAACTAGTAATCATATTGGAACTCTATGGCACAGGTGATAAATACTGCTGTACTAATCTTGCTCCATACACTTTCATCTTGTTTCACATGAGCCTTCCTATACAATTCATCCACTTCACCCCAATGTAGTCTATTGGGCCAGTGTTCTAATTGCAATACGCCCTGATTCAGGAGGGCCTTACAGCATCAGGAAATGCCCCTGGGTCTTTGTTAAGGCACTCACGTTGGTCAGACCTGTAACTATGGGCATGCTAAATATTAGCCTTAAGTCCATGCAATAAACAGTGTGCCCAGTAAACTTATTTCTGTATCAAGTAGCAGTATAGTAACATGAACATTTAAAAAAAGAATCAGTGTATTTCGTATTTTTAACTGTTGCACATGGAAACTTCCAATAAACCATCCCAAAATGGTACCACCTCTAATTTGTTTACTGAAATTTCATTGCTGAACCAATACTGCACCTGCATTTATTCAGACAATTCCGGCCGAAAAAAAAAAAACACATTCAATTTCTTTTTTTACATAATAGGAGTTTGCACAACTAAAACAATTCCTATATTCCTTATGCATGTATATTTTAAAATAAAATCAATCAAACATATTTTTCATGAAATTAAACACTAGGTTTCACAAAACATCAAACAAATGAAGACAGTGCATTTTCTCTTATAGATAACCACAGAGTAAGACACTGCAGCAAAACAAATCTTTTTAAAGCACACACATTTTCGGATGTCCCCACTACAGCAAAAATCCATCTTTTTAAAAGGCACACATTTCCAGACCATCACAAAAAGCACTTTAATACACACCATAAGTGATTATAAAAGCATTGTAAATAAAATCACATCTCTACTGCTCTATCAGCATTCATTTAGTTTGAGCGCATGAACTATACTAAGTAATTCTATATCATGCACCTCACCAAAATACAGTTTCCTTCCTAATAAACAACTTCTAACAATTGTTCCAACCCATTTTCTACATATACAACAGGAAAACTTAATTGTAAAATAAATACAGTACGATACAAACAAATCACAAAGCCCCATTATCAACATATAACCAAATAAAAGTTTCAAGAAACCAATGAAAAACAACTCATTAATGTCAAACTCATTTTGTAACAAGTAACATGGTCTGCACAGTGTGAGTTCTGCAGTCAAAATGAGAAAAGTAGACAAAATGGTGGATTTCATAGGACAAGATGCTAAATAAACATTGAGGTTTCCAAACTTTACAACAGATTATTTGAAATTACCCTCCAGAAAACCATACACACAACAATTGCACATAACCTCCTCCTATTTTAAATGGCAGCCATTGAAAGGGCTAATAGACTTCATATCCCATTCGATTGGCACACATCTTTTTCAGTTGAAAAATGCTGGTGTGTCTTGCATCCAAATAAAAACACTATTAGTACAACATTCTAATGGGCAAGAGTCCTAATAGCATTAGGCCCATAGCCAGGGGGGGCATTAAAACATCAGATAATGACCCAGGTTCTCTGTGAAGGCTCTCACTTTGTCCGGGCCTGGAACTATGGCACGCGAGGCATTGTCTGGCGCATTAATACCCCCGGGCTTAGAGATTTTTGTAAAAAAATCATTTTCTGCAACAAAGATGTGCAATATATTACACACTTACAGCCTGATTCATGGAATTATTTGCGTGAAAATCACAAATTTGCGCGCCTTTCTGCCCAAAATCCCCATACTTCAAACAGGGATTTTCGGGCAGAAAGGCGTGCAAATCTGCATTTTTCACGCAAGTTATTCCATGAATCAGGCTGTTAGACTGAAAAGACGCTAATTCCCCAAGCCCATGTGTACATTTTGTTAAATGTTTTTCTTTTTTTTTTACTCATACAAACATGTAAAAATATAGATGTTTGTGAATCTGCAAATAGAAATCTGTAAGAAGGCACACAATAGTTTATCATGAAGCAAGCTCTAAATAACACAACAAATGTACACTCTCAGAGTTTCTACTGCACATAAAGCTCTATATATTTACTGGCAATTACTACCAAAAGATCCACAGATGTTTACAATAACAAAACATTAAGCATATGCACAGTGGGACTTCTTCAAACATACCTACGTTGTTAATACAAAATTCAAAATGTTTATAATTAAACATATAAATAACATTATGTCTAATGTCAAGTGTTTCATCTATGTACACATGAACTTTTTTGTTTTTTTAAGGAAGATGAAAAGAAATTGCCACTTAAAAAATAAGGATGACAATGAATCTGATATTCATGTATTAACATATCCAAATCCTTAATAACACCACCTCCCACAGCTATCCGTTCGTGGCATAGATCACAGATAACTCTCCTAACTTAGACATTGGCAGCCGAAAAAAACGACAACATGTAGAGTTGACACAGCTGCCAAAGCTGAGGGTTCATTAAATGTTGGAGATATCACACTGATAGAATCAACTGCTGGACATGGTGCCAATTTCCATGCACATAATATATGAGCACCAAGCATTTCTATTTTGTGGTGCTCATGCAATTTCCAATGTGCATCATCCACATAATCCCAGGTGACTCACACCATTCCTCCTCTTCATCTTTGTGAGGTGAACTTGCTAGACAGTCACTTCTTGAACATTCTGGGATTCCTAATTGATGTTTCTCGAGTTGATCTACCCAACTGTGCACTTATTGGTCCTGGTTAAGGATTGTCGATGTTGTGGACCATGGGCATTTATCAGGGTTGGGGATGGCCTGCTCTCTCCAACACCCTATTTCCCATGCTTGCTTTTCTCTCCGTCTGGCTTTTGTTAGTTATTTACAATCTTGTGGATCCTCTTTAACGACTATACTACTGCCCCCTCAGTCTTGCTCAAAATCCTTTTTCTCCCCTTCAATGGTACACTATTCTGCTAAAGGTTCTAAAATTGGCTTGTTCCTCCTCTCCAGGGCTCACTTCTTGTGTATCAACCTCCAGTCTGTACATTCCCAGTCCTGATCCTCTGGTCTCCCATCCTCATCCAATTTAACACTACAATCACTGTTCTCCTCTTATTTACCCTTATCAGTGTTGTTATTGCTGGCTTCCCCCTTTTCACTCCTCCACAAACTACTGTCTCTTTGCTGGCATTATTCCCCTTTTTAGGCATTATTAAGCCTGGCCTCCACATGTTCAACCCTTTCGGCTTTGCTGTTGATGTCCTCAATGTTTTTACACTTTTGGGAACTATAGTAATTATTAACTTCAACATAATCACCCCTTTGTACACTGTTGTTAAAATCCCCACTTTCTTAATTCATTTGGCCACTGATATTACTATTTCGATCTTCTTGCCTCCTTTGGCCACTGCTCTCACTATGCACTTCTTCCATAATCGTATTAGTGTGGCCCTCTTTGGTGACCTCTCTTCTGATCCTTTCCAGAAGCCCATGTTATTTTAGCTCCTCAGTGAAATCTTCCGGTTCTTCACATTAGCTCCCAGAATGTAATGTGGACCATACCTCTTAATCTCAGGTCCAGCCCTGTAGGTTCTGCTCAATCTCCAAGTCCTCCAGCTCTCTCTTTCAGGCCTCTCCAAAACAGCTCCTGTGTGCAGGCAGCACCTACTGCACAGACCCAAACTGATGGCCTTGAAGTATGTGATATATAGGGCTGCGTTTCCACAGTCCAACCTGTCTCTGCTGAAATGGGTAAACCAAAGAAATTGGGGGAGTGTCCCAAACACAGCAGCAGTGCGGGACAACAATATATCAATAACAATAAGGTCCAATCTGCTGGTTAAATAATTCAACAGAATGTTTTTGGAAATAATGATTTAGATATGCAGTGTATCAAATAATTAGATCACTGAAAAGCAAATTGGTGGCTGTGTCAAACTTCAAAAGCAATCAAGACAGTATTGAAAAGGGAAAAGAAGGAAAAGAAACATTTATTTTGATAACTGTGTTACAAAAGTCCAAACATGGACTTGGACCAAAGAATCAATAGAAAATTACATAAAAAACAGTGAAAACATTGTGACACTTAGTCTTGGATTGAACAATAATACAACGAAGTATTTGAACAAAAATAATTGAACAATACCAAGAGCAAAATAGATAGTGTTTGATTTTGTTTGATTTGAAAAACAAAAAAAACTGATTGTGGTGAATATTTTCAAATTGTTAACTTAAAACAGGTCTGCCAATGTGTAGGTGTCTTTCACATCAATGTTCTTTGAGAATTTTTTATTAGGCAAAGAAATCATAGACATCTAAAACACGTTTCGGCAAATGAGCCACCTGTCTGGCAATTGGTTCCCAAATTTTGCCTTCCTCAGGGCGAAAGAGATAACAACAACTGTACCCGACAAGAACCGGAGCAGAGCATATGGAAAATAGGCCAGAGATGATCTCAACCACGGGTCAACCTCACAGAAGGTGCGGCAGTCTTTGCACTCCTATTGTTCCCTTAGTCATCTACAAGGGGAACATAAACAATGTGGAATATTCGCCCCATTTCTTAGGATCTACCCAGACAGAGGTATGTGGTTGAGCTTCCTTCATTTTCACTGGAATCTAATACTCTTGAAACAAATGCTTGTACAATATGGTGTAATCTCTAAGGACCAAGTGTTTTGTAGGTTTTGTAAAAATGCCCCTGAGACAGTAAAACATTGGCTAACAGACTGTATGGCACTCTTACAGCTACACTCTATTTACTTAAGGAAATTCTGTGAATTGAAATTGGACGATAGAAAGCAACTGATCTGGACTATTGCTCTTGCCGGTCGAACCACTTCAACAGCAGTGGCTGTTATGGGATTCATTAATGCACTTACATTGAAAATAGTACCCTGTTGATATCCTACTTTTAAATATTTTAAAATGTAATTTCCTGCATCTGCATGGTTAGGGTGTTTTCTTTCTTTTTCTGACTGAACTAGTGTTTTAATGTTTGTTTTCAATGTCCATATTTTAATGTTGTATTCATTTTTTTAAAGGTTGCCTTTTTCTCAACCATATAATAAATAAATAAATAAATAAATAAATAAATAAATAAATAAATAAATAAATAAATACATAAATAAATATAGATATAAAGAAATACGAATCACCCCTCCACCCTTCACTTCAGGAGGGACCTAAAGACCCAAATCCTCAAAGAAAATCTTGCAAATTTTTGATTGCTAGATTCAACCCTTTATAACCATCTGGAAATTCACCTTATTCCTCTGCCAACCCTAAGCATCACAGCTCTTTTGCTACACCTCCGCCCTACGTGTAAGCCCTGGGTACATCCCCTTTATAAATCACTTACTGTCTTCCCAGCTAGGCTTGCACTTTATACATTTCATACATGCATAGATGCATACATACCTGAATACATACATTGTATAACATTACTTTTTGCCACAGGACTGTTCAATTGTTCAAGTAATAAAGATGAGGGCATGTATAGAATTGAAATAGTTTCAGTTTGTCTACTAAGAAAAATACCATTAATGGGCATGATCTTAACATGATTCAGTTAATTGAGTAATCCTCCCAACTGATTGAGAAGTTCACTGGGATTAACCACAGATTCCTGTTTGATTGACTGGGTAAGTAGTGAGCACTGTGACCTCAGATTCATGCATAATCTGGGGTACGACACACACAAGAAAGATTATGGGCTTGAAAAGCGAATGTCCATACGTGCTATGTCCCAGGCATGCACGTTCAGGCTCTCAGCAGCCTCTGACTGACAAAAGATATGTAGTAGCAACATAATAATTTCTCACACAGGTGCATCACCTGTATATCAGAGATACATGGTGGCCAAAATATTTGCCATATGTGTTGGTGAGAAGAACATTGTGCCCATCAAAAGAAGAACAATATGTACAAGTGTCACTATTAAGAATGATAGCAGTGGAGCAGGACCATGTCACGCAATTTGTGACTTACACAGGAAACGCCATTGTATTGGTTTCATGAGGAAATCATGAGTAAACATCTATTGCATCAAGAAATATATTTTGTGTATATTATAATTTTGGGTCAAGTGATTGCCCATTATTCCTCTACAGCGTGTAAAAGTCGGGGATCCCAATGCTCTTCTCTCACCCTGAGAATATTGGAAAAGGTTGATTAAGTGCTGATAAAATGTCAAGATGGGCAAATTGAATTCCCCATTTTGAAAGGTTGACTATGTCAATTTATAGACCAAAGGGGCTTCTGTCATTCACCAAAACAAAAACCTCACGTGCATGTTTACACCTACCAGCTGAAATAACTTGAGGGGGAAAGAAATCGACCAGATCTTTAGGTAGTTTGAAGTACTTTGACATTTTGAACATTTTTAGAATTCATAATGAAAAAAAAGAGGTTCTCCCATGATGAGGCTGTATTACATGACCCATTGTCCGGCCTGGACCTGTTGGAGCTGTACGGTCCCTGCAGGATTGTGGTTCACCATATACTTGCTTCTGTGTTCAAGAAAAAAGGTTTTCTGTTCCAAGTGCAAGCATGTTACAAATATATTAAATTATGTAGCTATGTCCGGAAATCTAATACATAAATAAATGATATATATTTCAGGAAATATTATTAAATGAAAAATGATTTTCTGTTTACAAAATAGTGGGGCGTGCCTGCTCTTGAAGTAGAACATCGTTGTTTATTACCGTTTTCTGCAACTGTGGTGTCAGCAACCCAACTACTTTCTTTTCTATAATGTAGTGCCATTGACCAGCAACAATAGAAATGTAAAATAAACAATCTATTGCACTGGGAGGCTGTAGCAGAAAACTGTGTTTCGCCTGGAAGGGAATTATGTAAATGAAGATGAGTAAGGGAAACCAAATGCCATGTGTAAGCCATACAGGTGCTCTGGGTGAGTGGGTACATTGGACCTCCACAGTTCAAAATGCACCCCCCCCCTCCTCCCATGAATTGTCTGTGAATACTCTAGGTACCCTTCTCTGCCTGAGAAAGGTAGAAATCGCCAGATAGCTTAATTATTTCTCACTAAGTGGGATTGAGCGTATGCCTAGATAGGTGCCACCATTCCAGGGGGGTGTATAACAATGAGGTACTTTCCAGATGCCATGCTAGCATTAATGTATTATGTCCATACATTAAGATTTAATTCTAAGAGGCATGTGATACAATCATTTGGAAGGATTGGTGCTACTAAATTTACCAGATTTAATAGTAACTGAGAAAGGAGGACACTCACTCTGTTATGAATACAGTAGAACTAGCCTTGTAGACCGAAACACATGCTTCTTGAATATTGAACAGAAGTTGGAACATGTTTATAAAACTGGCCCTGCAGCCATATGCCGTCATTGGTTTGAATGTAGTATTTCAGATTACACAGTCAAATGATTAATCAGCATCTACCAAATCACTAACAGATGCCCTGTGCAGGAGTTTGATACTGTCTCAATATTCGTTAGGGATACAATATTGTGTATTCTTTTAATTCATTTGATAAATCCCATAGCTCTATATGTAAAAGTTAGCGTGTGTGGGTTTGTGGCTTCACTTAGGTTTCTTATACATTTCCACACCGTTTCACCAATCTGCACTACATTTTGCACATTTAGCTGTAGCTATGAAGGAATGAAACCCTGGGCAATGCTGGGTATATCAGCTAGTATTTTATACTTGTAATAGTTACAATAATGTATTCCAGGCAGGTCACAATCACATGTATATAACATTGTCACAGCTACATTAATTTAATATATTAGCTGATAACTTAAGCAATACTCGTTTGGCTAATCTTTTCCATGCATCACAGTGTTCAAGGTTTGGGGCCTCAACAAAGGGTAATGGCGGATGACGCTTTTGTTCACTTTTCTCATCTTCTTTAAGCAACACTTGCATCTGAACAGCTCGAATGGAAACACTCAAGTCCAGGGGAGGATTGCATTGCCTTGATAGCATCCTTCATTTTCTCCATCTCAATCAGTCTTGCAAAACACCTGCTTCTTTTTCCATAAAGCTTAGTGAGTATGGCCGTATTTAACAATCTCTGAGTCTCAGCATCTGCCACTTCCCTAGAATCCCTTACACAGTCAAATAATTAATCAGCATCTACCAAATCACTAACAGATGCCCTGTGCAGGAGTTTGATAGTCTCTGGATATTATTTTAGAAAACAATATATTCTTATTTTTTCTATTCATTTGATTAATACCATATATTTTTCATTTGTAATGTTAACCCTAATCTGTTTAAGGCATGTCACAATCATGTTTATAAACATCTTCACAGCTACAGTATTTCAATATATTGTCTGATAGCTTGACAAAATAATCCTGTGGCCAATATTTGTCCATGCATCACAGTTGTCAATGGTTGGTGCCTTACCAAAGGGTAATGGTGGAGAACCCTTTCTTTCACTTTTTTCTCACATTCTTTAAGTAACACCTACATCTGAAGAGTTTGGACCAAACACTCAAGTCCTGATAAGAATTGGATAGCATTCTTAATTGTGTCCACCTCAATCAGTCCTACATGAACATCTGCTTCTTGTTCCATAAAGGCTAGGGAGTCTGGTCTTATTTAAGCATCTATGAATCTAGGCATCTTCTGGCATTTCCCTAGAATCTCTTACAGGAACAGCAGTTTTAATTAAGGGTACTACCAGTACCAAATTCACCATAGACATTAATTAAAATAGAACAGGCTGTGAAACATGTTAAATTGGTAGGACTATTAGAACTCATCAGATAAGCAAGCATCATTACAGCAAATGTAATGCCATTAATCTCACTATATAGAATACGTTCACAACTAATCTGAGTCCTATAATGTGTTCCAAGACTTAACACATGCCATTCCTAAAGTTTCCCCTTATTGCATGAGATGACCACAGTCACATAAATCCTATGTAGAATGCATACTTACCCAGATCCCTGTGCGTGTCAGTAACATGGAATACAAATCTGACATCAATAGCACAGAGGATGAAACACATCACCCTTTATAGGACTCCAATTATCCCCCTTCACCAACCATGTGGTTGTATGCTGTCCTTACATAATCACATCTCAATACCTTATGGCTGGCACAGTTTGGTGGGCAATTTGTGTTGCCATTCCTTTTTCTCTTAAAGGAACAGGCGTTCCACATATACTTCATCCTTCCTGAAAACGTGGAATGAATCCTATTTTGTATTTTGCATTAGTTTGGCTCTAACATTCTCTTTGACTATTTGTATTTAGCCTACAGGAACATTCATCTATATATCCATTTCTAAAAGATAACCGTGAACTGTGCTTCATAATCCAGTGCATCTTTTGCCACATGAAAAATAATTGTACTGCTTCTTTTTCAAAACATAACGTTATCTTCTCTTTATAGTTGGAAGTGAGTGGGCGTTTGGATGTTAAATTGGTAAACATCATCCACTGTTTCAGTGAGGAATGTGTTCACTTCCTCAAGTTCAACAATCTTTCTTATTTATCAGTAAATGACCTTGGCCGCAAAGTCCTTGTTCATTGTATGTTCATGGCATAAAGGCATGTTGAAGAATCCTATCTCTTCCACCCTATTGAATCTGGAATCAGAGCATTGCATAGCAAAGAATCCAGGTTTGTAGAGGTGTATGCTAACATATTGGTAATGGACAACTACGGGTTTGTATCAGTTCTGGTGCTCCTGGGCCTATCCATAACCTTCAACAGTATTGGATTTTCCATTGTGATGTGACATTTGTAGCAGGTCCTGGTTGTAAGGCCATAGGCATTAAGATGGTTCTCAAATTTTACAGTTCAGTGGGTTCAGAAGTGTGTCTTCGTATCAATTTTTTATCTAGGGATGCATCCAATTGTAATACTCTATAAGGCTCCCTGCTGTCCTCCAAATTATCACCCACAAGAGCCAGCTTCTGCACTGCATTAGATCAGAAAAAAAAACACATGACTCGAGAAATTAATTTAACCTTAACTTATTTGAATATAGAGGAGAGGAGTAGTTGCTCTGGAGATTGGATGTTGGTTAGGCTGCTGGTATTGGACATAGTGGACATGCTGCTGCAGGTGCTCCCACCTAGCTGTTGCCTGTGGGTGCCATTGTTGGAGTCCTTGATGGGGCATTGTTAATAAGGCAATGTGGCTAAGAGAAGAGTGTGGCTGTCAGAGATCTGGTCTAGGCCCTGTGGGGGCCTCAAAATGGATATATAAGGCAGGAGGTGACAGAAAACTTGAGGCTGAATGCCTACTCTTAACTCAAACACTTGATATGTATCCAAGTTGACAACCAAGTAGAGTTATTGGACGTGAGTGAAAAATGTCTGTCTGGGGTTGAGACAGAGGAGGAAAGATGATTTTCGTGAGACTTTGATGCTGTAAGAGGACTCAATTCAACACTACAGC
Organism: Ambystoma mexicanum; assembly: GCF_040938575.1. Classification (NCBI taxonomy): domain Eukaryota; kingdom Metazoa; phylum Chordata; class Amphibia; order Caudata; family Ambystomatidae; genus Ambystoma; species Ambystoma mexicanum. Next base: position 1,169,544,878 of record NC_090931.1, on the reverse strand, counting down.
TAAGTCAATGCCTAGTCTGTCATACTGAATGGAAACCCTTATTGATATATCTTTATGTCCAGTTCATGAGTTCTGGATGACTACCCCTATATAACACCCCTCTCTTAGAATCCCGCTGACCCCACTGAGCCAAGAAGTAGTTCTGTTTTGCAAGTTTAAAAGGTTTATTTGAGAATTTAAACAATATATATATATATATATATATATATATATATATATATATATATCACACTTTATAATAAATGAATATCTGATAGTACACTTAGACATATGATGTTGATCAACAATGGGTAATCTGGCACTAGCACACTTCTTTACAATCAATGAGGAGTTAGTATAGGATGGATAAAGTAGCAAAAATACTTTTATGATTTCAAGGGAAAAGCAATGAGGAATAAAATGCAGTACAGAAATACTTGATATGATTTTAGCAAAAGATAAGATAATCACTTTTTCTCTGGCAATTCACCCCCCTCCCCTATGCAATGTAAGAAATGGAAGGAGATGGAACGAGGAGCACACAGTTCTCAGGAATGCAATCAAATAAATTACGAATTCAATTCCCACCCCAGCAAGCTTAGAGAAAACAGGTATGAGTTTTAAAACACAGGCCCAATTGCTTTGAATGTGGTGGCAATGAAGTGAGAAATATGCTGACAATGCTTTTAATTCCCTTTAGGAGGTTCAGGGTGAGTGAGAGATACTTGGGATGAGCTCAGGCTCACTTTAGCAATGATTCAGGGATGGTTATTAAGAGGCAAACGAATTGTTAGCAAAGGAAAGCAAAAAGCTGCTATCTTTTTACAGGTAAAGAAATCAGGCCAAATCGCAAATCGCGGCAAAATTCGAGTGCGTGAATCGCGATTATGGCAAAAGTATAAGGAGTAGCTTAGCTGAGATTCTAAGCTTTCAGAGGAAAGTTAAACCAAGTTCCTAGGACAAACGGTTCCAGAGATATGAACGATTTTGTAAAGGTCGTTTTTCGGATTTAAAGTAACTCAAATTGACAGGTGACAGCTTTGAAAAGGACAGGTGACACGATTTCTAGGAGACAGTTCTAATCAGATTAAAATAGTTGGATTAAATTATTTTAACTAAGAGCTTATTTCTGTCACAATCTGATCTAAGTACTCACTCCTAGCTTTGAAAGGACTGGACCTCGCCACGGATCGGGTCAGGATTGGCTGCGGTTCCCTCGCCACGGACGGTCTCTGCGCGCAGCACCTGGGTCAGCTCCCCTGATACAGCGGCCTGTGGTTCTCTGGATCTCTGGTCTGCTTTCTGGGTGTCTCTGCTTTCTCTGGGTACAGTACTGCTTCTGGATCTTTCTGGCGCAGGGTTTCAGGCCAGAATCAACAGCTCAGCCCAGCTGTGAATAGTCTGCAAATGATTTTGAGGCCTGCTGAAGAGAACTCAGCTTGTGGGTTAGGCCTGTTCTTTACAAATTCTGAAGTAAAGTCTTGGTCTCTGAAGATTGATGGATTGAAGTCTGAAGTCTCCCGGCAGAGCGTCCCGCGGAAAGTGAAAAAGGGATCCCCACTTGTCCTACACTGTCTGCTTTTATGTGTTTAGAAAGTGGGTGTGTGCGCAGCATCACTAAGCCAGCCCCTCTCTCAATTTATCATTGTCCAAGCTTTCCTTTCTCCTTTGATTGGGGGAAGGATAGTGTGTCAGAGTGATGTCATTTTATGGCCTGCAGAAAGGACACTCCCCTGTCAAATTGCACACAAATCTATATTTGATCCAAATACATCTTTCCCAACTACACAGTTTTTTTTACATCACCTACACACATCATATATCACATGAGGTAGGAACTGTTCCGACTCTGGCGTTTCTAGGAGCTTGGGTAAAGAAATGGCAACTTATTTTCGATTTTAGTGGGTTATGCAACATTGGTTTTTCATTAAAAATTATACACATATACACGGCCTGTCCATACATACTCCAGTAAATTCCCATGTCTCTAGCTTAAACACAGAGTCTGTAGTATTAATAACTAGCGGGGATTTGCCCCAGAACATCACACAAATTGGAGTTTGGGCTTGAATTGTGGGCAAAGTTTTCATTTTAAGGATCCCCAAATTTCACATTTCTGTCATCTGGTTACCAAGAGTTATCAGTATTTCTGTAAAATATATATTTGCTTTCAATTCAAAGTACTGCAGTGTTTGAGTCCGCCCCCAAAGTTTGGGGATGACAGTGATCACATGTCTCTCCTGGCTGGCAGATCTTTGTTGACAGGAAACAGTCAAAATCACCATATCCTATTCAAGGGAAAAGGTCTTTTGTGTGGGCGCCAGCAAGCTGAGGTCAACAGACCAGGGGGCCACTTTGCATTTGGTTAGCATGACCATGTGATATCCTGGGCTTTCTGAGGTGAGAAGGTTTCCCAGCCTTTTGGCCTGTTAATCAAATCAGATTGTCTCTGGGAACAGCAGATGGTTAGATCTTCCATTACCTAACAAGCTTTGAAGTCCCAATTGTCACAGAAGGCTGATTAGCTTCTGAAGTAGCAGTTCTCCTGTCAGAGTTTAGACCGCTAGCACTGCCTTGAGTCCAAAGCGGGTACTGCATGCATTTTTTTGAGTTGTCTTGAACTACTACATTTGAATAGAGTGGTCTTTTGCTTGATAGTATAGGACCCTTGCTTAACATTGTTTTGATGGCATCCTCACAGTAGAGTGGTGATGTGGAACCCCCCACAAGAAGGTTGTATCTTTGGAGTGGTCTCGTGCCAACTGCTCAGTTCTCCTATTCTGGCGTGAATGTGGGCGGCGATAGCTCATCCCCACATCCTACCAGTCTATTGATTTAGTTTGTTCTGGGATAGAATAATGGGCGGCGACAGCTCATCCCCACATCTACCCAGTCTATTGATTCAACATGGGTCAAAACCCATGACAATGCTGATCACTGCTATGGGTCTGGTCGGTGCTAAATGCACACTGAATGCTTCATAAAGCATACTAGCTGATGAAGCCTGAAGACACTTTGCCTCTTTCTCCGCCTAACCCCTTCCCCTCAACATTAACCAGTGTACGTTCATTAAAAAGTGGCACTTCACTGGCACATTCATTTGATACCATCACTTAACCAGGAAACCTTACTCTGTGGTGGAACACTTAGTCATTGATTGAAAATTAAAAACAATTGTTCTAAATGACTGTTTTCTCTGTGTTTTCTTTTAATATGCTGTGTGTATTTTATTTTACTCTTCACTTTTTATGAACAAATCTCTTTATAATGTTAGCTGCACATTTTGGTTTAACGTGTTATATATTGAAATAATGACCATAGAATACCATAAATAAACGGAGAAGATATACAAGGACTAGGGAATCCTAGGACTAGGGAATTACCTACAACATAACACAGGCTTACTCTTTTGGGATTGATCTAACTCAACATTGATAGGATTTGTCATGAATTTGACAAGCTTTGTCAGTGTTCTTCCTATCATGGCAATTTTGGTCACCCCAGGTACTTTAAACAAAGGGGCTATAGCACAGGCAGCTTCTTGAATCAGCTCACAATCTCAGCAAAATAGTGCCCAAAGTATTTGTTGCCACAAGTCTTCCTCACAGAGACATAGGGCCCTGCTTGTTATTTACAACCCACGCATGGAAGATAGTACTTAAATCACTGTTTCCTTATGAGGGATACGAAACACATTTCCTTGTGATGGCCGTTATTCACTAAGGGATCTATTACTCTCACACCGTTTCTCTCATAATGTATATAGTGTGCTCAGTCTACACATGTTATCTGCCACTTTAACATTTTGCTAAGGGAAATTGTCCTTTTGAAATCATTAAGGGCTATTGTTCCCTTCTCAGTAGTAAAGGGTTAGAGATATGGTAACCTTAACAACGACAAACAGTTCACATCTTCTATGTGCACAAAGGTATTCCAGATCCAGAGACATTGCCATTTGTTATATCATAGTTGTAGGCAGGGAAGTCATTTTACCAAAAAGCCAAGGATAGCAGTAGTGACATCACACACCCAACGACATGACAGGAAGTGATGTCATATGAACGTTGACTAGACCTTGCTACAATTCACACCTGTGCCATGCAGAACACATTTACCAGCAGTGAGCACTTAACCCACTAAGCTATCTTACCAGCTATTCCTTCTTAAATTTGAATAAAAATCAGTTGGTTATGCCATGGACATAGTGGTTAAGTGTCTTGAGAACATAATACATTCCTACTGCTTCTAAATACTGCAACAATGTTATGGCCCACTAGTAAACCTGATAATAGTAGTGGTATATTTTATTTTAAAAGGGAATGCAGGGGACAGAGAGGGTGAAGGGCAGATATCCTGATAAATGTTTTTAATTGTGCAATTATGTGTCACAATTGGATAGCTCAGCAAGTTAAACGCTCATATCTGTCAAGTGCCAGCTTGGACTTTCCATGTTCATATTTCATCAGGGCTGAATCAGTCCATCAACCTTCTAAGGTTGATACACTATGTACTATTACATTGCATACTGAAAACATACTGATAACACCTATTTGTACTGTGCTTAAATGCAGGGGGTAACAGGAGTCAGACATGAAGTGCTATACATACAATATGTTAGAATGCAAACTATTTAACTTGAATATGGGAAAACCTACGCCACAGTAACTTTAAAATCTGGAATATTTTTGCACAAAATGATAGGACAAAATAACAATAAAAACATTCACTCTAAATAAGTATCTCTTCATCTGGAGCTTCCACTCTGTCTGACTTATACAGACAAATGCTACTCTACTGTCTTGCTTTTGCGAATTTTGCAAATTAGAGTTAGCCAAATTTTGCAGCGTGATTTCCTAAAGCAAAGCGGATTAAAAGAACCCACTTTATGATTGTTTTCACACTGCCAGTGGAGGCTGGTGAATTTTTTATTTGGTTGGATGTAAACATGTCAAGCAATACACACAATAATACACCAGGGATCTGAATCAAGTGGATGCCCTGGAATAGTGAACCGGCAAAAACAACAAGATCCACTTGAAAATGGAATTTCAATTAGTAAATATTGCATCAAATGTAGTAAATTGTTATGGTTGCATGTCAATTATTACTTAAGGATCATTTCCATGGCATCACAACAACTTGTCAGTTTCTTATTTTCAACACATTTGTTTTCATAAAGTGCATATCCAGTCCTCGACATTTCATGTTAGAGGACGGTGGTCAATGTTGCCAGACCGCACAGTCCAAGCCGCTGGATGGAATTGTACCAGGTACAAAACAACTTGTACATGAAGAGTTGACTTGAGGCATTTTTTTGGTTTGGGTGTCCATCCAGTAGTTGTTTTAAATATTTGATTGAGAAGGTGGTGTCCCCTTCTCCGCCAGAAAATAGTTATATGTTTCCCATGGTGCATTGCAGGATCGGTAAATAAAGTTTTTGCAGTTAAACAAAAACATGTACATGCCATCAGTCTAGAGGTGGTGGGGGGAGGGAAGAGGACACCACGTAAAAGTTGAGAGTTTTAGGGGGTCTATGAGTTTGCAACATAAAGCTTTTCTGTATCCTCAGCTGTAGCCTTGAATAGCTGCATCGCAGAAACACTGTGTGTTGTGGGGGGAAAGGAAGAGGGCAGGGAGCTGAGCATGCCATTATTGGTGTGTGGGGAGCAAGCACAGAGGAGTGGGACATAAAACATTTTTTTATAGCCGTTTTTCTGATATATGTGACTTTAATCTGACTACAGATAGCTGAGGGCACCTGTAGTTTGGTACCCTTCGGGTATAGAAAATTATATTTTTACAGCTACAGTGACGTCGGGGGTGAAAGATCAATGGCCATGGTCAAAGGCTCATGGTCACAGTGCAGATGTGTACCCACAATACCACAAGTACTTGTCTCATATTTGGATTTTTTTTTCTCCAGGAAATATTGCACTACAGATTGCTAGTTTTAAAAGGTAAGCACCTTCAATACTATGACAGCATATTTATGAGAACATTTCCTCGCTCAGGTTATTTTTCTCGTGTTCATTACTTGTTTTTAAAGTCAATGCTATTTTGTCTTGCTCACTTTCTTCGAAGGAGTGATAAATTGAACTAAATTTGTATATTTCACTTTAACACATATGTTAGCTTACTGTATTCATGGATTCCAGCTTTTGATTTTCACTATGGGGGCAAGAGTACCTGGGCATATGTTACTCTTGCAGCTGGTAACTTTGTCCCTTTTCTGTACTGTTTAAATGTTGTTAGTTGGGGTTGTGCAATGTATCTGTCACCAAGAGACTGGCCATAAAACAAAGGGCTTATAGCACGCTGCATAACCAAAGTGTGTGATCGTTGGCAAATAATTGTGCCAACTGTATATTTCACAAAACTAACCAGCTACTAGCCATGGCCTTCGGCCATCCCTCCGTATATTCTGGAGCTGTAGCCATGGCTAGGGTCCACAGGCTTCAACCATGCTCACTGTATATTTTTGAACACTAACGGACCCCTAGTCATGGACTAATGGTGGTCTAGTAGTGTGCTAAAATATATAGTGGGCACAGGCTAGTGGTCTACTAGTGTTCTAAAATGGACAGTTCTCAAAGCCTGCAATCTTGTATAGATAAAATATCACTGTCAAAACAGGTCAAAATCAGTCTGTGATTGATGTACGTCTTTGAGTGAGGGATTGCAAGTGTTTTAAACTATAGAGTGGACATGGCCAAAGACCATGAGTAGTGGTCTGGTAGAGTTTTCCATGCCCACTGGCGTGATCTGGCAGTGTTCTAAAATGGACACTGGGCAAAGTCAAAGGCTGCGCCCACTGGACATGACCGAAGGCGATGGCTAGTGGTCTGGCAGTGTTTTAAAATGGAAAGTTCTCAAAGACTGATATCTTTTATGCATAACAATACTACTGTCAAAACAGGTCAAAATCAGTCTGTGATTGATGAACTTCTTTGAGCGATGGGTTGCAAGTGTTTTGAAATCGAGTGGGCACGGTTGAAGGTTGTGCCCACTGGCCATGTTCAAAGGTCATGGCTAGTGGTCTGGTAGTGTTTCAAAATGGACAGTGGGCACAGTTAAAGACCGTGCCCACCGGACATGACCGAAGCCCATGGCTAGTGGTCTGGTAGTGCTTTAAATGGACAGTGGACACAGCTGAAGGCCATTGCTAGTGGTCTGGTAGTGTTTAAAGATGGACAGTGTGGTGCGCAAAACATCTATGGAATAACAAAACCCTTGAAATTCAAGGAATAAAATGTAGGTGCATGGACATTAAAACCCCAAACTTAACACAAAACCCTGAAATGCAGCTATTAGGGGTGCATTTAAATGCCCCAAACAGAAGTCCCTTTCACATGAATGGCAGGCATTTAAACACAGAAACAAAAACAGCCTGGATTTTGTTTTTGTTTTTCAAGTAAAGTTAAAGAGCCATGTGGAAAGGGGCCTACCTATCATTACCAATGTATAAGGAGCATTTTAATTTACAAAAGAAGGAGAAATCAAAGATCCCTGTCACATGGAAAACAGGATTTTGAAACATTGAAAACAAAAACGACTTGCACATTTGTATGCAAATAAAAACGGCTTTAAAAAAAAGCAAAAGTGGAAAAAATATCACTGCTCACAGAAAATGTCAGGAAAAAAAACATGATATGTGGATTGACGAAACCAATGTATATTATGTTTCACCTGCAAAACGACAGTGACATTTTGAAGAGCCACTTTGTCTTCATGAAAAAATATCACCCCAATGCAGCCCCTTTTGCTGGCTGAGGGCAAAACATCAAAAATAAATCTCCCACTCTCAGCCTGGATCTCACATCTCCCATCTAATGACCAACCACAATAACATATTGTTTTGAAGGTGTCGAAAGACCAGTGTTGCCCAGACTTGCTGTCTCTGAAAGCAGGGACTTCAAGGAAAATCATCCTTGGCTGGAGCATGATTAAAATGTGTAAAGACCGGGGGCTGCAACTTCAAAGAGCAAACTACCAACTTCAGAGAGACTTGTAAAAAACCTCTGGTCACAGGCTGGCCCAGGGAGACAGATGGCTGTGCTGGATCAAGCAGATCCCCCATTTGCTGAAAATACAGTTGTACAATTAATTTAAAAGGACTATTATTATTTTGGCTTTTTTCGCAGACATCTAAGGTGGATTGATTTAATTTTTGTACAATTTTTATGTCATTAGTAGGCGATGTTGGGGCTATACAATGCATGTACCTGTAACTCTGGGAATGTGCAACATGGCCATGCAACATAGTAAGGATTTAGTGGATGGCTTATCTGATTCTCCATGATTAGCTAAATCGAAAACTATGTTAAGTGTGGCAGTTGCTAGTAAATTTATGAAGTTGTGATACATAACTAATTTTTGCCAAAAAGTTGAAAGGAGAACAAAGGGGTGATTACAAATGGGAATTGCTATATGGTGCTCCAGACCCCTAAAGCAATCCTGATTTGGAGGCAGGGTTCGGAGGAGAGAGAGGATAACTGTCCAATCCTAATGGCAGGGATTATTGCAGGATACTTCCCCAAGATTGCAAAATTGGTGATGTTTTTTCTGCTATAGAAGGGGGACTGTACTAGGACACAGACACACAAAAACCGGATGGAGAGAAAAAGGAGAAAGACAGGAGGACAGAGAGAAGAGACAGGCCATCAGGAAGGTTGATGAAACTTACCATCTGACAGCTGTAAGGAGACACCAGAGGAGGGTGCCTCTGGTTGGAGCTGTCTATTTCTAGGAAGGCCTCAAAGCTGACTGGGTCCTGTGGTGTCTATATATAACCTATAATTTAATGGACCCCAACTTCTTTAAGGAAGAGGGGTGTCTTTGTTTATAAATTGGACCAACCTTGCTATCCAGTTTCCCCAACAGAGGCCTTTCAGTAAGGGGGGGTCTGAAAGCCAGAATTTCTCAAAGCATTGCAATTTTTCTGTCTGACTTCAAAACATAGACCAACACAAGGGGGGCCGGGGGTCTGAAAAACAACACGATAAATCACACTGTGTTTGTTTTAAACCAAAAGCTTGGGCTAAAAGATATTATTGATAAGTGTAATTATCTTGTGACGTACACTTTGCAGAAAGTAAGAATTGTGTCTGTGTTCTTTTTGACCCCCTTCTATGATTTATTTATGTTGAGAGAAGTTGATTGTGTTGTGCCATGGATAAAGTGGTGTTTTCCATATGTTAATGCTAATTTCTATTACTGATCATTTAAATAAATACCAAAATATTTCCTGTACACCGGCCTGGTTCTTGGCTCATTGTTAGCTCCGGGGAAAAAGATCCAACGGGCATGATATGTGTCTCAGATAGGGCTAAAATAAATCTGTTAGTTTGTTGCATAACCACTTGAGTGGATAGGGAAGGAACTCCCTGTGTTGAGGGTGGCTTCTGAGTGAACCGTTACAGCTAAAGCCACCTTAACTTTGCACGCCCTGTTGTGCAGCCTATGACCACATGATGATATCATAGATAACATCCTGGATTACATTACTGGTGACATCACAAATTACATCATCTATGACATCACTGATGGACTTACTGGTAACATCACTGTTTACATCATATACAACACCACTGATTCCATATGTGATGGCATCAGACATAATATAATTTATGACTTGCTAATACAAGAGTTGATTAACTAAATAACAATTTAGGCCATTGCTATGGCCAAGGCTGTGGACACTTTGCAAGGTCAAAGGCCGTGGCTAGTGGCTGGTGAGTGTTGTAAAATATACAGTGGGCACTGCTGAAGGCCTTGGCCACTGGCATAAAGGCCATTGCTAATGCGTCTGATTGGGTTGTATTATACAGGGGGTGTGGCTGAAGGGCGTGGCCACTGGCCATGGCCAAAGGCCATGGCTACTGGCTGGTTAGTTTTATAAAATATACAGTGTGCATATCTGAAGGCTGTGGCCACTGGCTATGGATGAAGGCCATGGCTAGTGGCCCCTTAAAGTGGTAAAATATACAGTGGGCATGGCCAAAGGCTGTGGGCACTGGCCATAGCCGGTTAGTGTTTTAATGTAATCATAGATTCCATCAATGATGTTATAGATGATGTAATTAGTGATGTCAGAAGTGATGTCATCAGGAATGTCATCTGTGATGTCATCATTGGGGTCATATGTTGAACAACAGGGGGCGCAAAGTTAAGGTGGCTTTAGCTGAATTTGTTGCGCTAATTTTCACCTTAACATCCCTGCAACTAACGTGTTTTCATTGAATACATATGTATATATGAACCTATACAGATTGGGCTTTCTGAGCTTAGAAGGATGCGTAGATAAGCCGCTGAAAGCTTTTTGTACACAATTATAATCCTAAGAAAGCTAAATAAGAGTATTTGTTATTTTATTTACCCAATAAAATTGTCACACCACTTACAATATACTAACTACACTTTTGAAGAATATCATGTGGAATATGTGTGATAAAGTCTGTTTCTGAATTCCACAGGGCGGAGTGGCCATAAGAGCAGTCATGCCAACAAATGTAAATGCACAGAGCAAGTTTAAAACAATTTGCTCAGGTGTAATAGCTAAACCCAAGAAATAGATAATTGAAGTTTTTGATACCACATGTTGCATGCTCCATAGTGTATATGATGGTTCTTTTGGATGCTCGACAAATTCATGTTTTGGTGAAGAATGTCAATAATTTGAACTACTACTCTCAATGTAATAGTTACAATTCACAATTCTATTTTTTTAAATAAGAATCTAAGAAATTAATTGAACAATACATACAGTTAAAAACCATTATCACCTTTGAACTCTCCATTATAACCCTCCATTTACACATTTTTAGAGGGATCGCACAACTGAAGCAATTAATGCTATCATTAATATTACACAGTTGATGGTAATAGTGGGGTAATTAACTCATATTTGATGCCAGAAGGGATGCACTTAGCAATGCATGGCAGAGGGTTTAAGCACTTCTGGAGCGAAGTAGCCGGGAAACTGGCAGAAAAGGGGGTCACTATAGTCATAGATTCAGCCTGGGCCTGCTTACTAGGGGGGTTCCCCAGATCGCAGAAACTTAAGCATGTCAATAAAGGAGGATTGCCATGGGATGGAAGACTTGTCATAGTTCACGAGTGGAGATGTGGTGGAAGGATTTGCAGAAGTGGGCGGAGGTGGAGACATGGTATGGCAGGAGGCAAGTAACATAGGGGGAGAGGAAGAGGTGGGAACCCTGGTGGCATGGAAATCGTTGGTAGCGGAACTGTTTGGAACGATACAAGATTTGACAGAATCCACTGAAAATGGGACCCCACCACGTGGTGCGGATACAAAGTGAGTGGAATAAATAGGATTGTAAGGGGGGATGGGATAAGGGGAGCAGTGACTAAAATTGTGTAACGAACAATGTGAAAACAGTACTATTGATATTTGCACTGGTTTGTATTGGTTTTGTTTGTTTGAATATGTAATAAAAATTGTTTAAAAAAAAAAGATGAATCATGGTAGTCACATAGCAAGACTTTTTGAAATTTCGCCAAACAGAATTACTGTTACTTCTTATGGTCAGCACGTGGAACCTGAAGTACCAGAAGTATCATGAGTCATGTGGACCTTTCAGTTACCCGCCATTTTGGAATCCCATTGGAGTCCATGGATATATACCATATAAAAAACCAGACAAACATAAGGAGACGTTGGTCGAGCGTTAAAAGATGCAATGTGTCCAAATACTGCCGTTTTTACAGTTATCAGCACACGTGTAATGATGGCATTAGTGTCTTAATTGTTAAATAATTAACACCTTGTGCACTATTAAACTTGTGCAGTGCGTCACTGTTAAAATGACATGCAATTGTATGTTTCTGTTGGCTTTATTTTAAATACATACAAGCACATTCACATCAAACCCGTTATTAATGAAAGTTGTGCACTCAGTTTTAAGAAATTCATCATACGGTTAATAATTTGTATTTAATAGCGCGCGATTGCTCACTTCACTGGACAGAAACGGTTAGCAAAGCTTTTAAACAAAACAAGAGGGGAGCATGTGCGTGCATGACTTTTAACAAACTCCTACAGAAAGAACAGATTAATTGGAGGCTGATTCACTGGTGAACAGGCGTTAGAGACAGAAGGACCTTCTCACATTTTGTTCTGTTACCCAGGCTGATACCATCTCAGGTTGGCAAGGAGATGTCGACTGGAGTGTTAGCAAATGTAACCGAAAGAAACGTTAGAATAACAGGTGCAAATCTGGAAACCGTTCGCATAATGCTGATCACACTGCCGTCTCCGTGTCGCTGCTGCCAAGTGGCCTCCTGGCACTTTTTTTGACACAGGTACCGGCCGGCTGGAATGTCAGCTAGACATTTAAACGCGGATTGGACATGGGAACCTGCAGCTGTCAAAACCATATTTCACACAATTCTTAAGCTCCTTCCTCCCACAAGATTTCGTTAAAAAAATGCCAGCAATGTGTGATTAAAACACATCAGAGCGGACAAAGAATACATTAAAACGAGGTTTTCTGAGGAGTGTCTCACCGCCTGTTTTGAATTGATTTTTAAAGTAAAGTACTGTTTCCAAACAGTCCTCTATCCCCTGTATAAGCGCCCGCAGCGGTGTTGCTAGGTCTGTAAAAGATCAGGACTCAGGGCTAGCTATAGAAATTAGCTAGCTATAGCCTTTTGGTTGTAGCCCCTGAGATTCTATCCAGGACGACAACCAAAAGACCAGGCCCTCAGCCAATAACCCCACCCCCCCCCCACCGGCAACGCCTCTGATTCATCCAGCAATACTTGGAAACATCACCCAGGATTAGCTCTGGCTAACAGGTGAAGCAAGTAGGGACTGCAATTGTATGTTCCGTGCAGGTCTATACGTTCTAAAGCATATTGGACTTTCTTCATATATGTTTGACTTAACGCATTGATAGTTTAGTTATGGAATATCAGGGAGAAGAAGCACTTTTGTTTGCAAATGAGAATTGCATCGGAAACAAATATTTCATATATGAATTATGTTCGTTAGTATCCTGAAGCAGTCTCTGACAGGCATGAAACAGTTAAAAAATACATGAAAAAAAGTAGGCAACTCAAATGACAGGCTGATATCTAACGAGTATAGCAGGGTTCCTTACATCAGAACACCCTGTTCTGAGGGAACTTGGGGTGGACAAAGCTTTTTTTTCTTGCCGACGTCGATATATTGAATGAGATTAAAATGTGCTAATAAGCACCTTGCAGTAAAGCTCTTAGAATATAGACGAATTTGGCATGAAATACTATGCAATAATGATACATATTATGTAAGAACACATAGTGTTATTATTATTATTATTATTATTATTATTATTATTATTATTATTATTATTATTATTATTATTTTATTTTTTTTTAATTATTTTTATTGTTATTATTATGTGTTGTTGCTATATCCTGAGGATCTTTATGAAATATTAATGCACATTCAATGACATATTCCAAATCTTGAGGCGATCATTGCAAAAACAGTGGCCAAACAAGCGGCACAAAAATCACATGTGCTTTTGATTGTGCACTACATCTTCAGTATTTCCTCCAGACTGACACTTTTCAGATCAAAGCGAGCGGTGACTGCCGAATTGTATCAACTGAGGCACCTCAGTTAGATATCTTGAACCAGCTCACAATCATTTGCGTGGAGGGTTCTATTTTTAGACACATGTATCGAAATGGTTGATTTACACATATTTTGCAAAACATTGATACTTCGTAATAGATGAAATAAGCTCTGCAGTAGAGCAACACATGATACAATTCAATAGATAATAGGCCACTTCGTTATGTCCACTTCATTTGAGGATGATATTGTACCAACCACCACTATCACATCACTAAAACGTGAATGGCAACACACATCAAATGTTCAACTGCTACCTACTTGTCTGATAGACACCAACTGATTCAAATGCCTACATTTAAATCAATGTGCCATCAAATTATTTGTGTTGTCCCCAAAGGCTGAATCCTAATGCTATGGATTTTCATTTAGTACATGGAGCATGTGTGAGCTATTATCGGTGACGCAAATATTTCTATCCACCAACGATGTCAGGATATCATATTTAAAGGGCAGCTTTGTTGAGGATACCCGACTGTCCAAACCCTGCATCACACACATCCCGTCTTGGATGACTAACACCCCCATTCCTCTTCAATTAAAAAGGAGTATACGGTCATTTGCAATTCAGAACAATAGCCACTGATCTAAAGTTGGTTAAACTACATAAAACTCCATGACTGAATTGGTCCAAAGTGCAAACCCTATGTGTTTCTTCATTAACAAAAGTGCATCCCTTCGACCACACATCTGGCTTACCTCTCACCTTCAAACACACACAGACAGTGGTAAAATGCTCCTATCTGATGTCACAAAGTTCACCAAATTGATAGCTGACATCTTAAAATGTGATCACAATTCCCTCTCACTGAGGGATGTGCACTTGGTGTCCATCCCAGCAATGATAACCTCAAAACTGCTTCCATAACCTCTATGACCCTGTTGTAATGAAAATGAAAGTTCAGTGCGGTATGATGGAACTCACTTATCAGCTGCACTGTAAAAGAGGAGGGGGCCATTTCTGATATAAGTGAAATAAAAGGCTTAATATAATTAATCCATAAATGCTGAGGAACGAGTAAGTATAATCATGTGTAGTGGTAGAATGAAGCATGGTAAATAGGCCCTTAAAGCTTGCTTCTGCTTTAAACGTGTGAGAGCATTTTGTTCACGGCAACGGCTGCTGCAGCTGGTGAATTAATGTAGAGTTTGCAATCCCAGGCTAGCACTGCGGGAAGAACCCAGTGGGTGCTACTTCTCGAGGTCAATAGATTAGAGCTCACACGTTCCCCCAGCAAATAATGAATACATGACCATTTCATAATTCAAAATCATTTATGAAATGTGATTTTCTATTGGAGTCAGCAAAGAATCAGGACAGTTTCAAATCACCCATAGAATGTTTTCCCGGGGAAACAGGCTAGCGTTTTCCCAATATGCAACGTTTGTGCATCAGTATGTCCATGGTTCAAGGCTCTGATGGTGACATGGTGGGCAGCCATTCCCGTGAGAATCTGTAATGCTCACCTCATATCCACGGGGGTGCCACTCAGTCTGTTTGGACCACTTCCAACCTCAAACCCTTTCCCTTGGACTCTTGTTCGGCTGAGGACCTGGTCTTGCTTTACTGTATGGTGCGCACTCCGTCCTGGTTCTCTTTGCAGGGGTGCGTTATTGGATGGGCGTGTCGCAACCTAGTTGCCTCACTGGTGCGGGCCCTCTGAGTCCAGACTTGCTGCAACTTCAGTTTGTCCAGGTAAGACTGCTGGTTTGGCAGTTTTGTCCTTTACTTTGCAATTTCCCCTATTAATGTCTCTCCTTCTTCCTTAGGTGCAAGAAGAGTTCTAATGGTGCTGCTTGGGGCTGCGCACGAGATGGTGAGTGAAGGTGCTATGTGCCTTTTCTTATGCTGGCCTGTTTGTTCTCTATTCCTTTCAGGCCGCTGTGATGTCCCCGAAAGGATGCTGCTGAGAAGATGGAGCGCAATGAGTAAAGCGTAGCCTGCACCGCTTTCTTGATCTTTTGTGTGCTAATCAGTGTTTCTTCTCTCTTGCAGGTCGTTCTTATGGCCCAAAGTGGACGTGGGCCGAGGGTGATTTAAACCCAGGTAAGCGGTAAGCATGCGATATTTTGGCTAGTTCCAGTATTGGAGTATAAACACTTACTAATGCTGTTAGTTTGTTCTCTTTCTTCCCAGGTTACGGCTTCTTCAAGATGGAGGGAACGTCGCTGAGATGGAAGATTCTCAGAACCCAGGAGCGGAGGACAGGAGCAGGATTCACTCACAGGTAAGTGTAGACTAACAGTGTTCTTGTTCTTGCAGGTTACCAGCTCCGGAATGATGGTGACTATCCGACCTGAACATGGTGAGAGTCACGCTGCCAAGTGCAGAGTAACGCAAAGTGTGTTTTTTCAGGCTGGGCGTGGCTTATATAGCCCCCAGGTAACCCAAGTACCCATCGGTCTGACCAACCCTAAAAGACTAGACCGCATAGTTCGGTTCTACAACTGAGCTATGTGGGGGCATTCATGTTGTGCCAAAGGCTATTGCCAAGCCCAGGTCTCAAGTTCATTTGCTTCACACATGAGCCTGGCACCAAAGGCGCCAGGACTGGCTCCAAGAGAGCCTTGGGAGAGATGGTGAGGCCTTTAAGGCCATGATGGAAGATTGTGGCACACCCCAAATGGCTTGCCTATTAGGTCCAGGGGCAGGGGCCATGACAGAATCTAGATGAGGCGATCTGGGCAGAATATTAAAGTTCTGCTGGTCGTCTCATATATTTTAATGGCTTAATTTTGTGCAGAGGGAATTGGGGGTGGATTGTAATGTCACAAGGTATAATTGCGGGCGGGGTGGGAAGGTCTGTGAACCCAATCATTGCTTGCGATGTATACTTTTCTATATGGGTTAAAAGTGTAAAGTCCAATCAAACTTGTGTGGGCAGATGTTTTCATGTTGCACGATCGCAAATGCTAATTATTTAGATTTCTTTAAAGTTGTTAGGGTAGGGGCAGTTCTATTCCACAATCTGTTTGAATTTGCTTTCTCAGCTGCACCTGGTGCCCTGAATAAAATTGTGTTACTTCTTGCACTGGCGTACACTCCTTTTTGACTACTTTTGTAACATTTTGTTGAGTTCTATGAGGCAACCCTCGATACAAGGTCACAAATATCCCTGTAACTGGTTGGAAAACTAATGATCACCAGTGACGGTGTATACCCAGACTGTCCTTTAGGCCCATAACCCCTGGTTAGTCCAACATGCCTGTAACCCATCTTGTCTATTGAGTTTCTCGACAAATTATAGCTTTCTAATTTGCTGGCCATCTAGTCTCCTTCTGGCACATTGTGGGATGTCTTAACCCACTAATCCAAGCACTGCAACATTAATGTGCATTGCTGGCAGCAAAACCTCAGAAATGGATGCCAGAAAGCATGCTGCTTGCTAGAAATCACCAGAAAGTGCGCAGTTAAAATATGAAAAATAGACCACCATCTACTTTTGCCTATGTCAGTGGTAACACGGGAGACCACTGCCAAAACCCATCATTTGGCTGCACACACAGCAAAATCATTGTAAAAGTAACAGAGCTGTTTTCAAAAATCTGTTTTTATTTGGTGTCGAATTTGCAAAAATCATGGCTCACCAACCACCCAAAAAGATCCAACCTCCTTGTTGGGTGGTGAACATCATTCTCCTTCAAGAATCTACATAAATATGAGGTCCACAGAAGTACATGTTATCTGAACAAAGTCCACTTTTGAGGATTGCTTGCTGGAAGAAATCTGTCAAAAATATGTGTAATACCGTTACTCACCTCTATCAGAAGCCGGCGATTTAAAACCATCATGTGTAAAGTTGAACATTGAACCCAAACTATGCCAAAGAAAGACTTGCTATCAGAAGCCTAAGAGGTAGATAAAATTCAAAACTATATTCTGAAAAGGCTTGAAGTAAGAAATGGTTTGATGTATTTGTGAAAAATGTGAGTTATATTTTAAGGCAAGACAATTTTTAGACATTGGGTTTAGGAGTTAAAGTTTCCCACACTGTGCTTCAAAGAAATTCCACACCTTCCCCCTGAATAAGCGAAACTTCCCCCTGCCCTTGGCTAAGAGATTGACAGGCTGTTGTGAAAGGGAACTAGGAGGGGCACCCTGGCCTGTTGCTCTGAGTGAAGACAAAGGAGGCCTTGGGCTGAATAGGAATGCTAATTCGGGTGTGACTGACAACAAACTGCTGGCAGGAAGAAGGACATGTGACCCTCTGAGTCAGCCCAGCTCTGGAGGCAGACCAGACTGAAATGTGGATTTAACATTGGATTATATATATGTTTTAGAAAAATGCTTACAACAAATTGCACTGAACTGACAAAAATGTGAAACTTTGCATTGTTAAAATGAAAAATTCACTCACAGTTTAAGACTAAGCTGGAATCCGTGCGATGTTCTGAGACATATACCGGAATTTATTCATATTGTAGATACTGTGTTTATGTTAGGAACATGAATAATTACAGCAATGTGCCCAAATGGGATATGCATGCATGTATAAAAATTGGTGCAGAACTAACATTGAGAAACCCACCAAAAGCACGAAAAAGTTGTCATTTACGAATCACAGCTCGTAGGAACATGGGACTTGAACAGAGACATGCCTTAATTAATCTGTGATGTGTATATGTAATATTAACAAGTTGTGCATATTGTAAATATGTTTTTTTATGAAAAAATATACTGTACAACACAAAGGAGAGGGTTTTTCCCTAAGCCATAAACATGACACAGAATGACACACTGCTCCTTTCTCCAATCAGGGGACAGGGAATCCTATTACCTATCAGATCCTTAGAGGGTTAGGCATAAAGAATCAGCATTCCCACCCACTTTGGAAATACATAAATGGGGACTGCTGAGGACAGACAAGACACACACGTTTCCACTCATCAACCGATTTCTTGGCAAAGCACCCTGCAGGAAGATCCAGGCTCCAGGAAGATCCAGACATAGATCCAGAAACCAGACTCCAGAACCAAGCTCTAGAACTAAACTCTAGAACCTTGAAGCAGAGAGGCCTAACCCAAAAGCTGAACCCTTCTCAGCAGACCTTCAGAATCTTTTGCAACCTGATTCTAACCCCTAAAACTTCCAAGGGGCATCTCACATTCAACAGCCGGGCTGTGCTGTTTTGCTATTCTAGCCAAGAACCTTGCTAGAACCCAAGATCCAGATCAGTCCAGCAGAGCTGTAACCAAGAACCCGTCAGATCCAGTCCAAGAGGCTGCGCAGACCAGAGTGCCTGAGACCTGTCCAGAGGCGAGAGAATCCCAGCCAAACCCTTGACCAGATCTTTGACGGGGCCCACTCCATTCCAAAGCCATAGGAGTGAGTATCTAGTCTAGAACTTTCCATAGTCATCTCTTAGTTTAAAGTAATCCTATTCCAACCATTTCAACCTATCCAGAACTGCATTATAGAATCTTGTGTCCATCCTGAATTCTTCTCATTATATTGTCTGTGATAATTGTAGAAATAATCATCTTTGAGCTGATATTTTTCTGAAGAGTGACAAGTGTTTTGACGGACAGAGATCAGAGCAGAGGCGCCGCTGATCTGGTGGCTGCCCGTTGAGTGTCTTGCTTCTTCATAGCCCCTTAGTATAAGCCTATCCTTGTTGGTAAATATTTAAAGCACAATCTTTCATTTTGAAACCTTGATTCTGTTTCTGAAATATCAACCTTCACAAAAACCTCTGTAATTTTTTAAACCGCAGGTCCTAGAACCGAAATGTAACTGTCATTTTGAAGCTAAGATCCTAAGCTTTCTAACAAACCTACGACATTCCAATTCCTCATAGTTTTGCTGGAATCGCAGAAAAGTTGCCGCAAATTGCAATTTAGCTCAATTTCACCACTTGTCAAAATAGCTGTTTCTTTTTTTCACCTGCTGAATTTCGTTTTCAATCTGATAATCATTCATGAATCATTGCTAGTGTTGACCTGAACCAATCCAAAGTAACTGCCACTTATCCTGAATCTCCTTTAAGTGAAGTAAAATCATTTTAGCATTTTTCACATTCATTGCAATCGCATTCATAAGCCTATTGACCTGTTTTAAAATCATACCCGTTCTCTCTAAGCTTGCTGGGGGGAACTGGGATTGAACTACATTATTGATTCTATTCCTGAAACCTGTATACCCTCATTTCCCTCTCTTCATATTGCATAGTGGGGGAAGTGAGTAATAACAGGGGGAGAAAGCGATTATATATCTTTTGATTGAAGTCATATCAAGTTTTTATTTCTGTGTTGCATTCTTTCCTATCTTGCATTTCCTTGAACTCTTACAAAGTATTCTCTGCTACATTATCCTTCCTATTCCTACTCCTAAGTGATTAAAGAGATTGTTGATATTGTAATATTACCCATTGTTGATCATTGTTCATATTCATAAGTGTGCTATTCATATATTATTCTATTCATAAAAGTGTGATATATATATTGTTCAATTCTTCAAATAAACCTTTTAATTTGCAAAACAACCCTACTTTTTGGCTCAGTGAGGTAGGGGAGATTCAAAGAGAGGGGCGTTATATAAGGGTTCATCATCAAGATTTAAAGAACTTTTGACATAAAAATATATAAATAAGGGTTTCCATTGGGCATCCAGACTAGGCATTGACTTAGTTGGAATGCTGGATTGAAGTCACTTACAACGTCCCACGTGGTCCTACACTATCACTGGTTAGTTATAATGTGGGGTGTATGTGTGTCATTTGACCTTCACACCCACTATAACGCCTCACTATTCTCCCTATTTCCCTAATCATTTAAGTCCTAGCAACTCCACCTACCTTCTATCTTCCCCATATCCTTCTCCAAAGTTTCTCTTTCCTCATACCTCTGCCCTTCAATGTAACAACCTTCATTCCTACCACTCTTCCCTCTTCTCCCCACTACTCCATATTCTCAACATTGCTACTAATCTTCACAAAGTACTGTTACTACTACTCTAGCTGCTACTTCTCTACACTCTTTTAACTTTCTCCATTGACATCCAACCTTGCAATCCTGAAATCAGCCCCTTGGGGTACTCCTCCATTTGTCCTAATACTCCAATTCCCTCCACACTGCCCATGTCCTACAACGCTCTCCTTCCTATGACTACTTCCTCCTCACAGTGACTACTCTCCCACTCTGCACCAATAATACTACTTGTCTTCCTGAAATGCAGGGGTTTCCACTACACTCAAACTAACTATTCTCAACCCCTCACTACTTTTCTGCAACAATATCCACCTCTCTGCTCACTCTGTACTCCTACACCCCTTTCTACTAGACTTACTATCTCCTAATACTCACTGCTTCTCACTCAATGACTACTACCCCAGTATCCTACTCCTATCTTCCACACTATCTCTAGTGCTCTTTCTCTTATACCTACTTTAAACTCTACTCCACACTATGTTCAATACAATAGACTACACTGAACACAACTAGTATCAATATTTCTCACAAAGACCTGACGTTTTACTAAGCTTTACCATCACCTCTTCAGCACTGCACCATCATCCCTCATCCACCTGCTCTCTCAGTCCACCTTCACCTCCTTATGTGACCTCCCCCGACCAACGCACATTGTGTCTTTCCTGCTGTCCCTTTTTACACTGTGGAGCAAGTAGTTCAATGTCTTTCTCCCATTCCCATTTTGTGCAGCCCTCCTCTGACAATCTGCACCAATCAGTGACGGTCTTTCCCCCAATTCACAGGTGAGATGTTGTATTAACCCCTCTAAGGTCTGCCCCATTTTCCAGCAGGATTTCACAGACAATCTATGATCATTTTCTGATCGTTTTTCTGTCATGCTGTGAGTCTGGAAATTTGTTTTTCTTATTTTGTGGTGAATGGTGTGCTTCTCTGAGGTGCTGGCTGCTGTAGGGATGCTGTGAAAGTGTCTGGGTTATCTTGGTGCATGTATTGCTGGGTTCCCCTACATTGGATTCCAGTTTATGTTTTTGTGGCTGCTTCCTAGGGTATTGTAGGCATTGTGGTTCTAAAAAAGTAAAGAGAAAAACATTGTCAAAAGTATATGGGGAGAAATTGACATCAACAAACCTGGTGGGACATGTGGGAAGATCATGCACTGGTGATCCCTAACCCTAATTTCCCATATGTGGGGTAGGCTGGTTCAGACTTTTCTCTTAGTTAGCCTATTGCGGCAAGTTGAGAAGGGCCCTGCTTTTGACAGGGGCATGAACCTGACCCAATCACAATGTTTTTTCAATATTTCCACCCCCTTATTGAATCTGTCTATTTCTTCATTGATGTTGTTAACATAGTTTAGATGTGTGTCATGTTTTCATTCATGTGTGCCATGAAGGACCTGTGAGATGAGTGTTGCTCCATTAACTCTGCCACAGACAATTCTGGCAATTTTTTGGTTGGTTTTGGTTGGTTAAAGCAGATCCATTTTAATTTCGATTCTCGGAAAAAGAAGCATAAATATATATGCTTCTTAGCCGCTTTTGTATTTTCCATTCTGTTCCTCTTTACAATGATGGTGCATGAGCCTCAGACACTGGTGTACCACTTGAGGGTTGCTCAAGCCTTAGCTAACTATCTGGTTCCACAGATGGTAGTGTATTGCTGCATTGCCCAATCAGTATGCAGTCTTCTCACACCCATAGCTTCTGATTCTCTGGTGCTTTCCCCAACCCCTTTTCACTGCTCTTGGCTCAACAGAGTAACCTCTTTCATTCTGCAAGTTATGAACCAGTATACCTTCTGTGTGAGAGTGAGGGGCCAGTAGGCCCCTGTCCCACCTTTCCTTTAGTACAAACTTGGACCATGTGTCTCCAATGGTGGGGAGTGCCCCCATCGCCCTTTTTTGTGATGCCAGCGCCAGTTGGCACTTGCGTAGATGGGGCCATTGTGTAGGACACAGGGCATCCATTTTGTGACCCCTTGACTCCATATTGGTAAATATGCCTCACTGTGATAATGCGGAAATGCTTCTCTCCCCTTTGCAGCGCCGTACACACAGCGTACATGGCCCCCACCTTTTCTCTCACTATGTCTGGGAAATTCCACAACCCCATTCTCACGCTCAAGCCGGAGGTAATTGCAACAAGGAACAAATGTAACATCTCATTCTTCCTCTGAGATCACTGCGCTGCGTGTGAACCGGCTTGAGCCAGGCGCTGTAGCTCATCCATCTCCACAAATCTGTCCATGCCCCCTCACCCTCGCTATTGTAAAATTACAGCCAGTATAACCCTGTGTCCCTGCAAGGTATTCTCTTGATGTGGCAGATATGCAACGTCGCCGCGATGCCCCCCTGGTGGGCCCCCAACTAACATTAGACTTCTTTTGCAGTATATTGTCTCCCACTACTAACAAATGCCAACTTGCCCTGCGTTCTTTACGAGTCCAGACCCTCGCTTCAATCAATGTTATCCAGATGGTCAAAACCCTTAACCTGATGCTCCATGTAAGCCGCTGTTATTAATGATGTAAATACATGAATGAAGTTTATAGGTTTACAATGATTTGTTCAAAAGAGTTGCAATGAACATTATTTAGTGCATGCTTCACAAAGATGTATTATGTTAGCTTAGTTAGTGGCTACCCCACTTCGCAGCAACCTGACCTTCACCCCGCCTGGACACTGACAGCCGGACCACGTGATGTTCACCCTCCCGCCAAAGGAACAACCAATCTGAATGAAACAGTGCCTCTACAACTATATAGTGCTATAATGACTGTCCAATCCTGTGCTGACTTAGTACTCTGTTAATTGCGTCATCTATGATGATTTTTCTCTTTATAATGTGATGTAATTGAGATATTTGTCAGAGCACTCTCGGGCAGAAGAGTTCTTTGGATGCCAATTATATAAAATACTTTTAGAAATCTCGCAACCTGTTCTCTTAGCCTCATTCCCCGTCAGGGGTGTGTCTCATGTATTTCTATTGCACGTCTAAGACGGGGAGGGCTCATACATTTGGTGACCCCGATGTGATTTGGGACAGGTGCCTCAAGGCCCGTGCCGTGCGGCGAGATCCGGGACGCCCGCCAGCAAAACCATCGTCTCTGCGGTCCACCAGCCTGTGCGCACAACGAGAAGGGGCCAAGGCTTCCTGGTTAACAAATACCCAACTGTAAAAGCTGCACGCCGAGGCAGGCCACCGCTTGGTTGGGGTGCGGACCAGATTGTGGATAGACCGTGAACGGTGACTCTCGGACCACCCGACTGAACACGTGAGTACTTGTTACGAAAGTTCCCAAGAGGTAAGAGAGGGGTTAAGAAAAAAGGGGAACAGGTGACAGTGGGTAAAAAAGGAAGTTAGGGTCTGTGTGAATGATACTGAGGCTTTTTTGATCTATCCTTTATATGGCCATTAGGTTTTGTGGAGATAAAGAAGTAAGAGAAAAGTGAGGAAGCCCGAATGGGGTAGAAGGCGGCGCTCCGTAGCATTGTCTCGTCCAGTGCAGATAAATAAGTAAAGATAAAGAGAAAATAGTAGGAGTCTCGTATATGTAGTAGACTAGGAAGAGTAATTTACAATATTCTTTTTCCGTGTAAACAGAGTTCTTGGTAAGGAAGTGAGAGGGAGTAAGAGGTGGGGAGTGCATGAGAAAAGTAGAGCAGGTGGTAATAAACTAAAGTAAGGGGAAAAGGGGAGTAAAAGCGCGATGTAGTACATGTTACATGTTATATGTTTTTACATTTATGTTTTCACGTGTGTCAAGGTGTTACATGTTGATCTGTTAGTAACTGTTTATGTGCATATATGTTGAAAAATATAATTAAGGTTGATTTAGAAAATTGAGTGTGCAATGTATACAAAAACGTTCTAAGTAATGGTAAATGACGAATGTCCATAATTGAAATAATTTACGGTTTAAGTAAGTAGTGAAAAGGGGAAAAGGTTCTTAAAAAAGTGTTGGTACCAAAAGGTATGAAGAAAGTTGCATAAGACATTGAGGTGAGAAGAGTGTCAACCAAGTGCCTGTGTGTCTACACGCAGGAAACTACACTATCATGGGGGGAATAACACTGTTAGCACACATTTGCCAACATCTTCCATTGTATAGCAAGAAGATACAGAAGTATCATGAACAATGGGTGGCAGAGATAAAGGGAGACAGCATAACACCCATATGGCCGGAGGGAGGATCTTTTGATAAGAGGGTACTGGATCTAGTATCTACACATTTGCTGGCGAGATATAAAGGAAAACAGTTACAGAACAGAAGGGAAGTGTTAGATTTGTGGTGGATGTTTGAGGAGATAACGCCTGTAGGTGAGGTAAGTACGGATAAACCGATCGAGAAAGAGAAAGCGCCAGAAGAGACAGGTGGGACCGCAAGGGGAGAATGCACTACAACCACAACAGAGAATGATACAACTAAAATATACCCCCTGATGACAAGGCCTGCAGTTGGATATAGCGAGCCCCGATATGTGCCCACGTGCCCCACCCCGAGTACTTCAGCAGAAGCAGCAGCCACTGCACCACCCCGTATGACAGAGGGGCTGTACGGCCCAACTAGTGCTCCACCAGTAAACCTAGCATGGCTAACTGGGGATTTAGACAGACAGCTTGCACACGCACAGATAGAAATAACACGATTAAGAGCGTTATGCAATAGGGGCCAGATGTTACCAGGGGGAGGGGAAGTGCCACCATTAGCGGCGGCAGACCTCACGCCCCCACCAAGTGTCGCAGGGGAATCAGCGCCAGCGACGCTAGTACCATCACAATCAGCGCCATCACAATCGGCCCCAATACCAAAAGGGCAAGAGCAGGAGTTCCTGTTCCAATTTAAATGGTAAGCCAGTGGGAATAATACACCCAACAACCCCAGAGAGCCAGCCTTGGGAAAGACAAGAAGAAGAAAGGGAGCAAGAAGAAGAAGTAGAAGAGGTGTGGAGCGATCTCGATGAATATGAAGAAGGGGTAGCGGCGGTGGGATCCCCACTGCCATTCCATTTCGATGACCTAGATGAAAGGTCGCCACCAAGATGGCAGGGCAGGTTGAGTCAGCGAGTAGGAAACATGCTGGTGAGTAAGACAAAGAAGGGGACAGTAAGTAAGACAGGAAGAAAGCACAAATTACAAATGCCACTGATACACAAAGGGGTGGAAAGGCCGCACTACATTCCATGGGCTCAAATGGATAAGAACAACCTGTTGAAACTTCTCCCCCCACTCTCGGGTGGGGCGGGGAAATGGATACACACATTTGAAAAGAACACACTAGGAGTCCCATTAGCAATAGGGGATGTGAAATGTTTGTTGGTGTCCGCTGTTGGTGATCAAGCAGACGCAGTGTGGGTGAAGCCGGGGTTCCTGGGAGTGACCATGAGTTCTGACCGCCATGCTGGATCGCCATTCAACAACGTTAGAGCACAAGTATGGGATGCATTGTGGCTCATGTCTCCAGACATTCCAGATTTACACTTAGTGATGCAGTGCACGATGGGAGAGGAGGAGGAGCCTATGCAATTCATCCTCCGGGTGCAAGACCTGTGGAGAAGTGAAACAGGTATGATGTGGGATCAATCCACTGCCCTGTTTTATTTTATAATTAAAAAGGGGCTTCCAAAGAGGTTCAGAAGGCCTTGGATAAAAATGCTGGGATAGAAGCCAAAGGCTGGCCTGAGATTCAGAGCATAATTGTACATCACTGGAGGAGGATCAAAGAAAGAGAAAAGGAGATAGCGCATAAAAGGTTGGCAGACGAAGCAACATTTGTACAGAATAAATTAGTGAAGGTCGCAGCACTGAACGCAACCACATCAACTGATAGAAGCAGTGGAGGGGATGACAGAGCAGGAAATGCACCAGTCAGGATGGCTGCAATATGGGCTGCAGGAGGACAAGAACAGTGGGACAGAGAAGAACAATACGGGGGGCCCCAGTGGCAAGCAAGACCAGCAAGAGGACGGGGTGGGTACAGAGGGCCAATAGGGGGATTCAGAGGAATGGGAAACAAAGGATTTGGCAGGCCTGGGATGAGAGGAGGACAACACGGATCATGCTGGAACTGTAGAAGGTGTGGGCACTATTCAAGAGATTGTAGAATGCAACCAGTGGGGTACTTTCAAGGACAGCCCCCTATGAGAAATGAACAGCAATACGGAAATCCACACCCAGGTAGCCCCTATGGGATACCTAAGGGAGGGGGCAGGCAACATGATCAATATTATAATGAGCCCCAAATGCAGCAAAGACAGCCACCCCTGCAACAGCAGCCACAACAGAGGGGATTGAAACAGCCTATGGCCAGACAAAATACAGTAGGGAATGTAAACAATGACATTTTTGTGACATCAGCTAATGGTGCACCTGCACCTTTTTTTCGCGGTGCAGCGATAGTTGGAGATAACGTCTTCTCTTTGCCATGAACTGAGACTTTCGCAGATTAGGACAGCCCACAGAGGGCACTTGCGTATCCAGTCCTATCCACTACCCTACGTGCAGAAGAGAAAGCACTAGTGGGAGCAGAGATGGGAAACAAGCAGTTTATCTTTATGGTAGACTGAGGAGCGGAAAAATCATGTCTTATGGAAGGGCGGTTTCTGCTCTCGGGAAGAAATTTGAAAACACAGGGGTTCTCTGGGGCTATTTTAAAAGTTCCTTACACAAAAGATCTTGACATAACAGTGGGGGGAAAAACAGTGTGGGTACCCTTACAGTATCACGAAGACGCACCAATACATTTTCTGGGAAGAGTTTTGTTGAGTAAGTTA
The DNA here is from genome assembly GCF_040938575.1 of Ambystoma mexicanum. Lineage (NCBI taxonomy): Eukaryota > Metazoa > Chordata > Amphibia > Caudata > Ambystomatidae > Ambystoma > Ambystoma mexicanum. The sequence goes on along the minus strand of NC_090931.1, from coordinate 1,169,517,558 downwards.
AATATGACTATGGCCCTCATTACGACCCTTGCGGAAAGGGGTTTACGCCGGCGTAATGCATGGCGTACCTTTCCGCCTTACTACGAGTTCCCGTAGCGCCATGGTGCTTTTTTCGCCTGCTTTTTCCGGGCGGAAAAATCCATGGCGCTACGGGACTTGTTGTTAATTACGCCACCGTAATTTACGGTGGCGTAATTAACGCCTTCCCCACTCCCATTATACCCTATGGGGCAAAAATGGGAATGGGGAAGGGTAAATGGGGATTGGGGACTTACTGCCCCACCAAGGTCGGAATGGGGCGGTAAGTCCGCCAACCACCATGGCGGAGTTGGCAGCTTTGCGCCATGGACCATGGTGCAAATTGCACCATGGTTCTCCGCCAGGGTCGTAATGAGGGCCTATCTCTTTTACCGAGCGGGGAATAGTGTGTTCAACCCCAGGAGTATGCCCTGTACAAGCAATGCTAATGATCAGTACTATGACAAACGAAGTTGCGGTAAGAGGGGTGCCCATTGACATGGACATGTTCGTTTACGGCATCAGAGTGTTGGCCCGGGTGGTGACAGAAATAACAAGAAAGGAATGGAGGGTGCCCTCAGATTTTATCTTTTGCCCAATTGTAAATACAGACTTTGTACCAGGAACCATGTTGTCTATTGATCTAGAGGTTCAGGTCTCAAGCAAACGTATCGCAGTGGTAGGACTAGACACACATGGATGCGAATGGAGAACGGTACTATGCACAGACCGATACATAATGTAATGCGATTTAACTGATGAAAAGCTTTTCACTGACAATGAGAGTGATGGAGAATTAATAATGGAAATAGGTATACCATGTAACATCATGATTCAATGCAGGGAAATACACAGCCCACTCATGCTCAGTGTTAATGTGCCGCCTACAATATTTGAGGAAGATATGGAAAGAGTACTGCCTGAGATTTGGATCACAGGTCGCCATGATGTAGGGTCATTTCATGAAGTAGCACCCATTAAGATAAAATTGAAGCCAGGTGCCATACCTCCAAGGGTTAAGCAGTACCCACTATCAAAAGAAGCGGAGGAAAGGATCAGAGAAACAATAAGTGCTCTGTTAAAACAAGGAATAATAGTCCCATCCAACTCCCCATGTAATACAGATATTTTTCTGATCAAAAAAGCAAAAGGAGGGGTGTGGAGAATGATACAAGACCACCGCCCACTGAATGATGTCATTCAGAAAGAGTTCCCATTAGTGCCTAACCCAGCATCAATATTGTGCAGCATACCGAAAGAGGCCACATGTTTTACGGTGGTAGACCTGAAAAACCCTTTCTTTTCGACCCAAGCTCTCAGTACCTCACAGCGTTCAGGCTAGGGGGGAACAGATATGAACATTGCAGGTTACCGCAGGGATATTGTGAAAGCCCTAGCATTTTCAATAGGATCTTACATGAAGATCTTGGAAATATTGATGTAGAGAGAACAATGATACAGTATGTAGATGATTTGCTCATCTGCAGCAAGAGCGAAGAACAGTGTAGAGAAGATCTGTAGCACTGTTGAATTTGATAGCTACAAAAGGATACAAGGTAGACAAAGGAAAATTGCAATACTGCCTAGCAGAGGTTCTGTACCTAGGGCAACTAATATCCAAAGCTGGCAAAAGAATACTTCCTGATAGAGCAGCTGCTATAGCCACATGATAATACCGAAAACAGTAAAAGACATGCAAAAGTTTCTCGGCATATGTAATTACTGCCGCGCCTGGATACTTGATTACACAGCCTACACGCGCCCATTGCTACGAGCACTAAAAGAGTCCCAAAAGAATAATGCCCCAAAAAATTAACTAATTAAATGATCACGCAGTACTTCAAGTTACAAGACCTGATCGCACACGCACCAGTTCTCGCAAACCCAGATTATGACTGGGAATTGTACCTATTCTCACACTGCAACGGCACACTGATGACTGCAGTATTGACACAGAAAACATCACTAGGCCACAAGCCATTGGCCTACTAAAGCAGAAAGCAGGACGCGGTAATGCAACGCCACTTCACATGCGAGCAAGCTCTCGCTGCGGCAGCCTTCGTCATTGAAAAAAGCGCCACAATTGTAATGGGCTGCTCAGTGACACTGTACGCAGAGCATTCACTCTTTGCGATTTTAGAGCGATCCAAATAAACATTGACAACACAGAGGGCAACAGTTTACAAAATAATAATATCCAGCCCAAATGTGTATGTAGTAAGATGTAAAATAGTAAATCCAGCCACGTTCATTATAGAACCATGCACTGTAGAAGACATGCAGGAGCACGACTGTGCCACATACGAGGGATAGGAAGATGATATCCCCAAAGCAAGTGAGAATGCATTATAGGAAGGGGAAATATACTTCATAGATGGGTCAGCATCTATAGACACTGAAACAGAGGGAAAACATGTGGGGATGGCAGTGGCAAGAATGGACGAAGACAACTATGAAACGAGTGTCCAAAAATGCCTCCCATCTCATTATTCCGCACAAGCAGCTGAACTGTTGGCATTAATTGAAGTGCTGCATACAGCAAAAGGATGTGCAATGACCATATATTTGGATTCAGCATATGTCACAACAACAGTACATTCAGGATTATCACAATGGCGACGAAGAGGGTTTCGAAGGGCAGAAGGGTCACCAGTACAACATGCTGCACTACTAAATGAACTAATAGAAGCACTAGCAGAACCATCAGTAGTGGTGGTGGTGAAATGCCGAGCCCATACTAACAACACAGATGCAATCTTATTAGGAAACGCGGCAGCAGACGCAGCAGCGAATGACACCTCGTATTTCAATGTACCCCCAACAATTGAATGCATTGTCAAAACACCCACTGCACAAACATTAGAAGAAGGGTATAGCAATACACCAATAACACAAATAATAGAGCTGCAGAGGAGAGCACAATAGAAGAGTTATGGGCCAAACGAGGGTGCAAGCAATCATTAACAGATCTGATCTGGAGACAGGAAGTAACTGGGAAGGTAGTAATGCCAGTGGAACTATTGGAAGTGGCACTCCAGCAGCTGCATTTCCCGGCCCATGTAGCGAAACAACATATTGCAGCAGAGATACAAGAGCACTGGTTTGTTCCCAACCTGCAGGAACATTTGTCAAAATTCACCATATAATGCACCACATCCCAAACATACAGTTCAGGGATGACCCTAAGAAAATTGCGAGGAACTTTACCTCATTCTTTGGGGCCCTTCAGAGAGCTCCACATTGATTATGCAGACATGGGGGAGAGATGTAATGGGCCAAGGTACTTGATTGTGGTGGTGAGCCCCTTTTCAAGGTGGGTGGTGGCAGGACCATGCCCCCACCCGGACGCGAAGTGTGCTGCAAAGTTATAGGTGCGGGAGGTGTTCTCAAGGTGGGGAATTTGCGATACAATAAGATCAGAAAATGGCACCCATTTAGTGAATTACCTCTTCAAGGAAGTGACATCGCTCCTAGGGGTTAAGCACAAACTGTGTTCTATTTATCATCCAATGGCTAACGGAATAGTGGAAAAAATCAACGGCCTGCTCAAAAGTAAATTGTCAAAGTTGTGCAACACACTCAAGAACAACTGGGTGTATTGCCTGCCCCTAGCACTGTTGCAACTCAGAACGCAGCTAAGCAAAAAACACCATTTAAGCCCCCATGAAATTGTGACGGGCAGGCGTATTCATACACCACTTTTCCCAATAAAAAAAGCATCAGATGCACACCGGGCTGCCACAGTGCTGGGGGAAGAATTTAAGGAATATCTTACCCAGTTGACGCGCGCAGTACGAAGCATAGCGCGACAAATTGCACCACCCTTTACTGAGAATGCTGCGACAGACACTGCAATGCTGGCCCCAGTCAGTCCAGGTAGCCCATTAATGCCAGGAGACAATGTGTATGTAAGGAGTTTTGTTCGGCGGTGGAACTCGCTGTCAAGTTTACTAAGGAGATAGGGTTTCAATCCCCTCTCCCGAACCACAGAAGCTGAATAGACCGACCCTCCCGCCGTGGTTGGCACGGGCCTCTGAATGGAAATACACAGATAACCACGTGGCAGCCAATGGAGGGAAGACAGAGTTAGGGAAAGGGGGTGGAATGACAAAGGAAAGGTAGGGAACAGACAACATGCATTTGCAATACAATACTTAATCCTGAACCAAAAAATATAGTCTAGTACTTCCTACTTGATACTACCTGTTTTACTAGCCTCCTAAGCGCTTAGGGTTCTAATTACCCTTTACCATGACCATACTTATGACCGTGTAATTATAACATGTAGCTAACACATAGCAGACAAGAGCGATACAAACATAGTCAACATATACATGGCCCCAAGGACTGACATTGAACATGAGCAAACAGAAGCAGTAACATAACCCAAGTTTTCCCTTCAGAATCGAAATGAACAGTTTTGCCCTTAATCTCTTAGGAGAAATGTTCCTGCGGTAAGTATTGCCTCATACTTTTCCAGGAGATAATGTTACAAACAACCTGTGGACTTGCCAAACTTAATTGAGTCTTTTAATGTATCAAGTAAACATAATTCTTGCCAATATAAACAAATACTTATCAGGATACTTATCTTCGAGTCCGTGTGACTCACAAGTACACCCGGACGATCTGATATGACGCCGTGAAAACAGCGCCGCCCCGTGGAGCAGCTGCCGCGTATAGAAACAAAGGCAGCAGTCTGACAGGAAGGAAATGTTCACCGCTGCGTCCCGAGAGGTATGCGGAAAGATGCGCGAATGCTCGCGTTGCATTCCAAGTTAACCAGCAAGGTTAACCATGCTCGGACCAGACGCTGTCCTTACTGCCGAAAGCCTTTGTCTGCCTTCCTGGACATAAATCATACGCTCTTCCTCCTGCGTTCCTCACACAAGCTGTCGTGGCTGCCCGTGCTGCACAACATTAATTATCAGCACCTGTGCCAGGGCGGTTAATGGCTAAATACACCAGTAATGAACTCCAGCTGTCTCTTAGCGCGAATCCAAGACTACATTGTGCCTCTAAGCATGCTGGGAATCGTGGTATTTTCCCTATTTCCTACAATATTGTCGTCTAGGCTTGCCCCAGACCCTATTCCTGACACTCGCCGAGGTTTCATGGACCTTATGAGGTCATTTATTGCACACCCACAGCTGTAAAAATCAAGGGACTGTAATATTGGGTGCATCTCTCAGGCATGAGAAAGGCACACGATAGTGCACTCCCTCAATGTGAGCAAATAAGCAACACTGAAATAGTCAATGAAGTGGAAAAGTAATTGCAAAAAGGGTAAAACAAACAATGCATATGAATGTGCTTGCATGTCTCTCTCTCTCTCTCTTGCTTTTTCTTTCTTTCTTTCTTTCTTTCTTTCTTTCTTTCTTTCTTTCTTTCTTTCTTTCTTTCTTTCTTTCTTTCTTTCTTTCTTTCTTTCTTTCTTTCTTTCTTATTGCGTAAATGTAAAACAAAGTGTGTACCTAAAGAAATGATGCCAGTAGCTCAGTATAAGCAAAAGGTACAATGAGTAGAAAAGTGTTACATAGAAAGATTTATAGTAACACGTAATAGACTAATAAGGAGAATATTACACTCAGTAATGAACTATGCAATGTGAATAATTAATGTATGCTCGTCACTTAACCATTTTATATCACCCCTCCAGGTAACACAATGGCCGAAAGGAGCGCGCTCTCAGACAATGGCTTAATGTTAGTTAGCGATAGGATTGCCAATAGAGCCAATAAGTACAGTAATGCTGAGTGTGCTTTGAAGTATTCTGCTGTCTTGTTGTCCGTAATGCTATTCTTCATGGCCTGGTACTACACCATCCTATGCATTGCCCATGATATGAATAAAGGGGGGAGCAGGGCACAGCTAAAACGAGAAGGGTCAGTTCTAATATGGACAGGGGTAAAAACAATGTGGAGAGAAAACTATTCTGCAAATGATTATGATGCTAATTTAACCTACACTATGGTGCACTATAATGACACAACAGCTGCCCCTCTCCTGCCAATTGCTGCTATAAGCTTGTACACTGACAATGAAACCAACGAATATGATGGTGACTATTTTTGGTCAGATGAATTAAACCCAATGCATGTTAATGCACAGACAACTAGGACCCTACCTCACTTTATATTGCTCCTACTCATGAATCACTAGAACCACTAGCTGAACACACAATGAATAATATTAATGACACAGCATGGGCTGGGGTGTTCCCAATAAACTACCGAAAGGTTAGAAGTTATCGCAAGGGAGGAAAAAGCAGAAGAAAAAGGGGGCATCGGAAAATGATATGACATCTACCATGGCCTGGGATTAGACTAAATAGAAGACCCCTGCCACCCCACCAGTCAAATAAATGGTACTCAGACATGAGACACAAATGAGAGCTGTTATGTCTGCTCACTCATACCGCATGCATCAGGAACGCCCAAAATACTCGTGCCACAAGAGGTGCCCTTGTCAGACGCCCAATGCTCAATTCATCTTGTATTGTGTAGGATTCGGAGCACCTTCCAAGCACACACAGTTACAATAGAGATGCTGCAGAATGAGAGAACATGCACAAGCAGACGCCAAGGAGTAATTTGCATCAAAGAACCATTCTTTGTCATAAAAGGAACAAGATTCACGGAAAACAAATGTCATCACAAAACAATCGAGTGCAAAGCTGAGCGACTCAGTGGACTCACTGAAGAGAACTTTCAATGGGTAAAAGAAACATGTGCCCCCGTATGGTCTCAACACATTGCCAAACTAACGTGGGTCACTGCACTAGAAAAGCCAATCAAGATGCAAAAAGAGATACCACATGAACTATGCTTTCACAGAGAAGGAACAGTGCCCATGGGTGTCAACAAGCAATGCAATAAGACAATAATAATTCCATACATGAAGAAAGGCACAGCGCCCTCATGGACATGTATTGGACCTGCGGCAAACAAGCATACCTGCATCTCCCGGCGTCGTGGACGGGCACTTGCGCCCTAGCCACCCTACATTCGGCTCTGATGGTAATCCCAGAAAGCCACATCCAGGGGGGAAAAGGAGAATCGGCTAGCGTATCGGCAGCAGGGCAATCGGCTGACATATCAGCAGCGCCCCAACCAGTGGTAACAGAGCCTCCAGCATATGAACTGTTGTCAGAAAACTACTTAAAAAACAAACTGTCTCGCAAAAGGAGATCATCCAATTACATCTCCTCTGAATCATCTGCTCTTCTTCCTGAGATCCTGCTAAAGTATAAACTCTTCAACTCTGCAGAGACATTCTTTGCTTCACTCCTCAGACCAAGACTCCAGGCCCGAACTAACGCCAAGTGGTTACAGATAGTCCGCTGGGAGCTGATACAACTCACCAACGACACTGAAGAAGGGTTCAATGTGATAAAACTGGAGCTCCGTGCTTTGCGCCTAATGACAATGCAGAACTGGTACATCTTAGATCTCCTTACGGCGATGGACGGCAGTGTTTGCCGAGAAATCGGGAGCGCATGTTGAACATTCATGCCATCTGAAGATGCAGATAATGGAACACTTTCCCACGTGATCTCAGCAGTACACAGCCTGGGAGAAAGGATGTTGAAAGAAGGGGGAGTAGAACCAAGCACTTGGTTTGACAACATGTTCGGCTGGATACCGTCCAGGTTCAACACAATGATGACAATTTTCCTTCCTATCATCGTTTTCATAATCCTATTTTTCTGTGTGTGCCAATTAGGTATCCGATGTTGTACAAAATCTACGCCTAATTCAAATATGATGATGGTAATAATGGGCCGACAAGCAACGGTAACAACTATGATAGATGCGCAGATGCAAACTGGGGAACCGAACCCACCAAAATATTGCATGACAGCGGTGTACTGCCAGAATGGGGACATGGTCGACAATTTATATCACACCACAATAAAGGAACCAAGATAGCTGCAATGGTACAATGAAGTGTGGGTGGACCTGGATGGGGATGGAGTGATATATATGACATGCACCGCTGATGAATATGCAAGAAAAGGGCACAGTCTAAAAAGTGTATGTAGGGCATGGATGCCCATAAAAGGTACACCAGCCTGGGATGAAGCAATAGCTGAAGCTGAGTATTATCGAAGAGAGAACAAAAGAACTAATAGTTTGTTATGAAAGGGGGGAATGTATGTGAGTGAGGCCCCCCGTCCCACCTTTCCTTTATTACAAACTTGGACCATGTGCCTCCAATGGTGGGGAGTGCCCCCATCACCCTTATGTGATGCCAGCACCAGTTCACACTTGCATAGATGGGGCCATTGTGTAGGACACAGGGCATCCATTTTGTGCCCCCTTGACTCCATCTTGGTAACTATGCCTCACTGTGATAATATGAAAAGGCTTCTCTCCCCTTTGCAGCACCGCGCACACAGTGCACATGGCCCCCACCTTTTCTCTCACTATGTCTGGAAAACTCTGCTCAAGCCGGAGGTAATTGCAACAAAGAAAAAATACTTTATGCACACTGTGAAGTACTGCAAAACACTGTTTACTGTGGTGGAACCCTGCACGAGTGATATTCTGCGTTTCTTTCACGGACTTTGTGTCTTGGACATTACCAGTGTAACGCTGCCAGCTCTGCTTCTGGAGTACTGTTATTCAGTGACACCGGAGCATTACTGTCCCTTTAACAGAAAACGTTGGACCAGGCTTGTGACTCCGCCTCCAGCTCCCTGCCACTCATGCTTGTAAATACCCAGCAGGCAGCGCACTTGCGCGTGCACCGTGAAGTACTGAAAAGTACTGTTTACTGTGGTGGAACCCTGCACGAGTGATATTCCGCGCTTCTTTCACAGACTTTGTGTCTTGGACATTACCAGTGTATCGCTGCCGGCTCTGCTTCTGGAGGACTGTTATTCCAGTGACACCAGAGCATTACTGGCGTTTTAACAGAAAAAGGTGACTGTATGCATGGTATGCTTTAGATAGCTTGTACGAGTGTTGGATTTACACTCGGCCTGAGACTTCAAGTCCCTTTTCTATTTTTCTTTTTGTTCTAAGGTTGCACCGGGCTGGTGACTCCGCCTCCGGCTCCCCGTCACTACCACCCTCCTTGTAAATATCCAATGGGCAGCGCGGCGCAGGGTGCAAGGCTATAAGTTAATAGTATTTGTATACCTATTGGTGGAAAGTTCTTGTGCGCCCAACACTGAGGTGAGGGTGGGCTGAAAGCCCCTCCAACTATTACGATTAAAGCTGTTGGTAATAAGCATTACAGCCTGTGAGCCCTACTACCTCAGAGTGAAAACAAGAAAGCATGATTCTCTGGGCGTAGGAAGAAAGACCTGTTAGCAATTAAGAATAGGTCTATTTCCCTTACTTGCTCTACCCCTAGACAAGGTTTGGCTGGTATTGGAACGTTGGGGAATGCCAACATTCGGCAATTTTGTAATGGCTCTTTATCAGCTTTTAGAGCTAAAACTGTAACGTTGGGTGCGGTGATAATTGAAAAGGCCAGGATTAACAGAAGCCATGCAGAACCCTGTAAAGGAAGCGATCTAGAGCTTACTGAGGGATCGGATATTGATCATCTAAGTGTAGTAGGGGGTGAACACCCCCTATGCAACAGTCCTTAACTGACACCGCTATTTTGAAATCTTTACCTAATACTTTCCCGTCATCTAAAATACCTGAACTGAATCAGCAAGTGACTAAGGATATGGTGGTTATTGATTTGGAACCTAATGATTCAGTGTTTTCTAATAGTGTGATGTCAGAAAACCTCTCAAGTTCCCCTGTGATGTTTTCTGAGAGTGAGCAAAGTAGTGAAGAATCCTTCCCCGAGGATGCTCCTGAGTCCCCAATTAACATACTAATGCTTAATCATAGTACAAATACATCCTTCTTCTTCCATCAAGTGGATAATAATATGGTGAATATAATTCTCCAATCAATGAATGTAACAATGCAAGCTCTTTTTAAAATGTTGAAAATATGCAAGTATAAATGATTCACGCAGGATGGAAAATTGGAAAAAATACTACTATGGCAAACTCAGATTGAGGTCTATGCTAGAGACAATAAAGTCAATGATAGAAAGGGCCAGGGAGGTGAGCTCTCGGTAGCCACCCAAACAGAAATCCTGATGGGGCCTTTCCATCCTTGTAATAAAAGTAACCCCGAAAAAGCAAGAGAGGACACTGGCCCCATGCTCCCCTGTATCCCTGAGATTATATATGGTAAGACGCTGACTCCATCGGGGCACTTGGAAGGGAACACTGATATGATTGAGCAAAGTGGCACCAAACAAAATGAAAAAAGAGTACAAACTAAATCGCGGGTGTTGGGTCCCCTCTGAGGTAAAGAATCAAAAGAAACAGAAAGACATGATGAAAAAACTCCCTAAAAACCAACAGGCCCCCAAAAGTGCTGGTAAAGCATCAGTAAAAAATTTCTTTAAAACTATTTCTCTACCTAAGAGAAATACTCTAATAGCCTATCAAGCGATCAAAGAAAAATACCAGCAGTTAGTACTATCTAAAAAGAATGACACTCTCAAGTTTGTGCCAGTACAGGCTATGGAATATCCTCCACTAGATGAGTTAATGGAAGTGTTAAATGTAGAGAACATTGAGGAGTTGAATGTTCAGAATCAGGAGCCGCTGAGACCTCAAGTAGGACCCAGACAAGCACCTCAAAAAAGGGGGGGAGTGATGTACAACTAATGGTCCAAAGGATTGAAATCAGGAAAGCAGTTGATGCATACATGACTGAAGCTCGTAACCCTTCTGTTGTACCGCCCCCTACCCTTGATACAGGTGGAAATGTTACTGGTTACCTACAGTTACAGCATGTTATCGCTAATAAGGAGAAGGAGGGCGATAAAATCAAGCATAAAATGTGCTGTGAAGGTGAGTGTACTGAGAAAAGAACTCTTGTTAAGGAAGGCGAAAAGCTGTTGATAAGGACTTTACCTGACACTGTTCAGGGTGATCTGAGAACACTAGAAAGCAAATGCCAAAGTGATTGGGAGGGGTCCCAGAAATATATAACTGGCACTATTATTAATCTAATAGAAAATGCTGTTGTTAAAGTGATGGCGAACAACACACAGATAACCCGGTTGGCCCCCAGTAACAGATTCTTGAAAGGCGATGGGAGAAATGCAATGAAACACAATAGGACAATTCCTGCACTCTACTCTCTGGTGTTAGCATGTAGACCCCCACCGACCACTCAATATGACTTGAACAGGAGAGCCGTGATGGCTATATTTTCAGAAATCCCGCAACTGGAGGATATTGTCTCCTCCGATTTAGCCTTGGTTGAATTTACAAAGAAGGTGTGCCTACACTCGGTAAGGCTCTGGATTAATCCAGGGTAGTACAAAATGTAATTTGGGTAAATAAAGAAGAGTTGTCTAAATTGGGGTTTGTATTAAGCCTAGAGACAGCGGGATCAACAGAGCAACAACAGAAAAGTAAGCTTGTGAGGGCTCATGTGCTGATCCCTGGTCACATCAATACACGAAGAAACGTAATCTAAATAATGCTATGCGTGTGTGTTGCAACCATCATAACCAGAAGTAACTAGGAAAAGAAGATTGAATATCCCTCTTGAGCTGGAATACGAGAGGGTTTAAACAGCTTATTAATAATGACCAAAGCCAGTTAAATAAATGGGACATAGTACTTTTATAGGAGACGTGGCTCTCAGAAACTCCACTTTGGGAGAACCACGAAATTCATATAAATGCTGCTCTTAAACCGATTAGTGGACGCCCAAACTCTGGCCTGTTAACAGCAGTGAAAATGGGAAAAGGGATGACCTCGCAATTTTGGGCCGCCCAGAATAATTACATGTTACTGATAAAAGTAAGGTTTGAAAAGGAGGGGGTTGCGGTCCTAAATGTATACTGGAACCCGATTGCGATGTCAGAAAACAGACTTCCAAGATTTAAATTATCTATTAGACCTTGTCACGGAAGATCTAAAGATTAATGCGCTGATTCTAGTGGGTGACCTAAATTTGGGGTGTTTGGAGAACTCTTAAATCAGGGATAAGGCTAGATATTTGAGATGGAATGCCCTAACTAAAGCAAGAGGGTTGTTCATGCTTAATGGAGCTTTACCTCCAGATATCCCTCCAGTCGAGACATGGCATAAGGGTGATAGTGAGTCGGTCATCGACTATATATATGTAAACAGAGTGCTATGGCCGGTAATGACAAAGTTCTCTGTATTAAAATCAAATGCGAGTGATCATAATATGCCGACAACTGAATGGTGGATGAAAAGTACTCCTGAACCCAATGAATTAAACTCTATGCAAGATTTTAGCGTGGTAAATGCAAGGAGGGCCATCTCTGATGGTCAGAGCCTGATCTAGTACAATTGGATAATAAGTTGGGTCTCATGTATGGGAACCTGAAAACTCAGTCTGGTAAGCCAAAACATGTGTATACGGACTTAATCCAAGTTATACAACAAAAAAGCTACAAAGTAAAACTAATCACTTTCATCTCCATCTTTTTGATCCAGCGATTAAGGATCGGAAGGTTCAACTTAGAGCCGACCTGAGACAAATAAGAAACAAGCCCAATCCCCTGCGACAACAACTAACAATCAATCTTAGAATGTGCTATAGGAATTGGCTGAAGTCCCATCAAGCTATTATTTTTCAAGAGGATGGCTCCAATATGCTAAAAGTTTTGGCCAGCAAAAACATCTCAAGAATGTGGACTGTGATAAACCGATCAGTCGCAACTTCCCAATTAGTAATGCAATCAGCAGCTGTCCCGATACATATTTGGGTTGAACATTTTACCCAGCTCTATGCCATTGTAAAGAGTGATGCACCATTAGAACAGTCAAATCCACGCCCTGCTTTTCACCTTGAATTTGAATGGGCGGATATACTGGAGCTCATTAGATTATCAAGTAATTCTAAAGGTGGTGGGCCTGATGGGTTGTCTAATTATCAGTTAAAAAAGCATCCCAAAATTTGGACCTCGATATTGTGTAAGATCTTTTCAATGGTGAACATCTCGCAGTCCTTACCAGAGACCTGGACCCAAGCACTTATAGTACCAATATACAAAAAGGGTGACAGACCGTCACCAACCGGCTATAGACCCATCTCCCTTTTAGACATTCCTGGGAAACTATCATGTAAGGTTATTCTCAAACAGTTGCAGGTTGGGTGTAGAATAAAAGGCTGATTTACCCCTTCCCATTGGCATTTATGTTGGGGTTGTGTACTATCCTGAACATCATTTCGGTAAATATGATTCAAGCCCAGCAGGCGGAGCAGAACCAGTCCCAATATTTGGGTTTCATAGATTTTCAAGCCGCATTCGTCTCTATAGATAGAAACATCCTATATAAGAAGTTGAAGAAGTATGACTGCCCGGAACCTCTTCTCTCGCTGATAATTCTCCTTCACTCAAACATGTCAGTGAGAGTTAGGATTACCCTTGATGGTAAGCTATCACCTCTAATTAAGACGCAGAGAGGGCTAAAACAAGGGTGCCCTCTGGCAGCCTTCTTATTTAACTTCTTTATTTTAGATCTTGGAGACGAATTTTGCAAGTGTATGGGAGACCCCCCAAAGTTTGCTATTGGGATCATTTGGAATCAAGCTATTGGAAACAGATATTAAATCTTCCTAGCACTGTCCTAGCACTGTCTCAATTGCGATTCTACGTTACGAATTTGGCCTTAAATCTATGTATGCCCAGGTAACATGGAAACAGTGTGCACTTCTCCGCAAGTGTCTGCTGGAGCAGAAAACTAATAACATATTGAAGGTGATAGCCCACTACATGTTGAAATCTATGAGTGCCTTTGCTGTGCTACTAAATGGAGAAACCATGTATTTGATAAATTGGCTAATGCAGATGTTACAGTTGAGTTATTATTATCAAATCCGGACAGAGCAAAAATGAAAATACATCTAGCAGATTGGGCCGAGAACATGACAAGATGCTCCCATTATAAAGATTTTGACATCCTTCTATTCAGTGTTAAAAAATATAGATCCATGGCAAGCTATTTACTAAAAAGTCCTTCACAAAAGATGAGAATGGGGTATCTGAGGTTTAGATTAAATCTCTGGTACACTAGAGATGTACTTTATAGAATGAAAAAGCTGGCAAAAGAACAAAACTATTGTAGGTACTGTGCGGTATTAGAACAAAGAGAAACCTTGCAGCACTTAATAGTAGAATGTGAAGCACTTTGCAATGTACTGGTTAGATGTTTTGAAGACATTATAGTAACGCAGAGAACCAATGAGAGTAATGAAAGGTGGCATTCATTGTTTTCAAGTACCCGCACAAGGATCCAGCTAGCCATAGTACAGTATTTACAAATTGTACTACCAGGGCTGGGTCCCTCATGAGTGAAATGAACTATTTTCTGAGAGTAATTGAGTAAGAGACTGGCTGCAATAGGCAAAGAATGGTTGAGATATTCAATTGTGTTAAATTATAGTTGTCACAATTAATTGTATGTATTTTGTGATATGTGAACTTGTTATGTGATATGTATATAAATTGAAAGAATTTTTAACTTTTGTAAAATTACAAGTATATGTATATAATATTTGAAAAGTTGTTACAAAAAAAAAAAAGAACAAATGTAACATCTCACTCTTCCTCTGAGATCACTGCCCCCTTACCCTCGCTAATGGAAAATGAATGCCAGTATAACCCTGTGTCCCTGCAAGGTATTCTCTTGATGTGCCAGATATGCAACCTCACCACGATACCCACCTGGTGGGCCCCCAACTAACATTAGATCTCTGTTGCAGTATATTGTCTCCCACTACTAACAAATGCCAACTTGCCCTACGTTCTTTACGAGTCCAGACCCTCGCTTCAATCAATGTTATCATGATGGTCAAAAACCTTAACTTGATGCTCAATATAAGCCGCTGTTATTAATGATGTAAATACATGAATGAAGTTTATAGGTGTACAATGATTTGTTCAAAAGAGTTGCAATGATCATTATTTAGTACATGCTTCACTACAATGTATTATGTTAGCTTAGTTAGTGGCCACCCCTCTTTGCGGCAACCTGAACTTCATACCTCCAGGACACAGACAGCCGGACCATGTGATGTTCACCCTCCCGCCAAAGGAGCAACCAATCCAGATGAAACAGTGCCTCTACAAATATACATTGCTATAATGGCTGTCCAATCCTGCGCTGACTTAGTACCCTATGTTAATTGCGTCACCAACGCCGATTTTTCTCTATATAATGTGATGTAATTGAGATATTTGCCAGAGCGCTCTCAGGCAGCAGAGTTCTTTGGATGCCAGTTATGTAAAATATTTTTTGAACTCTCCCAACCTGTTCTCTTAGCCTCATTCCCCGTCAGGGGTGTGTCTCATTTATTCCTATTACACGTCAAAGACGGGGAGGGCTTATACAGTTGTCGAACTGACATTCTTTGTTCAATTGTGGACTAGAGGGATTGGTTATTGTAATAGACTCAGGTGGTTACCATCAACCCTGTCCGCCTGAGAAAAGGAATGAAAGACAGAATAATACATCCCTAAATATTGTGCCAGGTAACCCCATTAAGATAATGAAATCCATCAAAACTTTGATTAAACCTTTCAAAATGGGAGGTGATTGTTGTATAGAAGATCACTTAGAATTGGTGCATAATATATTTAAAGTTCTTCAAATACCTAGGGAATGGTATAGACAGAACTTTCACCTAACTCTTGATTCTGCTACCGCTAGCATCATCAGAAGTCTAAATGAGCAAGAAAACCTGTCATGGGCAGACTTTGAAAAAGAGGTTAGACGCCACTTCTACCCATACCAGTTGATGCAAGATGCCAAGAAAGCAGCATATACCATGACAGCAAAGCCAGATATGTCACCTTACAGGATTATCCAAGATCTAAAAAGAGCATTTTCCCATTTTGATGTGTCTTTTGATCTTAATTCTGTAGAATACAAGACCGCTTACTTTTATGGTCTTCAAAAAGATATTATATCACAATTATTTCTCAAATTTGACAGAGAGAAGACCCTAGAGTGGATTTTTTTTAACAGGCTCCAACATTATATGGGGTAATCTATAGCAATAGGGAGACATGTGCCAAAATGTCACTAGAATCATCCCTAAATCAGACAAGGAACAATATGACACATGATCAAAACGTTGCACAATCACAGAGAACAGCACCTCAAACACCTATGTTCCAATCACATGACCCGAGAAATAGAGAAAATTACATTAGTTCTAGGTATCTGGGAGACCGACCTAGGGTGGGATACCGGCCCGATATGTCAGGCATGAATAATAATAACAATCAAAATCAAAGCCAAAGTGGCCCATACCAGATGCTGGGGTACAGAGTAGATTTGATCCCAAAACTATGGTGTATGGCAATCAAGACAGACCACGATATGTGGATCGGTTCATTGAAAATGGAAATCAGCATAGGGGACAGTCCCCACAAAATGAAAGCCAAAACATGAACTATGTTCCGCGCCATTATAATCAGTCACCACCACCAGGCAACCACAGCCAAAGGATGATCATACCACGCTCTCCACCTCCTATGAACCAAGAGTTCAGAAACAACACCAATAGAAATCAATCTCCTGAGAGCTACCAGAACAGATCCAACCAGGGCAAACTTAACCAGTACTGGCCTAGGCTGCAAAGAGAGGAATCCAGGGAAATTGACAGATTTCAATGCCTTGAGGCCCCGGTTAAAATGTTATCTGAGCAGATAGGAAAGCTCTGTACGGTTCAAAAGTAGCCATAAAGTGAGTGTGCATAATGTCAAAGGCGTGATCTTGTGTGTTTTGACAACAAGTGACTATGTAATAGCCCCTGCAATGATAAAAGTACAGAATACCATGAGCCAGTTTTGCATAACGGTCCTGAATTGATTGAGGATTCAAACATGAAAATACCCGCCAATGAAAGAGAAATAAATTGTACACACCCAAACAAAAAGGGGTTGTGGTTCAATTTAGAGTTGGATCAAACCAATGAGGTGTGTGCGAATGAAAGACAGAAAGGAACAAATAAACAAGAAAATCTAAAAAAGCAGAGAGACAGATTCAGAAAGGACATCATATGCTATGCCTGGTGAAGAGGTAGGATTGATTGTTAAAACTCCTCCCTTGATAGTCAGAATAATGATGAAATACATACAGGAGAAATGAGTGCTCAAAAAGAGGGTGCAGGCCAGTCACCCGAAGAGTACTTTGAGCCACACATATTCCAAGAGACCGAGAGGACAGAAACCATGCAAGATGCAAATAGATGTTCTGAGCCAGAAAATGACAAGCTACCAAATGATTTTTGTAAGGATGTTCAGTCAAAAGACTGCAGTGTGAACACTGATGGTCCTCAATCAGAGGGGTGAACAGTGGCTATGCAGATGGGTTTTGAACATGGGAAAATAGACAAAGATTCCCAAAAGGAAATGGGCAAAAAGGAGGGAAAGGTGTCATTTCACTTGCCTGTGTGCTTGGCAAAAAGTGAAAAGGGCCTGAGAAAGGTGAGTCCTGAAATCAGAAAAATGCACACTTTTTGTGTGTGCTCAAAGAAGTTGTTGCGAACAGGAATTATGCTCCTATCACTGTTGAAGAGAAGTGAAATGCATTTGCAATGATTGACACAGGTGCGCAGTCTATGATCACGTCCAAAGAGTTGGTGAAAAGTATCAATGAAGGGAGATCCCCACAAAACCATATCAAAGTGAGATGAAATGCGGGCCCAATGCACAACTTTAATGGTGAGGAGATTCCTATTGAAGGTGTCACTGAGGTTGACATGAAGGTAGGAAAACCCAGGATATAACAGGAAGTTTAATGAGAATTACGCAGAGATCACTCAACCCTTAACCAAATTGCTGAAGCAGAGTCTACCACAGAAATGGGAAAAAGAGCAATGTGAGGTGGTGGCTAAAATGAAAGAATATCTCATGAAGGCGCTGTGTTTGGCCTATCCCATGAAGAACCACAATTTCTTGGTAGAAATAGGGCTCACTGATAAATGCATGTCATCTGTGTTATCTCAGAGGCATGATTTAAATCACAAAACCATTGCCTATGCGAGCAAGCCCTTATCCCTGGTTGAAAATTAATTCAGTGAATGTGAGAAAGCACTCCTAACCACTGTTTTGGCATTGCAGCACTTCCACCCCATCATTCAAGGAGAACAAGTAATTATTGAAACAGATCACCAACCCCTACAATTTTTGCAAAGTAAAAGAATTAGGTCAGGTAATTTGGCACAGTCCAGGATTATTTCCTGGATATTGGCATTGCAGAGATTTCCTGTAGAAGTAAAATATGGTCAAAATAAAAAGAGCCCAGTTGGTCAAGAGCTGGCAGATTTGCATATTTGCGCAGCTAGATGCACGCCTGATGAAACAGAAATAGAACCCTATTTGAATTAAAGTGAGCAATCCCCACACAAAGCTTTCAATGGGGAGTTGTGTAGAGATTTGCCAACAGTGAATGTGGATGGGTGTGCATATCATGTGGGAAATAATGAAGAAAAACAACTTGTGGCAGGGATAGGAAATATTTGGTTTCAATGTCCCATGAGCGAGCCAGAGAATTGGAGCTAGAAGTAACCAAGTAGCAGAGCTGGCTGCTATCTATAAGGCAAAATAATTTCAAAGAGATAGTCTTAGTGACTTATTCTGATTATGCGCGAAACAGATTTGTCTGTCTGGAAGGTAAAAAGTATGCTCACATATAACAACAAACCCTTTAAACATGGTAAGATCATTCAAGCTATAGACAAACTAGTATCAGAAAATGATTTAATAGTACACTGGAGAAAGATCTGTGGACATTTAAAGGCGCCAGGCGAAGACAAGGAGGGGAATGACAAAGCAGATCAGTTGGCCAAAATTGGTGCAGTAATGGGAGAGTTGTTTCACATTGAACTCCTACTTTGCCAAATACAGATAGATGCGATCACACGCTCCAAATCTCCAAGAAATCAAACAGTCTGTAGTGCAAAGGAGTTATGATACCTGTAAAGACCGGAGGGGGGGGTCTGCACTTCCGCTCTCTATATGGTAGAGGGGAGGCACAGAGACCCCTGGCAAGATTCTCTATTACGGTAGCAATGGACGAGCAATCAAGGCCTAGCTTCTCGGGAGGTGATGCGAGCTGGTTCTTAAGTACAGTGTAGTCCCCAAGCCCCTATGAAGGAATGTCCACACACTGTATCGGTTAAAACAAAGTCTTTATATAATTAATATTCAAAGTCATATACACGATCACGATAACTCACTTTGTCCCCAGATATACTGTTGATCTCCAAGCTGCATTCATACCAGTTTCGGGCAGGGCTGTCTCAACCATTGTGTCAAACACCAGATACTAGACAGTCACAACATAGAATGTATATACGTCACACACTCCATTCACCCAGATCCCACCCACAGGCATACCCACAACATACGGTCGTTGAGAAGGCTCCATCCAGTCTGGTCAGCTCTTCCCCACACTACCATATACGGAACTTCCACCGAACAGCCAGTCAGGGGGAAGGGACAGAGGCAGGGCTTCCCGGGACTTCGGGAAGATCAGGGTAACAGGTGATGGAAGGCAAGCGGCCAGGGGGGCCATTTTGCCTTCATCAGGAATCTACCGATTCCAATGACATGGCCTGGGCATCCCGAAATGGAGTCCGCTCAGGGCACCAGTCATTTCAGCACGGAGATGCCACCAGCCCATACCCTGCTCTGTGGGTCACACACAGGTGCCCAAAAACATACACTAGGGGCACAGGGTTGTACCCCTACCCATGGGTGCCATAAGGGTATCCCATGGGTCTGTTCACCAAACCAAAAGAGAGAGAACTGCACCGCCAGGAGTCCCACACAAACTCCTGCACGGAAAACACGACAGAACACACGATAAAAAGCAGTAAAGGATACGGAGGCCCTGTCCCTCCGATGCATTTCCAGCATCACAGTCACCCCCCCAAGACTGAGGTGGAGGGTTCCCAATCTCCCACGGGATAGGCACCCTCATCCAGATGGTCAACATACATTCTGGAAAGGCCATCTGCATTATCGTGACTCTTCCCTGGACTGTGCTCAATGGTAAAGCCTAGTCCTTGCAGACTAATGGACCACTTGTGCAGTTTCGGGTTTTCACCCTTCATCTGCATAAGCCACTCAAGGGCTTATGATCGGTTTGGACCTTGAAGGTAGACCCAGTAAGGTAGGGTCTAAAATGCCTAAGGCTCCAAACAATACTAAAACATTCCTTTTCAACAGTAGGCCACCTAAGTTCCCTACCCTTAAATTGTCTACTGATGAATATGATCAGATGTTCTCTTCCTTTGTCATCTAACTGGGATAAGACAGCGTCAATTCCAGTGTTGCAGGCGTCAGTTTGAACGATAAAGGGCTTGCTGTAATCAGGCGCACACAGCACTGGTGCCTGACACAGACTTCCTTTCAAGCCATCAAAGGCCCTCTGAGAGTCTTCAGTCCAATTAACTTTCCTAGGTTGTTTGGGCGAAGTCAACGCTGTCGGGTGTGCAGCTATGGTTCCATAGTCTGCCATGAAATTGCGATAATACCCAGTGAGGCCCAGAAAGGCTCTCACCTGGGTTGGAGTAGTGGGAGTCTCCCAGTCCTGTACATCCTGTACTTTACTGGGGAGAGGTTGGATTTGACCCCCTCCTACCTCATGACCAAGATAGGTGACTTTCCCCTGAGCTATCTGGCACTTGGTGGCCTTGATAGTGAGGTTAGCCCTTTTTAACGCCTGCAACACTTTATCCAGATGAGTCAAATGCTCTTCCCAGGTGGAATTGTATACGGCAATGTCATCTAAGTAAGCCAAACAAAAGGATTCCAGCCCACTGAGCGCATGGTTGACTAATCTCTGGAAAGTGGCAGGGGCGTTCATCAGCCTGAAAGGCATAACCCTAAACTGGTAGAGTCCCTCTGGCATTGATAACGCCGTCTTTTCCTTGGCATGGTCCATCAGAGTTATTTGCCAATAGCCTCAGGTAAGGGCGAAGGTGCTCACAAATTTGGCAGCACCTATGGTGTCCACGAGGTCATCAGCCCGGGGCAAAGGGTGCGCGTCAGTTTTGGTGACGGCATTGACTCCTCGGTAGTCCACACAGAACCTCAAATCCTTGGTACCTGCCTGGGAACTTGCCTTGGGGACAAGGACCACGGGACTGGACCAGGGACTGGATGAGGGTTCAATAACACCCAGATCCAACATCTTGGCAACCTCAGCCTGGATGTGGTTCTTGACGGTATCTGACATACGGTAGCACCTGCTTTTGACAGGCACACTGTCACCAGTGTCAATCTCGTGCCTACACCACGGTGTAAGGCCTGGTGTCAGTGAAAACAGAGAGACGTACTGCTGGAGCAAAGCCCTGCAGGCCTTCTGCTGCTCTGTCGTCAGATCGGGAGAGGGATGTATTCCCTCCATGGAGCCATCCTGAGGGTTGCTATGCAGCAAATCAGGAAGGGGCTCACTCTCATCCTCTTCTTGCCCTGAAGCTAGCAAGAGGCATGAGACTTCGGCCCGCCTATGGAAAGGCTTGAGCCTGTTAACATGGAATATCTGAGGGGCTACCCCAAAGGCTCCCATGTCAACCAGATAATTGACCTCGCCCATCTTGGAGATTATCCTGAAGGGTCCAGTCCATTTATCCGCCAAAACCAGAGTCTTGGTAGGCTCCATCACGAGGACCTCCTGTCCCGGAGTCCAATCCACTTGTGATGCTTTAAGGTCATGCCAGTATTTATTCAATTCCTGGCTGGCCTTAAGATTCACTGTTGCCTGAAACATCATCTGTGTCATCCTCCATCTGAGGCATAACACATAGTCCCCCAGCGCTTGGCGGGACCTGGAGGGGTGGCCTCCCAACCTTCTCGGATCAAGGCGAGAGGCCCCCTCACGGGATGTCCAAAGAGTAACTCAAGGGGCTGAAACCAACACCCTCTTGAGGTACCTCTCTGTAAGCAAACAGCAGGCATGACTGGAGAAGATCCCACTTCTTCCTGAGGGGCTCTTCCAAAGCACCTAATATGCCCTTGAGAGTTTTGTTAAATCTCTCATTCAAATCATTGGTGTGAGGGTGGTAAGAGGTGGATGATTTGTAAATTACCCCGCATTCTTTCCACATTGTTTTCATGTAACTCGACATGAAGTTGGATCCTCTATCTGAGACAACCTCCTTAGGGAATCCAACACGGGTGAAAATGCCCAGGAGAGCCATGGCAGCCACCTTGACCGTAACCGTCCGAAGGGGTATAGCCTCAGGGCACCTGGTGGCATGATCTACCAAAACGAGGATGAACCGATGTCCACCCGACATAGGAGGGTCAAGGGGACCGACAATCTCAATGCCAACCCTCTCAAACGGTGTGCCCACCACTGGCAATGGTTGCAGTGCGGCAATGACTCTGCCTACAGTCTTGCCAGACAGCTGACAAGTTGGGCAGGTCCTGCAGTGGGACTCTACTTCTACTCCCAGCCGTGGCCAGTAGAAATGGGCAAAGAGCCTCTGCTTAATCTTCTTGGTACCAAGATGACCAGCCAAGGGCACCTCATGCGCCAACTGCAGCAGGAAGGGCCGGAAAACCTGTGGTACCACCAACCTCTTGAGGGCACCAGGTTCACGCTTAGTGGGCTTACTAACAAGGAGCTCATCCTCCCAATAAATCCAAAATATCCTAGGCACTTCTCCTTGTTCCTGGGACAGGGCCTGTGTCCTCAGACCCTCGAGAGAGTGGCACTCTCTCTGTCCCTTACAGACGTCCATCCGGGAGGGTCCCTCTTCAGCCAACAAGCATTGAAGGTCGGATTGATCCTCCAGGTTAAGAGCCTCTCCCAAAGGAAAATCTTCTGGCTCGTCTCCCACAGGAGTTGAGACAGGTTTTACCTCTGGAACCAGCCCGTCTGGAGCATGGATCCCAATGGGTGCTGTTGGAACAGCGGGAGGAGTAGGGGCTCCCTCCACAGAGGTGGCCTTCTTACTCCTACGTTTCTTTCATGCCTTGGGTTTCCCTGTCGGCAAGGATACTGGGCTCGCAGCCAGACCCTGTGTGACCTGCGATAGGGTGACTGCCATAGCAGCGATGGGTAGACCATCCGTGATCATCCCCAACTCGACCAAATTGTTTCCTAACAAAATGTTCGCAGGCACGTTGTCCTGAACTCGGACCGGAAGCTTTGCTGTCTTGTCTTCAATCGTAATGTTGACTAAGGCTACAGGCGATAATTTGGGAGGCCCACCAGCTAAACTGGTGGTTCTCAGAGGAGCACCTACATAGTCCTCTGGCTTGAGCAGGGTCCTGTCTGCCACTGTCATGCTTGCCCCAGTGCCTCTCAAACCAGTAGAAGGCTGGCCATTCAGGAGGACACTTCTCAAAAACCTACAAGTTTTTTGGAGGATAGTCGCTGGTACTTCTGGGTACTGGTACCAGGCCCCAAGGGACACTAAGGAAATCTCTACAGGAGCACCAAAGGTGATCCCAGTAGAGGAGGGGAGGACGGTGGCCTCCACCTCAGGTACGGAGTAGGGATAGGTCAGGCTGACAGCCTGGACTCCAAGTGTCTTACCCTTACACTTGGGGTCACCCCTCCAGTGATCCAGAGCCCCACAATCCCGTCATGTGCCAAGCATGCGGGGTACGGTACTGGAACCATTGGGACCTTGCTTTGCACCAGGCATACCACTACTCTTACTCCCACCCACAACAGACTTATCCCCACTAGGTTTTTGGGTCTTCGGAGAGGAAGGTTTTGGTTTACCCGACTGTGATTGCTTTTGGGACTCCTCAGCTTTCTAAGAGGCTCCCTTTTCTTTGTCATTTTCCTTCCCACTAGAGTCGTAGGGGACACCCGGTGGGAGACCCACTTGTCAGCCAACCTAGCCAGCTCAAAGGGGTCCAAAATGTTCTGGTCAGCAACATACTGACTCAGCTCTGGCGAACTGGCTTCCGAAAAATGCTTAAAAAACAAGAGGTGAGACAAATCAACAAACGTTTTCACTTTGTAACCATCAATCAATCCACCCTATCATGTTCATGTGTGCCGCACTCACCCAGTCAACCCAAGATACATTCTCTCGTTTCTTAAAATCCCTGAAATGTTTAAGATATTGGGTAGGCGTTTTGCCAAAATTGGCGATTAAAGCAGACTTCATGCACTCATACTGACCCCTTTCTTCCACACCCAGCTTCAGAATACATTCATATCCAGTTTGAGGCACTCTGCTTAACAAACACTTAGCCCAATCTCTCTTATCAACATTGTGAATTGCACAAGCCATTTCAAACGCTTCAATCCATTGGAGGATATCAGAACCTTCCGCATACACACCAAACAAATCTTTCATAAACCTGGTTGCTGGGGACCTCACACTCTCAACTGGTTTCGCTGAAGTCTCCACTCAAGCTTTCTCTAGCTGGATTTGCTGACATTCAGTGTCCCGGTTCTTGAGTTCAAGGTCCTTATCTTTTAGTTCAAGATCCCTGTCTTTGAGTTTAAGATCCTGGTTCTTGAGCTCCACTTGCTGCGCCAACTCCTCTTTCTTAAGCTCAGCATCTAGTTCCAACTTGCGATATTCAAAGGCTAACTTCATCCTTAATAACTCAACCTCTAAAGAGCTGCTGGGGTTCGGAACATAGGCAGCAGGAATGGCGTCATTCCCAGAATCAATTTTCGGCGACAACCCACGGGGTAGTGTCCTCATTGGTTGCAGCCTCCCCTTCAAGAGTTTCACAATCGATCTGTTAATCCACCAAGGCAGCTATCAGCTCAGCCCTAGACTTATCCACAAAGTCTAATTCCCTGGCTTCACAAGCACTCTGGAGAGCATCTAAGCTCATCCGAGTCAATTTACCATTCGCAATAGATTCCATTGCTTGTAATGCAGTTATCTTGTACACGACTCAACCTTAATTTAACAAAGTGCAGATATCCTTCGTAAGTGGCACGGTTATACACTGAGTCTTAAAACCATAATCATCCCACCACTACCACCAGCTGTAAAGACCGGAGGGGCGGTCTGCACTTCCGCTCTCTATATGGTAGAGGGGAGGCCCAGAGACCCCTGCCAAGATTCTCTATTACGGTAGCAATGGACGAGCAATCAAGGCCTAGCTTCTCGGGAGGTGATGCGAGCTGGTTCTTAAGTACAGTGTAGTCCCCAAGCCCCCACGAAGGAATGTCCACACACTGTATCGGTTAAAACACAGTCTTTATATAATTAATATTGAAAGTCATATACACGATCACGATAACTCACTTTGTACTCTGGAAATCAACAATAGTAAATATGTACAATTCTAAAGTGGTACCACTAATGTTATTAGATCTTATTAAAGTGCATATGGTCAGAATGACACACAGATCAAAATAAAGAGGAAACCAGCAGTAGAGAGAGGAAGGAAAGCAAGATGGTTGAGCAATAGGCAGAATACTGGTAACTACCGTTAAACACAGCTCTGTGTGGAGATCCCCCACCTGGGCAACCTGTAGAAGAAAGATACAAGCCCAGTCCATATATTGTTCACCCTTAGACTTTCCAATAGTTCTGCAACCCCAAAGTACCTTGGTGTTGTAGCGTTCCGCATCAGGGAAATCGACAACCTTTCTTGAGTGTCCTCCCTTTCAGGCAGGAGTCACGGGTCATCGAACGTCCAACAGAGAACAGGTCGAGCTACGACAGTGAAGTGGCTGCGTCGTTCCTAGCGGTGCTCGTAGATGGGGAAGCGTAAACGTCTTGCAAGGAAGAGGCAGTCGGGGCACCTCGGTGTCGATAGTTCTGGACCGTAAAGAGTTGAAGAACTGTGGCCCAGAAAGGGTGCCGAGTAGTCGGCATCTCTGTGGTCTTTGGGTGGCAGGAAACCCACCGGTGGATGCTCCTCGGCACGTTGATGGTCAGGCCTTCTCCAGCAGGATACAGCCGCGATGATGCGGACAAGAGCATCCTTGGATCAACGAAGTTCTTATGCAATGGGAGCACGGTGTCTCCGGTCGGCGATGGTGGTCGGCGACTGTGGCAGACAACAGTCCGGGCGCTTCCCCTTGGAGTTCCGTAGCAATCCCCGTAATGGGTCAGCAGCCTGTCAAAGGTCTGTCTACCAGGGAGCTTAGGCAAAGATCAGCTGTGCACGATGGTCCCTCGTAGCTCGGGAAGAGGGCGCCTTACTAGGTCCTCTCTGGGTCAGTTCTTGAAGCACAGCAGCTTTCAGATTGCGAAGGAGAGAAACAGCAATTCTTCTAGCAGTGAGAGGTCCCCAGATATACTGTTGATCTCCCATTCATTCAGCTGGGTCGCACTCAAGCATCCAATCATGACTACAGGCATTCATGCAGGCAGGCAGCCAATCAGGCACATGAGGTATTCAGGCCATTCACTTCTCTCCAGACACTCACAACAAGTTATGTGTATTGGGACAAGTACCGAGCCATTCAACACTCCAAGCTGCATTCATACTGGTTTCGGGCAGGGCTGTCTCAACCATTGTGTCAAACACCAGAGAGTAGACGGTCACAACATAGAATGCATATTCGTCACACACTCCATTCACCCAGGTTCCGCCCACAGGCGTACCCACAACATACGGTCATTGAGAAGGCTCCAGCCAGTCTGGACGGCACTTCCCCACACTACCATATACGGAACTTCCACCCAACAGCCAGTCAGGGGGAAGGGACAGAGGCAGGGCTTCCTGGGACTTTGGGAAGATTAGGGTAACATGTGATGGAAGGCAAGAGGCCAGGGGGGGGCATTTTGCCTCCATCAGGAATCTACCAATTCCAATAACAGGGCCTGGGCCATAAGGGTATCCTATGGGTCTTGTCACCAAACCAAAAGAGTGGGAGCTGCACCACCAGTAGTCCCACACGAACTCCTGTGCAGAAAACATGTCAAAACACACGATAAAAAGCAGTAAAGGACAAGGATACGGAGGCCCTGTCCCTCCGATGCATTTCCAGCATCACAATACCCCAGATGAGTATCTGATGAAAGCACAAAAGAAGACCCAATTTTAGGCCTATTTTATAATCATTTGGTAGATAAAGAACAACATTCTCTGTCCGAAAATGATTGCAAAGGAAAAAGTAGAATTGAGGGTGCTATTAAAGAACAAAAAGAGAATTAGATTGCAAGATGGTTTGATGACTAGGGAGTCTGTAACAGGTCAAATCCAAAGGGTCGTTTGTCTGTCATTTCTGGGACTGATACTACATCCTGCACATGACGTGATAACTGCAGGGCACAGGGGTTCACAGAAAACTTTGGAAATCTTAAAATAGTGTGCTTACTGGCCACATATGTCTCAAGATATTGAACTTTACACCAGAGGTGTTTGGTATGTGCACAATTCCAACCTGTGTCGCCTATGCCTAGGGCTCCATTAATGAAACGAGATTTGACCCTTCCATGGTCAGATTTGCAAATCAACTTTGTGGGCCTGTACAAAGATCAGCTAGGGATAATAAATATTAAGTGACTGTGGTGTGTATGATGTCTAAGTGGGTAGAGTGCATTCCAGATTGCAGTGTGCAAACAGCAGCCACGTTATTAGTAAATCATATATTTTCAGGGTTTGGATTACGTCAAAGGATAGAATCAGATCGGGGAAGTCATTTCACTAGCACATTGATGTGTAACGTTTGGCAGATAGTAGGTGGGAAAAGGAAGCTACACATCTTGTATCGACCATCTTCTTCAGGTGCAGTTGAGATAAAGAATAGATCAATAGTAGACATACTAAAGACATTTGTAGTTGAGGCAGGCTCTAGGTGGGATCTTTGGCTGCCATTGGTACTGTTGGCCATTAGATCAAATCCCGCTAAGGCAACTTGTATCAGACCTCACAAAATATTGACAGGGAGAAAAATGGTATTGCCATAACATTTACTGTACAGGACGCATGAGCAAACACTTGTAAATGCCTCCACAATTCACAAATATGTGGAAGAATTGAGGAAGCACTTACAACATGAATTTGCATTTGTGCAGCGGAATCTGGAGAGAGCTGCTGATGCAAAAACCTATTATGATTGGAAAACATCTGTAAGACAATACAAAATAGGTAATCCGGTTTATAAGTACCACTTTGGAAGAAATAAACATAAAAATTCTAAATTTCTAGCAGCATTTGCAAGGGCCATTTGAAATTGAAGACAAATTCTCCTCTGTGGTATATAAAAAAGTCAAAAAGCAAGATGGAGTGTCAGTGGAGCAATTCGTCCATGTCAATCAGATTAAGCCCTGCCACCCTGGCTGAGACTAGTTGAATGAAAATAATAAATATGGTAAGAATAGAGTTGACAGAGGAATTAAGGTAAACATGCCTGTTGTCCTGGAGATATAACACGTATCATTTGTTTTCTTGCTAGCATGCACATTAAACAGATAATGATTTGTGATACGTGTAACACACTTTGGCATAAGAACAAGTATGATGGGGCATACAAAGGGATTTCACTTCATGAGTAAGCAAACATACAGCCTGCTGGGCAGGCAGAAACATGAAAGGCAGGCTCAGTAGATATGTGGAGACACGTACAGACCAGGAATAGACCAGAAAACAAGCCTTCTCTACCTACGCTCAAAGACTATGGAACCTCCTCCCGGTCAGCATCAGGCTCAGCCCCATGCTACTACTTTTCAGACAATAACTCAAGATCCACTTCTTTCAAGGAGTCTCTCCTCCTCAACACCTAGGCCATCACGTTGTACCCCAGGCCACCTGACTCGCTAGTTGCCTTCCCCCTTCCTCCACCCCACCCTCTACAACTATACCCCTCCTTTGTGCCCCTCTGTATTCTACCCCCCACTCTATATATGTTCTGCTATTACCGCTGAAAAGTTCTCCAGTATGTATCTGTACTTTGTATACCTCTGTTAAGCGCTCTGTTGTGAATTTGTATTGTTATATACCTCTCTAGAGTGCTCCATTGTTTCTCAAAGCTAAGTCTGTGCCCAATGATGATAATAATAATAATATTAATATTAATAATAATATTAATAATAATAATAATAATATTAATAATAATGAGTGTGACATGTATATGTGCCTATGCACATGTGCTAGGATGCAGTACCATACCTGGTGGAGGCACCTGAAGTGTGTGGGCTGTGATATTCCCCTGACAATGGATGTAGTGCGCTGGAATAATTCAGTTGCCAAGAAGTGTAAGGCTGATAGTACCTTCACCAGGGGTGACAGTTCATGCAAACACACAGTGGCTGATACCATGTCCTTCTCCGACCTCCTGATTAGGTCTATGATGACATGGGGATGGACTCAGTATTTTTCTATACACCTCCTCATCTGGCATCCCAAATAATGTGGTTCGTGGATGGAAGAGTCTGGCTGTCCCCCTTCTCCTCTTTCTTCCATGCAGGTGGATCAGTGCCACTAAAGCAGGGTCCAGCATTGTTGAAATCCTATGTTCAGTAGGGATGCATTACACTTTGTTGCTTTAGGTTTCAATGTGCTTTCTACTTTGTGATGTGAATCAGGTTGGGGTAAGATCGCGAGATGTGTATTCTCCATTGGACTCCAGGCAATTGCATGATAGATTTTGTAAACAGGGTATCCTTAGCACTTGATAGGACATGTTTGTAATTTACACTGTGTGTCCCTCCCCACGCCCATGTTCTTCCTCGTTCTTCCACATTTTCTGCGTGAAATGGGGATTTTGCATCTTGAGCCCCCTATTTTTTTGGTTGAGTTGGTCCTTCCAACGCATGGCATTTTGTGTTTTTTTTTTTTTTTTTTTTAATTATTTATTTATAATATATACAATATATACAATGAATCAGCAACAGGCAATATATACAAAAGCCGAAAAAAAAAAAAAAAAAACAATAAGTACACAAAAAGGGTCATAAAATATAAATAATCAAGAATAAACTAAAGTAAATCATTAAACACATTCCAAATCTTCTCATATGTCGAACATTTACTCTTCAATTTGTAAATCAATCTCTCCGTCCTTGACAGGTTATGCATTTCCTGTATCCATTTGTCATAGGAAGGTGAGACCCGCCCTTTCCACCCACGGAGAATCAGCCTCTTGGCCACAATGAATGCACGACAAATCCATTTCTTGTGAGCTGAGCTGACATCACCCAACCCGGAAACATCACCAAGGATTACTGTCCTAAAATTAAGGTCCAGCTCACCTCCTACAATCCTGTCACATACATTACAAATTTCACTCCAAAAGTCTCTGACTCTCACACAATCCCACCACATGTGTTCCAATGACCCGACTGCCTGGACACACCCCCAACAGTTAGAATCGTCGGACATGCCTCTTTTATGTAATGTTTCGGGGCACCAATATACCCGGTTCAGGATCTTGATCTGTCTCGATCTTTCACCTAAATTCAGAGAGCACAAAGATACATTACTACACATATTCCGCCAATCATCCAAATCGATCTCTGATCCGATTTTCTCACTCCATACTTGCCGCAAATTGTCATTGCTCCGAAAATTTGACACCATTAACTTGTAAAGCCGACTGGCAAGACCACCACACTTCTTACTGGAATCCGTCAACAAAGCGCTCATATCTAACGAATCGGACCAGTCAACCTCACCAACCGCCCGCTTAAGCCGCCTGTATGCAGAGTCCGATAAACCTTCAAAGTTATATCTCTCTCTCAGTTCCGCTGCCGTCAACCATCGCTCATCATTTCCTAAATCAGAAACCAGTTTAATATCCATCAGAAACCATTCAGGCCAAAAAACTGTCCTCAAATTGTCCCTAATCTTAGGATTCAACCAAATGGAGGCACTCTTACACTTGAATGCATCTCAACCAAGTAATGAGAAAACTGCAATCCAAGACTTGCGCAAAAATGACGTTGCCAGCAAATCACCA
Source organism: Ambystoma mexicanum (assembly GCF_040938575.1). Lineage (NCBI taxonomy): Eukaryota > Metazoa > Chordata > Amphibia > Caudata > Ambystomatidae > Ambystoma > Ambystoma mexicanum. Next base: position 1,169,486,660 of record NC_090931.1, on the reverse strand, counting down.
CCCTGAATCTTAGTATTAGTGGTCAACAAGGCTGTAGGTCCCAGCGGCCCATAGGCACTCGACTCTGCCATCGCCCAGTTGTCCAATTCACTAATCAAAAATGGAACAAAAGAGTTCACAGAAAAGGCCAAATGGTAGGCCCGAAAATTTGGTACCCCCAGTCCACCTAAGTGAACTGGAAGCTGCAACTTCCATAGACTAAGCCTTGGTGGCTTTTTGTCCCACAAAAATTCCTGAACTAGGCGGTCCAGATCGTTCCAGTAACAGCACTTAATATTCAGAGGAAGCATACTAGATATATAGTTTATCTTAGGAGCTGTGTTCATCTTCAGGGCATTAACTTTTCCCCACAAAGAAAGATTTAGTAAAGACCACCTCTGTAATTCCGATTTACATTCTCGAATAACCACACTCATATTCTCATCTACCATCTTAGAAAGAGGATACGTCAGCCATACTCCCAAATAACGTAACCGGCCCTCACACCACTTAAACCCCTGCTCCGTAACCAGGGTCTTGTCACATCTGCTCGTCAGAGGCAACACTTCCGATTTCAAACGGTTAATTTTATAGCCAGGACAATCCTGAAATTCAGACAAAAGCCTCATCAAACCGGGGATGGACACTTGCAAATTCTTCAGTACCAATAAAAGGTCGTCCGCATAAAGCCACGCCTTTTGAGTTACCCCCCAACAACTCACTCCGTGCAAATCTGGGTCATGTTTGATGCCAACAGCTAAAGGCTCAATTGCTAGAATGAACAACAGAGGCGAGAAAGGACAGCCTTGACGCGTGCCACGCTCCAGTCTGAAAGCTTCTGATATTACTCCATTAGTCCTAAAGGCAGCAGTCGGCCTGGAATATAGAAGCGCAACCCAAGAGATGAACTCCTCACCCAAATTCATCCTCCTTAGTATAGAATATAAATAGTCCCAATTCACCCTGTCGAACGCTTTCTCTGCATCAAGCGACAGGACAGCGGCATCACAGTCCGTTTTATCCGCCATTTCCATAGTAAGCAATAACCTCCTGACGTTACTAGATGTACGTCTATTTTTCATGAAACCCGATTGTTCCTCCCCGATTAAAGTAGGCAATAAGTGCACCAGGCGCATAGCTAGGACCTTAGCAAGAATCTTATTATCTGTATTGATTAGACTTATCGGACGGTAACTGGCCGGGAGATTACGGTCTCTACCTTTTTTCAAAAATACCGAAATAGACGCATGACTTGTACTTTTAGGTAGCGCCCCAGTCTGTTTGCTAGAAACAAACACATCTCTCAAGAGCTCCAGGGCTGAGTTTGGGAGAATCCTATAAAACTCACAGGGGAGGCCATCAGGACCCGGGGATTTGCCTGTATTCAGCGCAGAAATCGCCCCTCTGATCTCGTCCACCGTAATCTCAACACCAAGTAGTTCCTGATCGTTATCTAAGATCTTCGGCATCGGTAAATTACCAAAAAAGTTCTCACCCTCACCGGTAATACCCGCCTCATTGCTATACAAATTCTCATAGTAGTCACGAAATGTCAAGTTAATTTTATGTGGATCGAATGTAATTCTGCCATCCTTGTCAATAATAGACCTAATTGCAGACTCCGAAATCTTTTTCTTCAACCTGTATGCCAACCATCTGTCACATCGCTCGCCCTTCTCAAAATATGTACATTTAGAATAGAACAGGCCTCGTTCAGCCCTCATCGTCAAGAAGTCCTCCATTTCTTTTTTAAGTTTCTTCAAGGTTGCTAAAGAAACAGAATTAGTCGGATCAAGCATCAGATCCCTGGAGATCTTACTAATACGTAGATCTAAATCCCGCCTCTTCCACTCCTCCTTTTTCCGTTTACCACACGACAGCCCTAAACAGACACCACGCATACAGCATTTAAAGGCTTCCCACGTGTTCTCAACAGTGATCTCCTCTGTGCGATTCTCCATAACAAAATAATTCGCCTCTGAAACAATCCATTCCAAAATATCATCATCTAACAGGATAGACGTGTTCATCTTCCATGAGAAACTTCTTTTACACTGAAACTTATGTCTCAACTTCATCTCAACAGGGGCATGATCACTCAACAAAATGTTACCAATACCACTTGAGACAACATTCTCTGAAACATTCCCACCAGTAAACATCATGTCCAACCTCGAGAACACACCATGCGCACTAGAAAAGAAACTGTATTGTCTCCTGTCTAGGTTCTCTAGTCGCCACATATCTTTCAAATCATGTTCTTCCAGAAGTGAATGAAGTGCCTGATGATGATAATCACAGCGTAACACACGCCTGACCTGGCTTCTATCCAGATCAGGATCAACTACCGTATTGAAGTCACCCCCAAGCAGAATATTAGGATTATTCAAATCCAACAGGGTCTGTGCAACCATTCTAAAGAAGGAGCCATTGTCCACTGTGGGAGCATACACATTGCAGAGGGTCAATAATTCCCCTTGAATCTCCACCAGTAATGCGATCATCCTGCCATCCTTATCGGCACATTCCTTCAAAACTGTAACAGGCAGTTTCTTACGTAACAAAATGGCCACTCCCCTCGACCTTGACGAGAAGGAGGATCCATAAGCTGTTCCCACCCACTCCTTTTCCAACTTAGAAATCTCATCCTTCAAAATATGGGTCTCCTGTAAAAAACATATGTCAGTATGCATGTCTTGTAGCATTTGAAAAACCTTCTTCTTCTTCAACATATTATTGACCCCATTCACATTCCAAGAGACAACACACAGGTCATTCGAGGTACCACCTGCGCAAGAAGTCATCATAACCTGAAAGTCAAGGACATCTAAAGCAAAAAGAATGTGAAAAGAAAATGAAAGGAAACATGAAAAGGAATAAAAAAATAAAAATGAACCAAAAACACAAAATAACAAACCAAAAGAACAGATAAGACTGTGAAGTCTGTTCAGCTAAAAAAACAATTGAATCCGCATTCAAAACCATTCCCAGGACCCCTCCCAATATCCAATAAAACATTCTTAGATATTAAATAAGTCAACTAACAATAATTAAACTTCAAAGAAACATCACCCTACACACGAAAATAAAAAACAGTGCATAAGTAAAATCTAACTAAAAACTAGCATTAATGCACTCCCAACCCCACCACCAATGACAAACACCAATGTGTTAAAAGAATTATAGCGCCAGACCAAAAACCAGAGGGTCCAATCAAACATCCCATCCTCTAACAACCACCCTAATGAAACCCACATAACCGAACAGTACAATAAATAAGTAAAGGCCAAGGTGTATGGTGTCATGTCCGGGAATAAATAATCACCTAACCAAAGTGAACAAGAGGACCAATATGACATGACCTATCATGAAGAAAACGTTTACACCTATATGCCTACATAACAGAATACACACTCATATACTAGCGTTGTGAATATATTTCAAGCATGCATAGAACCATATCAAAAAGACGCCCAAACTGAGTGTTAAATGATCAAGGTAACTTCTGCATTAAAAATTATTAAGAGATGTAATGCTAAATTTGTTCACCGAAAGAAAATCGGTTCGTCCCAATGTGTAGTTACACTGGTAGAGAAAAACGGTATATGTGGGGTATGATACATTTACACCCATAAGTGCACTTGGAACCACCCCTTATGGACCTGTCCTGGCATGAGGGTTGAAACTGCACATAACATATATAAATGTCTCAATATAATCCATAGATGAACAACTAACGTGTCTGCAAGCAGGTGGAAAGTACCGAAGGAGCCTCGGATGCGACCAAGGTAGAATATGGGCTTGCACAACACGTAGTCATTCACAATGTCACATGCGTTATAATAGCCTCTCCATGTCTCCCGCCTCGAAGGCAGGCTCCCCAACATCACCCTCTACCTTCCGGAAGATGACATCCCTCGAAGAGTACGGTGAGGGCTGCATAAATGAAAACCCCCACACTCCATTGTCCCGCATTCCTCTCTGTCCACGGGCACCGTTCGAATCCGATGATTGGCCCCGAACATATATTGTATCCAACAGCAGGCCACCGCCACAGTGATCGAGCGTCCCCTCCCAGTAACTGAAAGCGGGCTGATCAGCTGACCGCACATCGCACACCACGCCGCTAGGTGCCTTCCTCCAATAAGACCGCGGCACTCAGCACGAAGATCGTAGCAATGGAGTCAGACGTAAGTCATGCCGAACATTAAATAAGCTCTGAATTCCAACCCTTTTTTGAAAAATGCAAACTGCCACATCCAGACGACGCCATCTTGTAAAATCCAAATGTTGGAAAAAGTAATTAAAACATTGACAAAAATGAAGTTAAGTCATGGTGGAGGGCGGAGGGCGACCAAATCATGCACTGGCTATCACAGGCATAGGATGACCCCTTTTAAACGTATCCAACCAGTCTAGTGCCTGAGCAGGATCAGAAGTAGATTTTTCCCCATCAGGAAACACAATAGTCAGGACACAATTCCTGCTGAGAAAAGTCTTCAGAGAGAGCAGTTTAGCCAAGTCTTTGGCCCCCTTAAAAGATCTCCTCAAGAGTAAGACTTCCTTAGGATAGTCAGGATAAACAAAGACGGATTTACCTTTGTAGGAGGCATTCCCAATCAATCTTGCCGCTCTCATCAAGCTTTCTCTTGATCTTAGGTTCATAAAAGAAACCAAAATATGTCTAGCCTTGCTCCCCAGATGTTTACCAATCCTGAAGATATTATCAACGTCTTCACTCTTGATGGTATCACAATGAAAACAGTCTCTAAAAACCTGAAACACCAGGGAAGGCAGGTCTTCATCATCACCAGAGTCTTCCAAACCGACCAATCTGATATTTCTAGCCCTAATCCTCAGCTCCAAATCCAGGCGTTGATCTCTTTCTTTTTTCAAATCAGACTTCAGGCTCTTGTAGGCTTGGAAGCTACCAGCAATTTCAGAGCTCATTGATGTTGAAGATTTCTCCAGCTCTGTGACCCTGCTGTCTAGTTGTCCGTTTTTCAAATTGAGCTCAGCCATGGTCAGCTTAATCTCAGAAACATCTTGAGCCACCAGGAGGATGGTCTTGTAGACATCTGAAAGGCTGGGGGTATCCTCCATCTCAGGAACCTGCTTAGGTTTCTTTGAGGCAGGGTTTTCAACTTGTCGGGGAGAAGCTGGATCCCCCCCCACCCCCAGGGCAGTGGGGGGCCAGCAGCCATATCCTCACCAGCTATGGGAGGCCCCAACACCTCCCATATGGCCCCCAGAAATGCAACAGAGTTCCAAGCAGGCAGCAACATGTTTCAAACTGCTTTATTTCTAAGCACAGAAAAGAGAAAAAAGCCAAAGAAAAGCATCGTGAGTTCAGGCGCCGTCTCCCCCGGGGCTGTCTTGCAAGTAAGTTTTATAATCACACTGCAGGCTGACCTCACAAAATTGGATCAGCTCCCAGAAACCTATCTCCTCCCGTTATTGGCTGCAGAGTGGTGGGTTACATATGTAGCACTTATAGAGAGCCTGATAATTGGATATTTACCTCCTGCGTCAGTGGGTTGATTTAGCTGTGCCAGCCCCCATTACCTAATCCTAATCATGTTGCAACGTGACTTTGTTCCCATAACTTTTAGCTGGACAAGCAGTTCGCACCTGGTTCTGGCTTGTTACAAATTATGTTTCAATGTTGTGCGTGTCCTTGAGAAAATGTCTTTCTTTCCCAGAAAGAAAAAAAAAGCACACTGGGTTGCCGTGATTTACTCGCATTTGTGGATAATTAAAAAATGTCTGTCTGCAGAAAGTAGTTTTATCTTGAATTTGCGGCCTTGGCAAGTCGGACTTGTTTTGCGAGGAATGTTGATAAGGCTCCCGCAGCCAGTGTTCAGTGTTCAGTGAGTGAAATGAACTTAGCTGTAATTTTCCTGAAACATAGCTTTACACTGTGCATTTAGTCCATGTTAGTTCATATAGGCATTTGCAAGGCTTTAAACAGGGATTTTTGTGTTTGTAGATTCTGATATTGCAGCATTGATTCTAATGTAGCATAGAAGTTGCACTGTTGGTGAAGTGGGTGTGTTTCAGCATATTTGTCACCCATGGGTGCGCTGGGGCGCTTGGGGTGCGGGGGCATGGATTTGGTCTCCATTTTCCCTCTTCAGTCCCCCCTCTGGTCGACTTTGTCGACCACACCACCAAGCAACATTCACCTCCTTCCGGTCTGCATATCTTTGCCAATTCCTTGAAGTGTCCATAATTTTCTGCATTGTTGTTGATCAACAGTACATATAGGAGTGTTCCCCTTCTGTGTTCCACCACACTCACTCCCCTTCGTACTTCCTCTGATCACAGGGAGTGGCCACCTTTATTACTGCTGGAACCATGTTGCGCACCGCTATCTTAGTCCGGCTCTTCCTTTCACCATGTCTCTTATTTGCATTCCGATGTCTTCTTCTGTTGTTCTCTTGCAATGTATCTCTATCTTGCACAATGGTGCTGTGCTCGGTACTCGTCCTTCCGTTATCACCTTCAAGCAACCAGGCAGTCATGATGTCATCCATCACCATGCAAGCACTAGCTAGTTCTTTGCTTTCTCTTTTCAGATGCATTTTTTGCTGATCATTCTTTGGTATGCTGGTACTTCACCCACTCATCCTTCTGTCTCGCTCGAGAAGTAATTCCCCCCTCTTTTTACTTCTCTGTCTGTTTCTCTTCTTCCGTTGTTTTCCACCTTGGTGAATGTGTCACTCTTCACATCTTCCTTGGTCATCACCAACAAGGGCATGCTGATGCGCTCCAATGAACACTCTCCTCCCCAATTCAGTGGTAGTTTCTCTTGACCTTTGGATGCATGTGCTCAATAGTAGTCCATAAGCAGTGATGTTCCTGCTCTCATCTCGCAACTTCTCTCAACCTTCTTGCATCCAGCATGATTGTCCACTTCTTGTCACTGTTGTGCTGGTAACATAACGTTGGTACCTTAACAGTATACGTCCTTCTTCAGTGACCATCTTTGCTCTTTTCTCTCACTCTGTTAGGCACTTATCATATTTTTGTCTCTTATTATTTTATTTGTTCTTCTCTCCTTTTGTTTTTCTTTCTTCTTTTATTATTTATTTATTTATTTATTTTTTCAATCTCAATGTTGCTGTCTTCCCTTGCAATCTTCTTCGCACCTTGTCATACATGGGCGTCATGCTCTGCTGTAGTAATTTCTGTTGTAATCAATTCTCTTCCGGCATATGTTAAAGAACAGTCAGGACAGCTCTCTCCAGTGGTGTCCCTACCAATTTTGTACATGTGTGCATGTTGTTGGTCACTTCTGATATGTGTGTTATGTGTATGTTTTACTCCCCTTGTGTCTGCCTTTAACTCTCCTTAGTTTAGCAGCAGCTTTTCCTTACCCACTGACGACGTAACTGTTCCTGCTTAGGTTAGGGAATGTTAGCAGGGGATACAGCGGTAATGCTCATTATTACAAATAATTTTCAAAGTACCACCCCCATAATTTCGTTCATCATTAATAGTCCCATCGTGAAGGTAAAAGTCCTTATTTGCGTGCCCATAACCACTTACGCTGCTGGGTCCTTGCAGCTGATGAGATGATAAAGTTGCCCGCCTGAAAATCGCAAGAAAAGCGTTAATACGTTAGTACATGTTAGTAACATCAAGCTCCGCGAACTAAACAATCACTAAGGGCAAAATCAAACCTCCCCCTGGACATTTCGTGTTTTCAAAATTTCTCAATATGGGTAGGGAAAATCTTGGGCTGTTTTTTCAATGGAAGCAAGGAAATATACTTCAGGGAAACATGCTCTAAGGGGTCTGAGGTTCTTGATAGGGTGGGCAATTGAGTGGGGAATACTACACAATGTTTTAATCAGTAGGCCTCACAGTTTCTAATGGAAGATAACATTAAGGAAATTTCCTACACATTTCTAACATCATACATACGCAACAACCTGCATGTGCGGGGAAAAGAGAAGAAACAAAACAGTGTTACAGCTGTAGGTGCACAAAATGTAATATGAAACTCAATTAAACTTTGGAAATGCGTGTGTCAGTCCCTATTCTAGTTGCTAGTGTGCGTTGGACCATGGGATGGCCATGTTTCCCTAACTCGGGAGTGTTCGTGCTATTTTGTAGTTCATGAAAATCTCTTGCGTTGGCCCTGTTGATCGTTGCTCCCTCGTTGCCAGGGTGGCCACCGCTTTGTAGGGCTTGACGCCTTACACTTCTGACCAAGTCTGTCAGGAGGGGAAAATGTCCCACTGTAGTCCATAGCCATTGGGTGTTGGTTGTCCGTTGTCTTCAGGCCTGCCCTGGGTCCTTTGTATCTGGCGAGAAATGAAATGGAAGCGCTTGAGACCTGAGAATTTACATATTCTTCATTTTCTTGACCTAACCTCTCTGCACTACTCTCACATTATTCAGTGTCCTAGTGGGAGGAGCCAACGGTACACCTATGCACCATCCTGTCACCACCTGGTGGCGTTCAATGGCGGTCTGACTGTAAATTATTACACAATTCGGAATGTACCCAGAAAATGGGTAGGCACTTAATTTTTGTGAAGATACTCATTACACACTTGGATCATATATATGCAATTTGGGTGCTAGTGTACAAATGGGCCTTTGGATCTTTGTATTTACTGTGCTTTTGTTATAAGTTATTTATAGTGCGTGCCTTTGTCCCGTGGGGCATCAGGCACTGACAAGCTAAATAGGGAAACATCAGGGTGGTAAATTTGTCATATAGGGTGGCTGTGTTTCTAAATTAAGTGCACCATGTTACTTAGTTAAGATAATCGCAGGGTTTTAAAATCTTATTTTTTTTTATTTATTTATTTATTTTTTTTTTCTATGGCTCCTCTCACACTTCTCAGGGCGTGCCTCGCAGTGAACTGCAGGCACTTTAAGCTGGTACTAACTGCAGGCACTTTAAGCTGGTTCTAATGAAACCCGCTACCAATTTGCTCCCATTCTCTCTATCCCACCCCATGTCCACTTTTTAAAGCTTACCTACTCTGTTAATTACTCATTTAGTCTAGTATTTTATTACTCCACTACTGTAATTACTGTTACATTTAAACAATATATATTTCTAATTACGGTTACATTTAAACAATATATATTTCTCCCCCCAATATCTGCTCTCAAATTTTAATACAACCATTATGCTCCAGTTCGTGCAACAATGACCTCTTTCCCTATGTGTGTTGGCTAATGCATTTGTGCCAGTGTTATTCTCAAAAGCGCTAGTGGCAGTACCACTTGCACTGTTATTGTGTCGCCAAATTAATTCTGTTGGGAACATGGATCATCCACCCTTTACCCCTATTTCTCTCCTCCTGTGGTGAACTGTCAATGAAATGTAGTCCTCCCCCCTCAAGTGCACCTTCTTCCACCTTGTGTGTCTCATTTAATTGTTCTGTGTTAATCGTGTATTCATGAGCCCAGTCTCCTTGCTGAAAGATGTGTGCTCAAAATGTAGCTAAATGTACTCTCTTGTGATGCGCTATCATTATGCACCCCCCTCTGTACCGTGCACCCCCATTATTCTTAAACAATCTTCCTTACTTTCAACATGTGTATGTCTGGTGTTTAACAAGTTATGTATTTCTCTGTTAATAAGGTGGTCATATCCACATTGCTCATGATGTCACAAATGTCTCTTCCCTAATGCATGGCCTAATCGCCCCACTGTCACCCAGAAAAGAAAATGTTTTGATACCTATCACCACCCCTATGCAATTGTCCTCTACATTATTGAGTGTGCGTGAGTGTGTGTGTCGGCGCGCGTCTCGCCCGCTCTGTCGGTGAAGCGGAGCATGAGTGTGTGTGGCACAGTCAGTCAAATCAAGTTTGTCTTGGGCTGTCCTATTAGCGGTATAATGTCAATCTATGTCCTTTGAAAGATTTGTTCCCCATCAGGAAGACCCCACCTAGTCATGTAACCGGTACCATTGCTATTGTGTCAGTGTTCTGTATGGGTGCTGGCTGCTGTGCAGTGCCCCTGTGTTGTTATTCTAGTCAGTCCTGGGGTAGTGGTGCTGTCATTTGTTGTGTCTGTACATGTAGTGGTGACAGTACCTGCATTGGTGCTTGTGGTGTCTGCTGAAATGATCCCATCCTGCCCCATGTATCCTCCCCACATGGGCGGTTCATATTGTGGTGATTGTTGACACTGCTATTGTGATTCTTGTGCGTGTGTGTTGAAGCTGTTTTTAACTGCCCCTCCCATCACATGCTTAAATAATTTATTTTGTGCCTACTTGTCCTCATCTGCCTTTCTCTGCCCCTGTGTCATCAAATATTACACTCCCGGAGGTTCAGAAGGGTGAGTCCCCTTTTCCCTCTGCTCGTGTTTTTTCAACATCAGCTGACCCCTCGCATTTTCCTTTTCCTTCGTGCACACAGTTCAACTGTAGCCATGTGCTTTTAAAGCTATTCCCGTGTAAGTGCTGTGTATGTGTGTCCTTAGCGATTGCTGCACATGTGCTTTTAAAGCTATTCCCGTGTAAGTGCTGTGTATGTGTGTCCTTAGCGATTGCTGCACGCTTCTGGAGAAGCCGCCTATGAGCAGCCATGGTCTTTTTAATTTACCTTCAGTACTTTTGAATCTTTGCACACTATGTTTTACTGACTTATTTCAGCATGGAAGCTGTGTGCTACACAACAAGTGAAGGGGAGTCATTTCTGTATTGTGTGATACATTTTACCTCTATTCAATTCGAAAATTTCGGTAGTCCGCTGTTCAGGGAGCAAAAGTTAGAAGATAATTGAACATTTTTTCAACTTCTGTGAGCCTTCTTGGCTCCGCACCTTAGCCAGTGCACTCCACGTGCAATCCATCTTCACCAAACCATTGCCTTCTCCGGCACACTCCCACAATCTTGCGCATGTGTCTTCCACACACCGCCTCTTGGTCACCTATTCTCCAAATCCAAAACCACACCACTATCTCCTCACCATCAAAACTTTGTGTCCTTATACATCAATCTGAAGGTGACGTCACCAAACTAAAAACACAATGCAAATGAAAAGACAAATGTGCATACACAGAAAAATAACCCATTTCTCCCAACCCCACAAAAAATCCCAAAATAAAACCCCACAATCCCCACAGCTGTCTTCCTGTCTCAACTGGAACAAGGTAAACCACAATAAACTCTTATAATTGAACTGCACACACCGCGTCGCCTAGTGCATGATACGCTCCTCACCAGGGGACCTTAACCAGCCAACTATCTTCCGCACTTCGGGAACAATCTAGCTACCTCCTGCGGGAAAACATCATCCACTCACTGAACTAAAACGCTCAATTAGCAGGGAACCTCATCTACTCATTGATCTATAACGTCAATTCATAGGAAATCCAGACCCCGTACATGAAATCACCATCCAGACCAATCAGCGCGGCAATCCTGTTCTAGACCAATCAGCGCGGCACTCCTGTTCTAGACCAATCAGCGCGGCACTCCTGTTCTATGTGTAGGGAGTCACTACCCCACCCAATATGCTCAAAAACACAAGAAGGGACCACTGCCACCACCCCAGTCCCAACTACAATTCACGTGCCGATCAATACCAATGCGCTGAATTTTGTGACAATGTACAATCACCCACCACCCAATTTACAATCCCTCCCTAAAAACAAAAAAAAAAAAAAAATTAAAAAAAAACACTTTAACATTTCTACTTTAAACATTTCCCCCCCTCAGAGCCCATGTTGCTTGTTTACTTACATTTTCCTATGCTGCACTGGCAATTGCACCACTGCTGGACACTCCCTCAATGCGCTTCACCGGACCCCTTCTCCTGCAGGGCTCTCACCTGCCCTCAAGCGGGGTATTTCCAAGTGGCCCCCGAAGCCTTTAGCCGGTTACGCGTTTTTCCGGTGGTCTTCAGGTGCAGGCGAGGGTCTCACAGCTTCCTTGAGTCGGCGGCAGGGAGCTCAGTCCATCACAGGGCTTGCGCAGGCAGAGCTCAATTACCCATGTTACAATGAGCAATGAGCCTCACAGAGGGCACCAACTTGTCGGGGAGAAGCTGGATCCCCCCCCACCCCCAGGGCAGTGGGGGGCCAGCAGCCATATCCTCACCAGCTATGGGAGGCCCCAACACCTCCCATATGGCCCCCAGAAATGCAACAGAGTTCCAAGCAGGCAGCAACATGTTTCAAACTGCTTTATTTCTAAGCACAGAAAAGAGAAAAAAGCCAAAGAAAAGCATCGTGAGTTCAGGCGCCGTCTCCCCCGGGGCTGTCTTGCAAGTAAGTTTTATAATCACACTGCAGGCTGACCTCACAAAATTGGATCAGCTCCCAGAAACCTATCTCCTCCCGTTATTGGCTGCAGAGTGGTGGGTTACATATGTAGCACTTATAGAGAGCCTGATAATTGGATATTTACCTCCTGCGTCAGTGGGTTGATTTAGCTGTGCCAGCCCCCATTACCTAATCCTAATCATGTTGCAACGTGACTTTGTTCCCATAACTTTTAGCTGGACAAGCAGTTCGCACCTGGTTCTGGCTTGTTACAAATTATGTTTCAATGTTGTGCGTGTCCTTGAGAAAATGTCTTTCTTTCCCAGAAAGAAAAAAAAAGCACACTGGGTTGCCGTGATTTACTCGCATTTGTGGATAATTAAAAAATGTCTGTCTGCAGAAAGTAGTTTTATCTTGAATTTGCGGCCTTGGCAAGTCGGACTTGTTTTGCGAGGAATGTTGATAAGGCTCCCGCAGCCAGTGTTCAGTGTTCAGTGAGTGAAATGAACTTAGCTGTAATTTTCCTGAAACATAGCTTTACACTGTGCATTTAGTCCATGTTAGTTCATATAGGCATTTGCAAGGCTTTAAACAGGGATTTTTGTGTTTGTAGATTCTGATATTGCAGCATTGATTCTAATGTAGCATAGAAGTTGCACTGTTGGTGAAGTGGGTGTGTTTCAGCATATTTGTCACCCATGGGTGCGCTGGGGCGCTTGGGGTGCGGGGGCATGGATTTGGTCTCCATTTTCCCTCTTCAAGCTTCACCAATCTTTTTCTTAGAACTCATTTATAATTTCTTTATAAATATCTTCAGGGAGAGGTCCAGAGCAGTTGAGTTAAGCTGCTACTCCGCTGCCATCCATTCTAGAATCCCCGCATGGCATTTTGTATTATGCAAAGTTCGCCGGCACAGTGCAAAGTAGGAAAGACCACTGGCGTAACAGGGGCCCTGCAGCCCCGTGGTGCGGGGGCCCCACCAGCACATGTCCTAGGAGGGGGCCCCACAGGAGAAAAACAAATATATATATTTTTTTTTAAAAAACGTTTTTTTTCTTTTTGAATTCAGTCTTCATTCATAAAGAAATTATTTCTGTAACAGAAATAATTTCTTTCTGAAGGCAGAGTGACTACAAATAGAACATTTCTTTTTGAAGTCCGAGAGCTCTGCCCTCCCCATGGAATGGAAGACGCTAGGCTCGAGGCCTCCATGTCATGGGGTGGAGGGAGCCCTATGACTTCAAAAAGAAATAGTTTATTTTTGAAGTCACTCTGCCTTCACAAAGAAATTATTTCCGTTACGGTTTGGTCCTTAACGGAAACAAATTCTTTATGAAGTCAGAGGGCCTCATTACGGGTTTGGCGGTAACCGTGCCGGTGCAACCGGCAGGTTGCCACCGGACCCATAATGATTTACTGGTGCCCAACTTCCCGGTAACACCAGGGGATTACAACCCCGGCGGTCCGGGAAGTCAGGCGCCGGCAAATGTTAAGTCCCAATGGGAATGGGGACCATGGAAGCACCGGCACCGTTAATAATGGTGCCGGTGCTTCCTTGAAAACTCTGCGGGTGGGTGCCATTATGCCCGACAGGTCTGACCTGCCGGGTTGGACGGCAACTGCCCGCAGAGCTGTAATATGCCGGTAAGCTTACCAGCACTGTTGTTTCCAAACTGGCATATTTGTAATGAGGCCCAATTTCATTTTTAAGTATTATGGTTCCCTTTAACCCCATGATGTGTGCATGTGTGAGTGTATGGTGAACTGGTGCACACTTAAAAGTATAGGGGGCTGCCTGTGTGAGTGTATGGTGAAAGGGTGCACACTTAAATGTACGGGTGGCTGCCTGGGTGTGAATGTATGGTGAAAGGGTGCACACTTAAATGTATGGATGGCTGCCTGGGTGTGCCTGTATGGTGAAATAATGCACACTTAAATGTATGGATGGCTGCGTGTGCGTGTGTGTATATGGTGATTGGTGTGTGTGCTTGCGTTCAGGGGCACAACAAAACCTGCATTTCGGGGGGCTAACCCTTCAAATTTTGGGAGAGGCGCTAACTTCATGGGCGGTGGGGGAGTGGCAAACTTATTTGTTTGGGGGCATCTAATTTCTTTACTCATTTTAATGAGACTATTCTAGTGCAGCTTCAATGTTACAAGCAGTTAACTCTCTCCTTTAAGGTTGAAAGCAACCACTTATGGACTGCTGTGAGAATGAGTGGTCTCCTGTTCCGTGTCTACCCTTCAAATCACTCCCCTGGAATGCAAGTATTAAACACACATCACGATTTCAATTGCATAAAACATTTGGCATTTGAAAGCATGTACTAACAATGAAATGCTTTATGTTAGTATTAGCTGGGCTCTTGTTAACAGCGAAACCCAGGTGCCATTTAACATCTGTGCCCTGTTCTGTCTTGCAACTGCTCTAAAGGTCAGCCAGGTCGAATTAAACATAGCCCAACGTTTCAGGGGGAGTGCTGAATCCCAGTCAACTCAATGGCGTTGCACCAATACTTGTGTTTAATGTCTTGATTACTCATTACTCCTAGCCCTATTCTTCCTCGTCCCAGTGTGTATGAGAAAGTACTTGTGTATAAGGCACTCTGCCAAATACACAAGTACTGGGATGAGGTAGAGGTACATGGAGGTAATGCCTGATTTAGCTACCTGTACTCTTCTTTACTCCTAGTGCCACTCTTCCTCATAAAGAGCCTCATAAGTAAGCACTGGGACAAGGAAGAGTGACATGGAGGTAATTCTGGGCCAAGGAGCTGATTTTGGAGGTTGGGGTAGTGGTGGTAGGGACAGCGGATGTGTGGGGGCAGGACTGTGCAACAAATCATAATGCTGTCCATGTCCAGGCTAAGCAGGCATGATATGTGGTATTAGTGGCTAGAGAGACATTTTGGTGCGGCCAGTCTAGTCATTCCTCAGTTTGGTATGACTTTTTTTTTAACTGGGCATTTGTGATAAAGCAGTCCTGCTAAGTGAATTACCATTTGGGTGTTGCCAGTCTAGCTGTTTCTTACTGTGGCATTGCATATTTTTCGGGGCATCTGTGATCAAATGATATGATATGTCATTTATAACACGCCGGTATACACATGTTTCTAGGCGCGACAAGAAAAGGGAGGGAAGATAGAGGGAGGACAAGACAAACGATCTTACTAAGCCTTGTGTCATTCATATTGTGCAAGTGCGAGAACAAGTGCAAGGGGAAAGGGAGAGGGGAAGTGCCAGGGAGAGGGGAGGAAAAACAGGGCATCAATGTTCGGAGTAAGTGCAGCCAGGGCAGCGTGGCTCTGGGTATTGCAAGGTGAACAAGGGACTGTAGGGTTACAGTTACAGCCCCTAAGTGCTTGGTAGGCCCAGAGGCAGTGCAAGGGTGACTGATCAAGAAATAGTCTGGACTCAGTGAGACTCTGAGAGGAGCCAAGCAACCAGTCGGTACAGCAGACAGGTAGGTCAGGTAGGCCAGCAGGGGAGGGAGAGAGAGAAAGCAGAGGAGAAGAGGAATGTTTTGAGCTGCTGCCGGAACTTCAGGTGCTCCAGCTCAAGTTTGAGAGGGGCAGTGAGGCTATTCCAGATGGAGGCACCTGCAGAGGAGAGAGATATACCCCCACTTTCTGCCTGGACAAGTGTCTAACCCTTTCAGAGTTGTAGGTAGCTGAGCGAAGGGGATGAGAAGGAAGATATTTTGGAAGAGAGAATTGGATGTAGTGCGGCCCCAGGCCCAGAAAGCCTTGTGGACAATGCAAAGGGTGTTGAACTTGATCCTTGCAGCAACTGGGAGCCAGTGGAGAGATTTCAGGGCTGGAGAGATAAGATCCCTGGGCTTGAGGCCAATGATAAGTCTTGCAGTCCTGTTCTGGATTAGTTGCAGAGGGTAGAGAGTAGAGGAAGGCAGATTGAGAAAGAGGCTGTTGCAGTAGTCCAGCCTAGAGAGAACCAGGGCTCTGGAGACCATGAGCTTCTGGGGGAAAGTAAGAAAGGGAAGAGTTCCTTTGAGGAAGAGCAGCTGGTAGTGGGACTTCTTGGGGTTTTCCTAGATGTGAGGAGAGAAAGAGAAAGAGAGAGTGGATTCAAAGATGACACCAAGGATGTTTGCCACACAGGAAGGGCCCAAGGCAGGCAGCCATAGTGAGAGAGGGAAAGCAGGGTCAGGAGTCCAAATGAGAAGGATCGCCATCTTACTGACATTAAGGCAGAGATCGTTGGAGGCACACCAATCCTGAATCGCGAATAGACAGTCATGAATGAGCGAGAGAGTAGAGGAATCTGAGGGGAGCCTGAAGGAAAGCGGAGTGTCAACCGCATAACACTGAAAGTTAGAGAAGAAGGTAGAATTCAGGTGGGCCAAAGGGGCCAAGTAGAGGTTGAAAAACCATGGTGAGAGGATGGAGCAGAGAGAAAGGGACCAAGTTGGTCCTGCGAGGAGCTGTCCAAGAGGAAGGAGGTCAGCCACTCAAGGGCCTGATCTGTGATGCCCAGGTTCTCATGGAGTCGATTGATCAGGATTGATCAGGATGGCGTGGTTGACCGTGTCGAAAGCAGAGGAAAGATCAAGGAGGATGAGAACAGAAGGAATGCTGGAATCAAGGTTAGAGAGCAGATCTTTACAGATGTTCAGGAGAGCAGTTTCCGTGCTTCTGGCAGCTCTGAAGCCAGACTGAAGGTCATGGAGACAACCAACAGATTCTGTGTGGAGTGTAAGCTGGGAGATGGCCAGCTTTTCCAAGAGTTTGCCCAGGAACGGGGTGATGGAGATTGGGCAATAGTTTGCCGGGCAGGCAGGATCGGCAGATGGCTTCTTCAGGAGCGGGTGCATTAGTGAGTGCTTAACGGGAACATTCCAGTGGCAAAAGAATGATTACAGAAATCAGCCAAGGCTGGAGCGAGGGTGTCAATATGGTCCTTGATGGTTTTGGAGGAGCAGGGGAGCACCTGTTTGGATGCCACTATAATAGATCAGACATGTCTAGAAACCTTGTCAGGTGTTGTCAGAGAGAAAGAGGAGAAAGGAGGAAGAGAGGTAGAGATGGCCAAAGGGGGGCCGAGAGAGGAAGAGGAAGAGGAGATGAAGGACAGGAGTTTTAGCAGAGAAGTGAGATGACAGAGCCATACAGAGGGCCTGGGAGGGAACAGGAGAGGTAAAGACTGCAACAGGATTGACCAGTTCCTTGCAGATTTTAAAGAGTTTGGCCATGTTTTTAGAGGCCACAGGCTTGAATGTGTGTTATCTTCTTGATGAGCGTTAATGCTTCCACTGACATTTTTGCGCAACCAGTCTAGGTATGTCTAAATGTGGCCTGGCATGCTTTACTGTAACGATATTACGTGTCTACACTGGTCTACATTGTGTAGCAAGTTGGACATGTTTTCATTGTGGCATGGCATTTTTAATAGCAAAGTATTAATGTTCCTGTGCACTGTTGGTGACTTGCATCTATTGGATTGGTGTTACCCTACAGAACAATTGCAAACAGTCTGGCTTTTTAGGCAATTTTTCTCAAAAAGTGTTCTGTATATTGCATTAAAACACATATTTGTATCTTTCTCCTAGTGAAGTGTGTGGCATATCCCTTCAGCAGCACGTTTGTGCGTATTTCGCAAGCATGATAATCTATGCCCAGAGTTTGGCACAACCAGTGATTTGTTGCTGAGTTGGGGGGGCCCCCTCAGCATGGATCGCAGAGTGGCCCCCACATTTTGTGTTACACCACTGGGAAAGACCTGTGCAAAATCCAATCCATGAATCAGAAATTAGTTTTCAGTGCTTAGCAAAGTGTACTTTTTTTGCACACAGTGTACTTTTTTTGCACAAAGTGACTTTGTGCCATACTAAGTATTTGTAAATTAGGCCCAATATCTTCCCTGGGAAACATCGACTTCCTCTTTTTGTAATTTCTTCACAGAGGTAACTATATGTTTCTTAGAGAAAGTTTCAAATATGTTAGGTACAAAAAACAGTACCAATTATCTTAGCCTCTTTATTACCTACCATATTAGTTGCCGGTCTGCTGGTCGAATCTTCGTCTTGTACCGTATCTGAAACATTCACCTCAGGTAATACGATCTGTCCTTTCCTTTTGAAACAACCTGACAGTTTAGATTTCGTATGCCGCTTGTATTTGCTATGGCCTGCTATTTTAGTGCATTTATTTTTTAGAGCTGAGATGGCCTGACTCCACTACATGAGTGAAAACTGAAGCACTATTCACAATGCAAGCAGACGCATTCTGAGCAAAACTGAATGGATAACATTGATGTTTCAAAAGGATCTCCTGTAACATTATCAGTTTCACCATCAGTGGAGTGTGATAAGTGTACCGGGTTACTTTCTTATTTGCAAGTAAAGTTCCTAATTTCCATGCAAATAACCAAGTTTACCAATGGAGTATGAATTAGATTTCACTTCTTCCACAATGTCCAGAAAGCAGAGGATGCCTTACCTCAGTGAGAAGTTGCAGAACATGAAAGGCAGGCTCAGTAGATATGTGGAGAATGGTGGTGATGCCCACTGCCATGAGGGCGGGGTTGGGGGAGTGAGAGGAGTTAAGAGTAAATAACCCTTTCTCCGTTTGCTTGTGGTATTGTCATGTGTGCCCAGGAATACAATAGCAATAACACTTGGGGAGAGAGAAAACAAATTGGGGTTTTGGAATTTATGTTAAGCGATATTCAATCAACACTACAGCTAAGTCAATGCCTAGTCTGGGATGCTGAGGAAAACCCTTATTGATGTATTTTTATGTCCAGTTCAGTACTCTGGATGACAACCCTTGTATAACACCCCCCTCTTAGAATCCCCCTGACCCCACTGAGCCAAGAAGTAGGTTTGTTTTGCAAATTAAAAGGTTTATTTGAAAAATTAACAAGATATATATCTATCACACTTTTATAATAAATTAATATTGGATATCACACTTAAAATATGACAGTGATCAACAATGGATAACATTCTACTGGTAAACTGATTTGGGTTACTTATAAGTAGTACAGAGGATGAGGTAGCTGAAAATGCTTGATGGTTTCAAGGAAATGCAAGGTGGAATAAATGCAGTACAGAAAATAAACTTATATGGTTTCTCAAGAGATAATATGTTCACTTTTCCCCTGGTGGCAATTCACCCCCCCGTATATGCAATGCAAGGAGATGGAAGTAACACACACAGTCTTCAGGAATACAATCAAATACAATACGGAATTCAGTTCACCCCCAGCAAGCATAGAGGAAACAGGTAGAAGTTTGAAACACAGGCCCAAAGTGCTTTTAAATGTGATGGCAATGGATGGGAAGAGGTGCTAACTGATTTTAATTCCCTCTAGGAATTCAGGGTGAGTGAGAGATGCTTGTTGGTATTAGTTCAGGGTCACTTTAGCAATGCTCTATTAGTAATTACCAGGTTGCAAACGGATTTTAACAAAGGAAAGAATGGAGCTGCTATTTTGACAAGTGGAGAAATTGAGCCAAATCGCGGTAAATTTCGCGAGTGCGTAAATCGCGATTGCAGAAAAAGTATAGGTTCGTTGGAAAGCCTAGTATAACAGCTTTAAAATTAAAGTTAAACCACGTTCCTAGGATAAACGGTTCCGGAGATACAGACAATTTAATAAAGGTAGATTTTCGGATTTAAAGTAAAACTCAAAATGACAGGTGACAGTTTGCAGCTGCAGAATTGACAGGTGACAGTTGTGCAGCTTTAAAAATGACAGGTGACACGATTTCTAGGAGGCAGTTCTACTTAGGTTAAAATAGCTTGAATTAGATTATTTTAACTAAGAGATTGGTTCTGCACAGTTCTGCTAGGTACTCACAATATAAATTTGAAATAGGCCTCGTCACGGATCTGGTCAACACGTCCGGCGGCGGTTCTGTCTGCTCGGCGGGTCAATCAGGCACCGGTTCTGCTCACAGCGATCCGGATCTCTGGTTCTGCTCACAGCGGTCTGGGTCAGCTCTGCTCTGCTGGTCTAGCCTCTCTGGATACAGCGGCCTCTGATTCTGGATACTGCTCTGCTTTCCGGTCCGGATCAAGTGGATTCTGGATGTAACACTGCTTTCTGGGTACTGGCAAAAGTTCTTGGCAAAAGAATTCAGACAGCTCGCCCAGCTGTGGAATAGTTTGCAAATGCTTTTAAGGATGCTGAGGCCTGCTGAGAAGAGTTCTCAGTTTGTGGGTTTAGGCCCTTGCTTTAAGTTCTGAAGTAAATTTCTGGTCTCTGAAGATTGATGGATGTGAAGTCTGGAGTCTCCCGGCAGAGCGTCCCGCAGAAAATGGAATTGAATGTCTCTACCTGTCCTAGCAGTCTCTTTTTATGTGTTTTAAAAAGTGGGTGGAGAGGCTAGCATCACTAAGCCTGCCCCTCTCTTGATTTGATAGGTCAATAGATTCTTTGGTCCCTGATTTGGGAAGGGATAGTGTGTCAGAGTGATATCATTTTTATGACCTGCAGAAATGACACTCCCCTGGTCAATGTGCACACAAATCTATTCCTGATCCAAATACATATTTCCCAGGTACACAGTTGTTTGACATCACATACACACATCATATATTACTAAAGATAGTCCCTTTCCCGACTCTGGCGTTTCTAGGAGCTTGCATTCAAAAATGGCAACTTATTTTCGATTTTAGTGGGTTTTGCAACATGGGAATTTCATCAAAAATTATACAAAGGTACATTTCCCTTCTACATATATCCCAGTAACTTTCCATGTCTCTAGCTTAAATACAGTGTCTACAATATTCATAATTAGCAGGGTTTTGCCCCAGAACATGGTACAAATTGGAGTTTGGACTCAAATCGTGAGGGCATTTTCCATACTAAGACTCTCAAAGTTGTACATTCCTGTCATTTGGTTACAATAAGTTATCACTGTTTCTATAAAATATATATTTGTTGCAATTCAACTCCCCAAAGTGTTTGGGTCCGCTTCCAGAAGTCTAGGTGGGTCAGTGATCACATGTCTCTCCTTGGTGGCAGAGGGCTGTTGACAGGAAACACTCAAAATTAACGTACCCCATTCAACTGAAAGGGGCTATTGTCTCTCTCCTCCAGGCTGAAGGGGAAACCCCCTCCCTCTCACTCAGAAGGGCCATGTGATATCCTGCCTCCTGTTGTGAGTGTCTGAGGTGTTAAGAGTTCTCAGCCTCTTGGCCTCTGGGAACAGCAGGTGGCTAAGATTTTCAATTAACCAACACGCTTTGAAGTCCCTGCCCCTCTTGCAACTCCTAAATACAGTTTCCCTGTCAGAGTTTAGACTGCTAGCGCCGCCTTGGGGAATTTGTCGGTACTGCATCCATTTTTGAGTTGTCTTGAATTACTGCATTTCAATAGAGTGGTCTTTTGCTTGATAGAATAGGACCCTTGCTTAACATTGTTTTGATGGCAGCCTTACAGTAAAGTGGTGATGTGGAACCCCCACAAGAAGGTTGTATCTTTGGAGTGGTCTCGTGCCAACTGCGCAGTTCTCCTGGACTCTGGCATGAATGTGGGCGGCGACAGCTCATCCCCACATCCACCCAGTCTATTGATTTAGCTTGTTCTGGGATAGAATAATGGGCGGCGAGAGCTCATCCCCACATCTACCCAGTCTATTGATTTAGTTTGTTCTGGGATAGAATAATGGGCGGCGACAGCTCATCCCCACATCTACCCAGTCTATTGATTCAACATGGGTCAAAACCCTTGACATTTAGCAACTAAACCTATATTGTGATGGAGGGTGAAGTGAAAATGCTTGCCCACATGGTTGGAATAAGGAGAATTATGTTGGTGCCAACTATGCTCTAGATTTCTATAAAAAATGGTGTACAGGATAACCTCTGCATATTCTATATACTGTTTAATCTCAGGAATGCTAACATGATAATGGAATGTACACTGTTACAAATATGGTGAGACTTTTCTGCAGTGGGCTTTGGGTCAGTGTGGTACTTCCAATACAGTTACGAAAACTTGTGCTGTCTTAATGCAGTGTTAATGGATATTGCTTGTTTATTTTATTTATTGGATATTTGTAAGGCACCTTTTCAACAAGTACACCACAAGACAACAAAAGAAGGAGAGTAAAACAAAGGAGAAAGATACAATAACAGTCCTACTAGGCGTTGTGACATTCAAATCCTGCAAGTGCATATACGAAATGCAAGGGAAGGGGCAAGTGGGAAGTGCAGTTAAGTGCATTAAGTGCTAAGGTGGGAAGGGTGAAGGGGTGAAGTGTAGGGTTAACGGGGAGGCCCAAGAGCATGTGCCATGGATAGCAATTAAAGCACAGGGCAAGGGGCGGACTGGGGGGTCGGTGCCTGGGACCCTGCTCAACTCAGTGGTAAGGAGTTAGCAGGAGAGGTGGGTAGAGAAGGAGGGGGAGAAAAGGAGGGTCTTGATGAGCTTCCGGAACATAAGGAAATCTGGCTCAAGCCTGAGAGGGGCAGGCAGACCATTCCAGAGGGAGGCTCTTGTGGAGAATAGACATCTACCCCCCACTCTTTGGAGTTGAAGCAAGCAGACCGAAGGGCTCTGGCATGGAGGTGTTTAGAGAGCAAGAGTTGGATGAAGCTCAGTTCCAGGCCCCTGAACGCCTTGTGGATGATGCAGAGGGTCTTGAATTTGATCCTAGCTGCAACCGGGAGCCAGTGGAGGGAAATTAGTGCTGGAGAGATGTGGTCCCTGGGCTTAAGGCCAACAATAAATCTTGCAGTCATATTCTGGATTAGTTGAAGGGCACACAGGGAGGATGAAGGAAGATTGAGGAAGAGGATGTTACAGTAGTCAAGCATAGAAAGGACCAGAGCTCTGGACACATTGAGTTTTTGAGGGAAGGGAAAGAAAGGGAGAATACCTTTGTGGAAGTGCTGATGATAGTGGGCCTTCTTGGCAAGGTCTGTGATATGAGGAGAGAAGGAGAGAGAGGAATCAAAGGTGACCCCAAGGTTTTTAGCCTCGGAGGAGAAAGAAGTCAGGGGCCCCTAGTGAGCAGCCAGAGGGAGAGAGGGAAGGAGGGACCTGGGGTCCCAATGGAAAGGATCTCAGTCTAACTGACTTTAAGGCAGTGATCATTGGCAGCACACCAAGACTGAATGGCAGTCAGACAGGGATGAGAGAGGAGGAGGTGGAGGAAGGAGAGGGAAGCTTGAAGGGGAGCTGCATGTCATCTGCATAGCACTAGAAATGAGGAGAGAAGTAAGAGATTAGATGGGCCAAAGGGGCTAGGTAGAAATTGAGATCCAGGTGGGACAGACAGGGGTAAGTGGTCAGACCAGGAGAGAGGAGTAGTGTGAAAGTTGGAGACAGAAATATCTGAGGAGATGAGAGCATCCAAGGTGTTTCCGGCAGAATGTTTCGGACCTGAGGGATGAATGGTGAGGGAAAGAACATCGCAGAGGCTATGGAAGCTTCTGGTGGCCACCCTGGAAGAGTCCAGGTAAATATTGAAGTCATCAAAGAGGAGAAGTTTGGAGATAGAAGAAAGAAGGGACGAAGTGAGGTCAGACCACTCAGAGAGGAAGAGGGCGACTGGAGCAGGGGTCCTGTAGATGGTGGCAGGAGTCAATGAAAGGGTAGGAGAGACGCCAAGCCTACAGACAAGGCATTCAGTGGAGGAGTATGACTGAGTGGGGATGATAGTGGCAGGAATCCAGTCAGGGAAGATCAGGGAAGAGCATGGCTGCTCTGCCTCCAGTCTGGTTAGGCCCAGGCTTGGAGAGGATCTTGTAACCCTCAGACAGGAGTATGTCAAGAGCAGTGACAGAGCTGGCAGTGAACCACATCTCATTGAGGGTGAGAAGATTGAGGTCAAAATCTTCCATGAGTAGACAGATATCAGAAGGGTGTTTGACTGCAGAGCGAGAGTTGAGGTTTGCAAGATAGACCTGGTTACCTCCTTTGAAGGTCTTCTGAGGGGGGTAAGGGCAGATGGTATGCCCATCGGAGCTGGATGAGGGGAAGGGGTGGGCATGAGTGGACTTTTTATGTGAGAAGAGGTCAGGGCTTGAATGAGGCACCATGACCAATTTGTACGAGGGTAAGCGGGTGAAGGAAAGCCATGGAAAAAGCCTGGCAAAGACAAAAAGTCTAACCTTCTAAATTTAGAGGGATCATTGTTTTGAAAGCTTCAAATGTTTATCTTATACATTTGCAAAGCTGGACTTATTGTTTTTCCAAGGCTATTGTTTATGTTTTTTTTATTTTGAAGAGAATTTCCAAAGCTTTCACGCCATACTGACTGCTGCATTGCCAATCTTGCGGTTTGCACTGAAACCTTATTATGGTATGGATGTCAAGAATACCTGTTTCTTAACTTAGTCACTGATGTTTTCATGCACACAAGAAAAGCCACAATTGCTTTCCCAAAATTGATGCACACTAAGATGCATCCTCCCAACAACTATGTAAATAAATTACAGATGTTTGCACTAAACACAAATCTGTAAGTAAATATGTTCTCCTATAACATGCATCACAGTTGGGACCGAAGTCTCTCTACAGAAAGAAAGAAGAGCTCTTCTAAATGAATTAAGCTCTCACAAGCAAATCCGAAAATGTTGTAAACTGAGGAATTGTTGATGAAATCAGCCAATAGCATAACCCTTTAATGCAGACGTCCAAAACCAATTTAATAATTTGACTGAGTACAAAATACAAATTTCAGCAACACATTAAAACACCTTCATACAACAACCACATACATATAGCTTAAAAATAGAATCTACAAGCCTATTCATGGTACATCAAACATGTTTAGATCGATTTCTGAACTCTGTCCTGGAGGGGCAGAGGTTTAGAAGGCAAGCCTAGTTTCTTGGAACAGGGTAACCTCTGGACAAGCCAGACCAATCAGGGATGCGATGGCGTCGGTCAAGACTAGGTCTCAAGAGGGGTGAGGGTGACTGAAAGCCCGCAATGAGCACACAAAGCAAGGATGCTTACAAATGACTCCAGACAGGTGTTATATTAAAAATATAGACACATTTATTACAAGACCTTTGTAACATCGACCAAAGTAAAGAATCACGGTAAAACTCCAATAAACCAACACATCACAAGTAATACAATATGTATACAAGACCAAGGGGTCTAAGGAATTAGAAGCACGAAATATGCAGACCACCTAGATGGGGAGGAAAACAGGCAGTGCAAGTAATCGTTAGACCCAGTTCGACATCAGAGGCCACCTAACTAAAGGAAGTCCGAGCACTACGAAGAGTGGAGCCTTGTGCTCAAAAGTACCTGCCAACGGGCAAAGGGCAGTCTCTTCAGGGAAATCAGGCAGTTCAGAGAGGTGAACAAAACGATGATGAACAGATCCCCGCTGCTCAAGCGCGGCCTCCACTTGTGGGCAGAAGCAGGACACGAGTGCAAAAAAGGGTTTTTGTTTACGACAGCGGTGGAGAGCCACAGGCTCCTGTGGGAGGGCGACCAGTTAGGGCATTGACTACTCACCGGTCCCTGATGCAGGCAGACCCAGTCTTCTCCGGTTCCGTTTCGGTACTGGCAGGTTCAGATGCGATTAGCAGGATGTCTCAACGCCGTGTAGATTCCGCGACAGCAGGAGTCAGGGTCGAGGGTGTCCCAAAAGCAGCGAACACGCACAGATTGTTACCACAGCAGGGCAACTCAGCAACCGCGTGTATTCCGGTCCCAAAGCACACGTCTCACTTCAGACCTGGGAACGCCAAGTGTACGCCAAGTGTACGAATCGTGAGAGTGCGGCGGTGACAGAGCAAGGTTACTGTGTAGGCTGGTCAGTGCACTGGATGGCCCAGGGACGCTTCCGAAGGTTACGTACAGGATTTGGTGAAGGTGCTGAGAACAGTTGTTCCCACTATTCTGAAGGGTCGAAGGGCCTTTGCAGACCTTCTCATTCGATCAGAGGCCAAGTGGTCTCACAGGACCACAGCAGTACAGGGTGCCAAACCTTCAGCGGGTCACCAGCGATTCCTCGACTCAGCTTCTTAGTTACAGTATACTTGGCTCCTTACCCTTTGTTCATGAGAATTTAGGAGATCGACACGGTAGTGGGGTTTTCAACCTCCTCTCGCCAAAACGGAGAGGGCCCAATGGGAGATCCGCTCACAAACACTCACACCATACGTGGACCTATCACAGACATGGTGGTCCCAGGCATTCAGGACACTCTAAACTCTCTAGCACCCAGGATGTGTATTGGGAACAGATATCCCAGCCCACATCCTGGAGGCACACACAAGGCATCCAGAAGCCTGCGAAAGCGTTGTGTTTCGCGGGAAAGTGCATGACCAAATAAGGACTGCCCCGGCTCGGCTCGACCTGGGGGAAGGTGAAGGGGCAAGACAGTCAGCAGACACGAAAAAGAACCTCGTGGCATGGCCATTTTGGAGGCCAGGCCACCCATTTGGGCCAAACGCGGGAAGAGCGGTTAACATGGCAAAAAGGGGTTCAAAACACAAAGAAACGATAGCTGCCACCAGACCCGTCCGTGACACACTTGATCATTTCATGATAAGTCCAGCAAGAGTTTCTAGGGCCTTTGAAATGACTAGAGACCCAAGAGCGCGGTAATGTAAGTTACGGTGTACTCTTGTTTCATGTTGCTCAAAAGCTACAACATGAGGAAAGGACTAAGGGAAACCAAAGTCTCCCGGTACTGACGGTCTTAAGGGCATATCAGTTTCCCCGTAAGAATTGAGCGAAAGCCCATAGGAGTGTGGCGGAAGGCTGCACTTCTCTGGCAAAGTCTAGATCAGGGTGTAAAACAACAGCAAATAGTTTGGGGGTTGCCACATGGAAGGAAAATTACCTACAATTATGAAATCTTTCATAACACTTGCCCCTCCCAGACTAAGGACAGGGGGAACTAATCCACCCCTGGATGAGTTTCTTGTTCAGGTCGGTTAAACATTCTGGACAACCCATAAGCATTGCTATGTTGGACACCTGGCCTATGCTCAATAGTGAAGTCAAAGCCTTTGCCTACTTATGGACCACCTAAGCAACTTTGGATTCTCTCCCTTCATGTTCATTAGCCACTTTAAGGGCTTATGGTCAGTTTGCACAGTGAAGTGGGTCCCATAGAGGTAGGGCCTAAGCTTCCGTAGGGCCCACACAACAGAGAAACATTATGTTTCTACTGTGGACCATCCGAGCTCTCTGTCCTTAAGCTAGCGACTAATGAAACCAATAGGGTGTTCCTTACCCTTCTCATCTACTTGTGATAGTACAGCTCCTATCCCATTGTCAGAGGCATCTGTCTGCACAATAAAAGGTCTTTGGTAATCAGGGGCCCTGAGAACAGGGGCCTGGCACAAGGAGTCTTTTAAGCCATTGAAGGCCTTCTCACACTCGTCAGTCCAAGTTACCTTCTTGGGTTTCTTCGGAGTGGTGAGAGCAGTCAGAGGGGCAGCTATGGTACCATAGTCTGCCATGAAGTTGCAGTAATACCCAGTGAGTCCTAAGAAGGCTCTCACTGGGTCTGTGTAGTGGGGTGGGCCAGTCTTGTACTGCTTGTACTTTACTGGGTAGAGGCTGTATCCTCCCTCCACCTACTTCATGTCCAAGGTAAACCACTGAGCCTTGTCCAATCTGGCATTTACTAGCCTTTATGGTCAAGTGTGCTTTCTGAAGAGCCTGTAGCACAATCCCGAGGTGTTTCACATGGTTTTCCCAGGTGGCGCTGTAAACTGCTATATCATCCAGATATGCAAGACAGAATTCATCCAACCCGTTTAACACATGATTCACAAGCCTCTGGAAAGTGGCAGGTGCATTCTTCAACCCAAACGGCATTACCCTGAACTGGTAAAGACCGTCTGGAGTTGAGAACACTGTCTTTTCCTTGGCATGTTCTGCTAGGGCTATTTGCAAATAGCCTGCAGTGAGGTCAAACGTGCTGAGATACTTGAAGGCACCCAAGGTATCCACCAGCTCATCTGTTCGAGGCAAGGGGTGTGCATCTGTCTTGGTGACAGCATTCAGAGCCCTGTAATCCATGCAGAACCTGAATTCAGAAGTACCTGCCTTTGGAACCAAGACCACGGGGCTGGACCAAGGACTACTAGAGGGTTCAATCACCCCAAGATCTAACATTTTGTTGACCTCTGTCTTAATGTAAGACTGTACTTTGTCTGACATTCGGTATCCTCTACTTTTGGTAGGTATGCTGTCTCCTGTGTTTATGTTATGTTTGCTCCAAGGTGTCAAACCAGGGGACTGCGAAAACAGGGGGGAGAATTGCCTAAGCAAACTTTTCACCTCAGCCTGCTGATCAGAAGTCAGTTGAGGGGTCACTCGGACACCCTCAAAGGAGATATCTGAAGGACGCTTTGGAACAGGTCAGGGAGAGGTTCAGACTCCTCTTCCTCAACATCTGAAGCCAGTAGCAGTGCTGCGATTTCGACTCTTGGGACGAAAGCCTTCAGCCTATTTACATGGAACACTTTTGGAGACTGTCCAGGCCTTCCAAGGCCCACTAAATAGTTGACCTCACCCAGGGGCTCCACCACTGTGTAAGGGCCTGACCATTTATCCTGTAAAGCTCTAGGCCTTATGGGATTCATGATCAGGACTTGCTGACTAGGTGTGAAGTTGATGAGGGAGGCTTTCGGGTCATACCAATGTTTCACCAGGGATTGTCCTGCCTTCAACTTGTCACTAGCCAGACCCATCATGAGTACCATCCGTTTTCTGAGTCCTAACACATAGTTTACTACATTGGTAGTAATAGGGGCAGTGGGCATCTCCCATCCCTCCTTGACTATGGCTAAGGGTCCCTGCACAGGGTGACCAAGCAGAAGTTCGAAGGGGCTGAAGCCAACACCCTCCTGTGGTACCTCTCCGTAGGCAAACAGTAATCATGGTAAAAGAAGATCCCATTTTCTTCTTTGAGGTTCTTCCAGAGCCCCAATCATACTCTTTAACGTTCTGTTGAACCTTTCCACCAGACCATTGGTCTGGGGGTGATATGCGGAAGAGAACTTGTAGGTGACCCCACATTCTTTCCACATAGCCTGCATATACTTCGACATAAAGTTGCTGCCTCTGTCAGACACAACTTCTTTAGGGAAGCCAACCCTAGTAAAGATGCCAAGTAACGCTTTTGCAACTGACTTGGCAGTTACAGTTTTTAATGGGATGGCCTCAGGATATCTGGTAGCATGGTTGATCAGCACCAGGATAAACCTATTGCCTGAGGATGTTTGCGGGTCAAGGGGACCAACGATGTCGATCCCTACCCTTTCGAATGGTATTCCCACAACTGGGAGTGGTACCAATGGAGCTTGGATTGTTGAGCCACTCTTACCAGATAACTGGCAGGAGGCACAACTCCTACAGTGACTTTCTACTTGCACCCCCATCTTGGGCCAGCAGTAGAAGTGCATGGATAACCTTTGCTTGGTCCTCTTAATACCAAGGTGACCAGCAAGGGGCACTTCATGCGCCAACTGCAGGAGGAAGGGTCTTACATCAAGGCGAACCACTAACCTCCTATGGTCTCCTTCTGTATACTCTGTGGGCTCACTATACAGGAGCCCACCTTCCCAATAAATCTGATGCTTCCCAGGTGGTTCACCCTCAAGCTGGGAGCAGGCCTGTCTCCTTAAGCCTTCCAGAGATGGGCACTCACGTTGGCCTTTACTGAATTCTTCCCTGTCAGGACCACCTTCTACTAACAAGTCGTTTAGTTCAGGATGGTCATTGGGGTCAAATACTTCAGGTATCGCCACCTTCTCATCAGGTCCGGGCGATTGACCAACTTCCTCCACCACAGTGGTAGGTGAGTTCGGGGGAATATTTTCTTTCCCTTGTTTTGGTTTTCTGACTCCTTTAGCTTTGGGTTTCCCCTTTGGCTGGGGCAGCTCACTGATCTTGGTCAGTGCTGCCCTTGTTTGAGACCTTGTGCAGGGTCTGTCAGCAGTGTCTTCCACGAGCCCTAACGCTCGGAGATCATTGCCCAACAAGACCTTTCCTGGGACGCTTCTCTGAATACTCACTGGAATCCTAACTGCTGTACCATTGATAGTAAGATTTACAGGTATTACTGGGAACATGAGAGGTGGGCCGTCAGCCAACTTAGTGGGCATCAGAGTAGATCTGGCAACTTCCTCTGAGTCTACCAAGGTAGAATCCACTACAGTTCGACTGCACCCACTATCCCTAAGAGCTGGAGTATCTGCTCCATTGATCAGCACACTGTCTTTAGAGTAGTGCTCGGTGTTATCTGGAACCCTAGCATAAGGCTCTGCGACTTTAGGCTCCCAGGAACCCAATGAAACTAAAACTACCTCAGCTTCTATCCCACTGGGAAAGGAGTCTGAGGAGAAGGATGCTCCGGTAATCTCTTCTTCCTCGTAGGAGGAGAAGGCCAGATTAGCAGAGTGGACCCTCAAGGTTTTGACCTTACATCTGGGATCCCCCTTCACGTGGTCAGTTGCTCCACAAGCAAAACAAGATCCATTTGGTCTGTTTTCATAGGGAGGCTTATTATAACCAGAGTTCTGTTTCGGAGGCTGACCTCCACTACCCTGTGAGTTCTCTTGTGTCTTACCCTTATTTTTCTTTTTGTAGCCCTTTTGAGAAGATTTATCAGTTTCTCCACCCTCCTTATCTTTGGACTTTTTCCCTTGCTCCTGCTTACCAGGATGAGTCTTGTCCTTATGGGACACTCGATGTGACACCCATAAATATGCTTCAATGGCAAGCTTCTTAGGATCTATCTCCTTTGAATGTCCCAAATGCTGCTTAAGCTCAGGGGAAGAAGATGCAAAAATATGTTCCAGCATGACAAGACTTATCATATCTCCAAAGGTAGAAACCTTATAACCTTGGACCCAGCCAGTCAAGTTTTTTAAGGATTCGGTTACATAAGATACCACCTCTTTTTTTATATACTCTCGGAATCGTTTTAAATATTGGGCAGGAGTCTTTCCAAACTTTAAAATGAGAATTTGCTTCAACATTGCAAAATTTGTTCGCTCAGCCTTCGACATTTCCATAATGGCACTGCAGCCAGAATGGTTCAGTCTGCTGAGTAACCAGGCAATTTTATCAGCATTGTCAACTTGTTGAACTTCACATGCATACTCAAATGTATTCAGCCAGTCCATAATGTCATTCTTTTCCTCATACAAACTGAGCAGATCTTTTGGAAACCTTGGATGAGAGGAGGTCCCAGACCCATGTCCAGGACCCTTGGATCCATTGGCAGCTTGAGGTTTGGCCAGTTCCAACTGGCGATCCCTGTCTTTCTGTTTTTCTGCCTGTTCGATCTTTAGCTTGGCCCTATTGAACTCAAGCTCTTCCTGCAGTTTGGCCATATTGAATTCAAGCTCCTTCTGCCTAAACAGCAGCTCTTGCTTCCTGAATTCAAGCATGGCTTCCTCATCAGCAGTGGCAAAGGAAACATTGGACATTTCATCCTCCCTGTCCTCATGGTCGCGGTGGACCAGTGCAGCAGCAGAACTGTCAGCTCTACCAGTGAGAGCAGCCCCACCTCCTTCTGCATTGTCCTCGGAAGCTATATCGCTAAGCTCAGCTTCTTGCCACGCCATGATTCTTCGGATCATTTCCATTTTTGTGCCTTGCGAGGAGACACCTCTTTCAGCACACATCTTTTTCAATGATTCGGATTTAGAAGCATATAAAGTTAACAAGGTATTTGTTTCCATACTGTTTGATAGGACTATGGCCTTTAAAAAGTTATACTACGACAATTCACTACGTGTCCTGTTAGGAATAACTTGAAATGCCTTTGCTCGTGCGCAACACTGAATACCTTCAGTCGTATCCCGCCGCTGTACAACAATTTGTTACGATGGATTTCTGAACTCTGTCCTGGAGGGGCAGAGGTTTAGAAAGCCAGCCTAGTTTCATGGAACAGGGTAACCTCTGGACAAGCCAGACCAATCAGGGTAGCTATGGTGGCGGTCAAGACTAGGTCTCAAGAGGGGTGAGGGTGACTGAAAGCCCGCAATGAGCACACAAAGCAAAGACGCTTACAAATTACTCCAGACAGGTGTTATATTAAAAATATAGACACATTTATTACAAGGCCTTTGTAACATCGACCATAGTAAAGAATCACGTTAAAACTCCAATAAACCAACACATCACAAGCAATACAATATATATACAAGACCAATGGGTCTAAGGAATTAAAAGCACGAAATATGCAGACCACCTAGATGGGGAGGAAAACAGGAAGTGCAAGTAATCGTTAGACCCAGTTCAACATCAGAGGCCACCTGACTAGAAGGAAGTCCGAGCCGTATGAAGAGTGGAGCCTTGTGCTCAAAAATTACCTGCCCACGCGGGTGCCAACGGGCAAAGGGGAGTCTCTTCAGGGAAATCAGGCAGTTCAGAGAGGTGAACAAAACGATGATGAACAGATCCCTGCTACTCAAGCGCGGCCTCCACTTGTGGGCAGAAGCAGGGTGCGAGTGCGGAAAAGGGTTGCTGTTTACGACAGCGGTGGAGAGCCACAGGCTCCTGCGGGAGGGCGACCGGTTAGGGTATTAACTACTCACCGGTCCCCAATGCAGGCAGACCCAGGCTTCTCCGGTTCTGTTTCGGTACTGGCAGGTTCAGATGCGATCAGCAGGATGTCTCGACGCTGTGTAGATTCCGCGACAGCAGGAGTCAGGGTTGAGGGTGTCCCAAAAGCAGCGAACATGCACAGATTGTTACCACAGCAGGGCAACTCGGCAACCGTGTGTATTCCGGTCCCAAAGCACATGTCTCACTTCAGACCTCGGAACGCCAAGTGTACGAATCGTGTGAGAGTGCCAAGGACTCGGAATTTAGCAGTAAGCCAGACAGCGGTGACAGAGCAAGGTTCCTGTGTAGGCTGGTCAGTCCACTGGATGGCCCAGGGACACTTCCGAAGGCTTACGTACAGGATTTGGTGAAGGTGCCGAGAACAGTTGTTCCCACTATTCTGAAGGGTCGAAGGGCCTTTGCAGTTCTTTTTGTTCGATCAGAGGCCAAGTGGTCTCGCAGGACGACAGCAGCACAGGGTGCATAACCTTCAGCGGGTCACCAGCGATTCCTCGACTTAGCTTCTTAGTTGCAGGATACTTGGCTCCTTACCCTTTGTTCGTGAGAACTCAGGAGATCAACATGGTAGTGGGGTATTCAGCCTCCTCTTATCCAGAGTTCCCTTCGCACCAAAACGCAGAGGGCCCAATGGGAGATCCGCTCACAAACACTCACACCATACGTGGACCTATCACTGACCACGGTGGTCCCAGGCATTCAGGACACTCTAGACTCTCTGGCACCCAGGATGTGTATTGGGAACAGACACCCCAGCCCACATCCTGGAGGCACACACAAGGCATGCAGAAGCCCGTGAAAGTGTTGTGTTTTGCGGGAAAGTGCATGACCAAATAAGGACTGCCCCGGGTCGGCTCGACCTGGGGGAAGGTGATGGGGTAAGACGGTCAGCGGACAGGACAAACAACCTTGTGGCATGGCCATTTTGGAGGCCAGGCCACCCATTTGGGCCAAACGCGGGAAGCATGGTTAACATGGCAAAAAGGGGTTCAAAACACAAAGAAACAATAGCTGCCACCAGTCCCGTCCGTGACACACGTGCTCATTTCATGATAAGTCCAGCGAGAGTTTCTTGGGCCTTTGAAATGACTAGAGACCCAAGAGTGTGGTAATGTAAGTTACGGTGCACTCTTGTTTCATGTTGCTCAAAAGCTGCAACATGAGGAAAGGACCAAGGGAAACCGAAGTCTCCCGGTACTGACTGTCTTAAAGGCATGTCAGTTTCCCCGTAAGAATTGAGCGAAAGCCCAGAAGAGTGCGGCAGAAGGCTGCGCTTCTCTGGCAAAGTCTAGATCAGGGTGTAAAACAACACCAAAAGGTTTGGGGGTTACCACATGGAAGGAAAATTACCTACAATTATGAAATCTTTCCTAACAAATAAGTACATAATAAAAACACCATAATTAGACATAAGTGTATACCACTTCTAAGTTGTTGGCAGTTTCACAACATTTCAGAGCAACCGAGGTACGACAGATGGCCCAGAGATTGAGTATAGGTTTACGATAAACTGTTCTCAGGACCCTCAGTTCATCACAAATTGTTCCAATTCTGGATTCCAAATACAAAATTCATGCAAAAAAAGGAGAAATCACATCCAGTAAAGCCTCAAACCCAAACTTGGGTTTACACTTGAGGTATTCCATGCCTGTCCACAGCCCCCTGCATGACTTCTCCATATGTTTTCTTGAAAATATTAGTGCTGTATTTTCTAATAGTGTCATTGTGGCTTTATTGGTGGATTTTGGGCTCAGAATCACCCCAGAAGGGACTTAGGATCTAGCAATGACCTACAAATAGAGGCATAACACTATGAAAAAAGAGAATTCAGAGCAACAGCATTCTCACAATAGTCTAATAGCTAACATCTGGAACATCACGCCCAAAGAAATAAGAACCACAGAAGACCACATCACCTTCAGGAAATGGCTCAAAACCAGGCAACAATAACATCACAGACATGCAACTAGAGTGGAGACGGCATAGGCCAAAGAACTACAACCAAAAACCGGGCAAGATACTGTCAAGCGGCAACCAAATAGCCGCATCAGAGGCTCCAGCAAACCTCCCAATTTACTAACCCATTCTCCCATTCCTGCTCCTCCAACATAACAGACGCCATATCAGAACTTAGGCTACACATAAACAAACCCAAGAATCAATGCTATGTTCACACCCAGCATCTTCAGATGTTGTGGCATGCCTAGAGTGAGCATCCCACATAGTCGGCAAACCATTCACCAATGCAATTTACACCATGGGTCTCATTACAAGTTTGGAAGTAACCATGGTGCTATTAGCACCATGGCTGCTTCCAAACCGGGCTCCATTACCGGGTTCCTGCAATGAGGTTTTACCGGGTCATTCCGACATAGGAGGACCCGGTAATTCCTCCTTGCAGGAACCATTCCCCATTCCCATTTGAGCCCCCATAGGGCTCAATGGGGATGGGGAGAGAGGTAATAACGGGCACATTACAACTGACCTGTTATTACCTCCCTCTTCCCCTTGCGGGACCCGGAAAGGACACCTGGTTTTACCAGGCGTCCCTACAGGGTCCCGCAAAGGGAACCTCGTAATCGGCGCTCCCATAATGAAGGGTGTGCTCCCGTACCGGCACCCTTCATTACAGAGTGCCACCCTGGTAATGAGGCCCCATGACAGTGGATAATCTTACATCTACGGCCACCCATGTCTCTGAATCCCTTATGGACACTATCTAACCAGTGCACACAACGAAACACACCACAACCCCAATCAATACACTAACTCCAACACAAAACACTACCACACAACCGATGCACGGAATCTTACCCATACGGTTACAACACAACTGGCTTCCCGCACAAGCTGCCATATGCAAACGAACACTCACAGATGCCAGTTCCTCCTGGTTCTGAACCTATCCTCTCACCCTATCCTCACCAATCTCCTCACTCCCCCTCACTTGCAGAGCCACACAATGGGCCTGATTACACGGTAGGCGGTAGCCATGGCACTATTAGGGCCATGGCTACCCCCTTACCGCATTCCGGGTCCGTGTTCCAGGAATAGGGACTTACCAGGTCATTCCGACCCTGGAGGATCCGGTAAGTCCCCATTCCGGGAACCATCCCCCATTCCCATTTGAGCCCCCATAGGGCTCAATGGGAACGGGGAAGGAACTAATAATGGTACCGCAATTTGCGGTACCGTTATTAGCTCTGAAGTTCCTTAGCGGATCCATCCCTAACACCTGGTAAAACCAGGCGTTAGGGGAGGGACCCACTAAGGGACCTCGTAGTAGGGCGGTAAGGGATTACCAGCACCGGTGCCCTATCCGGTGCCGGTAATCCCTTAATGCCTACCGTGTAATGAGGCCCAATGACTTGAGACTGCCACTAGGTTGTAGAGGTGAGCGGTATAAATCAACATAACATAACATAACATAAACTATAGACTGAGTAGGTTAAGGGCATCTAAGGTGTTCTTGACATGTGCCAAACATGGCAAGTTTTTCCCACCTTCTTGGCTCTGGACATGAATCATGGCCTATCTGTATTTAACAAGACCGTGTATGCCCCATAGTGTAACCCAGTACAGAACTGGTCTTATTTTGGCTTCATTCCTGATTGGGTGCAGCTCAACCTACATTCATAAGGAAGCATTGGGTTTTCCTGGTGACAGTACAAGCACATTTGTCAGACATTTATTTTCTGCAGATTGTTGGGCCATATGGTTAGAATAAACCCACATATCTGCACCATAAATAGCCAAAGCGTTTGCCTATGCCTTGTATATTTCTAAAGCAGGGAAAATTGCAACATTGACATGTCTCCTAAAAAAACTGCAAGTACCGCCACTATATTTATCCAAATTGGTATTTGATTTTTCCATCTGAGATGACCAAGAACCAGTCTCAGAAAAGTGAATACCCAGGTAATCATACGTTTCTACTTGTTCAAGCCTGATGTCATCAGCCATTATGCACAGGTTACGTCACTTCATGTTACTGGGTCAGAACCTCAAGATTGTCATTCTCCTTGCATTTAGTATGAGGCCTAATCCTTTGAATTTGAAGAGAAAATGTCCTATAATGTGTTTTAGACCCATGGGAGTGGTGGAAATAAGGACTGTGTCATCTGCATAAAACAGAGCAGGGTAACTATCACCCCCCATTTTAAGTGGTTCCAAGCAATGAAACAGCATGTCCTCTATGATCTCATTAATACATACAGAAACATAGCGGGGCAAGGACACAGCCCCGCCTGACACCTATGTTGACCAAAAAAGCCGACCAAACAACTGCCTGGTTATCATGTCTGGTTATCATTAAACAGAGCCTGCACTATTGTAAGTAGATGTCCAGGTACTTTCTTCTTCTTCAAAACTAGCCAGAGCATATCCTGGTGGACTCCATCAAACGCTGTCTTTAGATCTGCAAAGACAGCACAACATTGCATTTTCTTAAGGACTACATATTTTTGAACCAAAAGAAAGAGTAGAAACCCCTGATCTATGGTACTTTTCCCAGGCTGAAATCAGGCATGGAGTTTGCCAATCATTTCTTTATCTTCAACCCAGTCCTGAAGATGCCGCAATATGACTTTAGCGAAGATGTTACCAGAGCTGTCCAGGAGTAACATTGGTCTATAATTCCCATGATTGTCCCTAACCACCTTCTTAAATATGGGGACAATCTCGACTTTGTTTCAAGAAACGGAAACTGCCTTCTAACTGATAGTGTTAGAGAGAATTCTCAAGAATGTGCTAATTTCCTTTACCTTTTGAGACCCCCAGCAACTTGGATTTTTAGGATTTTCATTTCTACCTGGAAAGCGTGTGAGCCCTTTTTCCCACTCTTTCATGTATGTTGATGTGTGTTTTTCTTTTGTGTTCTTTGGATATGGAGTTTTAAAACAACTCCATAGGCATCATTGTTTTCTGTGTGTCACATAGCAACCTCAGTGCAGTGGCACAGGGGTGTATTTCAGACTCCCCAAGATTTAAACTCCTTCTCTGGGACTGACTACTGTCTCCCAGAGCATGTAAAGTTCAATTGACTTCACTAGTCTCTTTAAATTTACAGACCCAGCCCACACTATCTTCCTATACAGTGCTGGAGGGGTTGCCTAGGTTCCCCAGAGTCTAAACACTCATGTAGCCATTTATATTTGGAAAGGTCCTTCTTTTGTTTGTCTCTGCGCACCAAACCAGGTTTGGTCCCTTTGTTTGTTGGCCTTTGGCGGGCTTCAGTGCTGAAGCCTTCCTCTGGCGCCTGAGTGTCTGGAGTGGACAGGATGTGAGGGAGGTGCCCGAAACTCCCTGTGCTTAGTCTCTTAGGAGACCTGCATGTACTCTAGGGTGATTGGCTGGCTGACTGTCTGGCAAGGACAGCCACCCTCCTGTGTGAGTGACAACCAAGCTGGAATGAATGGGGGAAACCTATATAAAAGCAGGTCTCTGGGACTTGAAAAGTAGAGTCGACCACTGGAACAAAAGAACCAAACACGAGCTGAAGGAAGACGACTGCTGCAACTCCTGGTCCACCGGTGGCGCACTGCTGTGGCTACAAATTGCCTGAAACAGACAGAGAAGCCCTTCAACTTCTTTCCTTGAGTTTGGTGGGAACAACCAACTCGTAAGCAGCCTGGACAGCGTCCCCATACTGGTCGAATTTTCTCCAGAGTGCTGTTGAAAACCAGATAGCCAGTGGGAAGGTTACCAGTTTGTTGTATTTAAGGCACTCACACCTTAAACCGACATTTTTCCAAGCTTGTTGCCTCTTCCCTGGGCAGTGCAGGAACCTCTCATTATCCTCCTTCTTGTCCCCACGACTGAAGCTTAGGAACAGCGAGATCTGCAGGAACTGCCAGGAACAACTGCCTCAGCTACAGCTCTACTTCACTTACAAGGTACTATGCAAGTGCGGTGCAGAACTCAATTCGGCCGTGGTGAAAGTTTGTGAAACTTTCCCGACTTTGAAGGCTTGTCCTTCCTTAAACCAACGTATAACTTTCTGCCTGACCAAATTCTTCAAAGAACCGTGGCAAAGACTTAACCTTTTACTACCAGAACTAAGCTATCCTATACAAGACTCTGAACCATTGACTTTGTCCCAGACCTATTGAATTGAATTCCTGGGTGTATTGAACTGAAACTATTTGCCCTTCCTCTACAAAGTATGTGTGCTATATTTCTTGTAACCTTGTCTTTCTACCCCGTTTTAAAGTAACTGAAGTGCCATTTTGCTCCCACTTTAGGGGAGCTGAACTTGTTCAGAAATGGATTGGTTGTGTATTGTAGTGTATTAGATTGTGATATTGAGCTGCTCTTCCTAGTGGAATGTTTTCCAAATGACTGTGTAAATAAATGTATATTCTTTTACCAAGAACCCTTGAGTATGTGTTTGAATCACTGTGATTGCTAGTCCTTTGTCTAACCTATTGTACTGCTCACTTTACTCTTGAGATAAGTCTGGCTGCTCAGCCACTGCTACCACATTACTCAAAGGTGAAATTGTACTTAGACTTGTAGTCCTAATTGTGTGTAGTGTTCCCAGGGGGTACTGCATATGAGTCTGCCTAACACTGGTGTACAGTGGTGAGGATAAAGTATAGTTGTTACATTTAGAGTGCTACCCTCACCTTTGATCAAATAACCTTCAAAAGGCTAAGCAACACTAGAGAAGCAATTGTTTTATCATGTCTGATATGGGTAGCTACAGATAGGAGACCCTAGTCCCTTTAACACAGGGATCCCCAACGTGTAGCTCGGGAGCAACATGTTGCTCGCGGCACCCTAAATTGTTGCTCGCCAGTTGCTCTGGGCCATTGTGTGGAGGCCTAGAAGGAGGTGCTGAATGGATGAGACCTCAGTAGCACTGTAGTCAGTACAGAGTCCCGGACTGTGCAAGAATGTTGGCCAATGAGCCGCTGTGTTTCCAGCTGGCTTATTTTTATACATGCAAGATTTGTGTTTGGTGTCACCATGCACATAATTTTACAGTAAATGTCCTTACTAGTTATGGTAGTCTCATTGCTAAAACCCGTCATCTCCAGTTAATTTGCCCAGCTGATAAATGTATTAATGAGTACATTATTTGAACTATGTTTGTGTCATGGAGAAAATTGGCCTATTCCGTTCCTTGGTACAGCTAGTATGAGCATAATGGACAAGGAGGTGGTATGCATACCCAACTTACCTTTATTAAATAATGTGCATGCACACTTTCTGTACAAGTGAGGTTTGTGTTTGATGCCACCATATTTATCGACAACATTCATTTTGGTGTCACCTGTATTTATATTACATAGTGTCCTAGTGGAAAAATGGTAATCGTTTGATACTGTGCCCATCTCGCACATGGTTAATGGGCAGATACGGTAAATGCATGTCCACATTTTTCATAATTAATTTTCCCTGTATTCCAATCCAATTAAGTTATTTTTAACTTAAGGCAATTTTTTATGCCATTTTGAAACTATAAATCTGACCAGAGGTACACACCCCTCATTAAATCATGGTTCGGTTTTCTTTTTGAGATTCTACATTCTGCATCAAACCATGGTGCATCCCTTCCTATAACCTGGAGCTCCTGAACTTGGGGGCATGGTTTGCCAATAGCTCTGTCCTGGATAGTTTCTCCTAAAGACTCAAACAAACTCACGCTTTCCTTTGTGGCCTCTGAACTGTTCAACAGTTTTAAGAGAATATCTTTATTTCTTGTGAATTATTAATTCTTTCCAAGGCCTCCTTTTCGAGTCTAGGCATCGCCAACCAGCCGCTCTGGCTGTCAGATATCTTCTTTGTGGTGCCTACCCTGGCCATTGGAAAATGAACTCCAGAGGATTGTGTTTACTCTTTGTTCAATAAGAAATGTAACATTTCATAACATTCCTGAAGAAAAAAAACATCCACAATATAGTCATCAATGACTGTGGAACAGTATTGCTGATCTCGTATGCTTAGGAATGCACCATTTGCCATTAAAGATCCCATAAATTCCTAGGCAGAATCTCAGTAGACCTGAAAAATCAGTGCCCCGTTTGTGGCCCTTTTTACCGTCCATACATTTGCACTAATATTTTGCTCAGGAACCTGAAATCCCTAGGTAATGTTTACTTACTCCTACTCTATTTCTGAACAGCTGGACTGGTCCTATATGTCTAAAAATGTTCTACTGACCACTCAATCTCCTCAACATTTCTTGTAAATCACTAAACGTCAAATGAAGTTAAAGGCCTTCCACACTTCCTTGACTAGAATAACACGTGGTCTAGATAACTATTAAGTACTGCAAATTAAATGTTCTATACACAGTTTTAACTTTGTTACATTTCTAATTTGTGTTGCAAACAATTTGTCTGCCAACTGTGCGCCAATATGTTCCGTCGAAAAATTGATGTTGCTCACCATTTAATTTGATATGCCAATTTTGCTCATTGCACACAAAAGGTTGGGGACCCCTGCTTTAACAGTTGATCAATTGAGTGAAATGTGTGAAGCTAGGAATCTCACTGTAAAAGGCAAAACGATTGAACTGGCACAACACTTGTTGGAATACCAAAGTCTGAGGAGTGGGTCTGAAACACCTACCCCTACAGTAAATGTGGAAACATGTTGATGAGGATGATAATGTTTCAGAGGGTAACTCAAATGTTATGGATGAGTTAGATGAGGCAGAAGACACTCAAAATGTAGGCCCTGTTTTACCTCTACCTGCTCATAGGCCTCAATCTTTGACCACAGGTCCCCATCAGGTCCAACACCAAAGTCCAGAATTTGGCTGTCTGGAAAGGATGAGACTAGAATTGGAATTTAAAAGAATCCAAGCCCAAACTGAAAGCAAACTTCAAGAACTTAAACTCAGAGAAATGGAGTTGAATCATGCACTTGAAATGAAAAGGTTGTCTCTTGAAACTGGTTCTCTCCCAGAGTCTTCTAGGTCTTCCAGTCCTAAGAGGCCTCACATGCCCAAAGATGCAGTAAGTATGTCTGAGGTTAAGCTTCATATTTTGGATTGATTGTCTGCTGTTGAATATAACCATGGGATTCAAGACATTACAGGGAATCAGCTGATTCATTGGCTTTTTTCTCGGCTACCCCCTGTTGCAACTGATGTGGTAATGGAAATGGGGGAAATAGACAGAAAGGAGTATGAAAGCGTGAAACTAGCTTTAATAGCTACATTTGGGAAAACCCCTTCCCAGTATTCTAACCCTCAAAAAGCATGATGGTACCCCTTGGGCTACAAGGGTGACTGAATGTTTGAAAAACGTAGATGGGTGGGTTAAGGGTTACAGAGTTAACACTAATGAAGGTAAGAGAAATCTGTTTATGTTGGAATCTATGTATGATGCCTGTTCTCCTGAGCTGAGATAGCACTTGGCTAACTCTAAGGAAATTGATCCAAAGAAGTTAGCAAGGGCTGCTGCTTGTGGGTTGCCAACAGGGCTACTCGCAAAGATTCTGGTGTAACTCAGAAGAAGGATGAGGGAAAGCAGCACAGGAAAGTCAACAAGGAGAATTCTAATACCTTCACTCCAAAAGAGGGCCACAAACATAATAAAGGTAAGCCCCTGGGAAACCAAATCAGGCTAGTGTACCTCCTGGTGCTAAACCAGAAGGGGGTCAGAACAAACCCCCATTCGTAAAGACATTTGGAACATTTTATGCTTGTGGGTCAACTGACCATGTGAAAGGGGATCCCAGATGTAAGGGTAAACCTTCAGGGATCCACACTGTCTCCTTAGCCGTCTACCCAGAGGATGAAGTACCAATGGCA
Source organism: Ambystoma mexicanum (assembly GCF_040938575.1). Taxonomy (NCBI): domain Eukaryota; kingdom Metazoa; phylum Chordata; class Amphibia; order Caudata; family Ambystomatidae; genus Ambystoma; species Ambystoma mexicanum. Next base: position 1,169,444,136 of record NC_090931.1, on the reverse strand, counting down.
AGTGGAAACTTTCACTTACTGGCTGAGGACCCCATGAAAGTCTCAGCCAGTGTTTCTTTATTATCCCAGGGTCTGTGGGAACAGCAGAACTTAGATGTCTACAATTCCATTCCAGACAATACTAACGAGTATTACAAAAACAGTGCTCTTGTGAATGGTCAGGAAACCCCTGCCATCAGAGCCACAGGGGCCAGCATTGCTGTAGTTGATGAATCTTTTTTCAAGGTAGAGGATGTTGCTAAGGCACCCAAATACCTAACTAAGCTTGCTGGAGGCCCTGTCCAAATACTTCCACAGTTACCAGCTCTCATCCAGTGCGATGGCCTGACTGTCAAGATACCTTTAAGTGTGCAGAGTGAATTACCTGGGAGAGTCCTGTTGGGGAATGACTTAAAAAAAATCTTGGAGTTGTATCAAGCAACCGCAGGCCTCCCAGCAAAAGGAAACAGGAGCAGAAAATGAAGGCCAGAGATAGTACCTTAAAAGGCTCTCAAGAGGAGATTATAGAGGAAACTAGAACTTCCAGTCCAGAGGACTTACTGACTGCAATTTCAGAAAAGGAGGAAAAGGGGAAACCTAAAACCTCCAGGAAGAAACCAGCCAGCACTACTGTGCTACCAACAAGGACATCCATGAGAGGACTGTTCAAGGTGGCACCTGTGATTCCTCCACCAACTGAGGCTTAGTGTGTAGAACAACCTTGTGTGGTTGAATTAGCTGCTGAGGAATCAGAGCTGGAAGAGAACCTTGCTCCTGTTGGAGATCTGGATCCTGCAGACCATCCTGAGCTGCAGCATTTACTGGCAGAAGGTGGACCCTGTAGGGCAGGTTTTAGCAGAGGACAAAGAGAGTGTCCTACTTTTGAAGATCTTCGCCAACAGACAGCTTCCAAGCTGGATGGGTAAGAGCCAGGGAAGCATAGGTTGTACTGGGAAGATGACCTCTTCTACATTGAACCAACTGAGTCTATCCCAGGGGACTACAGAAGACATGTAGTGCCTCTAAAAAGCAGACTCCAGTTCCTACAGTTAGCCCATGAGATACCTTTGGCTGGTCACTTGAGTTTCAAGAAGACCAAGGGTAGGCTCTCTTTATATTTCTACTGGCCTAAGTTTGGGTCTGATGTAGATAAGTTCTGCAGGATCTGTCACGCTTGCCAAACCTCTGGCAAGAGTGGAGCCAAGAATTTGGCACCCTTGGTGCCTCTCCCAGTGGTGGGAGTCCCTTATGAGAGGGTAGGGATCAACATTGTTGGTCCCTTAGACCCTTCAACCTCTTCAGGAAACAGGTTTATCCTGGTTGTAGTAGACCATGCTACTAGGTATCCTGAAGCAATACCTATGAGGACTGTTACAGCTCAGGCTGTGGCTAAGGCTCTACTTGATATTTTTACCGGAGTAGTTTTTCCTAAGGAAGTTATCTCTGACAGGGGATCTAATTGTATGTCTCACTACATGCAGGCTATGTGGAAAAACTGTGGAGTAACTTACAAGTTCTCAACTGCCTACCATCCACAGACAAATGAATTGGTAGAGAGGTTCAAACGTACAATGAAGAGCATTATAGGTGCTTTAGACGAACCCCGTAGGAGAAAGAGGGACCTTCTACTGCCATGCCTTCTATTTGCTCATAGAGAAATCCCTCAGGAGGGACTTGGATTTAGTCCCTTTGAACTCCTTTATGGACACCCAGTTAGAGGCCTTTTGGCCCTGATTAAGGAGGGGTTGGAGAGTGCTCCTTCCCCCAAGCCAGTGAGAGTCATGTGATAGGTTTCCGGAAGAGAATGTCACACATAATGGCAGAAGCATCAGATAACTTGAAATCAGGTCAGGCTCTGGTGATGCATTGGCATGACCAGAAGGCCAACATGGTTGAGTTTACGCAGGAGCAGCAAGCTCTAGTTATCATACCTACAAGGCAGAGGGCCTTACAGAACAAATGGATAGGACCTTTCAAGGTTGTGGGGAAACATGGAGAGGTCAACTATCTGGTGGACTTAGGCAATCCTAAGGAGGCTCCCAGAGTCTTTCACACCAACCATCTAAAAGCTTATGTCTCAAGACCAGAAGTAGGAGCTCTGCTTCTAGCTTCAGCTCAAGAGGAGGAGGAGAGTGAACCTCTACCTGACCTACTCAGAGGCCAGCCTTTAGATGAGAAAATAGAAGGAGTCAATCCCTCTTCTAATCTGACACCTGAGCAACAGGAGGTGTGCAAATTTCAGTTAAATCAGTTTGCCTCCCTGTTTTCACTATCACCAGGGTTGACCCCTTGGGGTCAGCATGATATTCTCACTTGTGACTGTTTACCTGTTAAAAAGCAGAGGTTACAGGATGTCAGACCATATAAGGACCCAAATAAAGGAGGAGGTCAACAAGATGCTTGATCTCGGGGTAATAGAGTCATCTACAAGTCTGTGGTCTAGTCCAGTTGTGCTAGTGCCAAAGGCATGATCGAAGGAGTTGAGATTCTGTGTGGACTATAGAGCTCTTAATGCAGTCACCAAGACTGATGCCCACCCTTTACCAAGGACAGATGAACTGGTGAGCAAACTTGGTTCAGCCAAGTACCTCAGTACATTTGATCTCACGTCAGGCTATTGGCAAAAAGCACTGACAGACCATGCCAAGAAGAAAACTGCATTCTCAACCCCAGCAGGCCTCTACCAGTTTAAGGTAATGCCTTTTGGACTAAAGAAGGCACCTGTGGCAGCCCATCTGCGAGCGATGGATGACATGGGGATTTATTTGACCTATCTTGAGGCCACTCATTCCCATCCGTAAAAAGTTCAATCTACCAATCCCTCCCTACATATCTCAAAACTCACCCAACCCTAGCCGTCTTGTGGGCGTCCTGGAAGCCAGACAAGGATAATAAACTGCTGTCTTCTTGGCTGTCCTTCCTGATGTCTTTCTGGGGCTCCCCCTTTGATCTTGGATCCAGGGGTTTCTGCAATACTCAGGTATGGTCTGACAAGGGATTGGAGAGGGCACCTCAGCTCTTCCGCAGGGTGCTTTCATAGAATATGACCAACTGTCTAAGGCAATGGGGGACAATCTGCCCCCTGTCTTTGAATACTTGCGCCTGAAGGGGATTTCCACTCATTCCAGATAGATGGCCGACTTGACTCGCCCCCTTACCCACCTTTGAGAGCATTATGGTGGAATCTACATCTAGGAAGGGCTCCCTCTCTAGGATTTATAAAACCCTAATCACGGCTAATTTAGAGGCTAGACAGCCGTTTAAACAGATATGGGAGGAAAGGCTGGGGATGGCTCTTGAAGAGCCACACAGACGGTGATCATTAGGACAATCTTTTCGGGGACTTATATACCTCGACCATGGAGCACGGCTTTAAGATGCTTCACTCTTGGCACCCTCCCCTTGCCATCCTGACCAAGATGTTCAAGGGTGTATCCCCACTTTGCCCCAGGATGTGCTCACAGCGCGGTACTTGCAACCACATGTGGTGGGAGTGTCCGGCCGTCCGGGTGTACTGGTCCGAGCTGCTCAGTTGGATCAAAGACATTGTGGGCACAAGTCCGTCCCTACGCCCCCTGGAGGTTTCCTGAGTACACCTATGCACGATTCCGAGCTGTATGCCTTTCCGAAAGTGGTAGTGGCAATGTTGAGAGCGGGGAGACTTGCTCTCGCTCAGAAATCGAAGAGCTCCTCCACCCCCTCTAGGGCTGAATGGCTCGCTAAGCTATGGACTATTTTTACGTATGAAAAACTGTCTGCTATAACCAACAATGCAATGTCTTCCTTTGTGCAGGATTGGGCTGTTGTTCTCCTGAATCATGAATGTGATGCTATGAAACTGTAACATTGATGTGCTATCGGAGCCAAGGCACTCTCACTTGCACTGTTTACCACCTTTTTTTTGGCCCTGTTTTACTGGTATAATTCTTCAGCTCACTATGTCAGTCATCTCGAGCTGTTTCATCCCATATCTTGTTTTTCTCCATTGCTGTCTAGTCCTGTCATCCGTCTGGGCTTGGTAATGATATGTGCGGGGGGAGGCAGGTGGGGCGAGGGGATTAATGTTTAGCATTCTCTTATGGGTGTTCCATATTGTTTTCACCAGGGGTTACCTGCTTGTTTTTTTTTTGTATGTTGAAATGCTAAATAAAAAGAAATTAAAAAAAGAATGCACCTGCAACATTCCAAAGGATGGTTAACCAAGTTCTAAATGGGATGGATGACTTATGCATGGCATACTTGGATGACATTGCAGTGTTCAGTCCTGCTTGGAAAGAACATGTTGACCACTTAGCATACGTTTTGCAGGCTCTTGAGCAGGCCCATCTGACCATAAAGGCAAGTGTCAAATTGGTCAGAGCAAAGTGGTCTACCTTGGACATGAGGTAAGAGGAGGTGAAATCAGGCCATTGCCTAGCAATGTATAAGCTGTACAAAACTGGGCCACCCCTACTACTCAAACCCAGATGAGAGCCTTCATAGGCCTCACTGGGAACTATAGGAACTTCATAGAGAACTATGGGACCATAGCTTCTCCCTTGAATGTAGTCTCCTCACCCACATTTCCTAAGAAGGTCAGGTGGAATGAGGAGTGCACTCAAGCATGTGTAGTCCTATAGCAAGCCCTTTGACAAGCTCCACTCCTAAGAGCTCCTGACTATAACCAAACCTTCGTTGTGCAGACAGATGCCTCAAATACAGGTGTAAGTGCAATTCTGATTCAGCTGGTTGAGATAGTAGGGAGCACCCCATTTGCTTCATCAGCAGGAAGCTGAAGGAACCTGAGACAAGGTGGGCAACCATTGAACATGAGTGCTTTGCTATTGTGTGGTCACTGAAGAGGTTTCGGCCATATTTGTATGGATCTCCTTTTGTGATTCAGACTGAACACCAACCCTTGAGATGGTTGATGCAAATGAAAGGGGAAAACCCTTAACTACTGAGATGGTCAATCAGCCTGCATGGGTTTGATTTTTCCATCAAACACAGGTCTGGGTGTCACCACCAAAATGCTGATGGTCTCTCCAGGATGTTTGATCGACTGGAGTAAGGAGATTCATCCAGGAGTGGATTAAATCCTCCTGTCTCTTAGTGTGGGGGGTCGAGTGTTAGGGAGAATTCTCAAGAATGTGCTAATTTCCCTTACCTTTTGAGACCGCCAGCAACTTTGCTGGATTTCTAGGATTTTAATTTCAACCTGGAAAGAGTGTGAGCCTTTTTTCCCACTCTTGTATTTTGATGTGTGTTTTACTTTTGTGTTCTTTGGATATGGAGTTTTAAAACTACTCAATAGGCATCATCTTTTACTGTGTGTCACACAGCACCCTCAGTGCAGTGACACAGGAGTGTCTTTCAGACTCCCCAAGGCTTAAATACATTCTCTGGGACTGACTACTGTCTCCCAGAGCATGTAAAGTTAAACTGACTTTACTAGTCTCTTTAAATTTACAGACCCAGCACACACTAGATTCCTATAGAGTGCTGGAGGGGATGCCTAGCTTCCCGAGTCTAAACACTCATGTAACAGTTAAATGTTACCCTTTCCCACTTGAAATGGCTGGTGACAGTGGTTTTAAACAAACTACCATGATTTTTCCTGACCGCGAACACAGGCAGCTAAAAATCGGTCAGCCATTTTTTCCAATATGGCGCCCAAGACCTATCTGTAAAAACAGACTCCGGTCAACTTTATTTGCAATTTCTTTTTGGAAAGGTCCTTCTTGTGTTTGTCTCTGTGCACCAAACCAGGTTTGTTTCCTTTGTTCGTTGGCCTTTGGCACTTGAGTGTCTGGGGTGGAGGATGTGAGGGAGTTGCCCGAAACTGCCTGTGCTTAGTCTACTAGGAGACCTGAATACACTCTGGCATGATTGGCCAGCTGGCTGCCCGGCAAGGACAGCCACCATGCTGTGTGAGTGACAGCCAGGCTGGAATGAATGGGGGAAAACTGTTTAAAAGCAGGTCTCTGGGACTTGGAAAGCAGAGTTGACCACTGTAACGAAAGAACCGAAGACGAACTGAAGGAAGATGACTGCTGCAACTCCTGGTCCACCGGTAAAGCCCTGCTGCATGTCTGAATTGCATGAAACTTCATCGACAGAGAAACCCTTCAAGGTTAACTTATGCCCTTGAGTTTGGTGGGAACAACCAACTCGTAAGCCACCTGGACACCGTCTCCATACTGGTCGAATTGTCTCCAGAGTGCTGTTGAAAACCGAATATCCACTTAGAAGGATACCAGTTAGTGGTCTTTAAGGCACTCACACCTTAAACCAACGTTTTGCCAAGCTTGTGGCTTCTTTCCTGGGCAGTGCAGGAACCTCCCGACATCCTCCTTCTTGTCCCCATGACTGAAGCTCAAGAACAGCGAGATCTGCAGGAACTGCCAAGAACAACTGCCTCAGCACCAGCTTGTCTTCACTTACAAGGTATTGTGCAAGTGTCGTGCAGAAGTCTGATCAGCCGCGGTGAAATTTTGTGAAACTTTCCTGACTTTTAAGGCTTGTCCTTCCCTAAACCAATGTATAACTTTGTGTCTGACCAAATTCTTAAAAGAACCGTAGCAAAGACTTAACCGCTACTACCAGAACAAAGGTATCCTATACAAGACTCTGAACCACTGACTTTGGCCCAGGCCTATTGAATTGAATTGTTGGTTGTAGTGAACTGAAACTATTTGCCCTTCCTCTACAAAGTATTTGTGCTATCTTTCTTTTAACCTTGTCTTTCTACCCCCTTTTAAAGTAAATGAAGTGCCATTTTGCTCCCACTTCAGGGGAGCTGAACTTGTTCAGAAAATGATTGGTTGTGTATTGTAGTGTATCAGATTATGGTATTGAGCTGCTCTTGCTAGTAGAATGTTTTCCAAATGACGATGTAAATAAATGTATATTTTTTTACCAAGAACCCTTGAGTGTTTGTTTGAATCACTGTGATTGCTAGTCCTTTGTCTAACCTATTGTACTGCTCACTTTACTCTTGAGATAAGTCTGGCTGCTCAGCCACTGCTACCACATTACTGTGTAGTACAGGCTTTTACCAAAGGTGAAATTGTACTTACACGTGTAGTCTTAATTGTGTGTAGTGTTCCCAAAGGGTCCTGCATATGATTCTGCCTAACAGATAGCTACATGGAAAAGATGTTGGAGAACCGGGGTCAAATTAGAGGTGCCTCTTTAAAGAGGTCTATATGAATTCAATCCGGCGCCCGGAGACTTCCTGCTCTTCTGTGAAATGATGCCTCAAAAATGTCATCCAGATTTAAAATAAAGACACATAATACCTCTTGTATGATTCCAACGTGAGGTGGACCTATTATGGGAGACTACCTTTAGAGAGAATTGCTCTGGAATCTGCTTGCACTTATCAAACGCAAAAAACAGGTTGGTTCTAAAAGGTTCATGCTGGTACACCACCAAACCCTCCTTCCCTATATTTGTAACCCTACCCCCACCCCCCCCCTACGCTTTTTATCCCGTTACCCTCCCTCTATATTTCGATGATTTTTTTCAATGGAATTTCTTCAGTAAAATGTCCAATGCAAAAACCCCTGACGGCCAAACAACAGTTATTAGTATTATTATTATTATTATTATTATTATTATTATTATTATTATTATTATTATTATTATTATTATTATTTATGTGGTATTTATTTAGGTCGGAACTAGCTTCAAAAAGCAACAGAGCGCTTTACAGAGGTATACAACATTGCAGAGCTGCATAACAGTGTTTTTCAGAGGTAACTACAGGACAGCTAAACCGCGGGGTGTGGGATACAGAGGGGTACAGAGGAGGGGTACAGCTGTACCGGGTGGGCACGGAGGAAAGGGGCGGGCCGCGGCACGGTATACAGCATTTAAACACTCACTTGAAATTGAAAAGATTTAGTACTCTCTCCTAACATTCCAATGTTTGTGAATGGTACAACATAATTCATTTTCAAATTGCAATTACGAATTCACATCTAACACAAATGCATCATGATTGCCCATGGTATTGATTAACATTTACTTCTAGGAATTCCTGAGGACCCAATGCTGCTTCAAATAGAGCTCCCTCCATATACATTCTGTGCAAATGGAGTTCTGCGGTAATACCAAATGTTAAGGCAAACTTTTTCGAGGAGAGAAACACTATTTGTTTTGCAGATTTGCTCATCATTAAATGTGAAACATTTAACATTTGTCTTTTTTGAGTAATTGGCTTTAAAAACACGATAAGGTGCTTTGAACACTTGTTATGTGGCTAGGTCTGATGTTGCATCCCAGGGATCCATATGCCAAGCAGACAGAACAGAAGAAAGATATTCACAAGCATGTCACAGATTGGACTGAAGCAAGCCAAAAACCAAAGTGCCATGGCATTAACAATAGCAGCAGATTTACTGTCACGATTGCAAGCTGTGCTGTAGCACAGACAGAAGGAGAACTTTTGATAGGTAACACCTCGGTGTTTTTTAAAATATTTTTGGCAAATTTTCATTTATCATTATATTTTTCTCCCTGCCATTGAATACAATAATACCGCTAATGAAGAGAAGCGTGCAATCAGGACCAGCAGTCGGTCGCTTGGGGAAAAAAAAAGAGGAAAAAAAAAACAGAACACTATGAGGAAGTCATCCCCTTCACACGCGATAAAGGGCTCAATGTTATTTGTGTGATGAACAGCATAGCATTTTAAAGTGAGTAAATTAATGCAAGGCACGAAGTCGAATCCGAAATACATTTCTTTAAAGTTTGCTGTAGTTGGAATCTTATTAATCAAAGAATTTGAGCACATCCGATGTTTGTGTGCGCATCTGCTGGTGCTGGGTATTAATTGCCCTGGTTTAGATACTGATACTTATTTTCATCTTTATAATAATTATTTATTTTTGTAGTTACGAGACCTTACAAAGTAACAGACATAGAAAACTCTTGAAAAAATATGTCGTTTTTTTTATAGACAGTTTAAAAACGCTTCGTACAACTTCAAACTTGCCTGATTGAAAATATGGAGCCAAAATAAATAAATAAATAAATACATAAATAAATAAAACACTGATTGCTTTTTGACACTGATAACAGGGACCGGCCATTTGTTTTTTTTTTTTTTTTCATTGATGCCCACCTAGGTTACTCTTTGAAAATAAAGTATCCGAGGATCTGAATTATCTGATGGGGGGTAGCGAATAACTAGGTTCCCTTTCTGTCATGTGAAATGTTTCCTATTTCTTTTGTTTGACAAAGGAGCAGGAATGTGCTTCTTATGCATCACCTGGACACGAACAATGTTTAAAGATGTATATAGATTTCAAATGTAAATTAAAAGCTCTGAAAGAACCAAAGGGAAATATGAAAACATGAACTGGCACATAATGTGTAATATATTTCGTATTCGTTTCAACTACTGTCGCACAGTACAATGTGTCATTAAACCGGACAGTGGACAGCACATTTTACATGATCTCTAGTGTACAGTCATTATTTAGTTTTTCTAAACTAGTGCAGGGTGTCACAAAAAGCATTGCTCGACGCGAGTGCCTATATACTATCCATAAAAAAAACACCTTCTCATCCTAATTAAGCAATACGCCCCTTTCTTGGGAGGATTTACTGCTGCGGGGCCCATAACGCAGGCCCTGGGGCATCACCTGAAGCAGTAACGTCCCCTCCAGCAAGGGGGTTATTGCTATTAGTACTTGGGCCGGTGGACTGGGGTGATCATAGATTATTTTGGAAAGTTATTAAGCGCTGTCAGCGTTTCATAACAGGAAGACAAATAAAATAAAAAGAAGATGGTCACCATGGAACGGAACGTGGGACTATGTAGTCCCTTCTCCCTTTCCATGACGGCTATTCTCACAGCTGCAGGGAGACCAGGAACACTGCTGGTCCCGGCACCAGTAAGGGACCAGGCAGCACAAGGTAAATGCGACAGAGGTGAGAGGAGGGAAATATGTGTAAAATGGAGGTGGGGTGGGAGTGAAGAGGACTCAGGGGACAGGGGAGCACTTATCTGAGCACCTGATGGGAGAAGATTGCGGCCTCCCGCACTTTAGAGACTGGGAGCAGTGGGATTAACGTATGGCCCTGCGCCCAGCCCTCTCATTGGTAGGGCTAGGCCACGCCCGTACCAGGTACTAATTAGAAATGAAGTGCATTTTTTGACAGAGGTTAAACAGAATCCAGTACACTATTTTCAAAACAGCAGATCACTTCTCATGTTATTCCATGAACCCAACTCCAGTCATTTTGGTGGTTGTTGGGGGGTGATAATGTGCATGCTGGGCCTTGTAGTTATGCATTTATAACATACATAGCAATGCAAACTGGCTCACAACTAAAGAAAAGAAGAAAAAAAAACAGAACTGGAATTGCTAGTGAAGCCTGACATGCGATAACTAGATAACGTTTTGCAAAAGACCACCGCCTGTACAATGGTCAGCTTAAGCCCTATCAGTGATAGGCTATCACAATTGCAAGACAATTAAATCTTGGGTCAGGTGCGAATGGGTCTTTCAGACTCTTTAATCCAAGCAAATGAACCCAATGGTCCCTAACAGCTGTGCTCTCCTATAGTCGCATTTACGCAAGTGAGAAATGTCCTTGTTATTTGGGGGCAACGTTCATTGCCAAACATACGAGTCTAGGCAGGGATAGACTTCTGCCGTGTGTGGCCTCTTCCTGTCCTCCATATAGGGTCTACTAAACACAGGTTACCACTGGAGAACATCAAGGGATTCCTATATGCATATCAGATTTCCATCTGTTACCTCATAACAATTCCTAAATGCCAGAATCTGGAACAAATCTGGTGATGGCTGCAGCATCTCTGAAATGCCACTGAGCACACCTGTGTGAATAGATATGATATGATAGTTTATTTATATTGCGCCTAGACGCAATTTGTTTCAAAGCGCTTTAAGGCAAGGGAAGGAACAAGGGAAATTACATGCCATGAAGAGTAAGGATGTGAAATGAACTATTGTACTTGGCCTGATGACTTTTTAGATAGTGCAAGAGCTAAAACATAGATAAGGAAGGGATGGGGAGAGTGGTAAGGAAAAGGAAACAGACAGGCGACTACCATACTAGGCCTGATATTTCTGGTCGAGCCAGAGAAAAAACAAAAGGTGAGGGAGAGGGGTGCAGAAAGGAAGGGGAGGAACAAAACAAGCGACTATCTTACTAGGCCTGACAACGTTTCAGATAGTGCTGGAGGGGGGGGGAGGTAGAGCATCTTAAAGGTGATGCAAGCATCTCCAGAATAGCACTAATTTGACACTTAGTGAATTTGATATAAAGCAGCAGGTGCTAATATGAGATATCCACATTTGTTCTAGTAAATGTATTTTGTAAAGCAGCACCAGCATGTTCCTGGACTGAAACATTATTCCCATTGTATCTTTCACTTTTAAAATGGTAACCTTTTTAACAGCTGAGGCAATACAATGATATCATCCATTTTCTTAATTTAAATCGACAATTTCTGTAACATGCAGGTGTATGGCAAGAACAGAGCCCTTATTCATATGTTCTCTACTTTCACTTTGGAGACAGTTGATTGGTAATGTTGCTAAGGTTTCAGAATCCACAACACCTTGCAGTCAGAGCTCACACCAGTCATACATTTCTTGAAGGCACAGTCTGGAGTCCCTTCAAGAGTGCTGTCTGCTGTGTCGGCCATGCTGTTGGACTGTCAAAGACATATCACTTTCACTTGAGATCATTGTGAACCCGCTTAGAAGCACTGTCTACCACTTGGTACATAAACCACTTGGTACATAACATCTGGGCCACGCGCATTTGTGCGTGTGCATTCCGGAGTGCAATCAAGAGTGCTGTCGGCTGTGTTGGCCATGCTGTTGGACTGCCAAAGACTTTTCACTTTCACTTGAGATATATCCCTGAAATGTCAAAACTATTTTGGAATATTGGAACTGTTGGGCACCAAGATCGTGATCATCTTTAAAAGGAGACTGCAAAAAAAACGATGCTAACTCTGTCTTTGTTTGTATTTGATTCAGATAATTGTGATCCCCATTAGAAGCTCCATCTACAAATTCAGCCATTCGGTGTATAACATCCGGGCCACATCCGGAGTGCCTTTAAAACTGCTGTCGACTGTCGGCTGGCTCGCTGGCACACAGCACATGGGTACCTTGGATTTATTTTCATAAGCAATGATATCATCTGAAGGGTGAGGCCTAAGGGCGATTATGACATATTGGCAGCTTTGGAATATTTGAATAATAATTAGTATATACATTGTATTGTGGAGGCAACGGGAGCAAGCTTACGTTATCAAAGGTAAAGAAAGAACCATGTCCCTCAGAAAGGAATGACTTATTGGCCTGTTAGCATTTACAAAAAGGCGGGATAGCTTCCCATGGGTGTTAGCCATACCCCTGCTGGACTCTCCAACTGCAGAGACCATGGGAGATGAGCTAAAGGAGGCTCACAGGAAGAATCTGATGAAGTACTAAGTAATGCTCAAGTGCCTGTAGACACCTCACAGACCTTATTTCAAGAGGAAGTAGACACTCAGGTTTTAGCAGCCTTTGAAAAAAATGATAGGAGAATGCGAAGGGTCGAAGAACAATGACAAACAGATCCTGGATAAATCTATGTCAGATATGCTTCCAATCTTAGCAACTGGTGTGATCTCCCTACTCGCCTTTTCTGAACATCCTTATGTGGAGGGAAAAGATAACAAAAACTGGGACACACAATTCCATGTGGGAAACCCACTAGTGATCTCAGGTGTAACTCTTCAAGATTTAATATGGGCCATCAATAACTTACAGGACTCCATATATAATTAACTGAAACTACAAACAGCTCAACCTAAAGAGATCACCTCAGTTTTAAGTGTAGCTGGTACAGTGAAAGAGAAAGTGGCACAGACTGAAGATAACGAAAACCATGCTGTGCAAATTTCTTCGCTCGTTGGCTGGCCATGAAATGGAGGCTTTTTCGACAAGCAGAGAAGCATCTTCAACCCAGAGAGAACATGAGGCTAATATGGACTCTAAGAGTGTGAACAAACTATCAGTGAACGATGAGGAATTGATTGACTCAATCCGTTGGTCGAGCATGAAGGTGTGTGTCATTGAGGATGACTTAACCAATGAAGAAAGAAATGTAAAATATAACATTGAATTGTGGAATCCCCGAAATCAAAATCAATGACTGAGAGTATATAAAAATAATAATAAAAGGAAAAAAGGAATCGATAATTAAATATAATATATGATACATTCAAGGCTAAAACCTGTGAGAAAGAGAAGGGAAACAAGTCCAAACCGAATATGGATCTGGATGCACCAAAAGGCAAGTTGAAGGAGGGGAAGTTGTGACTTCCCTGGCCCAGTCGGAGGTAGCCCACATTTCCCCCTCAAAAGGTTTTTGCCCACATACATATTTTGAAAAAATGGATGAGCACAATTTCCTGGTAAACATCTGTAAAATGGAATTAAATGAATTAGCCAGGCACATCATAAACCATGAATACCGGGGAGGCATGATGGAGGGAGGAAAGGTGGGTTGCAGAATCACCCAAGCTTCAGGGCTTCGTAATGAACATACGCATGTCCCTTGAAATGGGGCTGAGGCCAGACAGGTGGAACATCAACTGGATCCAATGTGGGGTCCCCCTCTGAGGGCAGGGACACATTGAATCTAAAGGAGAAGGATTTGAGCCCTAGAAAACAAGAAACATAACAGGAAAGGCCACTTATACCCTACCTGGTACCTGATGAACTTCCTAAATGGAGAAAGGAAGTGAAATGGAGAACCTGAGAGAACCAATCTTTGTGGAGGATTATTGCTTAATTCTGACCTATATGTTTGAAGGGGGTGGTCCTCCATCTCTTAATAGTTCTCACATCTTGAGCTTGTTTAATGAGATTATGGGGCTAAGGTGGATATCATCTAAAGACAGAAGGCTAGTAGATGTCATACATAGCACAAGATATGATTTTGTTAGATTAGTCATACCATCCAAAATTGTTTTACAATTTATTGGTGGGCAAAATGGAAAACCTATAAAAGTTTTTCTATGACATATTGCTGTTCTCCCAAGTTAGTAAAACAGAAGTGAATAACTCTGAATATGCACGTATCACTGAACCATCTAGAATGGACCCTCTAGTCGGAGAGAGTTCAATTTAAATAAAGAATAAAAATGAGGAGATTCATTGGAGATGGCTCGCATTAAGGGTGAAGGAATCCATTACACAATTAAGAAACATGAAGGTAAACCTTTAGCTCTGAGGACCATTTTACTTTTATGTCCTGGAACGTCAGGGGTCTATCATGGTCTACTCCATACCAGAATTGTGTGTTTTTCTCCAAACCTTCTCTATAATTTGCGCACACGAAACATGGCATGTGGGCACTTTGACTTTCAATGGTTACAAGCTAACCAGCCTGAATGTTTTACAGGTGACTGCTGGGAGGCCTGCTGGGGGCTTACTGGTTGCTATAAAAAATGGAATGGGTTTGCGTAAACTTGATGAGTGGAAGATCTCTAGATGTGTTCTTGTCATCTCCCTAGAGAGCATCCTACAAAAATATAGGAAGTCTCTACTATTAATACATGTATATATGTCCCAGAAGAATAACATAGAAGAGATATTGGAGAAGCTAGGAGGATAGGTGTATGAGTGGCTGGGTGCTCATAGAGGGGGGAACATTATAGTATCAGGGAATTTCAATTCGATTGTCTCTCTGAGGCTTTAACGGATATTGATATGGTATCTTTAGATTCTAATCTTCTGGCTGGGGCGGAGGACTCTAAAGACTCGGCTTATTCATGTAAAAAGGTACAATGGGCCAAATGGAAAGCCACAATGGATAATTGGGGACACTCAAATGTGTGGTTGGGTTCCCCAACCTGATATGCTAGTGGGTTTTAATCGACGATTGATTACATATTCATCAGCAAATCCCTAATTAAATCTGAAGCCAAGTTTAATGAATACAGTGAACATGTTATGTTGTCTGTGGATTTAGGTGTTGGTTATACTGAGGGTACGCTGGCCATTCTTAATTTATCTGTCATCTCCAATATGCAGATAACTTGTCTAATCGGGAAAGACAGAAACATGTGTAAATTTAACTCGGTCATGTTTCAGGACCTTGAGAGTTGTACTATGGATGGTAAATTTGAGAGTTATTCCCATTTAAATTTTGAAGAGAATATAGAGGGACTGATGCAAAAACACATGACTGTGAAAACGAATTCAAACACATCCTCTAAGGTGAAGTCCCATAGTCACAAGTTCAATCACACAGTTCGTCAAATAAGAAATCTGTTCTTAGAATCATTAAAGTAATTAACAGAGACTGAATATGGAGCTCGGAACGCCAAGCCATGATCAAAAAAGCAAAATTGTGCTATTCAAACTGGCTGATATATTTCCCCATCAGCCCCATCAACAAGATTGTGAGAGCATGATGGCTGCTATTAGAGATAACTCAGCGAGAGCCTTCTGGGCAAAAATCAATGAATTGGAGAATGGTAACTGTGCCCTCCAAGCACACCTGGATTGAGCATATCCAGAACATTTATATGAAAGAGTAATCGAATTATAGTGGCAAAGATATAACCAACAAAAATGGTTGCTGAAGATATCCATTGATAACATACATAGATTGATAACAAAGACGAGTTCATCTAGAGCATTTGGCCCTAACCAGCTCTAACATTTTCTATTTAAGGATAGTCCAGATCTGTGGACCAAGGTCTTATTCGTGCTTTTTCTGGATATCATTACTTCAAGGGAAACCCTGGATAGGTGCAAAATATCATTTGTGATACTGTAAGAGGATTCAATTCAGCACTACAGCCAAGTTAACGCCTAGTCTAGAATACTGAATGAAAACCCTTATTGATATATCTTTAGGTCCAGTTCATGCGTTCTGGATGACTACCCTTGTATAACACCCCTCTCTTGGAATCCCCCTGACCCCACTGAGCCAAGAAGTAATTCTGTTTTGCAAGTTTAAAAGGTTTATTTGATAAATTAAAATATATATCACACTTTTTAATAAATTAATAATTGAATATCACACTTAATCTGATATGGTAAATATTAACAACGGAGAATCTGGCACTAGCACACTTCTTTAATCACTAATGAGTTGACATGAAATGGATAAGGTAGCACACTGGTAAATAGGAACAAAAGTATAATGTGGTAGAGGATGCTTTATGTAGGCTCAGGTGGATGCAATATTCAATGAATGCAGTACAGAAAATACGCAATATGATTTCAACCAAACAATGTAATCACTTTTCTCTGGCTACTCCCCTCCCCCCCTTGATGCAAGGCAAGGAAATGGAAGGAAAACACACAGTTCTCAGAAATGCAATCAACTGTAATTCAGTTCAATCCAGCAAGCTTAAACAGAAGTTTGAAAACACAGGCAAATGCTTTGATAGGTGCTAGCAATGAATGAGAAATATGCTGGAAACGCTCTTAATTCCCTTTTAGAGGTTCAGGATGAGTGGTATCTAGTTAATATTAGTCCAGGCTCACACTAGCAATGATGCAGGGATAGTTAGCATGTTAAACGAATTTCTGGCAAATGAAATCAGGCAGCAGCAGTTTTTTTACATGTGAAGAAATTGCAAATCGCGGCAAAATTCGCGGATGCGCCGAGCGCTATTACAAAGGAACCGCAAGGACTATCTCTACCGTTTTGGAGTCCTAGGAAAGCCTGGGATCTCAGCTTCCAAATGAAAGTTATTGCAAGTCTCTAGCCCAAACGGTTGCGGAGATATGAGTAATTTAGTAAAGGTCGTTTTTGGTTTTGTAAATTCTAAACGCACACTTTTTCAAAATGACAAATTTTACTAGAAATGACAGGTGACAGATAGGAGGCAGTTCTACTTAGGTTAAATAGATTGAATTAGATGAATTTAAACTAAGAGATGTGTTCTGAGTTTTGCTAAGTACTCACAAGAGATTTTGAACAGGAAAGCGACTTGGTCACGATCTTCAGTCTGGTCAGGTCTTTCCGGATTCTGCTCACAGCGCCTGGTCTGGTCTCGGCTAGGCACAGCACTGCTTTCTCTCTGGTCTGGTCTCTGCTAGGCACAGCACTGCTTTCTCTCTGGTCTGGTCTCTGCTCTGGATAGATTGAAGTCTCTAGTTTGGCTTTCTGGAGTTTGATGGAGGTAAGTATGGATTTTTCCGGCAGGGCTTCCAGCGGCAGATGAAATTGAATGTCTCTATGTGTCCTGACTCTCTGCTTTTATCTGTTTCTTGAGAATGGGTGTGTGTGTTGCATCACTAGACTTGCCCCTCTCATTCGTCATTGGTCAGGCTTCCATTCCTCCGCTTGATTGGCAAACTGAACTGTGAGTCAGATTGATGTCATTTTATGATCTCTTGAAACAACCTCCCTTATCATCTGTGCACCCAAATATATATATGATCAAAATCCATACTTCAGAGTTACACAGTTGTTTGAAATTACATATACATGGTGTGGCTGAATTTAGCCATGTCTATGTCCAAATCTGCTCATTCTCGGAGCTTGCATTCAAAGAGTGTACATAATTGACTTTTTAACTGCTTTTTCAATTTCCGACATGGACCCAACTTTACATACATGTGTGCAGGGGGTAGGGACATTAACTGATGAAGTTTCAGATTTTTAACATGCACACATTTAGAGTAATATCCACTTTTCCGCTAAAACCCCCCTGAACATACCACCGGTTCCTACCACGTCTTAAACTGTGGGCAGAAAAATCACAAGAATTATGGTATCATTTATAAAATTTTCACATGTCCGCACTATGAATTATCCCCCTTTTTATAAAACCATATCCTTGCTGCAGGGGTGTGTCTTTTCAGGTCACATGGTACAGAAACCAGTCTTTCCAGTTTCTGCCAAGCCAGCTTGCTTCTCACAGGCAGTGCCCCTCCCAGCTTCTCCAGGAGGAAGCCACTTTTTACGACGTCTGTAATAAAAACCTTTGCCTGAGTGGAGAGGGCTTTGTTCACTCTCTGGCAGAGCACAGGAAATTCAATTATCAGATAGATGGCATATCCTTAGTGTGGGCAGCAAAAGGAACATTGGCCTGGGAACATAGTTGTGACTCAAGTTTCACTCCTGATGGGATCCGTTGCTAGGCAAAATCAAGTTCCTTAAGCCAGACCTTCAGCTAACTTTTTGTTGCTTTTAAAATAACTTGTAATTTTACACATGCAGCTAGAATGCTGATTCTAAGTGCAAAACTATGACATTTCAACAGTTACAAAGGCATGTGACACCAAACATAGGTCACTCATTTAATTTAACATTTTCGATTTTGGTGGTTTTAAATCCAGTTGCAGTTAGGCTTAAGCTGCTGACTCCATAGCATTTTTGTTATAAGCATTGTTTTTGGGCTCTTCATTTCCCAGATTTTGTAGGCACACAAAACTCCATTCTGCCAAATGTCTGCTGGTGTTCAGTGAATATTTTGCACATGTTGCAAGGTTTGAAATAGGCATTTTGCTTGCCTTCAGAAAAACACACAGTGGGTTTTAAAACGCCGGCTTTTGGATAGTGGTGAGTACTGGTACTGCACCCATTTTTGGGATTTTCTTGGATTAATGCATTCTAAACAGGAATGGTTCTTACATGGTAGTAAATCCTTGCTTAACATTGTTTTGATGGGGCTCCTTACAGTAAGATGGTTATGTGGAACCCCACAAAAAGGGTTGAATCTTTAAAGTGGTCCAATGAGTCACGATTTCAGCAACTTTTTGACATCAGTAAAAGTGGATTTTGTTAACAAAGACCTTTCTTTACCCTGGTGGGTGGCAAGTTAGGTAACCATTTTGGTGTGCGCACAACTGCGCAGCTTTCCTGGATTTCGGCGCACATGTGGGTTTTCCGCCATCTTGAATTTCCTAAGCCCACAGCACCAAATGTTGTAGCAGGGTAGCTTAAACGTGGGTCAGGACACCCTACAAGCCCCCCCACGTGACTGCACTTTGAGTTTGGGTTGATGGGGAGTCGCGTGCCCAAGGGTTTTGACCCACGCACCGGTCTGTCCGCATAATCTTCTTCCTCTTCTGTAGATGGCACAGTTCAGCATCTTCTTCTCCATCCGGTCAGATCGATCAGTTCTCCTCGCCGGTCCTGATGGGAAGATTGGGCGGTACCCCGGGCCCGTTGTGTCTTTGCTCCCGGTCTCCGGATCGTCCTTCTTGGTCATCCTTCATGGTTTCATCTCTCCTAGGATGATAAAGGAAGAGCGGCAATATCTACTCATAGACGATTTTTTTTTCCACCACTGTTGAGATAGTGGGGCAGCATATGCATTTCATCGTAACGAAATATTACATTCTTATTTTGAAAAAAAAAACAGCATCACTAGAGACAGTTTCATGTAAATCACAATATTTTAGAGACTACATGTGGTAGGTTTTATGATTGGAACTGAATTAGTCTGATACAGTACCCGCTAGGATTCCAGAGGATTCCTCCAGTTGTTGCAGAGTGTGCCTGGGATGGCAACATTTCAACTGGTTTATGTGGACCCACTTGTCTTCCCCCTCTGCCGAACCACCTTTGGGGATGCGGATCTTGTAGGCCACAGGGGAGATCTTATCGACGATCTCAAAGGGTCCCTTCCATGTAGGCAAAAATTTGCGCTGCTTGGCCTGGTTCCTTTGGAAGTTGTATAGATAGACCCGGTCTCCCACCTGATATTCCTTCCTGGAAGTTTTCAGGTCATAATGGGTCTTCATGCTATCAGTCGATCTTTCTAGATTCCGCTGAGCATAAGCAAAAGCATGTTGGAGGTGTTTCCTTAAATTCTCTACATACTCATGAGTAGTGGAGGCATTTATCAGTGTCTGCTCTTGGGTCCTGTAGAGCAAATGCTGCGGAAGCACCATCTTGCGCCCAGTCATCAACTCAAATGGTGACATTTTGGTTGCAGATGAAGGGGTAGATCTGATGGCCATTAGGACCAGAGGTAATCGGATATCCCAACTTGGCCCAGAATCTGCCACAAACTTCTTTAATATGCTCACAATTGTCCGGTTATATCTCTCTACTGCCCCAGAAGAAGCTGGTCTATAAGCAATATGCAGCTTTCTCTTGACCCCCAGTATCTCCCACATCTTTGTCATTACTTCACTGGTGAAGTGGCTACCTCTGTCTGACTCAATCCTTTGAGGTAGACCAAAACGGGAAAAGATGTGGTTAATCATCAAGGCCGCTGCAGTTTCTGCCTTGCAATTTGGGGCTGGGAGACATTCCACCCACTTGGTAAACAAGCATGTCACGGTCAACATGTACTTATTCCCCCTAGCCGAGCGAATCACAGGGCCTACAAAGTCGATTTGTAAATCTGACCATGGCAGTGTCATTCCCCTCTTTTGTAAAGGCGCCCGGTGTGTGAGGGATGATGGCTGAAATTGTGCACGCACAAGGCAACCCTTCAGGTACTGGTCGAGGTCCTGCCCCATGTGTGGCCAGTATGCAACCTCTCTTAAGATTTCCAATGTTGTGTGAAACCCCCTATGACCGGCAGTGGCCGCATCATGGGCGTGACTTAACATCAGGCTTCGGAATGAGGTAGGAACCACCCACTGATCGTGGCCAGCTTTGGATTTCCTTAGCAAAAAACCGTCTTGGATCCGGAACATTTTGGGACATTTCATCAACACTCTTAGGTCCTCTTTCCCAATGTAATCGGTATCCGTCAGGGGAAAGTTCTCAGGGTCCTCAAGGTGCTGGTAAAATTTACCAATTATTGGATCCCCCTTCTGAGCAGTAATCAAATCAGCATCAGGGGTCTCCTTACTCCATTGTGCAATTGAGAGGTCGTTGTGAGCATTTGTCTGGGACCTAGTGATGGCAGTGACCTGGATTTCCCCCAACAGGGACTCAATCTCAATTAGATCCCCTTGGATGGCTCCGGTTTTGGCCAGCTGATCAGCTAAGTCATTTCCAGTTTTGTCTGGTCCCTCTACTTTGGAATGACCCTTGATCTTTTTCCAGTAGATGGTCATCCCATTCGATGTGACCAGATCATCAATGTTTTGGATCAACTTCCCATGTTTCAAGGGTTTGTTGTTAGCACATAACATGCCTCTGGTTTTCCAATTAACCAGGTGCTCCACGAACCCGTTCCGTACATAATCCGAATCTGTGATTATGACCAGTTCGTGGAGTTGATGCTGGACAGCAGTGAGGATGGCCTGATGCACAGCCATCAATTCTGCCACCTGACTACTTCGGGGACCAATTTTGTATCCAGCGGAGGGTTCTGGGGACTCATTCACCCATGCATTCCCTACGCCGGCCACCAGTTCTTTCTCCCCGTCGTTGTCAACATGGTAAGAGCATCCATCCACATAGACAGTGGGCATTCCCTCACACTTGTCTTCTTCAAAGACTTTGCGGGGGGAATTAAGGTATGCCTCCATGTTGTCCTTTATTTTTAGACTTTCGTCCTCGAGACAGTTTTCTCTGGCACAATCATGCAAGTCAGCCAGACCTTGCGCGAGGGGACTCTTCTTGTTTTGGCCATATCTGACCTCCACAGGAAAGCCTTGCATTGACAGAATCCAGGAAGTAATTCGGGAATTACTCACATTTCCGGCCCGGATTCTGTCACTTTGGAGATATTGCAGAGGCTGGTGTGGAGTCTCCACTATGATGTGTTCCCCCTGGATAAACGGGCGGTAATTCTTCAATGCCCACACCGTTGCCAGGAGTGCCTTCTCACAATCGTTGAATTTTTCCTCCACAGAGGATAAAGTTTTGCTCGCATAGGAGATTACTTTATTGACCTTGTCATGCTTTTGATATAATACTGCCGTCAAGCACGTATTAGAGAACCCCGTCTCCAGGAAGAACTCCTTGTTTCTGACAGGGTAAGCTAGGCAAGGTGCTTGTGAGAGGCTTCTTTTGAGTTGTTTTACTGCCTCGGCTTGTTCTGGACCCCATTCCCACTTGACCCCCCCCCTTCAGGAGATGAATCAGGGGTCTGTTGATCTCTGCGTAGCCCTCAATGAACTTTCTGCTGTAATTAGTCAGTCCAAGGAGGCTCCTTAGTTCCCGCAGAGTTGTGGGGTCTTTCAGTTTCTGAAGTGCTTCTACTTTCTTTTCCTGGGGACAGAGACCCTGAGGAGTAATCTCATGCCCCAAGAAGTTAACACGGGTTTTACACCACTGTACTTTCTGAAAGGAAAGTTTTGCTCCGGCGGCCCTCAACTGTGTCAGAACATAACGGATCTCCGCTATGTGTTCCTCAACAGTTGAGCTTTTGATGAGGACATCATCTACATAAGCCAAGTTACCCCTTGCACCCAAGTCAGGCATGGCCTTGTGTAGAAAAATGTTGAATTCATTGCCGGAGTTGAGGTATCCGAAGGGAGTCCGGGTCCAGGTGTACTGCTGGCCCCCAAAGGTAAAAGCCAGCTTGTATTGGTCCTCCCTGCTGACAGGCACGGTCCAGTATCCATTGGTCAGGTCTATTGCAGTGAATACCTGTGACCCCTGAATCTGGGCCAGCCCTTGGTCAATGTAGGGCAGAGGCCATCGGGAAGTATGGACCCGTTTGTTGAGCTCCCTAAGGTCGGCGCAGAGTCTCCACTGGCCGTTTGGCTTCAATATTCCCAGCACCGGATTATTGAAGGTGCTGTGGACTGGACGGATTATTCCCCGGGACTCAAGGTTCTTAATTATTTCAGTAAGGGACTCCATTGATGCGAGAGGCAAGCGATATTGCTTCACAAACACAGGAGTCATGCCAGGGTCCGTGGGGATTGTTGTTGTGTGGATGTCAGTGCGACCACAGTCATATGAGTCTACCGCAAAGAGATCTTGGAAATCCAAGAAAACTTGTTTCAACTTTTGCTTTTGTTCCAGAGTCACACAGGCATCAGCTAGGTTGACTCTCTCTTCCACCATCTGCCTGAAGCCTGGAAAGACTTCTGGTTTGGCTATCTCCGCGGCCTCCTCCAGCTGGGTGGAGAAGTCCCTGGTCAGAGTGCTGATTTGGACCGGAGGCTTCAGGTGGGAAAGGCAGCCCTCATGTACCTGGAAAATCACCTCATCCCTCCTGAAGTCACACGTCACATCTTCCTTACCATAGGGGCAGGAAGTGTACACCAGGAAGTTCCCCCCATGCCGGGTAAAAATCCTATCTGGTGTTGTATTGTCCTCACTGTCACTGTCAAAACAGTCGTTGGGGATTGGTCCTAACAGTTCATTTCTAAGATCAATGGAGAAATGTCGGTCATCAACCGCCATTCCAATAATGGTGCCTGCGGCTAGAGTAATACTCTTTAAGTCGCTGTTATCCACCTCTATTAGAATGGGGTCATGTTCTATGTTGACTAATGGAGTCGGGTTTACCCCCAACCCTTGCTGTTGGAGAGAAGCATTTAGATGTATGTAAGCATCAGGGTTTTTCAACTCTTGTCCCCTTTTAACTTTCACTTCCAGGGAGAATTGTCGGGTCCTTTCGGGGATGGTGACTTCCTCTTTAACCTGAATTTCAACTGCATAAGGTAGCAATTGAGCTGACCTAAATGCTTTTTCTGGATCATCAAAGCCCATGGGATTATCCGCTAATCGGGACCAAGCTTTGAAGTTTATTAGGTCCAAACTAATGGCAAAGCGATTGAGAATGTCACTGCCTAAGTAAAAGGCGGCAGTGATGTCTCGCACGACCCAACAATTATGGACTATGCTCTTGTTGCCAATGGAGATTTTGAGCATACACCTGCTTGGCAGGAGATGTTTGGAGTCAGGTGCTTCCAGGTCCATTTCCCATTTGTCTATCAGTTTGAAGGTGGGAATGGCTGGATCTTTTGGGAGTTGGCGGAACATGGCTTCGCTGATGAAGCTCTTACCGTTGTTCACACACACTCGAGCGAGAACAGAGTCCTTCCCATCATTTAACTGAACAGGGATGAACAACTGCTCTCCAATTTGCTGAATATCAGCCAGGCTTTGAGCTGATTTCACATCTTTCTGGACTATAGGAGTGGGGGTTTCTGATTGTGGATTAGTATAGAATTTCAGAGTGTTTCCTTCCAGCGTGGAATACCACTTTAGACTGGAAGGAAGGTTGATTTTCAGAAATAGAGAGGACCCCCCATCACCAGTCTGTTGTCCTACTGCTATTACCGTCACGTCTGGAATTTGGTTGTTCTGGAAGTGAAATTCTACTTGGTCAGATTTTTGTTCAACCATGTGGCATGTGCCGTTTAAACTAACATGGTTGACACTCTGTTTTAATTTTATGGGTCGGCTAGTCTGAGTCCAGAGGACCTTGTTTACGCAATCTATTAGGGGTGACAACCTTCTCAGGAGGTCATTCCCTAGTAAACAAGGGGTGCCCTCTGGGGTCACAACTATGACCGGGGGTTTCAACTTATGTCGCCCGATCTTAATGTCCAAGTCTGCCGTCCCCTCGACGGGAATTTCCTTCCCGTCAAAGTTCTGCAGTTGTCCAGGAAGAGAGGTGAGAGGAATTTGGTAATTCTCTCCCCTTCCTGCATTCAGTTCGTCAAAGGCCCTTCTGGACAGAAGGGTAGCTTGAGATCCAGTGTCCACCAGTGCTGAGATTGTACCCTGCCCCTGTACTTGTACCGGGGCATAATATCTTCCCTCCTTCTCCTCAAGGGGGCACAGATAATGTACATTTTTGGACAACTGGTGGGCTAATTTTCTGGTTTTGGACATCGCTAGCGAGGAGATTTGGGCAGAATTCTGTGGAGAGTCTTGGGAATCTGAAAGAAAAAATTTGCAACTGGAGATCAGAGCCATTGTGGGTTCCCCTGGCTCCGTTTCTGGGCCGCCCCCCCCTTTTTGGAGGCAGTCGCCAGGATGGGTTTGAACCAGGGGATTTTCTTGCTGTTGGTTCTGGGATGAGATGGTGGGCGGCGGTAGCTCAGTCTCCCCATCTCCCCAGTCTGGATTTGCATCCCTAGGGACCCATTTTTCTTTGGGAGGAGTTCCCCCCTCTCTGAAGGAGAAGATCCTTTTCCCAGGATCCTCTGAGGATCCCTCTCCCTCAAATTGGAAGATCTGTACCTCCTCCTCAAACTGAGTCTGTTTGGGTCTTTTGTTTCTCCTACCCCCCCTCTGCTCCTTAGGAGGCAGACTTTCAGGGGCAAGAGATTTTGTTTCCGGTTCCTGGGTTTCCAGGGGCTGTTTACAAGTGAGGAAGGAAGCTTCCTCCAAGGCTTTACACCCCCCTTCCCTTTGTGCCTCCTCCCTGGGAACCGGTGATTTATCGGGGTGCTGCCCCCGTCATTGTTCTGGAGCACCAGGTCCAGAGTTGGGTGCGTTCTGCGCCGGCATGCTGATCTGAGGGTTCTGCTGTGCCCTCAGTATATGACCCATATCCCGCGCCATGTTTTGAACCTGGCGCTCTAACTGGGAAACCCGCTCAGGCTGATACGGGGCCCTGTTTTCTCCCCTGGGCTGATCCCGGGAAGGGTAGCTGTCCCTCCTCTGGTAGTACCCCTGGTTGGGAAGATTTTGGTACCCCTCCACCCTTGGCCTCCCCTCTCCCGGATTCAGTGGTCTGGGCTCAGGGAATTGAGGAAAGAAGGATGGATGATTTTGGGGTTGGAAGTCGGGTGGATATCTGGGGAAAAAGTTCTGCCCAGGGTTTGGTAAATTTCTGCCCTCCTGTGGGAAGTTTGGAGGGAAGTTCCCTGGGTTAGGTGCTTGGCTGGATCCCCCCCCTTGGGCTGGAGGAGTCCACACATAACCCAGGATGGGTCTGTTACCTTTGTAGCGAGGACTTACATAGTCAGGAGAGCGAGGGACCCCATTTGGGGGGCTGCCTCCCTGGCTCCCTGTCTGCGACTGGCCCGAGGACCTTCTGGGCCTAGCATTATTAGGTGCAGGTAGGTTTTTAGGCCCCCCCATCTCCAAATCCAAAACGGGGGTGACCTTTACCTCTGCCACCTTGGCAGCAGCAGGGGTGCTGTTGGCTTTGGGGTTTTTCTGGGCATTGCTTTTATTTTCTATGGGCTTCTGCACCTCATAGATGCGGGTAGCCTGTTCAATGACCCAGTCTAAAGATCTTTTCTCGTGAAAATCCCTCACGAGCTGGGTCATGATATATTTGGGCAAGGCATGGAAAAACGTGTTTATAAATTCACGGCTATCCATGCGCACCCTTCTTGTGGTCTGTGCAAAAGCCCGCTTTAACTCCTGCACAAATTCTTGTGGGGCCTGATCCTCCCCACATTGCAAATTGTAGGCTGCCTTGCGAGCCTCTTGAGGATTTCTGTGAACAGAAAAATGTTTCAGGATGGCCGCCTTATAGGTGGACCATCTTAAATGATTTTGGTCCTCCAGCCCCGCAAAGAAACTGGAGTATTCCGGGGAGAAGGTCCACTTTACATATTGAATGCAGCTTTGGCTGTCCTTCAAATGGAAAGTCTCCATCATTTGTTCAAACAACTCTAAGTGCTCCCAAACAGAATACTTAGCGTTCTTATGGTAAGGCGTGATGACGCTCCTGATCGCCTTAATCTGCTTTAAGGGGTCCTTGAGCAAGGCCCTTTTTGCCTTATTGGCCTTTTTGGTTCGGGTAACCCTTGTCCATTCTTCGTCGGACTCAGAGGCACTGCTCCCAGAGGTTCCCGTCTGTTCTTCCAGGTTTTCCCGGATTCTGCGAGCCTGGGAATGGCTGGCAGAATGTGGGGACCTGGTCTCCTGTGTCCTGCGCAGTTCAGAGGAGTCTTCAGATTCCTCCTTGCTGTCAGGATTTGATGGGTACCCCCTCCACTGACCTAACTGGGCAGAGGTTTTCAGGATGCCCTTAATGGGCCTACTCTCCTGGGGTTCCCCACTGAACTGTATTGTACTTGGGTGCCCATACCCGGATGCCCACCCCTCCATTCCTGGATGGTACTGGCCTATGAGCCCCATGCTTCTGGCTGGATAGTAATCTGCCATCCCTGTGGCCCTGTGCTCATGTGCGCCAGGGGACATTGGGGGTGGCAGAGTCCAGGGACTGAGAGGTATGAGGGCCTCTGGTACTAGGGCTCCTGAGGTTATGCTCCGGAGTTTCCATTTCCCAGCGAACCTCATCTCTATCCGCCCCTGCTCCCTGTTGCAATGCAAGAGCCTGCATTTGTGCCTTCAGTTCCTCAGTTAAGGCCTTACTCGACTCTATCAGTCTCTCCTGCATCGCTACCTGCTGTTGGAGCCTATCATTGTGTTGACAGAGGGCCTCATTTTCCCTCTGTGCTTCCTGGTTGGTCCTGGAGAACTGGGCCAGTCTTTGCTGCAGGAGGGTTACCTCCTGAGCTGTGTCCCTATTGGCCTGCTCCTTTCTTGCTAGAGCATCCTCCACCCTCCTGGTGTGCTCTAGCAAGTTCTGGTTTTCTTTTTGGAGGTCACCCAGTCCCTGGTGGGCCAGGTGATTTTCTTCCATTTTCCTTTTTAAATGGCAGACTTCCTGGCCTAAGGCGTCTCTTTCCTGACTAAGAGCCTGCATTTGTGCCGCCAGGTCGTCCCTTTGCCTTTGGAAGGCACCAGCTTTCTGGCGCTCCTGATCAAACTCTGCCTGGGTATCCAGGTCTTTCAGGATCAGTTTATTGCTCTCCTCTTTCTCTCTGTCTAGTTGGATTTGCAGGGTGGCTACCTGCTCTGTGCATGCCCTGTTGAAATTGATCTGTTGCTCCAGCTTTTTCTGGCTCTGCAGTAAGGAGTCCAAACTGTCTTGGTGCTCCTTCTGCAGGGCCAGAAATCTAGTATCCTGTTCTGACTTTTCCTTTTGCAGCACATCCATATCCTCCTTTATTTTAGTAATGTACAGTCTGCTGTCATTTTCTGACTCCTGGCTCCTCTGCAGCCTCTGCTCAGAAGAGTCCAGATCAGATTGGACCTTCTGTAATGCCATCTGTTGCCTATTTGCCAGATTTTGGCTTTCAGCACATCTATCCTGCATGTCTCCCATATATAGGTACAGGTATGCTGCTATCCTGGCGATCTTATTGTGTTCCTCTTTGGCTTTAGGAGCCATATATAGTTCACTCAGGGCCACATGTAAGGGACCCTGATCTCTATATATATCTGACCCTGTTTCAGTGACCTGTTGTGTGATGGCCTGCAACCACACATCCTGGCCCTGTTCGGTCCATTCACCTCTCACAAATAGCTTATGCAAGAGGTGCTCTCTGGCTATTTTCATGTCTACTAAGGTCGTCATTCTAGAGATTGGTCTCTGTCCTGACTTACAGAAGTTAGTATTTTATTTTTGCAGAACAGAACTTTTCTTGGAGTGTCCCTTTTGAGGAATGCTTCACAGCGTAATGCAGCGTGGTGATCCGACCGGGTGTATGTATCCCGTCAGTTAGCACACTGTATTAAGCTGCACAACTGGTAAATCTAACCCAACATCCCGGACGAGCCCCCACTTTGTAAGAGGATTCAATTCAGCACTACAGCCAAGTTAACGCCTAGTCTAGAATACTGAATGAAAACCCTTATTGATATATCTTTAGGTCCAGTTCATGCGTTCTGGATGACTACCCTTGTATAACACCCCTCTCTTGGAATCCCCCTGACCCCACTGAGCCAAGAAGTAATTCTGTTTTGCAAGTTTAAAAGGTTTATTTGATAAATTAAAATATATATCACACTTTTTAATAAATTAATAATTGAATATCACACTTAATCTGATATGGTAAATATTAACAACGGAGAATCTGGCACTAGCACACTTCTTTAATCACTAATGAGTTGACATGAAATGGATAAGGTAGCACACTGGTAAATAGGAACAAAAGTATAATGTGGTAGAGGATGCTTTATGTAGGCTCAGGTGGATGCAATATTCAATGAATGCAGTACAGAAAATACGCAATATGATTTCAACCAAACAATGTAATCACTTTTCTCTGGCTACTCCCCTCCCCCCCTTGATGCAAGGCAAGGAAATGGAAGGAAAACACACAGTTCTCAGAAATGCAATCAACTGTAATTCAGTTCAATCCAGCAAGCTTAAACAGAAGTTTGAAAACACAGGCAAATGCTTTGATAGGTGCTAGCAATGAATGAGAAATATGCTGGAAACGCTCTTAATTCCCTTTTAGAGGTTCAGGATGAGTGGTATCTAGTTAATATTAGTCCAGGCTCACACTAGCAATGATGCAGGGATAGTTAGCATGTTAAACGAATTTCTGGCAAATGAAATCAGGCAGCAGCAGTTTTTTTACATGTGAAGAAATTGCAAATCGCGGCAAAATTCGCGGATGCGCCGAGCGCTATTACAAAGGAACCGCAAGGACTATCTCTACCGTTTTGGAGTCCTAGGAAAGCCTGGGATCTCAGCTTCCAAATGAAAGTTATTGCAAGTCTCTAGCCCAAACGGTTGCGGAGATATGAGTAATTTAGTAAAGGTCGTTTTTGGTTTTGTAAATTTTAAACGCACACTTTTTCAAAATGACAAATTTTACTAGAAATGACAGGTGACAGATAGGAGGCAGTTCTACTTAGGTTAAATAGATTGAATTAGATGAATTTAAACTAAGAGATGTGTTCTGAGTTTTGCTAAGTACTCACAAGAGATTTTGAACAGGAAAGCGACTTGGTCACGATCTTCAGTCTGGTCAGGTCTTTCCGGATTCTGCTCACAGCGCCTGGTCTGGTCTCGGCTAGGCACAGCACTGCTTTCTCTCTGGTCTGGTCTCTGCTAGGCACAGCACTGCTTTCTCTCTGGTCTGGTCTCTGCTCTGGATAGATTGAAGTCTCTAGTTTGGCTTTCTGGAGTTTGATGGAGGTAAGTATGGATTTTTCCGGCAGGGCTTCCAGCGGCAGATGAAATTGAATGTCTCTATGTGTCCTGACTCTCTGCTTTTATCTGTTTCTTGAGAATGGGTGTGTGTGTTGCATCACTAGACTTGCCCCTCTCATTCGTCATTGGTCAGGCTTCCATTCCTCCGCTTGATTGGCAAACTGAACTGTGAGTCAGATTGATGTCATTTTATGATCTCTTGAAACAACCTCCCTTATCATCTGTGCACCCAAATATATATATGATCAAAATCCATACTTCAGAGTTACACAGTTGTTTGAAATTACATATACATGGTGTGGCTGAATTTAGCCATGTCTATGTCCAAATCTGCTCATTCTCGGAGCTTGCATTCAAAGAGTGTACATAATTGACTTTTTAACTGCTTTTTCAATTTCCGACATGGACCCAACTTTACATACATGTGTGCAGGGGGTAGGGACATTAACTGATGAAGTTTCAGATTTTTAACATGCACACATTTAGAGTAATATCCACTTTTCCGCTAAAACCCCCCTGAACATACCACCGGTTCCTACCACGTCTTAAACTGTGGGCAGAAAAATCACAAGAATTATGGTATCATTTATAAAATTTTCACATGTCCGCACTATGAATTATCCCCCTTTTTATAAAACCATATCCTTGCTGCAGGGGTGTGTCTTTTCAGGTCACATGGTACAGAAACCAGTCTTTCCAGTTTCTGCCAAGCCAGCTTGCTTCTCACAGGCAGTGCCCCTCCCAGCTTCTCCAGGAGGAAGCCACTTTTTACGACGTCTGTAATAAAAACCTTTGCCTCAGTGGAGAGGGCTTTGTTCACTCTCTGGCAGAGCACAGGAAATTCAATTATCAGATAGATGGCATATCCTTAGTGTGGGCAGCAAAAGGAACATTGGCCTGGGAACATAGTTGTGACTCAAGTTTCACTCCTGATGGGATCCGTTGCTAGGCAAAATCAAGTTCCTTAAGCCAGACCTTCAGCTAACTTTTTGTTGCTTTTAAAATAACTTGTAATTTTACACATGCAGCTAGAATGCTGATTCTAAGTGCAAAACTATGACATTTCAACAGTTACAAAGGCATGTGACACCAAACATAGGTCACTCATTTAATTTAACATTTTCGATTTTGGTGGTTTTAAATCCAGTTGCAGTTAGGCTTAAGCTGCTGACTCCATAGCATTTTTGTTATAAGCATTGTTTTTGGGCTCTTCATTTCCCAGATTTTGTAGGCACACAAAACTCCATTCTGCCAAATGTCTGCTGGTGTTCAGTGAATATTTTGCACATGTTGCAAGGTTTGAAATAGGCATTTTGCTTGCCTTCAGAAAAACACACAGTGGGTTTTAAAACGCCGGCTTTTGGATAGTGGTGAGTACTGGTACTGCACCCATTTTTGGGATTTTCTTGGATTAATGCATTCTAAACAGGAATGGTTCTTACATGGTAGTAAATCCTTGCTTAACATTGTTTTGATGGGGCTCCTTACAGTAAGATGGTTATGTGGAACCCCACAAAAAGGGTTGAATCTTTAAAGTGGTCCAATGAGTCACGATTTCAGCAACTTTTTGACATCAGTAAAAGTGGATTTTGTTAACAAAGACCTTTCTTTACCCTGGTGGGTGGCAAGTTAGGTAACCATTTTGGTGTGCGCACAACTGCGCAGCTTTCCTGGATTTCGGCGCACATGTGGGTTTTCCGCCATCTTGAATTTCCTAAGCCCACAGCACCAAATGTTGTAGCAGGGTAGCTTAAACGTGGGTCAGGACACCCTACAATACTTATATACAAAAAGGATAACAGAACCATCCCCACTATCTATAAACCGAGAGCAATTATGGACGCTAACTCCAAGATATGTTCTTCCTACTGCTAGAACACATTGAGGCCTGGTGTATAGAGAACAGTATCTTGGACTATCATCAGATTGGGTTTAGGAGGCAAATGGGGACTGATGGTGGGGGTCTGTTAATGTGTAATCTGCAGGAGCTGGCTTGGGAAACTAATATTTGCCCTATTTATGTAGCCTCTATGGCTTGTTCAATGGCTTTTGATATAGTGGAGGGATGTACATTTTAGCAAAAACCTGATGATATAGGTATTCCTTGAGGACTCCTAAGTATACTGATCTACCTAGATGATGATTCACGAATAAAGGTGAAGGTTAGTAAAGAAGGACGCTTTACCAGACAAATACTAACATCTAATGGATTGAGACAGGGATGAACATTTGCTCCAACTCTATATAATCTATATGTGGCATATGTGGGCAGGGCACTTGATGAAGATTATTTCATTCCTCTGAAGATTGGAGGTCTGAGAATGGCATGGATTGAACATACAGACGACTTTGTCCTAATCAACCAATCTTAGGTAGGGCTGCAAAAACTGATCACTGCATTTGATCAATATATAACAGTTAATCGGCCTCATTAGGACCCAGGCGGTAAGGGGTTTACGGCGGCGTAAACAGCGCCGACCCTTACCGCCTGATTCCGAGGTCCCTTAGCGCCATGGAGGTTTTAACACCTGCTTTTAGCAGGTGTTAAAATCCATGGCGCTAAGGGACCTTGTTGTTAATTACGCCACCGTAATTTACGGTGGCGTAATTAACGCCTTCCCCACTCCCATTATGCCCTATGGGGCAAAAATGGGAATGGGGATGGGTAAATGGGTTAATGGGGACTTACCGCCCCACTCACCTCGGAATGGGGCGGTAAGTCCGCCAACCACCATGGCGTAAACGTGGTTCACGCCATGGTGGTAAAGGTACGACCCAGGCGGTAACTTACCGCCTGGGTCGTAATGAGGCCCAATGACTTGAAAATTAACCCAGCAAAAACAGTCATTCTCAGATTTTTCAAACCCAAATCTCTTAAAAAAGATTTATTTGGAAATGATTTGGCGCCTGGATCATAACTGAATCTAACATGATATACTTGGGATATCAGATTCTTGCAAACCCGTTGAAACCCTTCTATAGAAACTAGTTGAGGGATAAAGCAACTAGCAACCCAGTTGAGATATGTCAATAGAAGATTCAGTAAGTTTTCAATGACTCCAGCTATCAGATTTTACACTGCTAAATTAATTCAGAAATGTTGCTATGGGCTTGAGTTTTTTCCCCGCTGGGCACAGGAAGAGATTGACCTGTATGAAGCACTGATATGGAGATCTGTATCAATTTATATCCTGAAAAGTGTCATCTATGTGGCACTACCTTATGACCTGGGATTATTTATCATACATAGTATCATTGAATGGAAAAGACTCAACCTGACTAGAAAACTCTATACCAATAAGGAAATCATGTTACACTCTAGAATGAGCATGGAAGTCATTGCTGGGAAACTAAAAAAGGGTTTCATCCATGAACTGAATCAGGAATCATTAGAGGTATCATCCTCTGCGGGAGTATCTCTGAACCTATTTCTACTGCAGCTTCGAAAGATTAAGAAAATCCTTCAAATGAGAGACTGGGGAAATACCTAGACACAAATGTTGGAAACCAGGTTGTATGCTCAGGTAGTCTCACACTATAAAGAGCCGGGCACGATTGAACCGTACTTAACACATTTTCCTATCAGACACATGAGAAATGGTTTTATGAAATTATGAATGAATGTTCTACCAACTAAAGAAATCCTAAACATTAGAAGGGTCAAAGGGGAGTCACGTTGTAGATACTGTAAGGAAAATGACACAGTGGAAACACTCATTTAGGGCTATGCTGCAGCACATTGACACTATTCAGAATCAAATATTTTAGCAAATTTGTACCAAATACTGATTATGTATGTTTGGATCTACTTTGGATGAATATGTTGCAGAGAAGTTCTGTAAGTATAATTTTGTCAGTTGTGATATTCTTTAAAAATGTAGGTAGACTCTGTGAATCTGAAATTGAAGGAATGAGCTGTAATTGTATCCTAGAAAATAATGTTTTATTTGTTAACATTGTGATATTAATGGTTTTATTGGAATGGAAAAAAGATGAATTCATTTTAAGAATAAAAAGAAAACTTAATTTGTAATGTACGGATTAATGTTAAAAGAAAAATGTAATGCATTGTCTATTGTATCTTTTGTAAAGGTTTCCTAGAAACCAAAACAAATACATAAATAATAAAAATAATATTTCAGAAGTCAGAGCTTTGGGAGATTCTGTTATGGTGCCTGTCCTATATTAAGAGTGTGTTCGTGCCTGAAGCTTAAGCTTGCACCAGATGCTCCTGCTAGCATAAATATTCTTTTAAACCATTCCCATTTGTTGCAAAATATGGCACCAATATTGCCCAGACAAACTTGTGCTTCCTCTTTGTTGCAGATGTCAGATTGGGCCTGCAACTCGTGGCATCGGCTGAGGAACAGTCAATGATGTCCTGCTTGCAATGAGAACGTACCATACTCTCTCTAATCAGGATAGCAGTCACAGGTCGCGTGCAATATTGAAAAGAGCGTTAGGAGCTGTAGATGTCAAGTCATTGCCAAGGTCATGCAGTGTCTTAACTCCCTATCATGACAGTAAGAGCACTTTGGAACAACCAATTTAGCTGGCAGAGAAATAAAACTGTTTATCCTTTACAAAGTTTAAATGTCACCCTTTAATAGCCACTCAAGTACAATGTGAATCTTCCACCATTCACTTTTTGCAACAGGCTTTCTTACGTAAATATGGCCATCATTTAAAACTTCTTGCAATCAGTAGTGATGGACGAACCAAATCATCAACAAACTTGCAAGATGGACAGAACTTCATATATGGTGTTGATTCGACATATGAGATCGCAGGAGGTTCATCGTTGCTTCCCAATTGCACTTAGACTCCTGTGCAGGCTCGATTTCTATCGGAAAAGGAGACGCAATAAAACACTAATTCATGTATATTACGTGTGTGTTCATTATCCAAGGTGGTGGAAAATGTGATATTTTTCTCCTTAGAAGTAACAAAAAGATTGCACATGTGTTGCACATTTAGTTTCAGCCACTGAATGTAATTGCTTTCAGGCAACTGAGAGTTTCTCCTCACTAGTATTCCTTGCTTAGTTTAGTTTAGTTTAGTTCATTTCTTATATAGCACAACACACCCGTGGGCGTCAGTGCGCTGATAAGACAGAAAGACAATGATACAAAAGAATAACATAGAGATACATAGCATAATCAGTCAAAAACCGGAACATCAGGACAGGAAAAAAAGCATAAACTCACAGAACCAAATAAAAAATCAGTTCACAATAATTCTTAGCTCGGCATGTGGGGACTTGTTCTGCAAGTTTATATTTTTGTTCAAAAACAAGGATAAACTACTTAATCTGCATCCAATAATAATACAGTCTGTGTTTTCTAGGAAACACCAATTATCAATCTGTAATCTATGAAGGACTCTCAAATCTTGGGTTCTATCGCAATTGAGGCCGACTCTTTGATTTAGCCAAGCTAGGATTTTGGTTTTTCAGTGCCTACTTGGACTCATATTCCCTGCTATTATCAACATTGGTAAGAATGATGTGTCTGGAATCCATGGCAAAGCTCCTTAAAGTAGGGTCAGTTATTCTTGCCATGCAGTACTTATTTAGGTGAATGTCCTTTGAAAGTGAGGGATCAGATAAAGTAACCGATTTGGTAGTTGTAGGAGAACCGTCCAGAAGGATTTCAGCCACTAAGCCAAGAACATGCCTGGCTACAAGTTCCTGAGGATTCTTTCCTTTACAAGCAGATTCTTCTGAGTTTCTTTGGCAAACTTGATTAACCCGATTCTGGGTATAGGGGGTTTTGCAGGACTTTTCCTCACCGATAGGCTCAGATTGACAGGATTTATCCATGCTCGGTAGATGTACCATGGGAGTTTTAGAAGCCAATGAATCAGCCAATAGCAAAACAAAAGAGTTGATGGCTGGAAGGTTTAGAATAAATCTTGACCTCTGGCATTGCTCTGGGCAACCCTCCAGACCATCGGTCTTCGCCTGCCAAGCCATTACAAAAGGGGAAAAACCATATGCAAATCAGGCTTGGTCCCACCCCAAAAGGGGTAGTCCAGCCCGAACTGCTAGGTCACATCCCTTTTGCACGAGACCACAAGCATCCCCAGACATGTTTCAGCCTTGTTGGGTGTCATCAGTGAGGAGTAGCTTGGGTCTCTAGGCCCAGCAGGCAAGGGACCCACGTCTGGGCATACCCTTCCCACTCGGGGTGAGAATAGCAAAACAAAAGAGTTGATGGCTGGAAGGTTTAGAATAAATCTTGACCTCTGGCATTGCTCTGGGCAACCCTCCAGACCATCGAGTAGCTTGGGTCTCTAGGCCCAGCAGGCAAAGGACCCACGTCTGGGCATACCCTTCCCACTCGGGGTGACAATAGCAAAACAAAAGAGTTGATGGCTGGAAGGTTTAGAATAAATCTTGACCTCTGGCATTGCTCTGGGCAACCCTCCAGACCATCGTTCTTCGCCTGCCAAGCCATTACAGAAGGGGAAAAACCATATGCAAATCAGGCTTGGTCCCACCCCAAAAGGGGTTGTCCAGCCCGAACTGCTAGGTCACATCCCTTTTGCACAAGACCACAAGCATCCCCAGACATATATCAGCCTTGTTGGGCATCATCAGTGAGGAGTAGCTTTGGTCTGGGGTTGCTTGGTTTTCTGTGTAGAAGGGACCTGGCTTAGCAGTTCGGGCGGGGCTGCTACCTTTGGTGGCGGCAGCTGACTGATTTGCACATGGCTGGACCCCTTTTGCAATGGTGCAGACGGGCTAAAAAACGGTGGTGTGGAAGGTTGCCCAGAGCAATTGCCAGTGGTTTAGATTCATTCGAAACCTTCCACCCATTACTTTTGTGGTCAATGAATCAGCCAAAGCATGAAAAACCTCAATATTGGAGCAAGCGTCAACATCCTGCATAATATGGTCATTTAAAAGCAGCCAGTTTCCTAAAATATTTAGGTCACCATGAACCTTTACAGGACCTTCAGAGGTAACTTTCCCTGTCACCTCTCCTGGTTTAGGAGTGAGGTTATCGGAACCCGCACGGGCACATAACATTCGGGGCTGCCAATTGCCTTATCCTCTGACGGGTCTCTGGTAACCCTTGCATAAGCAGTATGAGGAAGTGTCTCCAGATTTAATAGATGTGTATGCGTAGAGGGATAAAACCCCACTGAGTCATCATCTCCTTTAACAGCACAGCATCTCCCTTAGTCGCTTTGTTGGTGGAATGGGGAGAGTTTTTCTGAAATCTTAGTCTCCTTTTTTGCACTTAGTGCCAGGACATCAGACAATCGACTACTGCTCCCACAGGGGGGCGGAGATGTGAAATGTATGAAGGGTTCCACCCTACCCCTATAAGCAGGGGGGTTGGGATGAAGCAACATACCAGGAGCATCCCCAGTTAGAGGATCCATGTTATTAGTCATATTGGCGATATTATTCGTACAATTCGTCCTTGTAACTGCCATCATTTTGAACAAAAAAACATTGTCAGGTGAGGCCAGGAAGGAGCACTGTGGCTGAAGAAACAGGAAGCTTACCAGGAATGTAGCAGACCTCAAAAACAGTCACGGTAAACTTAGCAAACCGCTGCATGGGCTCTGGCAGGCATAAAGGCTACAAGCGGTCACCAATGGTCTCCGACATCCTCCCTATGTATTGAAAGAAAACAATGACACATTTACAGTAATTGAATTATGGCATTATCAGCCTGTTCCAAGGGCTATAATGGCGGTAATGGCAAGGCAGTCCAAGTTATAGGCCTAAGTGAAGGGATGGCCTATAACGACGGCACCGGGACATTACCCCACGTTCAAGCCCTTGGAACGGCGTGATAAAGTCATTAGCACCCCGGGTTACCACAAGGGTAGCCCAGGGTGATAAAAATAAAACAGGATTTTCATTCATTGAACAGAAGGCAGCCCGCATCCCGTTCAATTAATGAAAATCCTTTGCTAAAATGGCTGCCATAGTAATGGAAGGTGGGGCTCCTTACAGAGACATCTTCCATTACAATTGCGGTCAGGAAGAGCGAGAGGCGGCTGCGAATGCTGCAGCTGCAACACTGGGGAGTGGGTATTGGAAAATAGAAAAAAGAAAGAAATTATAGGGAAGGAGGGGGAAGGAAGATGTCACTGTGGGCAGGGTAGGCAACTGGCGGGTCCAATCAAATGCAATAAAATAATAAAAAATAAAATGTTCAGCATGTACAGTTGGCTTGCCAAAGTCATGCAAGGCTGGAGCCAACACTTCGAATGTTTATAGTATTTATCATTAAGAGGATTCAGCAGCTTTCTCATGCAATACATATTGGCATCAGATCTCTGGCTGGCAATAAGGACTTACATGCTCGGCTCATATGAAGAGAAACACTGTTCAATACAAAATCATGCTAAATGCAAACAAAACTGAAACCTACTCCCCTGACTGTCTGAGCATGCCTAGCCTACACTTGGCACAGTCAGAGTACCCTGACCGGCCAAGCATGCCTAGCCTACACTTGGCACAGTCAGAGTTCCCTGACTGTCTGAGCATGCCTAGCCTACACTTGGCACAGTCAGAGTTCCCTGACTGTCTGAGCATGCCTAGCCTACACTTGGCACAGTCAGAGTTCCCTGACTGTCTGAGCATGTCTAGCCTACACTTGGCACAGTTAGAGTACCCTGACCGGCCAAGCATACCTAGCCTACACTTGGCAAAGTCAGAGTATCCTGACCCCCTGAGTATGCCTGGTATACTACACTTGGCACAGAGTATCCGCTAGCCCTCAACCCATGTCTATGTAATCTATTCCAGCCCCAGGGCATTGCTGACAGCTATATAGCTACTTTGGGACCTGGAGTCCCAAGTATTCAGTGACCCCTAGATTGGCTCAATGTTTATGTAGCTGTATGGGGGACTGGAATATCGGGAGCCTCATGACCACATTTGCATCATGAGATACTCACTGTCCACTTTCACCAGCCACTCACACCAGCAATCTGCATTTGCAAAAGGCATTTCCACATGAATCACGTATTTTCGAAATCCAAGTGACGTGCGTGTTATTGAATAGCTCTGACAGTCACTAGTATGAGATATGTGACACAAGTGAATACTGAAGATAGTGTGAGTTTGGTCAAATACCGATAGAAATCATGACATCTTGCAATAGTCTTGCCATCTGCCAGCACACACATATGCAATAGCTGACAGCAGGCAGGCGCCAGATTTGCAATTTATGAAAATAGTCACATCTTGAACGAAGTCAGATCTTGCAACACTGATATTAGCCAGCAGTAGGAGCCTGGATCATCCGTGCCACACCGCTTAGCAGACAAAGCCTTCTTCTGCCACCTGTCAGTATAAGACTTATTAGGAGGGATTTTTTGGTGATTTACAAAGCACTGCATTGCATATGTGTGAATCTGCTGCAGGTAGCTAAGGGAGAAAGATTTGGAGCAGACAGGTATGATGAGTGTGAGAACTAGTAGGGGATGGCCACTTTACAGAACATCAGGAAGCATTTTGTGTTTCTTCTCTTATAGTTTGTTTTTTAACACCTGCTTATGTGTAGATGTCAAATGTTCTTCTTATATGTGAGGCATGCTTTTGCACTATGGGTTTTGTCAACCATGCATGGAGTCCAGTCGAGCAAGTACATCTTCTCAAAACACTGTTCTGCTCTGACCAAACTCCAGCATAAGCACGATGTTCTTCTTACTAGTTAGTTGGTGGTGAGCTAGTGCATATAATCAGTTATTTTGTGGGGGCAATGATTCAAGTAGTTCGTATATTATATCCATGTTCCATGCTTTGGGTAAGTATTTGGGTGGGAAAATAAGCTATTTGAAAAGTAAGCTGCCCTCATCAGCTACAACAAAAAATAAGTGTGTCACAGTAAGTGCCATTTAGGAATAGATCGCTGAGGCACATCCCTGCAATTGTTCGAAGCAGGTGGCGATTTTCTATTCACATTAGTAATTAATCATTACTTTTTCAGTATTAATAAGCTGCAATAGACATTTGCCTCCAAAGTAATTTCTTGCACAGACAACATCTCCTGCAAGTGAAGTCTGAAAGGCCATATTCCACGTTTGGTTACAAATTAATCGCATTGATGTATATATATATAGATATATTTAAAAAAAACACCCAATACCCTATTCAGAACATTCAGAAACTACCTTAACATTCACAGTAAACATTTTAAGTTTGGACATATTTAGTTTGTCTTATTTGTAAGTGTAGAGACAAGTTGAAAAAAGACAATACTGCCTTATGCTTAGTGGTGGACATATTTACGATAGAATTTTCAATAGGTATCAGGATGGAGGTTCTCTTAGAATGAATTGTTATTATTATTATTATTATTATTATTATTATTATTATTATTATTATTATTATTATTATACTATGTGTGGGGTTCGTTTTTGTGCAGCAGTTTGTTGTCATGTATTGATGCCCTTACTTGTAAATGTTTTTCTTTCCATTATATTTCTATTTGCTATTTGATTGTACGCAAGCTTAATTTGAGTTTTTCAATGCTTTATTCAGGATTCTGTGGTCAGACTCTTGACTAATTGCATGGACTGTTGACGTTCTCTGCCCGGTCATCTTTGCTGGAATCTTTGTTGTTATCTACTGTTCATTTCTTTATTGGGGACGTTCTTACCATGGTTTGTCAGGAGCTGCATTATTTCCTTGAAGAGGGATCAATGGACAATCGTGCAATTAACCATATTCCTGGCAGCTCTCCTCCGTGATTCTTCTAATAAAATGACATATAACAAAAGGCAATCAAAGAAGCATCACTGGTTACTTTCACAAATTACTACTTATTGCATGTCAAAGAGTAATAGTACACAGCATCTTAAATAAACATCACATCCTGATGGATATATCAAATAAC
The DNA here is from genome assembly GCF_040938575.1 of Ambystoma mexicanum. NCBI lineage: Eukaryota > Metazoa > Chordata > Amphibia > Caudata > Ambystomatidae > Ambystoma > Ambystoma mexicanum. The sequence goes on along the minus strand of NC_090931.1, from coordinate 1,169,403,510 downwards.
ACACAGGATTTTAAAAAATACATTCATCAAGAATGTATCAACGTAGTCATTGAGTATCAATGTTGAATTAAATGAGTTGCACCACCTAATGCTAGGCAGAAGAAACAGAACACTATAGTTCCAGATTTCTATGAGTCCCAAGATTCCATTGTTATGTTATGCTAATAACATTTATATAGCGCCAAAGTACCAAATGTATAAAAGCACCTTTACATAAATCGATCACAGATCACAGCACTACATCATATCATAGGTAACTATACCAAGATGCACAATAATAATAAAGAGTTCAGGGGCCGTATTGCACAAAACGTACAATGGTGTGTGTGCACATTTACACAGTATTATCATTAGAGCCAGCTTTCCCTGGTGCAAACATGCACTAAAAGAATTCTTGTTTGGTACTTTTGTAATTTTTACCCAAGTGCTTATTCATAGTATTGCAGAAATACTGCTCCGGTGGACGTTTATTATGTTGTGTTAAGTTGTTTTATACCATGCACAGTTTCCATTATTATGGTCTCCAGGTACTCATGTGGCTCTGTAAGAAAGAGGGCAGGGTGGGTTAGTGAGAGAAGAGGGATGGGATAGAGTTTGTGCTCTTCTGTTGATGCTTGCAGAGCCAAGAGAAGTGGTGCCTGTGTGTATCAGCTTTCTATGTGAGTTTAGATTGTGTCCACTGGTGTGATTTATCCAGAGGGGTATGGCCAGTTCCTGGGATTTTCTGTTGTATGCAAATGCGTATTATGTTGGGCGTGAGTTTGTGTGTGTCTTATGTAGTTTGGTTGTCCCTTAGGGTGTGTATGGTTCTTAGGAGGTGTGCTGGAGAGGAACAGGAGCAGGCCGGTTAGTGCCTTGGCTACTCTCAGTGTTCTTCTAAGGAGAATATATTGGCTAATACTCAAATTCTTCTAAGTGTTATACATGGTTACCTTCGACATTCTTCTAATTGCAATGCATTGGATAACCTTCACAATTCTTCTAAGTGTGATACATTAGCTAGCCTTTGCAGCTCTTCCAAGTGTGTTTTACATTGGCTAACCTTCACAATTCTTCTACGTGTAATACAATGGCTAACCTTCGCAATTCTTCTAAGTGCAGTACACTGGCTAACCACAAAGTGAATTTAGCTCTAGAGAAATTGGCCTAATGCTTAAAACTTTCATTGCATCTTTTTCAAAAGTACCACGTTTGTGTTTGTCATAACACTTTGCTATGCTTCTCAAAATGAATTAAAAGAATGTGTTTAAATATTTTTTTATTGGTGCAGATACTAATTGCACTTGCACTGGTAAAATGTTTCTGTAATATGTTATCAGTGATTTCCTCAGTTTGGCCGCCAGGATAAATTACGTTCACAAGTGGAGTAGATGTTTATTTCAAGTATCTGATCTTCTGAGTTGTAAAATTGCTGACCAATGTGTTATGTTATATTACACTATTGGAATTTGTTCGGTGTAATGCCACCTGCTTTTGCATAGTCTCCAGGCTTTCTCCTAGATCTGGGAAGGAAAAATGGGTGGGAGTAAGCGATGGAGAGGAACAAGCCAATTTCTTGAAATTGACTACTTGGGCAAGTAGTACCAGGAGCAATTGACGTCTGCTTGAGTGAGTTTTTTCTATTTGGATGGTGATTTGGAAATCAAAAGTTTTTTGTGTCCAGATGGGAGACATCAAGTGTCTGGTTTATTGAGGTGCTTTGGGAAGTGAGCGGGTTAGCAAGGTGATTCAAGAGGTTTTGAGTTGTGATTGTCTTGGTGTGGGGAGAGGATTTTGTTTTTGTTTAGTCATTTGTTTTAGAAAGTTAGTGAAGATGTGGTGAGTGCGAGTGAATGAACTGCAAGTGCAATAAGTGGGTCATCTTCTTTGCTGGTAGTCTGAGAGTGAAGAATATGTTGACATGCTCTGATCCTTTGAACTGGTCTTGGTTATGTAGAGGTTTTAGTGAGGGTTCTTCATGTTCACTATTGTTTTGGGTGGTATTTCAAAGAATACCAATCGATGAGCATTAGTTGAATGGGATGTGCTAGTAAGTTGTGTGGGTGATATGGCTTTTTGGGTAACTTTCATTTGGTTATTAATTCTTTGCAGTTGCTTTGTTCCTTGAGTTCTTCCTAATGAGATTTGTTTTATTGTGTGGGTGTCAGTTTTTCCAATGGCGGTGATGGTTGATGGGTTGCACCTGTATGGCTAGCTGCCCCAAAGTGATTAGAGTTGATGGAGTGTTTGTTTCAGGATGTATTACTTGTTAAGTCTTTGTTCATTTTGTTCCTTCTAGTAGGGCCTTTATTGGGCGGGCCTCAGGTCATTTGATGGTAATGTTATGGTCATGTGCTGTAGTGTTTTTGTTACTTGGATGTGAATTATTTTTACCCTGTTGCCTATGTGGCGTACCTGTCCAGATCTATTTGCGAAACTACTATGGTTCACAAAACAAATCCGAATAACATATGTAGCTTCCTGTGGATGTATTTCTTGTTGTTTGTTAGCACCATTTGTTTTTCCCAGATGTTCTAGTGGCAGTGATGTAAGTAGGGCTACACCTGTATGGCATGCTAGTCTGACCTGATTGATTTGATGTCAACGTATTGCCATTTTTGCACAGAATTGTTCCTTTTTGAGTGCATGTTTACTATGTTCATGGCCTGAAATGTTTTGGGTGGGTGGCCGAGATTATACAATGGTAATTTTGTGGCGACCTGCTGTAGTGTATTTGTTTCTCACTGAGTTGAAGTTGTTCACTAGTTGTGGTGTCTTAATAAATCAGGTTTTTAACAGTTTCCTGAACATTAAGTGGTCTTCTGTCGCCTGGATTCCTTTAGAGATGGAGGGTGACAGGTTTGTTATGAGGGTGGAGAATTCTGCACCTATATAATTGTTATTTTTGTACCACTGGGATCCAAATAGCATGTCATTGCTAGATTAAAGCATCCTTCTTAGTTGGAAGAAAGACATTTCAGATTGAAGGAATTCTACTTCCTGATCATGCATTGCTCTGTGTGACATCTGCGTCCTCGCTGATGGCTACAAGATCCTCTCAAAGCATCAGCCTAACCGATATGTGGGTAGAGTAGCCTTGATCTTCCCTAAATCGGTCCCTACCTCTCTCATACCCAACCAGCCTTACACCTCCTTTGAAAGCCGTGTTTGCAAGCTTGGTGTCTCTCCTACTCTTTCTCTCTCCCTTGCCACTGTCTACAGCCTCCTGGCCCTGTCACTCTCTTTGTCTTGGAATGGGCTGACTTCACCTCCTCTCTTCTGACTTCTACCTCTACATTTCTCCTCCTTGGTGGCTTCAACATTCACCTCAACTTCTCTGTCCCTGCCTCTGCACTCTTCTGTAATCTTTGTGCCTCTTTGTCCCTCACTATTCTCCCTTCCAGCCCTACCCACTCTGCCGGACACACACTTGATGCTTTCATCCATGCTGATCTCCCGCTCTCCAACCCTCTCTCTACCCCTCTTTCCATATCTGACCACTCCCTCCTCTCTTCCCACTTGGGTCCCCTCAGCCCCGTAACCGAGCTTACCACAGCACTGCCAGCTTCCTTCCTTGTCATCGGTCTGACGAAACGAGTGTCAGTTGCTTCTTTTACAGCCAACCTTCATCCCCCCTCCTTTCCCTTCTATTGACTCTCCCACTGACTTCCTCTTGCTATTACTAGCACTTTTGACATTCTTTCCCCTCTCATGATGATCTGTCAGAAACCTGCCTCCAAGCATAACAATTAGTAGGAATCGATCTAGATGCTCTGAAACGCAAGTGTAGAGCTGCTGAACGGAAGTGTCAAACCTTAGGCTCATCCTCTGACAGACTGTCCTGCTGCCTGCTTCAAAGGCAATACTGTTGATACATCCATTGAAAAAAGAGGGTCCACATCCAGGCCGTATCTCTGGAACCACTAACAACATGGCTGAACTCTTCAAAATCTGCAAGGAACTAGCCAATCCTTCTGCAGTCTCTACCTCACCTCTTCATTCCCAGGCCCTCTTCACTGCTCTGGCCATCCACTCTACCTCTAAAACTCAAGACATTCTGACCTCTCCCTCTTCTTCTCCCAACTCCCCTCCTCTCTCTGTACCCCTTCCTTAGTTGGTTGCACCCATACTCCCACCCGTTTGCTTCTGCTTCTCACCTATCTCAATGGAGGAGGTCACTAGAGTTATCCGCTCTATGAAGGTCTCATTCAATCAGGTTCCCCCCTGTTCTTCCAGACAATTAAGGATAATATTTCTGCCCTCACTCCGACCCTTGCCCACTTCTGAAACCACTCCTTATCTCTGGCTTTTTTCCATCCTCTCCCAAGCACTCCCTTGTGCACCCACTTCTAAAAAAGTCTTCTGATGACCCCTTGTGTCTGGCCAACTACCACTCTATCTCTACTACTCACCTTCCTTGGGAAACTCCTAGAGAAGTTGGTCTTCCCCCCACTGACCCAACACACTGAGTTCACTGGTTGTCTACACAACCATCAATCTGGATTCCGAGCATCCAGAGACACAGAAACTGCTCTCCTGAACACCCATGAAGAATTGCTCACAAATCTCAACTCTCAAAATCTCACACATCTCCTGCTGTTCTCATGCTCCTTAACCACTATTCCGCCTTTGACACATTTAACCACTCTATCTCCATAAAGAGGCTCCATGATACCCTGGGTATCTCAGACAGGGCACTGATTGACTGACCTCCTTCCTCACTGACCGTCCCTCCCAGGTTCTTCTGGGTTCTTTCTCTTCCACCACCACTCACTCTACGTGTAGTGTTCCCCAGGGCTCTATCCTCTCGCCATAGCCTTTCAGCATCTACCTTGCTCCTCATGCTCACATGATCTCTGCATGTTCCCCTCATTTTCAGTGCTATGCAGATGACACGCAACTCTTCATTAAATTCCCCTCCTCCTCCTTTTCTTCCTCCTCTATCATCCTTGACTGCCTATTTGCTATGCAGTACTGGTGCTCCTCCAATGATCTCTGTCAGTAAGACTGAGATTGTGTTTGTCGGGACACCTGTTCCCCACCTCCACCCTGCCCTCTATGGGCTCCCCTCTGTCTCCTTCCACTGAAGCTAGAAATCTCGGGGTCATCTTCGACCCCTCTTTCTTCTTCATTCCTCACATCTTGGACCTTGCAAAGAAGGATCACTTTCAACTCCACCACCTTAGGGGCATTATCCCTTTCTCACCTTCCCCCAGAAGCTCAATGTCTCTAGAGCTCTGGTCCTCTTCAGTCTGGATTATTGCAACATCCTCTTCCTCAAACTGCCTCTTTCCTCTGTCCCCCCTCTTCAACTAATGCAGACTAGGGCTGCAGGACTTATCCTTGGCCTCCAGCCCAGTGACTGTATCTCTTCAGCTCAGAAATCTCTACACTGGCTCCCGGTTGAAGCAAGGATCAAATTCAAGACCCTTTTCCTCATCCATAAGGCTGTATGGGGCCAGAGACCATGCTACCTGAAGCTCTCTCTCACTAAATACTCTCCTTCCAGATCCCTTCTCGCTCCAACTCTCTGTTGGTCAAACGTTTCTCCACACAGAGTGCTGGGGGCAGATCTATCTCCTCTGCTGGCTCCGTTCTCTGGAACAGACTCCCTCTCTCTCTCGATCTTGAACAGCTTCACCTCAAGTTCTGAAAACAACTTTTCTCTTCTCCTCCTACTTCGCTCTCTCTCTCCCCTGCTAACCATCACCACAGTCGCTGAGATTGGTGGCCAGGCCCCTCATGAGTCTTAATATTATCCTGGCCTTCTGCCTCTAGTATCTGCCCCACCCTGCATTGCCCTCTGGGCACACACCTGCTTGTTTGATGGCTTATCTCAGGCAAGCACTTACCTAATGGTTGTTAGAACTCCCTCTTCACTTGGGATGTCTCCGCCCATGCACTTAACTGCCTGCAAGAGGCACCTCTGGCACTCCCCCTGAGGAACCCTCTAGCACTTACACCCCCGCCCCCCCAGCCCTCTTTTCTTTTCGCTGCACTTGCATGCACTGAATGTCACAAGGCCTAATAGGACCATTCTTTGTCTATTATTTGTCACTTGTAATGTTTATATGTCCCTTTCTCCCTTACCTTTGCTCTGTGGCACTTTGAAACATTGTCTTGCTGTATAAGCACCCTATAAATGCACAGTAAAATAAATAAATAAAATAAACCAAGTATTTTTAGGAGCCGAGCAGAACAAAGGAAATTTGTTAGACGCACTTTAAGAGGGCTGGCACCGAAAATCCTGCAATTGTCCCGGTTCAGCCCTGCTTTTCACCTGATCTCAGAAGATCTGTGCAGGTGCTTTGAACCCTTGTAGTGGTGGGACCAATAACACTCGATGTATCCTCATAACCCTACAAGTGAGCCTGTTCGGAAATGTCCCTGGGTCATCCAGTGGACTGTCCAGCTCAATCCTAGGTTGCCACGCAGGGACGTCGCTGTTTCGAGTTTCAACACAAGACTTTGGGAAATCCCCACTTATCAAACAAAGCACCCTTCTGCTGAATTACATCCCAGCACATTTGAGCTGCGAGAGCTGAGGCTGCTTCATACCGCGAGAATTGGGTGACCCTGCATCACTGTGCGACAGTGACCGTCTCTGAAGGCAGTTTTCCCATGTTGCTTCCTGTGCCCTGTGATTTGCTGCATCAGTGTTCTCTTTGTTGTTCATCCGAATCAAGAGTTACAGCTCCTATCCCAAACCGGCACCTCTAGACCTGCCAAGTCTGGACCAAAACCGAGCTAAGGGCGGTGAGTAGTGAAGTCACTTAGCGGTGGCCCTTTGTTTACTGATTCAAGGAAGGTTATTTTGCCCTTCCTTTTGGCTTGTGTAGTATTCACTCCCTAGTCCCCTCCGAAAGTCAGTAACTGCTTTTTTCATCATAGCAGATCCTCAACTGACTTTTGGAATCTATTTCTCCCCTTCAGAATTCTTCCCCTAATATTTTCCTGCCTACTCAGAAGTACTTTGTGAACTTTACAGCATGACCGAGCGATTTTATGCGCACATTGAATATTGAGGACAAGGCTCCATTCATCTTAGGGCTAGACTTATAAAGTTAGGGTTGCAATCTCTGAAGAGTGTTGGTGCTATACACGTTATTCCCCCCTTTCCTTTGCAGGTATTGGTTGGGTTATTAACTTTCACCACTGACATCAGTGACTGTATAAGTATATATTGCATAGTATGTTGCTTGAGTGGGGTTTTACTATTGCATTTCATAATTCATGTGTGTTCTTATTGGGCCTAAAATAAATAGTATATTTTCATATTTTTTTATGGATGCTCTTTTATGGAGTTTATTCTTAATATAATTGACTAAATATGTCATACTGACTCTTCAGTAGAAGGTTCATTGTGTAAAATCCTATCAAAACCCTGGAGTCGGTCTACTGGCGTCCACGTTTTTGGTACAGGGTTACTATTCCCATCCCCCTGTCAATTTCAGCAGGGATGTGTGCTGCCTGAGCTTGCTTATTGAATTTTATTGTGATGGGCTGCTGCTTCTACAATTTACATCTAAAACATGTCTGAGTTGCTAGTTTTCTTTACATAGTAGTTAATAACTAATATTTTAGTCTAAAATACTCCTTTTTCAGATTGGTCAAGAGAAATGTACAAACCCTTTGGACCCTACAATCCTGCCCAAAACTCTTAGTCCTAATCCAAATCCCTTATAAAAACACATCTGATTTGAGCAGATCCTCTGCAGGTGGACACGCCTTCACTGCACTTGTAGCAAGACTCTGGAGGTCCCTTGCACTCTGGATTAAGAACACCTTTGACCACTTTTCCTAACACCACACTTTACAATCCTAGCTCTATAAGCAACACTGACTCCACTATACTTCACCATCCAGATCAGTGCCACGAGACTTCCTTAGTGGTGAATTCCAAACTCTACAACAGCATCTAATCTGGAAGTTGCAGACCCAACAATGCATGCTGAATATCCTCTAAAAGCCCCATGTCTATCCTTAATCACTTTATTGCATTTTCTTACTTCCATACACAATGATGGACGATGACGGTTTGAGCAAAGGATCACACCTGAACATTATTTTTGATTATCATTATCTAAAATACTTGAACATTTCCACGCAGAACTGACAACATGAAACCATAAATGGATATGTAAATACACAGTAGAACATATTGTGTGTAACAATAAAAAAGTTACTTTTCATAATTCTGCTTGCTCATTCACTTGTTGTGGCCGAATTCTGTAACCCTAGATATGGACTGTCTCCAAAGGAAACACACTTTTCACATTCTGCATGACAGCTTGTGTCAGGGGGGTGAGAAATGTTCTTCAAAGAGAGAGTTGCCAAATGTCCCTTTTCAATCAGTATATATTTACTTAACATCAAATCGCTGGGAACAAAAGGCAGAAGCTTTCTCATAATGTCTTTGGAAAGTCTCATTTTTCGAATTGCAAGTGGAAAGATTCCACATAAAAGTGATACTTTTCTCAAAAAGGCAATTTTAACTCTGTTCAAAGTGCAAGAACACACATTCGTGTGGGAATTAAACTGTAAATTGGCATGGGATTTGTTGTGGAACTCAAGTTTGGCTTTATTTTATAGCAATAGTGATTTAAAATGAGACAGTTAATTGATGTTATATGATAAGCATTCCACTGTTTAGAAAACATACATCAAAACATTGATAAATCATAGGCATTCTTGAACATACAACTGTGTCATTTTCTTTGATGTGAAAGCATAGTAATGAGCAATAATTCAAAACCGTCTTCACTTATGTAATGCATGGCATGTTTTGAAATAGAAAGATGCTTTGAAAAAAACGAGAGAGAGAGAGACCAGAGAGAAACAGGCAGTTATATAGGGGGAGAGAAAGATACTGAGAGTGAGAGATAGAGAGAGAGAGTGAATGAAAGGAATATCAATATGGATACTGGCAGACACATACATTACACGGCCTGCAGTAGCAGGCGTGTAGTTATGGTTAAGTTGCTCAACTCATAGCAAGAACACTTTTTGGGCGACTTATAAGTTTGCTTCCCCTCGATGAATCCTTACCAAACTTTGCAAAAGAAGTATATGGCCCGCTCTGATATTTCTTGGCCAGTTTAGTGAGGTTTCATCAAGGGGGGACAAGGTCATAAGGGGGTCCTACTTTCTTTTTAATTTTATGCTTAGACGCAATGGAAACAAATATTTGCTCACACCTAAAGCCCAACCAGCTGGGGGAATGTTCACCAAATGTTCAGCAGGATTGTCGGCTTGGTCTCGAATGTGTGCTTTTGTAAATTTGGTGTAAATCCGTCCACTAGTTATCTTTAAATCAGGCAAAATGTAGGTCCCAAATAATTAGTGATATCTGGGTCCGCTCCGCTGGCTCTTTTCCCTGTTCGCTCCATGGACAGGACTCCGATTGGCCCAGAGAGCAACTTGATGTTGGCGGACACTCAATGCGCCCGCTGATTGGATGGTGAAAAGTGTGATGTGCGTCATAGCCGCGACTGTCCGCGGATAACGCGGTGGAGAACAGGGCTGGGGCATCTGGTGTTGGGAAGAGGAGGTGGGGGAGTGAAAGATGGTTGATATGTATTTGTTTAGGTGGAAAAAGATTGTGTGGGACGCGGCAGTCTGCGGACATCGCAGTAGTCCACAGACAGGGTCTTGGGCGGGTGGCTTATCTGGTGACTGCAGGCATGCTTCGTAGGGTAGTGGAGTGGAATGTAGATGATATGATAATGTTTGTATAGGTTAAAAATAGGCAATGCACCGAAGAATCTAGGCTTTGCCGCAACTATTGCAGTATCATACGGCTATGCAACCAAGAATTTGCCTACAACTATTGCAGTAGGTAGTTTTTGGTGGGCACTTGGAGGAACATGTTTGGGGTTATTTGGTGACTGCACGCCAGCTTGTTCGACTAGGGGAGTGTAATCTAGATGATATGGTGATATTGGCGTTGGTGAAAAAGGGCACTTTGTCGTGTGTTGTTGTGGTTAGTGACCAAATTCTTGGGTGCATGGGCATATTATGCTGTGGTGGTTGTGGGCAGACCCTAGAATCTTGGGTGCATGGCCAGAGGCCATAGGCCATGCACCCAAGATTCTAGGGACTGGCCACAACCACCACAGCATAATAAACCCATCCACCCAAGAATCTGGTAACTGACTAGAAGTACTGTAATAATATGGTTACAGAAGTGGAATTTGGCCATTGGAAAAAACATTACAATAATATGTGTATAGTAGTCCATAGATCAGGCCTACGGGAGGACAGTTTATCTGGTGACTGCAGGCAGGCTTCATTAGGGTAGGGGAGTGGAATGTAGATGATAGGTGGATGTTTGCATAGGATACAAATAGGCTATACACCCAAGAATCTAGGCATTGTCAGATGACTGCAGTATCATACAGTCATGCAACCAAGACTTTACCCACCACTACTGCAGTAGCTAGTGTTTGGTTGGCAGTTGGAGAAACATGTTTGGGCTTATTTGGTGACTGCATGAGGGCTTCTTACAGTAGGGGAGTCGAGTCTGTATGATATGATGATATTGGCATTGGGGAAAAATAGGGTTGGTGGTCAACTTCAATACATGCAGATGTTGTTCAAATTGGGAAGCTAAGGGCAAATTGTTGTGTGTGGGTTCTGGCCACTGGCCATATTCTTGGGTGCCCTTGGCGTATTATGCTGTGGTGTTTGTGGCCATCCCCTAGACTCTTGGTTGCATGGCCAGGTGCCGGAGGCCGTAGGCCATATGCCATGCACCCAAGCGTCTAGGGGCTGGACACAACCACCATAGAATAATACAGCCATGCACCCAAGAATGTGCCCATTGGCAGAAGCATTGCACTAATATGTGTATAGAACTTGAATTTTCCCATTGGAAAGAAGCATGACACTAATATGTGGATACTCATTAATCGTGCTGTCCAGGCACTGTATACCTTTTGGAACACATGACAGAATACCATTGATGTGGAAATTGATGTGCCATTGCGGACATACATTCTGTTTCTTGCACATGGTCTTTGAGAAAAAAAACAGCATAATATGTTAGTTAAGCTACTTCTATTTTTCAACTGTGAAAGGTGGCTCTGAAAATAGATGTTTTTTTCATGTTCATGTTTTGTAAATTTTGTCTGGCTTTTTTTGACATGACACAGAAGGGAGGGAAGGGAAGGGAGGGTAGGGAAGGGCCAACACCCGCAGGGCCGAAGGTGCAGGTGGAGAGCAGAAGCTGTTGGGTGGGACTCACTTAGGTAGGGGGCAATGTTCCCCTTGCTCCCGGATGGTAACCTCAAAAGCACTTCAGAACTGTTCCCCCCTGTCACAGTACATACAAAGTACAGTGACCAAAGAAAGCCAAGGGTCCACTGAGTTCTGTATGGCCTGTGAGGCATGTTCAGCGAGCCGCTGCAAAACAGGAGTGTCTCTTGTGGTGACAGGAGCATATGCAGAGGATGTGATAGAGGAACTCAATTTACTACCACTTTCGAAGGGGACGACCCTCTAAACTGCTGCCTTGTGGTTCAACCTCAGGTGCCGCTGTATGGAGGTGGTCCTGTAGCTGTTCAGCACAGGCTTGTTGCGACTTAGTACCATATTGCACTCAGTGCGGCAAACATTGGCCACACGCACCTTGGGTACCCCCCAATGGTGGTAAAGAACCTCCACACCCAAGGCATTGGCAGCTCGTAGTAGGGACTTCCACTATCTCATCCTCTTCATCGTCTTGATCCCCCTCTGCATCACAACACCTGTTCCCCTCTCCAGGCCCTCCAGAAGGTAGTCGTGGTGGTGGTGAAGGTGGGGGCATGCTGAGGCAGAGGCAGCATCAGGAGCAGGCATGGATGCCATTATCCAAGTAATCAGGAAACCAGGAACAACACAATCTTCAAACCAGCAAAACCGCAACCTGCAGCACTGCTCTGTAGTCCTGGTCAGCCAGAAACAGAATGAGGAGGAGCAGTTTGTGTGGCCTTTTCATAAGGGTGTAGGGGAGTGCTCCACGGACAGTCGCACGCTCCCCTGACACTTCAATCCCCAGTTTGGGCTCAAAAAGTTGCAAAATGTCTCTAGATTGACCAGGGCATGGTCTAGGACCTCTTCAAGGGTGAAGTTTCAGCTTAAAACACCTTGAATTGGCTCAGAAAAAGCACTTTTTAGGTATCTGGGTGTAAAAACAGTGTCCGCGGATACAGAACGATGCTGAGCGTGGGTTCAGTCACGTGGAGATGTTGCGAACGTTCGCAGATGGGACAGCTGTCCATAGTAAAGCTATTGCGCGGAATGCAATGTGCATATGCACCCAGGTGTCTGTTGGACAGGGGCGGGATCCCCAAACTAATTAAAAGTGCAACACATGCAGCGGACAGTTAGGAACAGGCACGTTGTTCGGAGGGCACAGGGGATCAGATGTGCATTCGGCCAGGTGTCCATAGGACAGGGGCAGACCGCCAAACTAATTTAAAGTGTGCCACAACTTTACGGACATCTGCAGACAGGTGCAGTGTTCGAAGGGTACAGAGGATCGGATGTGCATGCGCTCAGGTGTCCGTAGGAGAGGGGCGGTACCCCAAACTAATTAAAGTACATCACATTTGTACAGATATCTGCCTACATGCGCGGTGTTCGGAGGGCACAGGGGATCAGATGCGCATGCGCCCAGGTGTCAGCAGGACAGGGCCGGGCCCCTGAAACATATAAAGGTGCGTCATGATTTTGCAGACACCTCCGGACAGGCGCATTGTTCGGGGGTACCTCCATTTTGATTACGGACAGGCCGGACAGACGCACTGTCCGCGGACTCCAAATGCGGCTTTAAAAAAAAAACACACACACACAGACCCAGCAACAGTAAACAAATAGAAATGTATTAACACAGACCAACAAAATTCAATTAGGAAAGGGAAGGGGTCACGGAATGGGAAACATACAGGTGAATTGGGGTTTTGCACATGCGGGTCATCAGCAGAGGAAGGGATTGAGTTCTCATCATTGCATTTTTGACTAAAGGGAATTTGTGGGTATGATTGTCTGGGACAGGGGGAAATGCTACAGGTACACGTGGGGCAGTGGTACTTAATATCGTCCATTATATGACTTTCTACAAATACTTTCAAGTCTGCAAAATTGCCATTCAGCTGATCCGTTTTTGCACACAGGCTCACAGTTCATTTCCCACATTTGCACTTTGGGTCTGTCTGTGCCCATCTTCTTGCACATTAGCTGGTGCTTTCGGCCAATTTTCTTTATTTGCTGTATGTACTGTTAACAATGACACATGTTTCAGTGACATGTGCAACAATGTGCATTACTTTTCCTATTTTAAAAATGGTATTGTGTACCATTAGCGTTGCTATCGTCAGTTATTTCCTCATGCAGAACATTTTCCTCGACCCACTCCAGGTGCTTGCCATTTTTGTGTACAAAATAATGCTTTTTACTAGTCATGTACACACAACAAACTCCACTGTTACAGGAAGAAATGTAGTGTACTTACTATTTTTTGTATGCTTCTCTTCTTGTCCTTGTGACAGTTGCTTCTCACTGTGTATGCAAAGCAGCACTGAGGTAATATTGTTAGATGCACAGGTTATTGTTGTGCTTGATGCATTCCATTATGTTGCACAACCTATGCAATTGCAGATCTGCTTTTATAAGTACAGAGTTTGAAGATTTACTGCATCTTTGCTTGTAGTATACATATGTGTTGGCCTTTAAACATCTTCTGTTTGTTCGCTGCACTCTACAACAATGTAAGATAACCCCTGTGCTTTTGGGCAGGGAGGATGATGCTCGATGTCCGCGGCCAGTCACATAGTCTGCCGACACTGTGGCTATCATGTTGGGACAGGGGTGTCAGTAAGCTGTATGGCACATGTACACAAATGAAGGGTATCCTGGTGAACACCTGTGAAATTCAGTGAAAAAACGTTGTTAAAGGGACATTATGCTTAAGTTGTGCTGATAAAAACCTATGAAATTCAGTAAAACAAATGTGTTAAAGGGACGTTATGGTTAAGTTACTCTAATAAAAACTTATCAAAACCAGTGGAAAAAGTGCTTTGAAGGAATATTATGGTTACAAGTAAAATCGAAAACCCCAAGGAATTTGCTTTTGTTTTTAGCACCTTTCTGGACACTGTGAGGGATTCTACGTTTCTTAAGCTGAGCGGAAGCACGTTCCAGGCTTTTGAGGATAATACTTCAAAACTGGTGCTGCCAGCTTTCACTCTGTTGAATACTGGGACTGCGAGTAGGTGAGAGTATTGGTCATGTTTTGGTCTGAAGACCAGAGCCTGGGGTATTCTTTCAGCTAGGTAGGCTGGGGCAGTCTGGGAGCATCTGTGTGTGATTATGAGGGCCTTGAATGTTATGCGTTCTTTGAGGAGTCAGTGGGCATCTTTTCTTGCTTGGGAAATGTGCTCTCTACTAGGGATACTGAGGGCGGCTCTAAGGGTACTATTTTGCGTAATTTGCAAACTGCTAATGTTATTTGTGGAGGTGCCTGGTAGTAGGATGTTACAGTAATCCAGCTTTGCGCCAATGGTGGCTATACGATGCTAAGGCAGTTATTTGGCGACAGGTGGGATTTGACTGCATTCATGATTTTTGTTGTTAGTGCAGCTGATGATGAGATGGCTCTGAGTTGCCTACCCATTGCTAGAGTAGAGTCCAAGTATACACCAAGGGTTTTCACTGCAGCAGAGGCTGTAATAACAGTGTTCTCAATACTGAAGGAGCTGTATTTGTAGTCTAGTATTTTTAGTGATTGTTTGGGGCCTACCAGTTAGACATAGGCCATTGGCTGCCATCCAAGCCTGGATGCGCGTGTATGTCTTCTGGTGGGTGTTGAGGTCTTGCTCATAGTTACCTGTTAGGGGTAGGAGAATGTGTGTATCGTCGGCATAGTTGGTAAAGGCTATGCCAAAATCTTCTAGGTCACTGAACAGGGGAAGAGTGAATAGGTTATAGATAGTGGGGGAGGTACAGGATCCTTGTGGGACTCCACACTCAATTGGGGATGGGGAGACTGAGGCCTGGTCAGAAAAGACCCTCATAGCTCGGCCCTCCAGGAAGGAGGTGATCCAGGCGGTGGCTTCTTGGGAGAAGTGAGCAGTGTCAGTGAAGTGTTTACACAGGATCTTATGGTCAACCAAGTCAAAGGCCACCAAGAGATCCAATAGTAGGAGGAGTAAGGACTTGCCTTTGTCCATGGCTTCGAGTAGTTGGCTCTTAAGGTCAAGTAGGGCTGATTCTGTGCCGTGACGGGGTGTAAACCAGTTTTCCTTTACCAAGGATATTGTGAGCTTCCAGGTATGACTGAATCTGTAGGTATGCAGCCTTGTCCAGAACATTCAGCAGGAATGGCATGGTGGTAATTGGACGGTTGTTTTGGGAGTCAGGGTCAAGGGTAGGTTTCTTTAATAATTTATTTATTTATTTATTGTGATATAGTTTAAATTATAAACTTTACACAAAGGATAAGAAATAAATTTCATAAAATTAGCATAACATTAAAATATGCAATAAAAAAACAAAGATAAAATATCATCTTCATGAGTCCAATATTGACTATACAGTTATCTATAATACATATATTAATATACAATTGTTCGTTCCCTACAATTATTTAGAGTGTTATGTCCAGCCTGACTTCAATCCTCAGCCAGATAGTATACAGTGCTGTCAACAAACGCATACTGTTAGAATTGATACAATGGTTCCAAAAAAGATCATCCTTAATATACTCATTGTTGAAGACATATTTGTCCAACAGGGGTTTGAATGTGCTGGCCATCTCAGTGCATTCAGTTAGAAGATGCTTTGCCGTTTCCAACAAATCTAGAAATTTACATAAACGGCATGTTCGCAAAGCAATTGCTATCTTGGCCTTTCTTCCCGTGACAGTTAGCGTGGGCAATTGATCCAGTCTGAGCAACAGGATAAACCGTCTAAGTCTAACTGATGGACATATATTAAGGTATCTCTGTGGTTTCTTAAAATCGTAAAGTCTATGTTGAACGAATTTATAGCTTCTCAGCTTCCCTAGATGCTCAAAGTTTTCAATCCAGTCCCAGAAGTCTATATGTTTACACAGAGCCCTTTGAGCTCTCTCTGAGTAGCCCCCCTCCTTGTTTTGCCACCCAATATCAAAATACAGTTTAGTCATTTGGTCAATTGTTGTGGTACTCGATTTCTCCCTGGCTATTTCTTGATGGACAGCTGTTAATAAACCATTACTGGTATCTCGAGTCATTTTTAAATAGATTGATGCTCGCTTCTTCAGTACAAGTGCCTTAAGAGAAATCAAGCCCAATTCTAGTCTTATTATAGCCATCGGTATACAAGGGGAAAGGCCAAGGATACTACGCCAAAATTTTCCTTCGATTACCTGTAGCCAGCCTAGATCCATCTCCGATAGAGATTCTAAGCCATAGATTATGGCCGGGGAGAAGGCTTGTATGTACAGCTGCCGAATACCCCATAGCGTAAATCCACACTGCTTAATGGTGAACCTGTGAAACAGGGCCGTCAATTGAGCCGCTCTGATTACACGCCCCTGTTTACAGGCCACATAGTCACCAGTTGTTTCAAAATCTATACCCAAGTACCGATATTGGGGAACGTAGGTAATATCCACCAAACCTACCTTAAGTGATACACGTGATACTCTCTTTTTTGTGTATCTCATAACCTTTGTTTTCCCCAAATTAATACTCAGGCCATTAGCCTCTGCATATTTCCAGAGGGCCGCCGCAGATCTGCGTATTCCACTGATGGTGTAGTCGAAAATCACCAGATCGTCGTCGTAGGCCAGGACAGGGCAAGAGGCTTTGCCAATTTTTGGCGGGCAGTTGTTTACGGCGGCTATTACTTCGGGGATGTCAAACACATATAGATTGTATATTAGGGGCGCTGTAACACAGCCTTGCTTAACACCCTTATTTTGTATAATATTAGGAGTTGTATGCCCTTCTTGGTCGAGTTTCAGTTTTACTGTGTTGTTTTGATGTAGTAGTCTCAGATAATATATGAGACCTTTCGGACAACCCATTAAATTTAATTTCCACCATAGACGGCTTCTGGGGATAGAATCAAAGGCTGCCGCAAAGTCTATATATAAAGCATATAGGGGAGGGGCCCCCGGTCTTAAGGCTCTAGTTCGTAAGATATCCATGATCATGATGTTTTGGGAGGTCGAATATCCCTGTCTGAACCCACTCTGGAATTTGGACAGTACACATAATAAGTATAATGTATAATAAACAGTATAATGGACGAACACAGGCTTCCTTAAGGGTGGGCGGGACGGTGCTCGTGGAGAAGGAGGCATTGATAAAGATGGTGACAATTGGGGCCAAGGCTGTTGCACAATCTTTGACTAGGTTGGCTGGGCATGTGTCCCCTTTACATAGCGATAGTTTGGTACGTTGCATGATCAATAGGACTTCAGGAATTGTTACTTCCCTGAATGCAAAGGGTTTGGGTGTGTTTGTGCCGTGTGGAGAATCTGTGGCTGGTGGGGTGGCAGGAGGCTTTGATGTGGGTGAGGTGGCTTTGGGCAGTTGGTTGAGTTGACTGTTAATTTTGTTCTGCAGTGTTTTGATTGTGTCCAACATGGCATGTTGAATGTTGTTGCACTATGTTTCATTTTTCTCTGTGGGTTGTGTCGAGGTAGGGGGGATAGTGAGCTCATTATAAATGGCAAATAACTCTTTGGATTGGGAGTTAGCTTTCTCAATTCTGGAGTTTTATGTGGTGGCTTTAGCTTTTGAAATGGCTTTTTTGTATTGTTTAGCGACTGAGAGTGGTAGTGCATCGGTTAGTTTGCCATGAGGTTAGTGCTGCTCTTTTTTCGGTTCGGGCATCCAGGAGTTCTTATGTGAACCATGAGTTTGCATGAAGTACATGCTTGGCTTTTTTCTTTTCCAGTGGGGCTATAACATCTAGTACTGCTTTAAGAGTGGTATTGTAGATCTGTTACACTCATCTGGTCACTGCGGGGATGCTGGGGCACTTGTTGCAGCCCTCCTTGACTGAGGTCACTCTTGTCTGGCTTCTCCCTCTGCGATTATGCTGTGGACTGTGAATATTGGTGGTGCTGCTCTTGCATCATGGACATAAGGTGGCGTGAGTATGTCAGTCTGCGACCCTTATCCCCCTTTCCAAACTCTTCCTCCGCAACCGTGGTTTTCGTGAGAATGCGCTGTTCTTGGGAGGCTCACCTGATGATTGTTGATGGTGAACTCTACGTCCTGCTGCTTCTGGCAGGGGCGCTTAATGGCAGGATCCGAGTTCCTTCACTGGTCCCTCGCATGTGGTAGCCCAGTCCAGCTGCGACAGGTCCACGTCACTTCAGGTAAGTGTTGCTCTGTTTCTCTCTCTTTCTCTCTTCCCGCCTGTCGGCTTTCAGCCTGCTTTAGTAGTGTTTGTATTGTTTGTTCCACCACGGGAAAACTTTTTGCGGCTTTATTGCTCACGGAATTACAGAATTGGGCTGAACAGACTAATATTCTTAGTAGGTTCCAATGTGGTTTCCGGCGTGGTTTCTCTACCACGCATAATTTGTGGGTGATGGACACATTACGAACTCGGGCACTAACCAAGGGACAGCCCCCGCTATACGCCCTATATATTGACTTTAAGGCTGCATTCGACTCTATACCTAGAGCCAGGCTGTGGAAAAAGCTGGAAGTTATGGGCTGCCCGCCTAGTCTGCTGTACTATTTAAGACAGCTGCACTATAACACCACGGTGTGCCTCAGACTAAATCAAGAAGGATCCTTGACTAGACTAGTGAGACAAGATAGGGGGGTAAAACAGGGATGTGTAACTGCTCCACTGGTATACAATCTGTATGTATATGATATCCCAATAGTGTTGGCCGAAGTGAATAATTGTCCACCTAAAGTAGGAGATACAGCATGTGCAGTATTGGCATATGCTGATGATTTGGTCATTTTCGACAACACTATTGCTGGTATTAGGCGCTCAGCGGTAGCATTATGGGAGTACGCAAAGATTAATGGGCTAGCTGTTAACCTAGACAAGACCAAAGTGATTAGATTCACGAAGAAAAAAGTTTCTCGTGTTGAGCTTTGGGTGCAGAATAATAATATACTCTACACCCCCTCCTATCGCTACTTAGGAGTTGAAATTGAACCATGGGGTGATTACTCTTTATGTAGACAAAATAGGAGAACTAGGGCTCAGCAAGTTACAGCTTTAATTGCGTCATTTACCAGGAGGCAGGCTGGCTTCACATTATGGGGGACGAGACACCTGTATATACAGGTGTTTGCACCTATGATTACGTATGGCTTGGAAGCACTAATCTCTTCTGATTTAGCTTGGCTGCAAGTGGTGGAGGGAAAATTTTGGCGACGCATTCTGGGGTTACCCCCTAGTGTTCCTATGGCCCTCATAAGGCTGGAGTTGGGTTTACCCTCACTTAAAGCAATGGTACTGAAAAAGAGGGTGGGCCTTTATCTCAAGATGAAGAATAGTTCTCTGAACCCTATGCTGGTCACCATGCAGATAGAAATAAGCAAAAAAGATACTACCTCTCCTCTTCAGAAAAGTATGACCCAATTTCTGAGAGATATTGGCTGGACAGACAGAGGGACATCTATTTCCCAAGAGGTCATGATAGCACTGGGGAAAAAGATAGATCTCTGGGATTGGTTGGAGAACTTTTCTCATCTAGGGTGTCTAAAGTCTTGTGCTTTTGTAAAGTATCGACTCTATAACTTTATGAAACCTCAGGCATATCTATACCTATGCCCCTCAACAAGGCTAAGACGGTTTATTATTCTTTTCCGTATGGAGCAACTTCCGACCATGTGTAATGTGGGACCTAGGGAAAAGATCTCAATGGTTGGACGAATATGTCGTATATGTAATCTACCTGAAAGTCTGGAGACAGCCAAGCATCTACTAACTGAATGCACCATAATGAGACCCACAATTGTCAAGTATCTAGGAGAATTTGCCCATAATCTGGAATTCATACCGGAAAATCAATTCTGGCTATACTGTACTAATACAGCGAATATGCATCTTTTTATTGCATTATATAATGTATGGCTTCAGATTGAAAATGTGATGGATATTCGGATTTAAATGACTGAAATGATTTAAAATGTATTTTATTATGGAGTTCCCTTTCTATTTTGTATATAATTGATTTTTTTTTATTCTACTCTTATATTTATATAATTGTATAAACTGTATTTTATTTTTTGTATTCTGTATATGATTATGTAAAAGTAATATGTGTAAAGTTTGAATTTTTTTCAATCTATATCACATTAAAGTATTTAAAAATTGTTTGTTCCAGTATTGTTGTTTGCTCTGTAAGTAATGTCTCTGTTTTGCTTTTTCCCCGTATAGGCGATGATGTGGACCCTGCTGCAGCTGCAAAGCACGGGGTGGAATCCGGAGGGAACGAAGATAGCACTATGATGGTCCGGCAACAGGTAAGTGGTCCATAGGGATGCGCGCGAGGATGGATTGAGGCGTGGCCGTAAACGGAATGTTGAATGATGTTCTAACCTTGTCTTTCGTTTCTTCCGCAGTAATTGGCTCTGTGAACGAAGAGCGCGATGTGTGCTAGTATTGTGATCAGGATCGCGGAGTTCCAGAGAATGAATCTGCAGATGGCAGGATGGAGGCTGGTCTCCAAGCGGTACCAGCCCAGGTAAGATGCTGGATCCAAGAGGTAAATCTGTCAACTCAGGCAGCGGTGAGCGTTACGTTGCATGCGAGTGAAAATTAACACGAAGCGCTGGCCTACGGGATGGAACAGCTTATACAGCTGAGTTCCTGAGGCCACGCTCACTAGTCCTGGCTTGCCTGCCACACCCAGCCTCTCCTAGAATTCTGCATGTGCAGCCCAGCCCTGGGAGTCACATCCAAATAGTCTGCATGTGGAACTGCTCCTGAAGTAAAAGCACATGGAAAGTCTGGTACAATAAAGCACTCTGGTGCTGTAATGAAGAATTCCCATTTATATTCTTACATGAGCCTTGCGCCAAAATCTCCAGTACGGGCCCCCTATGTTGATACATCCCAAAGGGGTGATAATGGGTTATGTGACCCATTGCCCCCATCCACTGATGGTGTGGTGTCTGTGTCCTAGGGCAGGTGACCATGACAAGATCTCTACTAGTTCTGTCAGGTTGCTAGATGTGGGATGGGCAAGTGCCGAGGTTTCAAGGAGAGGGAGGATTTTGTCCACGGTGAGTAGTTTTCTTGACTTTGCCATAGTGGCTGGCATAGGTAGGTTTGGGTTCCCTCTTGTTTTTGGGGGTATGAAGAAGTGCAGAAGATGGTAGTCAGTCCATGGGCATGGGGTGTTAGAGCTGATGTCGGCCGCACAGTTCTGATCTGCAATCCAGTCTAATATGCAACCTTTGGTGTGGTTCGGGTCATTGACTAGTTGGGTGAAGCCTAAATCTTAGAAAGCTTTAGCGAGGGCTTTTCATTTCTTGTCTTCGGGGTCTTTGAATTCCAGGTTGATGTCTCCTAGGCGAATGGCTCTTGAGTTTGTTTTGAGGTTGTCCCCTAGGATATGAGTGATGTTGGATTGGAAATCGAGAGTTTGGCCCGGGGGCAGTATACAGTGTGTAATGTTATGGTGTCATTTGGCGAATGAGATATTTATTCTGATAGCATGTCAAAGCTTTCAGCCTAAGTGCTTTTTAGTTGCCTAGCGTTAAGAGTTTCCTTGAGAATTAGGGCAACCCCTCCTCCTATACTAAAGGTTCTGTCTTGGCGAAGGATGATGTAACCTGGTGGTAGGGTTTGGCAGATGGCTGGACCAGAGGATTCATGTAGCCATGTCTCGGTAATGGCTAATATGTCTAGGTCAAGATCTGTAATGAGGTTGTGTATCTCTGTGGCATGGGAGTGTGCGTTGATAAGTGCACATTGGAATTGTGTTCTTTGGTTGTCCGCTGATTTGGTTTTTGTAGGGATGCTATTTGTAGTGGTAGTCATACTGAAGGTTTTTGGCCTGGGGGTGGCGGTCGGCGGTCGGTGGTGGTGAGTGGTGCGGTTGATTTTCAGGGTGTGTTTTATTAGTGGCTGAGAAGTGGGCAGAGCGGGAGACTAGCCTCTGATTTCACACGTGGAGAGGCATGGGGTGCATGTTAGCTTGTGTGTTGTGGAGTGGTCCAGGCGAGATGGTGATGCGGTTAGGCAGGGGAGCTGGGGGGGCAGGTTTAGAGCTCAGGTTAGGTATACCTGACGGTAGTGCCGGTAAGAATGGTGTAGGTGTTACTTTGTGGGAGCATGGGAGTGTGGATGACATGTTTGAGAGTGGGTGATTCTGAATGGTACAGGGTAGTTCAGTCAGTTCCTGTGAACTAGTGTTTAGGTGGGCTGACGTATAGTTATATACGGTGATGATGTACTGTTAAAAATGGAGATGGTGCCCAGTGCAGCAGTATTCGCTAAATTGGCAACAGTATTTCAGAAGTGGGCAATATACATTTCAAAATTGGCAAGTATACATTCAGAAATGGGAAGCATACATTTCAGAGTGGGCAGCAGTGTTTCAAAGGTGGGCGGTAGGCATTTCAGAAAAAGTGTACATCCAAGTGTCATTACAAGGTGGGCAATATGAATTTTAAAGGAGGGCAGCATAGATAATCAGCAAGCATTTATAAGGGGCACCAGCATAAGTAATGGCTAGTTATAAAGGGCAATAGCATTTCAGATGTGGCATTTCAGCAGGCAGGGAGTACGACCTGTTTCGGGAGGGCAGCAATGTGTACTTAGTGCAGCTGGTGGCTCAAAGGAGGCAATCCGTGCTGAGAGGTTTAGGCTAAGCAAGCAAACGGTAGAAGTCAAATAGGCATGTATGTACTTTTAGTCTAACAAGCTGATAAGATGGGGGTGGCGGGGATCAACATAGCTGACTTGGTGCAATGCCAGGCAGTGAGGTTTAATAGCGACGCTAGCCGGAAGCAGCAATAAACAGCTCAGGTGACGAAAACGTTTGTCAGCAGTACAATTACTCATAGACTGATACGCTGAAGAGAGGAGACAACTAACGTGAGCCAGGTATGTCTGTCATGAGACGTGTAGCGAGTGCGAGTCAAGTGGCAGGGTGACTATGATAGCTGGATCAGGTACAGCGGGAAGTACAGATCAAAAGGTACAGAGTGCGCCGTTTGTGTGGCTAACTAATAACAAACATGATTATACATAAGAGGCAGCATTGCAAGTTCGTTATAGTGAGGCGTGCAAGGTGATCATTGGGATCAGCTTATCGGCCAGCAGAGAGATCCTCGCTATGAGCGTTGATGTGGGCAATCACAAAGGCTAGAGGAAGATTGCAAGGGGATGCGTAAGGTGCTCCGGGCAGAATGATTAAAGTTTGGGGGCGTAATTGTACCTTAGTATAGTTGGAGGGTGGTTGTTGAGAAGGTTAATCCTTGGTGATACAGCCAGGTCGGGATGCTTGAGGAGCAGATTCTCTGGCTGACGGCGTGTACGGCTGTGGACATGCTAGGGACAGGAAGTAGCCTTGATTCCTGGGCCTTGGAGACATTGGCTGGCTTACGCCTACCGGCGTGTGATTGGTGCTCAAATGGCACACGGTACCCAATCATCATCTTGCTGCACATCCTGGTCTTGCTTAGGCATTGGGTGCTATGATGGGCGGCCATCTTGGAAAGTGCAGCCTCATGGTGCACAATGGTGGGTGGAATGGTGCAGGTGACTGCACAATCGAAACAAAAGCACAGATTCAATTTAAAAGGTAGTAGGAGTGCATTTGTCAGTCGCGCACTGCAGAATGTGCGATTTACCCAAATTTTCTTGCAGATTCCAAAAGCATTGGTTTGCTAAGCGCAATAAGCCACACGCTTACCACATATGTACTGGTGGTATTCCGCTCTTCTCCTGGATGGAGCCACTGCTCCTGCAGTGGTCACATGGAGCTCCTGCTCCTCCGAGGGGGACAAATGGATGATACTCAGGCTAGGGACAGGAAGTAGCCTTAATTCCTGGGCCTTGGAGACGTGGGCTGGCTTACGCCTACTGGCGTGTGATTGGTGCTGAAATGGCACACGGTACCCAATCAGCGTCTTTCTGCACAGCCTGGGCCTGGTTAGGCTGAGGGTGCAGGGGCAATATGCTGGGCGGCCATCTTGGAAAGTGCAGCCTCGTGGTGCACAATGGAGGGTGGAATGATGCAGGTGACTGCACAATCGAAACAAAAGCACAAATTGAATATAAAAGTTAGTAGGAGTGCAATTGTCAGTCGGCCACTGCAGAATGTGCGATCCGCCAGAATTTTCTTGCAGATTTCAACAGTATTGAGTTGTTAAGCACAATAAGCCACACACTTACCACGTATGTACTGGTGGTATTCCGCTCTTCTGGATGTAGCCACTGCTCCTGCAGTGGTCACACAGAGCTCCTGCTCCTCAGAGGAGGACAAATGGATGACATCACAAATCACATCACTGATGACATCAGTAATTACATGTTGTATGAGAACTCAGATGACATTACAAATCACATCACTGATGTCATCACTGGTGACAACACTAATTACATTGTACATAACTGATTACATCAATCATGGAATTAGACATAACCTAATTTATAAGTTAGCTCATGAAAACTTGAATTACCTTGATAACAATTTAGACTGTGGACTTGGCCATGACAAAGTCTAGGGTCGCTGGCCAGCACCAAAGGCCGTAGCTAGTGGCTGCTTGTTGTTAAAAAAATACCAATGTGCATGATTAAAAGCCATGCCTAATAGCATATCACTGTTTTAAAATATACAGTGGGCAACATTGAATGCTGTAGTAAAAGGTTGTGCCCAAGGGCCATAGGTAGTGCCCCTTAAGAAAGCCTTCACTTACTGCATTTTATCATTTTAAAATAAACAGTGGACATGGGCAAAGATGTACAACGTGCTCAAGGTCAAAGGCCATGGCTAGTGGCCCATTTATATGTTAGAATATATAGTGGGCACAGCCAAAGATTGTGGCCACTGGCCAATATTGTGCTAATGTCCATGGCTAGTGCCTGATCAGTGTATATAATATACAGTGGACACAGTTGAGATCTGTATCCACTGGTTAAGACCACAATCTATGTGTGTTAGCCTGTTTGTGTTTTAAAATATTCAGTTCACATGGGTGAAGGTTGTGACCTCTGTCCATAACTGAAGGCCCTGACTAGTACCAATTCATGTGTTAAAATGTATTTACCATGCACATCGACCATGGCTGATGCCAATTACTATTGTAGTCTAATTAGGGATGTCATCATTGTGGTCATAGGCTGCACAACTGGGGGCGTGAAGTTAAGGTGGCTTTACTGAATTGCAGGGACATAATTACGTTGATTTTTCGCATTTATGCCCCTGCTACTAAAGTTCTTTCCTTGAATTTCAGGGGTTTTGTTATTCCATACATAATTGACATTGATAATACAGACATTTGGGCTAATAGAAATGATGTATCAATTCTACAAAGTAAAATTAAAAATAATTGTGTTTACATTTATATGTAATGTTAATGAATAGAAAGTTATTAAAGTGTTACCGTAACTGTGTACAAAGACTACACGCAATATATCTTAAAATAAACCTTTGCAATAATACTGCCCATATATATATCTACACAAGCTAAAATAACAAAAATTGACAAAGTACAAAGCAAAAGACAAAGAACAAAGGTATAGGACGAAGAAAGGTAAACCAAAAAAAAATGAATCAAGGTACTGCTTTTCAAAGTTCCTGAAGGCTTACAAAGAAGATCAACCACGAAAAGACAAAAAGCAACAAGAGGGATACAACTGCTGATACATGATATTGTGAACCAGAATGTGTTTTCTATATGCAAAGGTACGCCTAAACACAATGACGTGTTTGTGCCTAAATTATTGACCAACCGCCTAAATCAACGAGAAGCCGCACATGCACGTAGCCATATCCACATCAAGGAAAGGCCCAATCACTTTGAAAGCTGCATTGATGCATACACGCGGCTTTGCACCTGTTTGTAATAGGTAATCGGATCATGCTGAAGTTTCTTCAACTGAATAAAGACCATATTAGTACCCCGGGATGAAAAAGATGAAGACTTCCGGCAGATGCATTTAATCAGAAAGAAATTATGCTGGGAAGACCTCTCACTTATCCAAGTGGTACTGCTAAAGATAGGAGCAGCACATCTGAAAAGCCTCCACTATGAACCTCTCTAGCATTTCTAATAACACTTCAAATAGAGTGTTCATGTGCAACCAGTGTTTGAAGACTCCAAAAAAGGCTGCAGCCCAGTATGGGCCCGACCATCTTGTACAATTTTCCATATGCATCATCCACATCATCCCAGAAGACTTGCACCATATGATTTATCATGATTGATGTTTTCTGACGGAACATTAGAAGACCTATGTCTTAGTGTATTTGTGAAAAATGTTTGACATTTTCAAATGTGCAACTACCAAGGAAAACTTAAAATAACCAAAATATCAACGCTAAAAAAACATTGGGCCTCATTCCGAGTAGGGCAGTAAGGGATACCGGGCACCGTAATGGAGACCGATGCCGGTAATCCCTTACCACTCTACTACGAGTTCCCTTAGCGGGTCCCTCCTTCAATGCCTGGTTTTGCCAGGCGTTATGGACGGGACCCGCTAAGGGACTTCAGAGCTAATAACGTTACCGCAAATTGCGGTACCGTTATTAGCTACTTCCCCATTCCCATTGAGCCCTACGGGGGCTCAAATGAGAATGGGGAATGTTTTTTTCAATGGGGACTTACCGGTCCCGCAAAGGTCGGACTACACCGGTAAGTCCCCATTGAACGAGACCGGTGCTGGTACCGTTATTGGAGGCAGGCATGGCGCAA
Organism: Ambystoma mexicanum; assembly: GCF_040938575.1. Classification (NCBI taxonomy): domain Eukaryota; kingdom Metazoa; phylum Chordata; class Amphibia; order Caudata; family Ambystomatidae; genus Ambystoma; species Ambystoma mexicanum. The sequence continues at coordinate 1,169,376,652 of NC_090931.1, read as the reverse complement.
ATAGCGCCATGACTACCTCCAATCTCGAATGAAGCCCATTCTCTTAAAACAATAAACCTCCACTCTGAATCTCTCTAGCATTTCTAATGACCCTTCATAAAGAGTATTCCAGGCTGTTGCTGGCAGCACCTTTAATGGCTGGAGCTTTATTCTACACACCAACCACTCACAGCTACAGTGTAGAAATAAGACCACATATAATACATAACAATGCTGCAGCCCAGTTTGCTCCAGACCATCCTGTGCAATGTCCAATACACATCATCCACATCATTCCAGGAAACTCACACCAGATGATTTATTATATTTGATGTTCACAAGCTTTCTGATGGAACATTAAAAGGGCCACATCTTAGTGTCTGCTTGCACAATGTTAGACATATTCAAATGTCCACTTGGTGACGAAAATATCAAAAACAAAAATGGCAACTCTAAAAAGACAATGCCACAAAAAATATCTCTTCAAATAGAATGTTCCAATGCTGCAGATGGTTGACGATTCTAGCTGTTGCCAGAATCACCTTTAATAGGTGGTGGTTGATTATGCACAATTACTGCTCACATCTACAGTGAAGATATAATACCACATATAAACCAAAAAATGCTGCAGTCCGATATGGTCCACACCCGCACATCATCCACATCATCACCGGAAACTCACACCAAATGATATAACATGATTGATGTTCTCCAGCTTCATATCGCATTCCATGGCGGACATCTTTATTTTTTATTTTTTAAGTTCTGAAATGACAGAGTGGGCCTCGTTATTACCAGACCAACATACTCCGAGTTCTGCAAGGTCTGACCTGCCGGGCGGAATGACACCCGCTCGCAGTCCTTGATGGATGCACCGCCCCTGATGCACACAGTGCCGGGTCATCTGTCCTCCCCATTCCCATTGAGTTCAATGGGACTCAAATGGGAATGGGGAGTAATTTCCTAATGAGGAATTCCCGGGATGTCCCCACGGTTTGGCAGACGGCTGGACCAGAGGATTCATGTAGCCATGTCTCGGTAATGGCTAATATGTCTAGGTCAAGATCTGTAATGAGGTTGTGTATCTCTGTGGCATGGGAGTGTGCGTTGATAAGTGCACATTGGAATTGTGTTCTTTGGTTGTTCGCTGATTTGGTTTTTGTAGGGATGCTATTTGTAGTGGTAGTCATACTGAAGGTTTTTGGCCTGGGGGTGGCGGTCAGTGGTGGTGAGTGGTGCGGTTGATTTTCAGGGTGTGTTTTATTAGTGGCTGAGAAGTGGGCAGAGCGGGAGACTAGCCTCTGATTTCACACGTGGAGAGGCATAGGGTGCATGTTAGCTTGTGTGTTGTGGAGTGGTCCAGGCGAGATGGTGATGCGGTTAGGCAGGGGAGCTGGGGGGGCAGGTTTAGAGCTCAGGTTAGGTATACCTGACGGTAGTGCCGGTAAGAATGGTGTAGGTGTTACTTTGTGGGAGCATGGGAGTGTGGATGACATGTTTGAGAGTGGGTGATTCTGAATGGTACAGGGTAGTTCGGTCAGTTCCTGTGAACTAGTGTTTAGGTGGGCTGACGTATAGTTATATACGGTGATGATGTACTGTTATAAATGGAGATGGTGCCCAGTGCAGCAGTATTCGCTAAATTGGCAACAGTATTTCAGAAGTGGGCAATATACATTTCAAAATTGGCAAGTATACATTCAAAAATGGGAAGCATACATTTCAGAGTGGGCAGCAGTGTTTCAAAGGTGGGCGGTAGGCATTTCAGAAAAAGTGTACATCCAAGTGTCATTACAAGGTGGGCAATATGAATTTTAAAGGAGGGCAGCATAGATAATCAGCAAGCATTTATAAGGGGCACCAGCATAAGTAATGGCTAGTTATAAAGGGCAATAGCATTTCAGATGTGGCATTTCAGCAGGCAGGGAGTGCGACCTGTTTCGGGAGGGCAGCAATGTGTACTTAGTGCAGCTGGTGGCTCAAAGGAGGCAATCCGTGCTGAGAGGTTTAGGCTAAGCAAGCAAACGGTAGAAGTCAAATAGGCATGTATGTACTTTTAGTCTAACAAGCTGATAAGATGGGGGTGGCGGGGATCAACATAGCTGACTTGGTGCAATGCCAGGCAGTGAGGTTTAATAGCGACGCTAGCCGGAAGCAGCAATAAACAGCTCAGGTGACGAAAACGTTTGTCAGCAGTACAATTACTCATAGACTGATACACTGAAGAGAGGAGACAACTAACGTGAGCCAGGTATGTCTGTCATGAGACGTGTAGCGAGTGCGAGTCAAGTGGCAGGGTGACTATGATAGCTGGATCAGGTACAGCGGGAAGTACAGATCAAAAGGTACAGAGTGCGCCGTTTGTGTGGCTAACTAATAACAAACATGATTATACATAAGAGGCAGCATTGCAAGTTCGTTATAGTGAGGCGTGCAAGGTGATCATTGGGATCAGCTTATCGGCCAGCAGAGAGATCCTCGCTATGAGCGTTGATGTGGGCAATCACAAAGGCTAGAGGAAGATTGCAAGGGGATGCGTAAGGTGCTCCGGGCAGAATGATTAAAGTTTGGGGGCGTAATTGTACCTTAGTATAGTTGGAGGGTGGTTGTTGAGAAGGTTAATCCTTGGTGATACAGCCAGGTCGGGATGCTTGAGGAGCAGATTCTCTGGCTGACGGCGTGTACGGCTGTGGACATGCTAGGGACAGGAAGTAGCCTTGATTCCTGGGCCTTGGAGACATTGGCTGGCTTACGCCTACCGGCGTGTGATTGGTGCTCAAATGGCACACGGTACCCAATCATCATCTTGCTGCACATCCTGGTCTTGCTTAGGCATTGGGTGCTATGATGGGCGGCCATCTTGGAAAGTGCAGCCTCATGGTGCACAATGGTGGGTGGAATGGTGCAGGTGACTGCACAATCGAAATAAAAGCACAGATTCAATTTAAAAGGTAGTAGGAGTGCATTTGTCAGTCGCGCACTGCAGAATGTGCGATTTACCCAAATTTTCTTGCAGATTCCAAAAGCATTGGTTTGCTAAGCGCAATAAGCCACACGCTTACCACATATGTACTGGTGGTATTCCGCTCTTCTCCTGGATGGAGCCACTGCTCCTGCAGTGGTCACATGGAGCTCCTGCTCCTCTGAGGGGGACAAATGGATGATACTCAGGCTAGGGACAGGAAGTAGCCTTAATTCCTGGGCCTTGGAGACGTGGGCTGGCTTACGCCTACTGGCGTGTGATTGGTGCTGAAATGGCACACGGTACCCAATCAGCGTCTTTCTGCACAGCCTGGGCCTGGTTAGGCTGAGGGTGCAGGGGCAATATGCTGGGCGGCCATCTTGGAAAGTGCAGCCTCGTGGTGCACAATGGAGGGTGGAATGATGCAGGTGACTGCACAATCGAAACAAAAGCACAAATTGAATATAAAAGTTAGTAGGAGTGCAATTGTCAGTCGGCCACTGCAGAATGTGCGATCCGCCAGAATTTTCTTGCAGATTTCAACAGTATTGAGTTGTTAAGCACAATAAGCCACACACTTACCACGTATGTACTGGTGGTATTCCGCTCTTCTGGATGTAGCCACTGCTCCTGCAGTGGTCACACAGAGCTCCTGCTCCTCAGAGGAGGACAAATGGATGACATCACAAATCACATCACTGATGACATCAGTAATTACATGTTGTATGAGAACTCAGATGACATTACAAATCACATCACTGATGTCATCACTGGTGACAACACTAATTACATTGTACATAACTGATTACATCAATCATGGAATTAGACATAACCTAATTTATAAGTTAGCTCATGAAAACTTGAATTACCTTGATAACAATTTAGACTGTGGACTTGGCCATGACAAAGTCTAGGGTCGCTGGCCAGCACCAAAGGCCGTAGCTAGTGGCTGCTTGTTGTTAAAAAAATACCAATGTGCATGATTAAAAGCCATGCCTAATAGCATATCACTGTTTTAAAATATACAGTGGGCAACATTGAATGCTGTAGTAAAAGGTTGTGCCCAAGGGCCATAGGTAGTGCCCCTTAAGAAAGCCTTCACTTACTGCATTTTATCATTTTAAAATAAACAGTGGACATGGGCAAAGATGTACAACGTGCTCAAGGTCAAAGGCCATGGCTAGTGGCCCATTTATATGTTAGAATATATAGTGGGCACAGCCAAAGATTGTGGCCACTGGCCAATATTGTGCTAATGTCCATGGCTAGTGCCTGATCAGTGTATATAATATACAGTGGACACAGTTGAGATCTGTATCCACTGGTTAAGACCACAATCTATGTGTGTTAGCCTGTTTGTGTTTTAAAATATTCAGTTCACATGGGTGAAGGTTGTGACCTCTGTCCATAACTGAAGGCCCTGACTAGTACCAATTCATGTGTTAAAATGTATTTACCATGCACATCGACCATGGCTGATGCCAATTACTATTGTAGTCTAATTAGGGATGTCATCATTGTGGTCATAGGCTGCACAACTGGGGGCGTGAAGTTAAGGTGGCTTTACTGAATTGCAGGGACATAATTACGTTGATTTTTCGCATTTATGCCCCTGCTACTAAAGTTCTTTCCTTGAATTTCAGGGGTTTTGTTATTCCATACATAATTGACATTGATAATACAGACATTTGGGCTAATAGAAATGATGTATCAATTCTACAAAGTAAAATTAAAAATAATTGTGTTTACATTTATATGTAATGTTAATGAATAGAAAGTTATTAAAGTGTTACCGTAACTGTGTACAAAGACTACACGCAATATATCTTAAAATAAACCTTTGCAATAATACTGCCCATATATATAACTACACAAGCTAAAATAACAAAAATTGACAAAGTACAAAGCAAATGACAAAGAACAAATGTATAGGACGAAGAAAGGTAAACCAAAAAAAAATGAATCAAGGTACTGCTTTTCAAAGTTCCTGAAGGCTTACAAAGAAGATCAACCACGAAAAGACAAAAAGCAACAAGAGGGATACAACTGCTGTTACATGATATTGTGAACCAGAATGTGTTTTCTATATGCAAAGGTACGCCTAAACACAATGACGTGTTTGTGCCTAAATTATTGACCAACCGCCTAAATCAACGAGAAGCCGCACATGCACGTAGCCATATCCACATCAAGGAAAGGCCCAATCACTTTGAAAGCTGCATTGATGCATACACACGGCTTTGCACCTGTTTGTAATAGGTAATCGGATCATGCTGAAGTTTCTTCAACTGAATAAAGACCATATTAGTACCCCGGGATGAAAAAGATGAAGACTTCCGGCAGATGCATTTAATCAGAAAGAAATTATGCTGGGAAGACCTCTCACTTATCCAAGTGGTACTGCTAAAGATAGGAGCAGCACATCTGAAAAGCCTCCACTATGAACCTCTCTAGCATTTCTAATAACACTTCAAATAGAGTGTTCATGTGCAACCAGTGTTTGAAGACTCCAAAAAAGGCTGCAGCCCAGTATGGGCCAGACCATCTTGTACAATTTTCCATATGCATCATCCACATCATCCCAGAAGACTTGCACCATATGATTTATCATGATTGATGTTTTCTGACGGAACATTAGAAGACCTATGTCTTAGTGTATTTGTGAAAAATGTTGGACATTTTCAAATGTGCAACTACCAAGGAAAACATAAAATAACCAAAATATCAACGCTAAAAAAACATTGGGCCTCATTCCGAGTAGGGCAGTAAGGGATACCGGGCACCGTAATGGAGACCGATGCCGGTAATCCCTTACCACTCTACTACGAGTTCCCTTAGCGGGTCCCTCCTTCAATGCCTGGTTTTGCCAGGCGTTATGGACGGGACCCGCTAAGGGACTTCAGAGCTAATAACGTTACCGCAAATTGCGGTACCGTTATTAGCTACTTCCCCATTCCCATTGAGCCCTACGGGGGCTCAAATGAGAATGGGGAATGTTTTTTTCAATGGGGATTTACCGGTCCCGCAAAGGTCGGACTACACCGGTAAGTCCCCATTGAACGAGACCGGTGCTGGTACCGTTATTGGAGGCAGGCATGGCGCAAATAGCGCCATGACTACCTCCAATCTCGAATGAAGCCCATTCTCTTAAAACAATAAACCTCCACTCTGAATCTCTCTAGCATTTCTAATGACCCTTCATAAAGAGTATTCCAGGCTGTTGCTGGCAGCACCTTTAATGGCTGGAGCTTTATTCTACACACCAACCACTCACAGCTACAGTGTAGAAATAAGACCACATATAATACATAACAATGCTGCAGCCCAGTTTGGTCCAGACCATCCTGTGCAATTTCCAATACACATCATCCACATCATTCCAGGAAACTCACACCAGATGATTTATTATATTTGATGTTCACAAGCTTTCTGATGGAACATTAAAAGGGCCACATCTTAGTGTCTGCTTGCACAATGTTAGACATATTCAAATGTCCACTTGGTGACGAAAATATCAAAAACAAAAATGGCAACTCTAAAAAGACAATGCCACAAAAAAAAACTCTTCAAATAGAATGTTCCAATGCTGCAGATGGTTGACGATTCTAGCTGTTGCCAGAATCACCTTTAATAGGTGGTGGTTGATTATGCACAATTACTGCTCACATCTACAGTGAAGATATAATACCACATATAAACCAAAAAATGCTGCAGTCCGATATGGTCCACACCCGCACATCATCCACATCATCACCGGAAACTCACACCAAATGATATAACATGATTGATGTTCCCCAGCTTCATATCGCATTCCATGGCGGACATCTTTATTTTTTATTTTTTAAGTTCTGAAATGACAGAGTGGGCCTCGTTATTACCAGACCAACATACTCCGAGTTCTGCAAGGTCTGACCTGCCGGGCGGAATGACACCCGCTCGCAGTCCTTGATGGATGCACCGCCCCTGATGCACACAGTGCCGGTGCATCTGTCCTCCCCATTCCCATTGAGTTCAATGGGACTCAAATGGGAATGGGGAGTAATTTCCTAATGAGGAATTCCCGGGATGTCCCCACAGCCGGGCGCCAGAAAAAGAACTACTTCGGCGGCAGCCGTGCCGTTTTAAGCGGCACGGCTACCGCCTGAGTCATAATGAGGCCCAGTGTCTTCAACCGAATGAAGACAATATTGATACAGTTGTGTCACTCATATATTGTATGCAGTGCATCATATGCACTATAAAAGATACAAAATGTGTGCATACAACACTTGTTTTCTTTCCACATACTAATCATTGGGAGAAAAAAAAATCAACTTCGATTACAAAAAAACATTAAAAGGTAGGTGTGAGCAGTATTTGTGCATTATCAAACTCCACACATTAAAGGTGCGGCCACCAACAGCCAGAGACTTGAAACACCTGCAGCACTCAATTTCAAGAATCATCAGAAATCCTAGACAGGTTCAAAAAGAAGGATTTTCCTAAACTGTCTACACATGTGCTGCTCCCATCTCCAGCAGTACCACTATATTTTGAATATAGGCTGACCTTCCACAGAAGTTAACTGTCCAACATCTGGTGTAAATCCACTGGGATGATGAGATGGATACAGCTAAAATACAATAAAAAAATAAAAAAATGACTAAAAATGAACTTACAAAACACCATCAATTGTACTACCTCACTGAAAACACAAAACAGCTCAGAGTACTGCATAGCTGAAACTGCATAAAAATTACAATCAATATTATCAAATAAACCTTCAACCTCACTAACATGAATACAAAAACGAAATGCCTACATGTAAATGCCATTGATTGACAACACTTTTAAAAAATAGATAATATACTTGCCACACAATTAGAGAAAAAAGTTAATACACACCATATGCAAGCATTAATTAATAGAACCAACAAACACAACACTGCACATAAACTTTCAAACATGAATTAACACTTACGTTCACATCAGCCACACTCCTGCCATGTGCACAGTGAGGGTTCTGGAATCAAAAGGATACAACTGCAGAAAATGGTGGCTTTTATACTTTCCAAAATGAATACCAAAAAAAGAAGACTACCTACCAATAAAACCACTGAAATGTAATTTTCACTACAACCAATCACAAAGAGCTACACAAATAGAACAGTAACAACGACCAATAACAAACAATGAAACTCACAGAAATCAATTTTTTCCCCACCCAGCCTCTTTCATGGACGCGACTATCTTGCTTTGTATCCGCTGCTACACGTAAATGTTTCTGCAAGAACAACATAAAACTAAATTGGCCGTCAAACCTTCAAATAAAATAAGTGAACAATTAAGTACATAAAATAACACAACCAAACAAAATTCTGTACTGCATCATACATATAGAAATATGATTATTGCACAGAAAATTTTATTTTATAGATGCGGATTTAAACACACCCAAGGTCCGAGCCACACATAATAAAACACAGAATATTATGAACATGCCTACACACATGCTTTTTTAATAGATGTGACTTAAAAAAACATGATGTCCTGTTTACAATGATATAGCTGCAGCTGCAAAACTGTGTCACATTTACCCACGGCTAACAGCTCCGCGCACAGAGTGGCTGCTGCACAGCCCCGAATTAGCACTAACATTTATGATCAACCAATCAAAAACTTCAAAACACACACATCAAGCGCATTCTGTTCTTACAAACTATTCGAAAATTCAAACTAGGAATCGTTTTCCTGGAAACAGAAAAAGACTGCAGATATCATGGCTGGTTTGAAAACTTTGTGGCGAATTGGAGACTGTAGGCTGTTTTGTAAGAAACATGCAGGCCGATTCATGGAATAATTAGCGCGGCGCAAGTGGGCAAAAACGTGCGAATCGCAGTGGAATAGCGAAAATCGCAGTGAACGTGCGAAAATCGCACGAAAAGCAGCGCACGTCGATTCATGGAAGGCCGTGCGCGAGAAAACCAGCGGATGTGCGATAAAAAGTGCGCGGCGCACGTTAGCGCACAGGCCATCTAACAGCGTGCGCCAGGTCACATAGCGCGGCGCACGCAACAAAAGTAGGCGGAACACGGGCGTAACACTCGGAATGGGGAACAACTTGCCAAAACGTGGGCGTCACGGGGGAAGTACAGGGCACAAGTGCGCGGAACGCCCACACGCTCGCCTACAACACGTATTCATGGAATAGAATAGGGGAAAAAAGCGCACGCTCAAACCAGCGCACAGGCACAAACACAACCGCCACAAGAAAGCAGGCGGTAGCGTCTCTGCGGCTGTAAGAAATGTGCGCCAAAAGGTGCGCCAACTAATCGCACCTATATACTGCCATGATGAATGTCCCATACTGTGGCCCTCCAGGAACAAAGACGTGCAAAGGGGTACCCACAAACACGGACACCTGCTGACAAAAAATACGTGTGCGTGTATACCGGGGTGCGCGGGAAGTCTAACACGCGATTCCAGCATGGTACGTGCATCACAGGGGTTTGCGTGAAGTTTCACACGCGATCGGGTCTGGGGGAGCGGGCTACGTGTATTTCTGGGGTGCGCGGGAAGTTCCACACGCGAATAGGCTGGGCGCGTGTATTCCAGGGGTGCGCGGGAAGTTCCACACGCGAATAGCCTGGGCGCGTGTATTCCAGGGGTGCGCGGGAAGTTCCACACGCGAACAGACTGGGCGCGTGTATTTCAGGGGTGCGCGGGAATTTCCACACGCGAACAGCCTGGGCGCGTGTATTTCAGGGGTGCGGGGGAAGTTCCACACGCGAACAGCCTGGGCGCGTGTATTGCAGGGGTGCGCGGGAAGTTCCACACGCGAATAGCCTAGGCGCGTGTATTTCAGGGGTGCGCGGGAATTTCCACACGCGAACAGCCTGGGCGCGTGTATTTCAGGGGTGCGGGGGAAGTTCCACACGCGAACAGCCTGGGCGCGTGTATTGCAGGGGTGCGCGGGAAGTTCCACACGCGAATAGCCTAGGCGCGTGTATTTCAGGGGTGCGCGGGAATTTCCACACGCGAACAGCCTGGGCGCGTGTATTTCAGGGGTGCGGGGGAAGTTCCACACGCGAACAGCCTGGGCGCGTGTATTGCAGGGGTGCGCGGGAAGTTCCACACGCGAATAGCCTAGGCGCGTGTATTTCAGGGGTGCGCGGGAATTTCCACACGCGAACAGCCTGGGCGCGTGTATTTCAGGGGTGCGGGGGAAGTTCCACACGCGAACAGCCTGGGCGCGTGTATTTCAGGGGTGCGGGGGAAGTTCCACACGCGAACAGCCTGGGCGCGTGTATTTCAGGGGTGCGCGGGAAGTTCCACACGTGAACAGCCTGGCCGCGTGTATTCCAGGGGTGCGCGGGAAGTTCCACACGCGAATAGCCTGGGCGCGTGTATTTCAGGGGTGCGCGGGAAGTTCCACACGCGAACAGCCTGGGCCCTTGTATTCCAGGGGTGCGCGGGAAGTTCCACACGCGAATAGCCTGGGCGCGTGTATTTCAGGGGTGCGCGGGAAGTTCCACACGCGAACAGCCTGGGCCCGTGTATTTCAGGGGTGCGTGGGAAGTTCCACACGCGAACAGCCTGTGCGCGTGTATTTCAGGGGTGCGCGGGAAGTTCCACATGTGATTTCACAGTGTGGGTCCTCCCAGGTGTACCCTGTACACCCTCCACGGCCCCTGCAGGCAGCCCACACCACAGGGGACTACCCTGCATCCCTGGTCATGTCCCGCAGGCAGCCCACCCACCATGGGCATGCCCCCCAGCAAAGGCACATGTCTCCTTGAACTAATGAACACCAACTCATGTCCCCTTGCACCCCCACCCCCCAGCACTGTGGGGCACCTGCCAGCAGGCCCCCACCCATGTCCAAATCATGTCTCCCACCCCCCCCACACCCCAGCACTGTGGGGCACCTGCCAGCAGGCCCCCACCCATGTCCAACTCATGTCTCCCACCACCCCCACCCCCCAGCACTGTGGGGCACCTGCCAGCAGGCCCCCACCCATGTCCAACTCATGTCTCCCACCACCCCCACACCCCAGCACTGTGGGGCACCTGCCAGCAGGCCCCCACCCATGTCCAACTCATGTCTCCCACCACCCCCACCCCCCAGCACTGTGGGGCACCTGCCAGCAGGCCCCCACCCATGTCCAACTCATGTCTCCCACCACCCCCACCCCCCAGCACTGTGGGGCACCTGCCAGCAGGCCCCCACCCATGTCCAACTCATGTCTCCCACCACCCCCACCCCCCAGCACTGTGGGGCACCTGCCAGCAGGCCCCCACCCATGTCCAACACATGTCTCCCACCACCCCCACACCCCAGCCACCAGGGGCACCCTCCACCAGGCCCCCACTCATGTCACCCACCACCCCACCCCCCAGCAGTGCAGGGTCACCCTCCACCAGGCCCCCACCCATGTCCAACTCATGTCTCCCACCACCCCCACACCCCAGCACTGTGGGGCACCTGCCAGCAGGCCCCCACCCATGTCCAACTCATGTCCCCCACCCCCCAGCACTGTGGGGCACCTGCCAGCAGGCCCCCACCCATGTCCAACTCATGTCCCCCACCCCCCCACACCCCAGCACTGTGGGGCACCTGCCAGCAGGCCCCCACCCATGTCCAACTCATGTCTCCCTGCACCTGGGTCCCAACATTCCCCAATCATGTCCGTAATGCCCATCCTGCCCTGCCAAAAGGCCCAACCAACTATCACACCCACCCACATATCAAAGGCAATTACATGTTACACCCCCAATGTAAATAATGCAATTTAACACATGTCTGTCACACACAATGGCTGCAAGTGAATGACAAAACACCCAACATGACATGCCTGAAAGCAATGAGATGATACGACACATTGAAGAATAAAAAAATATTATGTATTGAACAGCAAACAAGAAAAAACACAAAGCAAATCAAACTAAACAAGAAGAATGTCCAAGAAAAAATTCTGAATTATTAAAATAAGGAAATTAAGAAGATCATCCTGGGTCCATGAGCCCTACCAAATTAAACCTAACTGACTACTAACTAAAAAGTGAACTATATACAAAAAAGTGGTGCATTGTCCAATCGCAACCAAAAAAAATTCAAAAAAACAAAGGAAACCTAACCCTAACTATACAACTATATACAAAGGCAGCGGGCTATTCGGACGGCTCACTGGTTGTTGTCATGGGCCAGGGCATCATCGAACTCCTGGTCAATGGCTTGGAGGCGGGCATGTTCCCTGGCCCCGAGGTCCCGCAGGGATAACGCAGTGTCCAGCTCTAACTCCCTGCGAAGACCCTCGAGGCACTCAGCCCGCCTCAGCGCCCTCCGCATGGAGTCCTCCGCCCTGACCATCGTGAGCCGTTCCTCCTCTGCCCGCTGCCGCTCCGCATCTATCCGCTGGCACAACCTCTCCCACACGGAAGCCACTCCCATTCCAGGGTTCTCCTGCCCTCCGGCCGATGCCTGCACCCCCGATGTTGATGGCCCCGAGCCATGATGCCTCCCACGTTGAGCCTGCTGCTGCCTCCGACGCAACTGCCTGTGCCAGCACGACGGCATCCAGGCTGATGGAAACCACTGACGCCGTCGTGCACGTGCCCTTCCCGATGATGCCGTCACATCCTCCATCTGCTGGGGTCCAGTTGCTCTGGTGTCCACCCCTGCTGGATCTCTGACTCCCGACTGTGGCAGGGATGGGATCCCCACCGAGCTGGCTGCATTGGTCGGGGCAGGTCCACAGGGGGCCCTGGTGGCATCTGGGCTGGAAGACGGCAAGGAGAACGACTGGTGGATAGCCTGCACAGAGGAGGAGAGGGCCGCCACATTGGCCAACACATGCAGGAAACCCCCGAACATGGCCGATCCCAATTGGGCCACGTCGGCACGGTGCACTTCGTGATGACGTGCGTGCTCCTCCCGGGAAGCACGCACGGCATCACGAATCACAGCCGTGCGCATCGCGACCCCAATCAGGACCTTCTCCGCACGGCCAGGGGTTCCCACGTCCGCAGGTGGAGGGGAGTCAGGTGACATGGACATCCCCACTACCTGCGGACGGGCCTGGGATGGGGCATCCCTGCTGGTGCATGGTGGTGCACTCACAGGGTCAGGGACAGCGACATGCACAGGCCCCTCCACGGTAACCTGTGCTGCCTCCTGCCCCTGGCCCTGGACTGCACCACTTGCACCAGCAGGGATGCCCCCACCAGGCCCCATGTGTGCCCCAGTGGCGGCCTCCTCCTCCTCTGTGCAAACCACCAACCTGGATGGCTCCTCACCGTCTCCCACCGTAGCAGGCCCCTGTGGGGGCTCACCCACCCCTTCCGCTGCAGCCGTGGGGGCATCCCCGCCGCCTTGCTCCACAGCGCCGTCTCCGCCCTCTTCTTCACTAGCCGCTGCGTAGAGGGAGACAAAGAACACAAGCATCAGGGCACTGTACAATGGTCCCCTAGACAGGAAGCAATAGCAGATGAGCACCACTGTCAAAGTACACTTCCATCATGTCCCTCCACAACACATGGGTCAGTCCAGGCAAAACAAACACAGTAAGAGGCATGGTGCATGCCATGGACATTTCCATGCATGTCCAATGGACTCTTGAAACATTCAATGATATGTAACTCACATGCATCATGCCTCATGCCCATCACATGCACACACTTCACCTCAGTCACATCCATCTGGCCCCAAACACACCAAACACAGCGGTTACAAGGGTAATTTGGCTGCTTTACTGAATCTCTGCATTGTCACACACATGTGTCATGCATCCATGGCATGCACAAGTCACAGACACGCAGGTCAGGCACACAGACATGGCTACCATATATGTACCTGGCATCAGCACCCATCCCTCACCCCCACCCATGTCCACGTACAGAGACTGGCATGCTCTCATGTTCTAAATCTGAATAGGGCTCCCCATGCAGCATTTCAACACATGCAACAACCATGTGCATCACACATCACTGGTCGCACATGCATTACCATGATGTCCCTGCACACATACATGCATACATGGCCTATGGCACACATACAGGCAAGTATCATAGAACCAGCACACCGCAACATGCCCTGTCTCACACAGTAATGCATGGACACTTACCGCTCAACTCCAGACGGGCCTCCCTCTCAAGGATCTGGGCGTGGAGCGCTGGGCGTACGCGTTCCAGGACCCTCATCTGGATGGAACTCATGCGGCCCCGGCCCCCCTCCACGAGGCGCCGGGCCTTCACAAGGGTCCTGGACCTCAAGTCCTCCCAGCGCTTCTTGATCTTCAGGACGTCGCGGGTTGCCACCCCCTCCGCGTTGAAGGCAACCACACAGTCGGCCCAGATCCTCTGCCGTCCTTCCTTGCTGGCGCGGGACGATCCAAAGAGGGCATCATACTGCCCCAGGACATGCTCCACCAGGACACCAACTTCGGTGACAGTGAAGCTGGTGCCCCTCTGCCCCTCTGGCCTGGGGTTGCCACTGGTGCCAGATGTTGAAGTGCCCGACATGGCAACCCCAGAGGCAGGTGTGGGTGGGCAACTGGGTCCTGGGGCTGGGCTGTGGAGCGATGTAATACCAGTCGGGAGTCTTCTGTTCCAGCAGGGGTGGACACAGCAACTGGACCCCTGCAGATGGCTGATGTGCAGGCACCAAATGGCAGGGCACGGTGGCAGCAGGCAGGCAGGCAGGCAGGCAGCAGCAGATGGCACGTGGGAGGCTGCTCGGGGCACTGGGGGGCAGTAACTCGGCCTTCTGGGCAGGAGCGTGGGCTTCCGTGTGTTTTCGCGTGGCCAGCTTGATACGGAGTGATTTGGCACGTGAAAATCCTGCACGTCAGCGTGAAATCCGAGGAAAGGCCCTTAGCGCGTAAGCGCGTCAGCACGCATACGCGATTCTATTGGACCAGAGTCCCTCAGCGCGTAAGCGCGTCTGTGACGTGACCCGCACGGGTGTTCCCCACTCAGCACGTGATGACGGGGCACACGTGGAGATACTGCACGTCAGAGTGTCATCGCGTGTAATTGGACAAAAGTGCGCGTACACGCGATTGGCCTATGTACGTGTATTTAATGGGTGCGCGGCCACTTACACACGCAAGTACGTCAGCGAACCTGTATCACGTGGTGCGTGTGAATTTCCGCACGCTATTGGACTGGGAACTGGTTTCCAGGGGTGCGCGGGTCACACGCTGTATCCCGTGGTGCGTGTGAATTTCCACACGCTATTGGACTGGGAACTGGTTTCCAGGGGTGCGCGGGTCACACGCTGTATCACGTGGTGCGTGTGAATTTCCGCACGCTATTGGACTGGGAACTGGTTTCCAGGGGTGCGCGGGTCACACGCTGTATCCCGTGGTGCGTGTGAATTTCCACACGCTATTGGACTGGGAACTGGATTCCAGGGGTGCGCGGGTCACACGCTCGCCTAGAACACGCGCTAAGCATACATTGCGGACTTTAACAATAACAAGCTCAGACGCCAGGATGAACATACCGTTCCTAGCAGCAGTGGCAGTGGGCTACCAAAGGAGGAGGAGGAGGATAGTCAGGGCCAGAATATTCACACCCAGAACCAGCCTTTTCGGGATGCCTGATGACCAGGTGTATGGGAGGTACAGGTTTCCACCACACATCATACTGGACCTGGTGAGTGAGTGGGAGGATGACCTCACATCACCCACCCTGTGCTCCCAAGCACACAGCCCCCTGGAGAAGGTCCTCAATGTACTGCACTTCTTAGCCACTGGATCATTTCAGCGGACAAGTGCCATAGTGGGTGGGGTGTCACAGGCCACCCAGTCACGCTGCCTACACCAGGTCTTGAACATCATGACTGCACGCCCATCAGTCCGCAGGCACATATACCTGCCCAGAACACCTGCAGAAAGGCATGCTGCCGCCCTGGATTTTTACGCAGTGGCACGATTCCCCAAAGTGCTAGGTGCCATCGACTGCACCCATGTGGCTCTACGTCCCCCCAGGGCATCTGAGCACATCTATAGGAACCGCAAGCACTGGCATTCCATCAACGTGCAGGTAGCATGTAATGCCAAGGGAATCATCACCTCAGTATATGCCAACTATCCCGGCTCCACCCACGACAGCTTCATTTACCGAATGTCCACCCTGAGCCGGGACCTAGAAGCTGGGCGGCATGGCGATACATGGCTGCTTGGTGAGTATGTATGCCACTGCACATGCATGCATGTTGGATACTGAGCAAGGTCACAACCTCACCAATGATACCAATCCCCACCTCCACAGGGGACAGTGCCTACCCTCTCAGCCCCCACATGATGACGCCAATTCGGAACCCCACCACGCCACCCCAGGTAAGATTTAACACAGCCCACATTACAACCAGGGGCATAGTGGAGCGCACATTCGGAGTGCTGAAGTCACGCTTTCGCTCCCTTGACCGTTCTGGCGGGCAGCTGTTATACGCTCCCCCAGTAGTGTGCAGGATCATAGTGGCAGCATGTGTCCTGCACAACGTTGCAACACGCCGGGGCCTGGCCGTGGACATGGTGGTGGCCCCACATCCCCAACCACATGCACAGCCGCTGCGCATGGGAGGGGAAAGGGCACGGGGGGAGGCAGCCCGTACACAGCTAGTGGCTAATTACTTCACATAGAAATCACACCCCTGTGGAGTGCACACTGCCCTGGCACATTCCATCTGACAATCAATGATGACTCAACCTGACACTGATCCTGAATGTGTGGAGAATGAACCGGGAATTCCATGTCAGCCTGAGATTGTTCACCTGGAAGTGTCACAATGTGTGCATCCCTACCCACACAGACACCACCAATGCAGTTTTGTGAAGTTACACATTGAAGCAGCTAAAATGAATACCCACTTGCAAAATGCAACATGAGGACAGTGCCATGTCAGCCAACCCAACCCCAGCACTGCCACACGACACACCGTGCCATGTCATGCTAATTGCAGGTAAACAAAGTAATCCCCACAACATGACATCACTCTCACTATGTACAGTGGCACTATTAGAAACCTGCAACACCTGAAATGCTCACAGCAATGCCGGACCAACAACATACTTGAGCACGTAGTACCATAAACATGACATCAAAAATGTTACATATTACATGTGGTGAGACTACATATTAGTAGTCTCACCACCTGGAAATGCCTGCACTCCCACCACTACCAACTGTGCAGTGTTGGCACCATGTAGAGTTGTAGGTGCACTGCTGCCAACATGGTCCCCATCGCCAGACTTGAGGTCCTTGTGTGGACTTGAGGAAGGGACCTGCAAATTGGGAGGTAGACACAGAAGAAGAGTTACACATCAATGCAACATGCAGTGTACAACACAACAGCAATATGCACTATGAATGTATACACAGTATTGACTACAGACTGGCCACACAGCTCATGGGAGTCCAACGTCACTGTGTAATTCACTGTCACTTGGGCACACCCTTTGCAAGCCCATGGAAATGGGAAGCAGGAGGGGTGTGTGTGACTCAAACCCAAGCATCTGAACCAAATACATTACAAGCCTGCATGTGCCCAGCCACAATGCAGCGTATGCCCACAGGAACCACGGAAGCCAACAGATCGGAGCCAACAGATCGGAGCCAACAGATCGGAGCCAACACATCGGAGCCAACAGATCGGAGCCAACAGATCGGAGCCAACAGATCAGAGCCAACAGATCGGAGCCAACAGATCGGAGCCAACAGATCGGAGCCAACACATCGGAGCCAACAGATCGGAGCCAACAGATCGGAGCCAACAGATCGGAGCCAACAGATCCTCCCAAAAAAATTGGGAATAAAAGAAATCAAAATAAAAATAAAAATAAGAAACAATCAAAAATGGCCATTGATGGGCCCGGGGGGGTTGGGGAGGCCACCCAGGAGGTCCGAGGACAGGATGCACACCAGAACCCACCTGCGTGGATCCTGGGAAAATAAAACACCTCCATGGGCTCATGGCCCACACGGCTACCCTATTGTGGGAGTGTCACTGCTGTCGCTATTATCACCCTGTGCAGCTGCATCCGGAGGTGGTTGCACTATGGGAGGCAGCCCACGCAAGGCCCTAGTCTGCTCCTCCATGGCTGCAAGCATGCGGGTGTGGTAGGTCTGGTTCTGGAGGATGAGTGTGCGGAGGTCCCCATGCAACAACTCACGGGATGCCCGGACCTCCGCCCTCGTTGCCTGCATCTCAGCTGAGAGCGTACGGGTGAGACGCTCCAGCTGCTGTTCTGTCCTTTGGTGTGTTGAAGCCTCAAGCTCAACAAGAGTCGTCCTGAGGTGTAGGAGCTCCTGCCTCAGGGCTTCCCTGTGGCCCTGGGACTCAATGGAGATGGCCTCCTGCAGAGTCGCCAGTGCCGCCCGCCTGTCCCTGTTGGACCCCAACATGTCCTCCCTGTGTGACTGGCAGATGGAGTCAGTTGCCTGCTCTAGTCGCTCCATCAGCCTTTCTGGGGGGACAATGGAAGTGGAATTTTTTCTCGCTCATCCTTTTTCCATTTTAAGGTAAGAGAGAGTGGATACTCTTTGATGTGATGAGAAACTGCCATTAGAAAATAAACAGCAGGCAGACTATTTACCTTCACCTTTAGAACCTCGGGTGTTAGTTTGAAATCTTTTTTCCTATTACATAAAGTATATTAGTATATATATACTGGGAAATGTAAAAAACTTCCCCCCCACCTTTCATACAGAAATATAGGATCATGTAAAGTTCCTTTACCATTCTGAAACCTACCCCTGAAAAAGCTTTTCTTAGAAAAAAGTTTTTTTCCCTATGTGTTTTTTGTAGAACTTGAGAGGAAGTTTTGGAGCGACCTTCTTTAAACTAATTGGAAGCCGCTTTTATCAATACCAAAGATTTGGCGTTGTCGTGGAAGTTATTACCACAATTTATAAGGTATGTAATTATATATATATCCTAACACCCTTTTTTGGATCAGGGTGCTGAGTTTTGTAGTCTAAATTATAAGACATGAAACAGTCATACAAATTTAGTAATAGATTTTGTTTTTATTCTACAGGGAGTTAATTTTAGAAATCTTATGGCTGCAAGAAAGTGATAGGAGGAAACACCATCACCTTTTGGAAAAAACACATATCACTTTACCCCTGATGAATGTCCCACATTAATCTGTGTTTTCAGGACAGAAACTTGTACAAGTAGGGTTGGGTTACTGAGCAAGTACCAATAAAACCGAGTCAAAAGAGAAATCACTCCAGTGTGGAGTTTCACACGGAGTCAATTTAAAATCAACAGAATCAACCCATTTTTGGGATTTTCATGTGTGTTGTAAAGTACAGTCTTTTGATGTTTTTTATATACTGTGTGTTCAACTATGAATTTTATGTAATGTGATCATTTTAAGAGTGTTATAATTAAATAAATTTATGTATGAATAAGTATATTTGGGAATATTTGATTCCTAGTGTTTGTCATCTCTGTGGGTATATTGTACGGTGTTTACATTCCTTTTTTGCTATATATACTATCACCCTATCCATGGCCTGAGCCATCATCTCGGATGATGCAGCCTGTTGGGTAGCCATACCGTAAATGGATTGCTCCCATGCGGTATTGCCAGGTGGCGTACGGCCACCACGTCGGCGGGCACCACACCTGTCTGGGGCAAGGCGAACTGCGCCTTGCTGTGCCGGCACTGCCTGAGGCTGCAGGACTGCATTCCCCCTCTGATCTGCTGGCCCAGGAACAGGATCAGATGTCGCGGAGTGTGACCCTGCATCCGTAACCACCGAAGGCGTAGCTGCCAACACTGACATCCCCATGGAGGGTACTGACCCTGGTGCAGGTGGGTGAGACAGAACAGAATCCCTCCCTGGAACACTCACCAGCGACGGCACGTAGGTCTCATCCGAATCAACACCTGAGTACAGCTCGGGGGAGGTGCAGCCAGAGACACCGCTTGAGAGCACGACCTGCAGCACTTGTGGGTTCTCCCCCACCACCACACCACGTCCCTCACTGGTGGTTGGTCGGCCCTGGGACACCTCCTGGGTCTGCACCATCTCCACAACCCCAGCAGTATCAGGTGCGTCTTCCCCTGCAAAGACATGAAAACAAAGTAATGGAAACAGGCATTAGCACCATGGCACACATTGAGGGCTGAGAAGCAAGAGAACCAGTAGTGGATTGACATGTCCCACATGACTAAAACCCTCCCATGCATGCACCCTCACTGCGCATGAAGTGCAGGCAAACGGCACACACTGATGACACCAAGATGGAAGATGAACAAATTTTCTGCATGCTGCCTGGCAGTGGCATCACACATTGGCCTGTGATTGGCAGGTGAAACACACATGCCATCACACAGATGGCATGTACCATTGCTATTGAGTGAAGATGGAGAGGAGGGCAGCACCTATTCATTCAGTCCAGTTCCCGCATGTAATAGCTTTTCTGATTCTAACAGGTCAGATTTTTCACCTGGAGCTGCCAGTCTGTAATGGTCAAATTGCACAGGGACATGTGTGTACAAATGATATCCAGGTAACAAAGTCACTCCCCTTTACCATACCCATGTCAGACATGTGACTAGTGGACAGCGACATGCCTAGTGAAAGTGGTGGAATGCAAACAAACTGACTGAATGAACAGTGAAAAATAAGCAAATCTGTTGTGTCAAGGTGACACTTCAAGGGCAACTGGCGTGCAGTTGTGCTAGATGTCTACTGTTGGCAGAAGGGATACTGCTATGGCCAAATGCAGCTGCGCAGGAAGTATTGCATGAAGCACATGGCTGACCCATACGACTGAGGCGCACACACTCTCACCTGGCACCCAAACAGAAGCCCTCACACACACACCATGCACATGTATGACACACACATGCATGTGCACTCACCGGACAATGCCTCGTAATCAGCCAGATCTCCCACGCCTTGGATCTGTTCCTCCGTGACGTAGGTCCCAGCGACTGACTCATGTGGAGTGAGTTCCATGTCTACTACTGGAGACCCACCTCCAGTCACTAGAGTTGCGGCATGACTTGAGGCCAGCTTACTCTTTGCCCTGCGCTTTAGGTCATTCCAGCGCTTATAGCAATCATTGGCTGTGCGCCTCACGATTCCAAGGGCACTTACGATGTCCGCAACGGTCTGCCAGTGTGCCTGGCGTTGTGCAGGTGTGGTCTTGGATCCTGCAACAATGACCATCTTGTTGTCATGTCCGGACACATACTCGACAAGTGCATTCAGTTCGTCATCCGTCAAGCTGGGCTTCCTGGACGGGCCGGACTGTGTAGCCGTGTCTGGGGCATCAGCCTGTGCCGGACGAGCACTCTTCCTCTTCCGCTTGGAAGGTGGTGGTGATCCTGAGTGTCCTGCGCCGCTCTGGACACTAGGGGCAGGAGCCCTGGTGGACTATGTATCAGGAGTGTGGGATTGCACACTCAGCATGGGAGTTGGTGCAGGCATTGGCTCGAGTGTGATGGTGTCAGGGGGAATGTCAGCAGCATGGACTAGGACCGACACTGTCCTGGCTGGGTGTGTGAGGGCTGGGTGGATGGAGCCGCAGCTGCCCCTGCAGCCACTCCGCCCTGCCTCCTTGGTGCAGCGGATGACCTTGCTGCCCCAGATCCACGTGGCATGATGGCATCAACGTGCACCAGCGCACGTGTCGTAGCCCTGCTGACCTGGAAGTCAGCCATGGAGTCAGCCAGGTCTGGTGCCACAATGGGCTGGTCCAACAAGGGCTGAGCATGGATGGTGTCAGCCACTTCAGCCTCAACGGGAGGGGGGGAGGGGGGGAGGGGGGGGATGATGGGTGCCCTTGACTGGTCCTCCACACATGGGGGGACAGGCTCACCCTGCAAGTTACGACCACGTCCCCTACCGGATCCACCACGGCCACCACTTGTGGCTCTTCCACCTTTGCCACCCTTACGGAATCCTCGCCTCCCAGCCATGGCACTGATATTAATGTGCGTATGGGAGTGGCTGTAGACAATTGTCCTGGGCAATTGGGGGTCAAAGGGGTTGGGTACCAGATGGTAATTGTACCCTAGTGCTCTAGCACGGCTGATTGTAACCCCTGGGGAAAGATGACGGGTCACGCAATGCACAGGAGGCCCAAAAAAGGGAGATGACGTGCACGCAACCCCTCCTAGACCACGTGTGCAGAAAGAAAAACCTGCACTACGCTGTGGCACCCAGTAACACAAGAATGAACGTATGCGTGTCACATGCAGCCTAGAATGACCTCTGAAGGGGTAGGCAACACACGGGGCAAGCACAGAAGTTGGATACGTGCGTGACTCACCGTCTGCCAGGTAAAAGAGCGTGAAGAATGAGCGCGTTTGGCTGGCTAAACCCCCGCCAAAAGAAGATGTGTACGCTGTCTGAGAAGACAGGACAACAGTAGAAGGGGACACTGTTTAAGGGAACAGGCCCAGGTAAACCAGTAAAAGAGAAAAAAGAGAAAAAGCTGTCAGAGGTAACAGGGAATACGAACTGGAAACGCCGTGAAGTAAATCGCGTGTGAAACGACAAGAAGTACAGATTTCACCCACTCGCTCTCCACGAAAAGCACGTACAAGGAAATGGTGTTCTACATGTACCTTATATACAGGCCCACACGTACAGCGTCACTTACGCGGCGTGTACGTTCACCAATCACACGCTTTGTCACTCCTGCGTGTAGATCCATTTTCACCAATCACACGCTTTGTCACTTCTACGTGTACATCCATTTTCACCAATCACACGCTTTGACACTGGGACGTGTCACGCAACAATTTCCTGCACGTGCAGGTGACTATAGGCGCGCATATGCTGTTGACGGGTTTACGCGCTAAGGGCCTTTGCTGACGTGTGGGATTTCACTACCTATCAGGCTGTCCACGCGTTCACACACGAGAGACCACGCTCCTGGCCAGGAGGCGAAATTACTGCCCCCCAGAGCCCTGAGCACGCTCCCACCTGCCATCTGCTGCTGCCTGACTGCCTGCTGGCCACGTGCCCCACAGTGCTGGTGGGTGGGGGTGTTGGGAGACATGGGTGGGGGCCTGGTGGAGGGTGCCCCTGCACTGGTGGGGGTGGTGGGAGACATGGGTGGGGGCTTGGTGGAGAGTGCCCCTGGTGGCGGGGGGTGGGGGTGGTGGGAGACATGGGTGGGGGCCTGGTGGAGGCTGCCCCTGGTGGCGGGAGGGTGGGGGTGGTGGGAGACATGAGTGGGGGCCTGGTGGAGGCTGCCCCTGCACTGCTGGGGGGGTGGGGGTGCAGGGGGACATGAGCAGGTGTGCAGGGTAGTCCCCTGTTTTGTAGGCTGCCTGCAGGGGCCGTGGAGGGTGTACAGGGAACACCTGTGAGGACCCACCCAGCCTAATCGCGTGTGATGATTCCCACGCACCCCTGTAATACACGTACCCTGGCTAATCGCGTGTATAACTTCACGCGTACCCCTGTAATACACGTACCCTGGCCAATCGCGTGTTAAACTTCCCGCGTACCCCTGTAATACACGTACCCTAGCCAATCGCGTGTTAAACTTCCCGCGTACCCCTGTAATACACGTACCCTGGCTAATCGCGTGTTAAACTTCCCGCGTACCCCTGTAATACACTTACCCTGGCTAATCGCGTGTTAAACTTCCCGCGTACCCCTGTAATACACGTACCCTGGCCAATCGCGTGTTAAACTTCCCGTGTACCCCTGTAATACTCGTACCCTGGCTAATCGCGTGTATGACTTCACGTGTACCCCTGTAATACACTTACCCTGGCTAATCGCGTGTTAAACTTCCCGCGTACCCCTGTAATACACGTACCCTGGCCAATCGCGTGTATGACTTCACGTGTACCCCTGTAATACACGTACCCTGGCTAATCGCGTGTATGACTTCACGTGTACCCCTGTAATACACGTACCCTGGCCAATCGCGTGTTAAACTTCCCGCGTACCCCTGTAATACACGTACCCTAGCCAATCGCGTGTTAAACTTCCCGCGTACCCCTGTAATACACGTACCCTGGCTAATCGCGTGTTAAACTTCCCGCGTACCCCTGTAATACACTTACCCTGGCTAATCGCGTGTTAAACTTCCCGCGTACCCCTGTAATACACGTACCCTGGCCAATCGCGTGTTAAACTTCCCGTGTACCCCTGTAATACTCGTACCCTGGCTAATCGCGTGTATGACTTCACGTGTACCCCTGTAATACACTTACCCTGGCTAATCGCGTGTTAAACTTCCCGCGTACCCCTGTAATACACGTACCCTGGCCAATCGCGTGTATGACTTCACGTGTACCCCTGTAATACACGTACCCTGGCTAATCGCGTGTATGACTTCACGTGTACCCCTGTAATACACGTACCCTGGCCAATCGCGTGTTGAACTTCCCGCGTACCCCTGTAATACACGTACCCTGGCTAATCGCGTGTATGACTTCACGTGTACCCCTGTAATACACGTACCCTGGCCAATCGCGTGTTAAACTTCCCGCGTACCCCTGTAATACACGTACCCTGGCTAATCGCGTGTTGAACTTCCCGCGT
The DNA here is from genome assembly GCF_040938575.1 of Ambystoma mexicanum. Lineage (NCBI taxonomy): Eukaryota > Metazoa > Chordata > Amphibia > Caudata > Ambystomatidae > Ambystoma > Ambystoma mexicanum. The sequence continues at coordinate 1,169,352,195 of NC_090931.1, read as the reverse complement.
ACCCCTGTAATACACTTACCCTGGCTAATCGCGTGTTAAACTTCCCGCGTACCCCTGTAATACACTTACCCTGGCTAATCGCGTGTTAAACTTCCCGCGTACCCCTGTAATACACGTACCCTGGCTAATCGCGTGTTAAACTTCCCGCGTACCCCTGTAATACACGTACCCTGGCTAATCGCGTGTATGACTTCACGTGTACCCCTGATATGCACGTTACCCGCTTTGCGTTCCTTGTTTGGCTGCCCTGTAAACTGGTCCAGGGTTAGCGCAGCCCTTTGCGATGATTTAGCGATTTTGCTGGCTTTTCCTTGCGCGAGGGCGTTCTGGGGGCGTTACTGGCGCTGCTGCAGGGTCGCTGCGATACTCTGCGCCACGGCTGGTTTGGGAGCATGAAATCCATGAATACGCTGTGCGCGGAAATCGGTTTTATCGCACGTGCCTGGCGCAGTCAATCGCACGCGGACACTCTGCGCCAGCCGCTTGCGACACTTTTCTGCGAAATTCTATGAATTACCCTGTAAATATTAACATGGACCTAGATTTAAGAGATTTTACAATAAAATGGTTTGGATTGTGGGGAATGCATTGGTTCCAGGTTTTTCCAAAATTGTTAAGTCTGAGAAGTACAGGGCAGCCAGACATTATACTAATTAATTGTGGAGTCAATGATTTGGGGACTGTATGAGGTGTGTCCCTTACTTTAATGATGAAACAAGACTTGGAAAAACAAATGGAACTATTTGCTCACAACATCTTTATCTTTTCCAATCTGACTCAGAGGTAAAAATGGAGGTGGACCACCAGATTTTATGGTAAAATTGAGAAATCCCAGAGAAATAAAAAAAAAAGAAGTTTCAGCATTCATGACAAACCACACCCAATTATGGATTTCGAACAACAACATACACTTCTGTAAGGCCAATTTCTATAAACATGATGGAGTACACCTAACACATGAGGGAAATGCTGTGTTCCTTCAAAACATCAAAACAGTATGCCAGATGTGCTAAAATACTCCAGTCAGTGTAACCCAATACAGTTCTTTTAAGGGCTACTTATGATATATAAATACACAAATACAATAAAATAAACATTTATTATACCCACGGTTAGTTCATTGACTTTTATCATAACCGTGGTTACAGAAACTGGTTGAAAAGGGGGCTCACTTCAGGTTTTATACTACAATACAACTTACAAGATCAATACAGCAAAAAACCTACTCATGTACTTATGTAAAGTAACTGAAAAAATAGGAAACCATAAAAAATAAATAACCGTATACTAGATAGGCAAACATTGGTCACCCACACAACATAATACCATGAGTAATAATACACAACCTAAAATACATTGTATGGAGCATCTAAAACTAGTACAATTTCTCCTTTTTATATTAACGTTGTCAAACTATTTATTTTCTTCTGTTTTTCTCCAAAGTCTCACATACATATTAATGGTTAACTGACTTTTAAACTGGAGGACAGAAAATAATGAAGGCAATACTGTTCCCTTGTGTTTTTTCAGTTACTTTCAATTCATAAGTAGACCATTCATTTACAATATGGGCCAGGCAGGAAAGCACTTTTAATCATAGCCCAACCCATCTATTGTACTGACAAAGCAGACAGTATTTAATGTTATTTTATAAAGGTCCTGGATGTGCATGAACAATGTATCATTTGGAGGCATGGATATATCATGTGAGTGTAAGTGTAATACGATGTATTTTTCAAGTGTGTTGTAATTAAGGGTATGTTTAAAGAAGTTACCTGTTGGCGTATTATAACTATATTAGAGATTACAATACGTATTGTAGTAACAGAATTTGTGATGGCATATGTTAAGTGTATTTCATTAAAAGTATTTTTAAAGTAGTTAGATACCTATTGGCATATTCTAACTGTATTGGATTTTAAAATGACTTGTGTAGTATTATAGATGTAGTTAGATACCTGTTGGCGTATTATAATTGTGTATTGTACTATAATTTAGTGAGTACATTTGGGTTGAAGGAATATTAAGTAGGCATTTGTTAGATGTGCTGGTAACCTATGTTTTGAAGTAACATACATGTTACATTCAAACCAAACATGTGTTTTTTTTTTTACGTATACAGTATATTGGCCTGAAGTGGTTGTGGCACCAGTGTGATAGATTATGCATACTGTTGTGAAGATGTTGTTGCAAAGAGATACTTGGCCGTGTGTGCTGGAATGATTGCCTGAATTGTAGAAATGGCATAATATGGATGCATTCACAAATCATTCATTATGGATGTGCTCTTGTGAAACTTGTTGCAGGGAGTACATGTATGTTTCCACGTGTATGAAATCTGGAAGTACATTAGGAATTCTTGTGGATCTTCCTGTGTATTTATGGTGAATGTTACCATTCCTGTACAGTTGGCCAATGTTTGCCTTACACCTGAGACACTGTAAGTGCTGTCAGGGTTATTCATAGCATTTCTATGAAGGATGAGCATATCCAAAAACAACTTTTTTCAACTGCAGAGTTTTGTGGTTGTACTATTTGATGGAGTAGCAGTTGTTCTTTGTTTTTTCACTTACTTTTTAAAGGCTTCCTTGTTTGAGGTGCAGGGTAGGTATCTAGATGGTGGTGTACAGTCCACTTAGCCAGTTGTATTCTAGGATTCAAGGAATGTCAGCGCTGACTTTGTTTGCATCAAGGTTAACTAGGAATAAAGTAGTGCGCGTACAGAGACGTGTAAGTGCTTTGTAATTAATACCTTCTTTGAAGATTGTTCTGTCAATGTCAATCAATGTGTGATCAAAGGTTAGACCTTGTGATTTGTGAATAGTGACAGCATATCTAAGAGATAGAGAGAATGATTCTCTAAATACGTACATGTCTTTGCAAAGAAGGATACATGCTATTGTGTGCCCTATTTCTTTCAATTCTGCAGGTTTGTCAAAGTGGATGTTGACAAATTGAATGTTGTTGTCATGTGAATATTTTTGGAAGCCAACAACTGTACCAATGGCTCCATTGACTAAACCTTGTTCTACGTCAAGTTTCTGTTTTAAAATTACTTTACAGTTTAGACACAGAGTTGATACTTTTTCCAATCCAGCTGTGTTGGAGATACATTGTTGTAAGCCATTTAGTCATGCCGTTGCTTCCTGACACATAAGTCGTGCTCTGTACTTCTAGTTTGTCTGTGAAGCTGATATGGAGTATGGGATGCATTCCTTTTTTCCACATTGTATCATTGAATTGACTACAGCTTGTAAGGGTTGTAAGGACATGCATTTTATATTTTGTTGATTTTATGTTTCCATGACATCAGGGGCACATGTGATTTGCCCATGTAGATCATGGATAAGTCCAGTTTTTAAGATGTTTTTTTTAATCTTTACTAAGCAGACCAGTTCTAATGCTTTTTAAAATCTTAGCATAGGTGAAATCTGCAGACTGATGCATGTTTTGAGTTAGTTCTCTGTAGCAAAAATGTTGCCAGAGATTTAAATTTCCAATGCTGCTGAGTGTGTTAAGTCATTTCTTGTGTTCTAATGTTTTCAAAATTGGTTGACCTTTTATTGGTGTTAAATTTAGGAGATCTCTAAAAACAATAGCGTGTTTTCTTCCAAACAGTAGTTTTTTAAGACTCCTTGCATTCTGAGATGAATTAAAGCCAACATGAGGTTGGAAACCATGCTTACTTCATCTACCAGGTGTACTTTCATTTGTTTCAGAATTCTGCATACTTCTGTAGCAGCGTATGCTGATAATTTGTAGTCTTCACATTTTTTGGGTGTTCTAATGGGAGGAGCAGTAGTTGCTGTAATGTTATACCTCCTATGTTATAAGCAACTAAACCTGCTGGGGCTGTTGCAACAAGGTTGTTGTTTGTTAAATCTGGTAGAAATTATCTGATTATTTTAATTAAGAACTTTTTGCAATGTTCAATTTCTTCAGTGACTTCTAGATGAATTGTAACTTTTTCATCATTTAGCTGTGATTTGAGCATTTACAACTCTTGTTCACATTGATTAGATTGATACATGGCATTTTCTAGCTCAGCCATGGCTATTTCTGCTTCATTTATAATGGGTGGTTCTCCAAATGGTTCTTAGATTCCTATAAGAGAAGGTTGATTGCCTTCAGGAGTGTCTTTTTCTAGTAGAGCTTTAATGTCTTCTTCTTGTTGTCGTTCATTGTCCAACATTTGTTTGTATTGATTAAAATTGACATTTGTTATACTGCTTTCATTTGCATTGAATGCATCTTCATATGCGACATGGTGACCTAATAATGCTTTTTTTTTCTCCAGAGTTTAAAAGTTGCAAAAAGGGCCGATTGTAATACAGTTCTCTGTGTTGAGGAGATTCAAATTATAACTGTATATGGTAGACTGGGTTTGGTAAGTATTACTAGGCTTCCTTCACAAGTTGAGACTGAATATTTGCCAGTTGTCTCATCTGGTGTGACATAGTTTTTGTAGGAGTAGTTTTGGGCTATGTTGTACAGGCACATGGTTACCAAAGCAGTACTTCTGCTTGGGTAATATTCATCAATTCAAAAGGCCTGGCTGTTGGGAGAATTTGTGGCTATTTGTTGTTTTTCTGAAAGTGTTTTGTCAGGTGATATGCCATCCTAGAGGTCTTTAAGCTCTGTTTTCTGAGCGTTGGTGAGATAGGTTGTGACATATCTTGGAACTGCAGTGGAACTGTCTGCAATATATTATATGTACATATTTGCATTCCACAAAAGGGACATGATTGTACTGTACTCATTGAATTCCTTGGGTGCTTCAACCTTTTTAATGTTGCATGTGTTTTTAGGGGATTTGCCTTTTACACTGTGTCTAACAGAATAAACTAAGCTATTTACTTGTCCTTTTTTGCCAAAGCGACATTTGGCTCAGTATTTACCTTTGGTTTTATATCAACGTTGGCAGTATTTCCCACACTTATGTTCTTTGAAGCTTAAGATTTGTTTACGTAGGTCACCATGTGTGGTTTCTGAAGGGATGTCACAGGTAATGCATTTTTGAATACATTGCAATACAATGGTATCACTGTCATGGTTACATTTTGGATGATCTTTTATGCACAAAAGCATGTAGATGTGTGGTGCTCCTCTGGATTGTTATTCTTTTCTCCAAAATAAGTGTTCCACTTCTCCGAGAGGAGGGGTCGTTTTGTTGCAGAAGAAGTGCAGCATGCAAATTAGGTGATGGTAAAAGAACCTTGATACATTGACAGGGTCAGGAGAACAGAATTCGCCTGTTGTTTTTATACCTATTCCCTTTTTATTTTGGTATGAAGTCATGCTAGTTATCCCAATGCGTATTCTACACAACTTAAAGTAACACCTTATGTAGGTGGGCCTAGTTTCCTTAGCCTACAACATACATCAGTGTAACGTCCGAACCAGTATTATTTTTCAATGCACATTTTTGCCAAGGGATTTGTGATACTTGAATCATCTTTCTCTTTTATTGTTTTAAATGTTTGGGTAGCAGACAAATTAGAGCCTGTTTTTGATGTATGTGCAACAGGATCTACATGCTCAACTTGGCCAGTTTGTGGTGAATCCTGAATTATTTGGGTGGTTTCTCTGAGGTTTTCCTCTATATTTATATCTTTGTAGTATTCATTGTTGCCTTTGAGACATTGTAGGGGTTGTCTAACTTTGTTTAAGTCGACTAGTCATTGCCAATTATTTTTGTCTTCTGTTGGCACACCATTAACTAGTACAATCCAAGATTGATCTTTTGGCTGTTGTACATGTTGTTTAAAATCTAATTAAAAATATACTACTTTTCCCCAAATGCCTTTTTGTAACTCAGATGGAGGCCATTTTGCTGTCTTCTGTTGAAGGCATATTATAACTTGAAATGGATGTACTGTTTGGATTTCAATATTCTCATGCAAGTTGAGTCGTTGGAAAGCTTTTGTAAGTGGGGATATTTCTAAGTTATTAGTGATATAAATATAAATAAATAACATATCACCTGATGACATTTGGTTATTGTCAAGATTTGTATTGCAGTATGTGCAAACTATTGAAAGGTCAGTTATTTTGTATTTTTTTTCTGTTGTTAGATATAACGCTAATTGAAACCATTGGGATTCCTCATTGTCTTCTATTGTGTAGTAATTTATAGAATGGGTACTCCCAGTTTTTTGATAACGGGGGGTTGACACTATCGAATGGGAGACTAATATATCAGAACAAAACAATGATAGGTCAACCACCCCTTCCTTTAGTCTCTCAATCACACAAAGTATAATCCAAGCCAATCTGGTTCACTCTCAGATAGGTGAAGGCCACAACTTTTTGGAGGTTAAAATAACATATTCTTAAATTTCAGTGTATCTTCTGCACAACTTACAAAAAGGACAAAACTCAAAAACAAGTAAAATCAAAACTGTGTAAACCACTTACAATCTAATTGGTGTAATTACACCATGCTATCAAAATAAATACAGAATAAGGATCAAATCAACAAAAATATTTTTCTAAAAGATAAGGACAGGGAAAGAACAGTTTACAATCCTGTTGCGAAGTACTAATAAGTCTGGGGTTAAGAACCCTGATCACTCTTGCCTTCGTTGATGTGACAAAAGTCTACAAGGACTGCTGTTTCTTAGTTTATTTAGTACTAATCTGCAGCCTCTCACTCTCACTTTATGACAACTGTACAAGGTATATATAGTGTTGTACATTCAACAAAAAACACCTTTTCACTTATTGGTATATGTAAAGATATAGGAAAAAAGGTAGTAGCAGTTTCCTATTATTAAGTCGACATATGTTTCGGCCATATAAACTCATACAGGTCACCTTCACGGTGCCGTTGGTTTTGTTGGTACATGCCGTCTTCAGTACAGAGCAACATGTTGTTTGCAAACATGTAATTAATACTCTCCCAGGTTCAATATTTCTTGTGTTATGATCTAAAAACATGTGAAAGAAAAAGATATATTTAAAAAAGAGAACTGTTTGTGAGTTCTTGTGTTTAAATTGTGGCTATGGCTTATATTTGTTTGTGCCATTACGTGGACTGACCTGTATGTACCTCAAATTTCTTCGGGACATATTAGGAAAGAATCTTGATAAGACAGTTGTTGACAACGTCAGGCTTCTTAGCGGATGCTTAATTTCAAAGGTGTGTTCATTCCATACCTATGAGTACATATGCCTTACTCAGTATTGTTCTCATTTCTTTTTGTGCAAAGTGCATTATCTTGTACTAGATGCAATGAATATTTTATACTGAAAAGGTACCTTATCCGTCTAAGGGAGACTGATTTTTCTTTATTGGTCCCCGTGGTGTATTTGTGCAGGACAATATTAGTCTTGGCGGTACGTGGGGGACTGTGCCCTATTAGATGCACATGTAAACTGTCTATAATGAAAAAATAAGAACAATACAATTTTCAAAAACACATGATTATAGAATTTTAAAGAAAAACACATTGATTTCATAGAAACACTTTAAGAAACCACTGTACGAATCAGAAAACAACAATTTATACTACTAGCAGAGCTGTCCAGGTATATTTTTCGGCTGTCTAGTACTTAATCCTTTTTTTGTTAATAGGATATCTTAGTATCTTTAAATAGCTGCAAGCTCTAGGTGCTCTATTATTCACGTGTCAACAATCACACAATATCATTGTCCCAACATGTTTCATTCCCCCAAAAAAAGGTAGATCTTGTAAGGGGATATTCTTCAGGGGATTGCTTCAAAAACTCGAATGGTGTATAATTAGCCAGACTTGTTTAGTGTAGATTCTCTAAAAACATTTTTTGGTGAGATCGGAATTGCAGACCTCATGGGGTTCCTTCCTGTTATAAATTTAACAGTGACCTAAACGAAAAGGGGGGAAACAAACAACGTGCAAAGTCAGTTTTGTTGTTCTCAGAACAGTAGCTGAGCAACCATCTCTACCTAAGTATTAAATACTATAGGTGAGGCTTACCGTACTGCAAACTTTATTGTTGGCAAGTGGAGTAGAAGGTGCTTCTGTTTAGTAGAACGCTGGTTCCCCATGGGGAAACGGAAATAACACATCCTCAGTGTTCAGTACGGACATAACAATTGTTTTTCACAACAAACTTATATGATGTTAATTATATTTTACATCAAAATTCTAGTATTCCATGGCGAGAGCAACACTTTATTAGTTGTTGCTGTAGCGACCATTAGGCAACTAATCCTTATGGCATCCATGGCTACTGTTGCTTTATTAGCCTCAGCACCACCCCCAAACACTCCACCACTACCACCTCCCCAAGGGCCTGCAGAGGGATATACGGGTAAGAATGTAGAGATCGAGGAAGAAGAGGAAGAAGAGAATGAGGTGGAGGAACTGCGCAGTACAAACACTCGGCGGGAGTCATGGGTGTGGTGGTTGTTTTCCGTTTTTGGGAATGTACCGAAAGCATGTGCAAACCTCGTCAAGAGTAACCAATGGCAGTTGGTGCTGAGTCGCGGGAGACCTGGTGCGTACAGCTTTGGTACGACACCCATGAAGCGACACCTAACTTCGTTCCACAGTGCGGACATTCGCAAGGTGGTGCTATGCGAAGAACATAGTAGATTGAGTTCCTCCACAGCATCTCTGTGTCCGATCCTCTCACCACAAGAGACACTCCTGTGGGGGAGCGCAACCCTCCAGCTGCCTCACAAGCAATTCGCGATGCTGTTGACCCTTACCTTTCGAGGGTCACAATATTGTGTGTGTACTGTGATGCAGTACTCTGCAGGGGGGAGAGTCTTCAAAGTGCTTTTGAGGCTACGGTCACTGAGCATCAGAAGAACTGCTCCCTACCTAAGTAAAGCCCACCCTATAGCTTTCTCTCACCACCTGGCCCTTCTTATCCCTGTGGTTGGTGTCCCTTCCTTACCCTCCTTTACCCTCCTCTCCTAGTGTGTCGTGTCCTTAAAAGCAGTAAAGTGGAAAATAACAAAAATGACAAAAAAGGCACTTTTCAGAGCGCCTTTCTCAGTTTAACAATAAAACTATCAAGTGACCATCGTAGGCCCCCGCACATTTTTGGAAAAATCCGCTGACAGTCGTAGGACACACAAAAATGGAGAGTGCAAGCAAGGTGTTGTTGGGTGTGCTTCAAAAACTGTAGGTTTGAAAAAATTGATAGCCAAATAGGTGACTATGATTCTAAAAAAAGTAGCAATGCATGTTGTACATTGCAAAGAAAAATCTGATTGCCAGCATATGTAAGATGGACTCCATCTCTGCGAAAAATAAAAGAGCTGCAAAACAAAATGTTTTCATTGTGGAATGAGGGCATGCCAACATCTCTTAGAAATGCACAAACAGCCTTATTCACATTGCGCCTCGCTTTCTCCACTTGTGGACCAAATGCAGAAGAACACAGCCACTTTTGTCTTTGTGCAATATGGGAAAAAACTATTTCGCAATTTCGAAACATGTCCATGACCTTCGCAAGTCCTTCCTTCATTGCCAATTGCAAAGAAATTACAGAGACATGACCTAAACTGTTTCCTCCGCAATGAATGATAAGTATTTCAGGATGATGCTCTGTCTGCAAAGTAGCACAGCGAGGTACCAAATCCAGCCACCTCATTCCATGCACGCCATGCCAGTGCACTTCCACATGAGGAAATACAAGATCTGCAGATAGACCGCAACTTTCTGCATGCACCTTCAACCAATGCATCCATGAGTCTCCTAAAATCCAGACAATCTGTTTTCAAGCACACAGAGCCATGGCTGTCTGGTCTCCTGTCAGGGAAAAGACGTTCTCACAAAATTTCTCCGTACAGAACACACCAATTGACCTTCACTGACCAATCCCTACCTTTGCACATTCTCATTGCATGCGTCTCCACTCCGGAATCCCCGTTGGTAATATGCGCCGCCTGCAAACTACCGCCATGTTCTTGGACACGTACACGATCAGAGCATGACGACTGTACATTTAAATATTAATCCCCTTTTCCCCTTTAAGATGGTTTCTGAAAAGAGCCGTTATTTTTTTTTTTCGGGCAGATGCCTCACAGACACCGGTTATTTATTTATTTTTTTAAAATATTTTTTGTTCTTACTTTACTCCTACAACCATTACAGAACCATCTCCAAAGCAAGCCTCACATTCCAAAAGAACATGGCATTTCCCAAAGAAGATAACGCAACACCATCTGCTTCAAAATAAGCTGCATTACTGGGAACAATGTTCTCGTGGCTGCAGAAAAACATACCAGCGCGTAACATTAAAGCATGTCCCATTTTCCTCTAAGGAGTAACCCAGGAAAAATTATTTTGGCAGGTGGAAAGATGAACCAACTGTTCCAAATCTTTCAACAAAGTACGTGAACTCAAATGGCATGCACCGTAGTGCAAAAGTACCACATGAGGAGTGGTCATCATGCGCATCTCGGTGCAAACTTGCAGAATTGCTGCAACATTGCGATCAGTCTCAGCGCTCCACACGACCTCCACTGCTCTCACATCAAAATGATGTGCCACATGCCTACTTTCGGCATAGTGCTGTAAACCGTGGCCAAAAATATCTCTGAGGACCAAAAACCTGACCCTCTGCACCTCTGCCATCTTCGGTATACGCACCGTCTTTCGACACAAAAGAACAATGTCAACATCTGATTGGCTGATGCCCAAAGTCCCCTTTCCATGCTGGACTTGCTATAGAAACACGTATGTTACACGTCCTACCCGCGGACAAGCATTGTCTACATGCGGCACGTACTCTTAGCCAGTCCTTCTACCCTTTCCACATCACTCGCAAATCCCTTTCCTCATTGGACACAGCTAAGCAGTCACACAACCATCCACCAATCATATTAAACATCCCTACATCAAACTCTGTCATCAAAATTTATTTTGAACTTCAAATGTAATATTGATCACTCGGAATACAAATCGCATATCATTGCAAAGCACCTTCTTCAAGAACTACTGTGCAAGTGTCGCAGATTTCTACGTACAGGTCCATGCATACCCACATGCATGCGTACAAAGTACAGGTATGCATATTTTATTCAGAGAACATGTGCAACCCTTATGATTTCATTTAAACAAATTAATGCCAATAAATCTGCATAGCCAATACATACCAATGCGCCCCCTTTAAGAGCAAGATGTCCGATTTCTCATTGACAAATCGCACTACTTCTTACTGTCTCCCGCATAACTTATACATACATTACAATCCTCTAAATAAATGCTACTTCCAATGTGACTGTATGAGAAAAAGTAAAGGCTGCCGATTGCTGTGGTGACATCTCCCTCTGAGGGTGTCCCGATTTTTCGAAATCGTACTTATAATATGAATGTACAGAAATGTTTCCCATTTACTATAATGACTTATCGCTTACAAACCTCTCTGCTACAGATAACACAGCTTAAAAGAAACAAGGCATTTTCATAACCTAAAAATTATACTCATTTCTAAAGCACGTGCAACTGCCATACTGCAAATAACATACAAAGGCAGCACATAGTGAAGTGAAATGCACACATGCACTGTATTGAAATAAGAAAGGAGAATACTCTGACGAAAGATGCAAAATTAACGTATACAGTAACATCACTACTTTAAACACACAAAGTTACTAACTTCTTCTTTTTATAATCGCAGTGAAGACTACTCTCCTGAAAATCAACAGCATCTACACTGCAAACAACATATCCAAAGAAACCTGTCATTCTGCAAAAAAAGTGAGTACTTTACAACCTTAATATTCTACCTATTCCTCAAACAGAGTGTGTGGGTTATGTATGTAATTTGCGCAGCAAAGCAAACAGTGATTTCTGAACCATTCTACCCACAAATTCCCATTTATTAAACAATGAATAACAGGCAGAATGGGGCACAAATCCCTGTGTGTTTGGAACTCAAATCACATACAAAACCCTTACAATGTTAGTACTAGAAAACAAATAGCTGTTTCTATTTTATGCCATTACGTTCACTATTAATGTTTCTTCTCACCACTAGCCCACTTAGCACGCTCATCTGAAGCACATTGTAGTAATATGCAAACAGAAAAATAGCCTTCCCAAATCATTGTAAGAGGCCAATGCACATTCACACACCACCACAAACAGCTTCCCAGTCAAAATCATGCACGCATGCACACAGCACACATACATTGTACAACAGACCAAACCATGCCTTCTTTTTTTCAACAGACCCTAAAGAATGTCTACCAAAAAGCAAGTCCGTAGAAAGGAACACAGAAATAGAGCCAATAGAAATAAAACTGTCCAACCTAAGCATCCATCTGTAACAGAGTTTGTAGAGAACGTTGGAACAAAACAGCTAATACAGTCGTTAAGAAAAACAAAGGAAGCTTCAACTACTGAAACATTTCCTTCTCCAACAAAATGTGGCACGAAACAGAAAACTCTTCACAAAAAAACGGCTACAAGTACTGCTAACAATACTCCTATTAATCCTGATATAGTAACAAGAACCTATAGTAAAAAAATTATTTTAGCAAAAATGTTTCGCCACAGAGTCCTTCAGAATCTAATAAGAAGAGGACCGGAATCATCCTCAACCCTTAAAACCTACCGTAGAAAATTAATCCTACAAGCTCCCTTGGACAGCGCAATCATTCTGAAAAGGAAGTTGTTCATATTAGTGTTAAATAGAATGAAACCACTAACAAAAGTAAGTACCAAACTACAAAAGAAACTTAGCAATAAACAGAATGTGAACAAAAATAACTTCTCACATATTTGTGGAGGTGAATGGAGTCACACAACAACCACAGAACCATATTTTAACAAAGAAGCATACAAACAAAATCAAACGAACACAATTGCCATCCATAGCAGTGGACGGGGGGATGAAAAAATCAATAATAGCATCATGGAACAAGAAACACTGCTTAGAACATTATCCACTGAAAACTCAGAATTACCTCTCGATTCAGTTGAACCAGACCGTCCAGTATACACGTCAATGTGTGCCATTCCTAACAAATCTTTCAAATCTTTACGTCAGTTCCTCAATCAGTATGTGAAAGGTAAAGACAAAATTAAAATGAAAGTGCTACAAAATATGGATATCTGTCCAGTGCGCAAATACACAGGACTACACTACAATGACATTCATTAGCCTGCAGTTCTGGACCTATATACTATGCTAAAAGTCCAGCTTCAGAATCAGCTCATTTAAATAACACTCTTCTGCATGGTACACCCAAATACCTACAAGAAGAAATTGACCATATCCAGAGAAAATAATTTGGAAGTGAAAGCCACTTACAAAATGCAATAGTTTTAGAACAGACTAGCAACATTTCTGCACATAGCAACCTTCTATTACACGCATACAAAAAAGAAATACTAAAATGTAAAAGTGCATTGGCTGAAATACCAAACCATGTGTGTGTGTGTTGCCGCAGAACGTTTGACAAAAGGAACACAAAAAATACAGACATACAATTCAAAATAGAAGACAATGAAGATTGCAAATGGTTTGAATTAGCTCTCTACATTTTAGCCGAAAATAAATATCAAATAAGTGAACCCCTAGTATGTTGTAGTTACTGCACTACAAAACTAGACAACAACCAAACTCCTTCACATGCTATCACAAATAATTTGGAATTGTTCCCACTCCCAAAAACCCTGCAACACCTCAATTTGTATGAGAGCATCATAATTCAAACAGTTCACTCATTTCAAGCAATTATACACCTTCACCCAAAACAGCAAAATTACCTCCCTCTGAATTGGTGAAAGGCATTTGTGGCAAAGTAGTTTATTTGCCATTAGATCTAACAGAAAATGTACACACTCTAGGAGTGTAACATTCAATAGAGCATTCTTTAATTGTCTTGGTAAAGGGTGTACCAACAAAAGACAAAAGAAATTGGCAACAACTAGTGGACTTACATAAAGTTAGACAAGCCTTGCAATATCTAAAAGACAATAATGAATACTACAAGGAAATAAATATTGAAGAAAGCTTAAAGGAAACAACTGAAATAATTGAAGAGTCATTGGAAACTGGACAATTCAAACGTTTGGATCCTGCTGCAGTATCTACTCTTTTGGAGAAGTACATATTCATCCATTGCATTCCAATGAAAGCATAGATGATGCACTAGAAACTTACCAAATGCGACAAACCAAAGGTTCACCAATGAGCATATGGGAAAAAAATATAGAAGCACATGCTTTTCCACTGCTATTCCCTACTGGCAATGGTGGAAGATACGATGATAGACCCACTCAGATTACGGCATCAGAATACCGCTCATTATGAATGTATTCGCAAGATCCCAGGTTTAGACAAAATGTGGAATACATATTCCACCTACTCTTTAAAAGTGAACTAGCAACCCTATGTTATGGAGTTGCACACATTTTGAAATCTGCAAATCACTTTCAAAATATATCAGCTACGCAATTAATACAAAAAGTACAAGAAAAAGATGAGGTTTTACAATCAAGTATAACAAATGTGTTTGCAAACATGCGTGGTACAAAAGAATACTGGTTCCGATGGCACGGAGACGTACTTTGTATGATCAGAAACCTTGGACCACCGACTTGGTTTGTTACACTAAGTTGTGCAGAATATGCATGGGAAGATTTACATGAGTTCCTCGTATATCAAACAACAACAAAACCAACATACATTTATTAACAGCTGGAGAACTTTACTCTCTTGATCCAGTTTATGTGTCAAGATATTTCCATCATTGTTTCATTGCTATTCTACACTTTATTTGCAATAAAACTGTTCCTCCCCTCGGAGAAGTGCAACACTTCTTTTGGAGAAAAGAATACCAACGGAAGGAGCACCACATATTCACATGCACTTATGGATCAAAGGTGCACCTAAATTTGGTCGCAACATGAATGCCACTGTTTTGGACTTCATCCAAAAATATATCACTTGTGAAATCCCTTCAAAACGGACACATAGTGACCTGCTCCTGCAGATTTTACAATTTTCAAAGACCAGATGTGGCAGATATTGTTGACGCAAATACAAAAAAAAGGGAAATACTACACCAAATGCCGGTTTGGTTTCCCTAGACCAGTTACAGAAACAGGTGAAGTGAACAACTTCATGTCTTCAGTTCGACATAGTGTGAAAGGTAAATCACCTAAGAACACGTATTACATAAAAAGAACCACAGAATCTAAATATGTCAATGATTACAAAGCAATCATTGCCCTCTTATGGAATGCAAACATAGATGTGCAGTACATTGCAGACAATTCCACTGCTGTTGCATGATATGTTACATCCTACTTAACAAAAGCAGAAAAAACAGAGCTTCAAGACCTCTAGGATGACTTATCATCAGACAAAACACTATCTCAGAAATTGTACAGCCTAGGCATAAAAATGCTCTCTCATAGAGAATGTGGTGCCTATGAAGCAGCAGATCGTTTAACCAGTACTGCTTTGTACGGAAAATCAGACAACATAGTATGGCTAAGTCTTGGTCCTGCTAAATCTTGAAAAAGAGTTCTGAAATCATATGAGGACGAAGAAACAATTGCCAGAAATGATCCCAACAGCCAAGACATTTTAAAAAAACAATTTACTGGACACATACTATCCGAACAGGAGTAGCACTTTGGAAAGCATGTGTCTATGCCACATAACTCAAAATGTGCATATAAAAATAATATAAAACCAGATGAAAGCAAAGCCAGATATAGAGTCACAGATTGTGAAGGCAGCTTAGTGAAACTTACCAAACAAATCTTAATTAATCATGTTAAATTGTCACTAAAAACTATTCAACTGAAAGAACTATATTACATGTCTCTGCTACACATTTTTAAACCATGGAGAAAAGAGGAAGAGATACAAGATAACTATGACTGCTATGAAGATGCTTTCAAAGCAAATGAAAGCGCTATCAACGATGTGAACATTACGCAGTACAAACAATGTTGCGCAATGAACAGCAACAGGAAGAAGACCTTCAGGCCCAACTAGATAAGGACTCTTTCGACAGTAGTCAACCTTCTGTAACAAGAAGTCAAGAACCACTAGGACAGACACTAATAGCAAATGAGGCAGAATTAGCTATGACAGAAGTTGAAAACACGATTTGTCACTATCAAGAAAATATAGAAGAATAGAAGACTTAACTGTACAACAAGCAAAACTTAACAAAGATCAGCGCACCATTTTTGAAGACGTAACAAAACAAATAGCACATGGTGTACAACACGAAAATAAAGAATTTACCTGCCAAAATTACAAACCAATACTGCTGTACGTCAGTGATGATGCTGGGTCAGGAAAAACATTCTTAATCAAAAACGTCAGCAAGTTCCTTCAGCAATTGACAAACAACAAACTGTCAGCTGCTGTAACTGCCCCCACAGCTGCCTACAACTTAGGCGGTGTCACTTTACCCCGATTACTACTTCTTCCTGAAGAACACCAAAACAAATTAGACTATTACAAACCTTCTGCAGAAGCTGCAATGGAACTATGCAGAGTATTAAAACAAATGAAAATGCTACTAATAGATGAAGTGAGCATAGTCTCCAACTTAATGTTGGCTTTGATTCACCTAAGATTGCAAGAAGTACTTAAAACAAACTATGAACAACTCTTTGCAGGGAAACACATTATCGTTTTTGGAGATCTTCTACAATTGACACCAGTGAAAGTTGAACCTATTTTTAAAACCGTAGGACACAAACTCTGCTGTAAAACTGTGGGCAGCATAGGAAATGTCAACCTTTGGCAACATTTCCAATACAGAGAATTAACAGAAAACATGCGGCAATCTGCAGTTCTCACTTATGCCAACATCCTAAAAAGTATTAGAGTTGGTGTACTATCTCAAGAAGCACGAGCAATATTGAAAAACTGGCTTATTCATGCACTTTATGGTGATAATGCATGTGCTACTAATGTTATGGAACAATTAGCGAACATAAATTTCAATTGTATGGCCTTAATGCCAACTCTTGCAACTGTGTTAAATTTAATGAAACAATGTTAAATAAAGAAATGCAACCAATAATTGAAATTTGCGCCACAGACAAACTGGACATACATGGTATGACACTACCCATGTGTGAGCAAGCCACAACAAGACTAAGTAGCTTAGAAAATTCAATCTCCAACACAGCTGGGTTTGAAAAAATGTTAAAATTATCCTTAAATTGTAGAGTAATGCTAAACGTAACCTTGACGGGGAGCAAAGGCTAGTTAATGGCACACTGGGTACAGTTGTTGGCTTTCAATCATACCCACGTGACAACAACATTCAGTTTGTCAATATTCGCTTTGACAAACTTTCAGAAGTGAAAAGGATAGGGAGCTCAACTGTTCGATTCCTTCTGTTCAAAGACATATATGTACGTAGAGAACAATTTTCTCTAACTCTTGCATGTGCAGTCACCATTCATAAATCCCAAGGTCTTACCCTAGACAAAGCATTGATAGATATAGGAAACACAGTCTTTGAAGAAGGCATGAGCTACATAGCACTATCACGCTTACGTACACTTGACAGTCTATTTTTAATCAACTTTGATGCAAGTAAAGTGAACACTGATATTCCTTGCATTTTAGAATACAATAGACTGCGTTCACTGTACACACCCCATCTGAAACAATATCCTGTTCCAGAAAAAGTAAAACGTCGTAAAAGAAAAATAATTCAAACAGAAATTCAACAGAATTTGACAGCAAATCCTTCAAAGAAAACAAAAGAAGGTAAAGGCTCATCAATTACCACAAGCAAAGAAGAACCTATTAGGGAAAGTAAACCACCAGGTACTTCTTCAAAGAAGGAAGAGAAACTCCAAAAAAAGCACTCAGATAGGGAACTAGCTGGTCCATTCGAATTTTCAAATGAAACTGGTGCAAGTTGCTATGCAAATGTAGCAATGAATATTCTATTTCAATTGCCACCAATTGTTAACAATATTTACTTACACAGTACAGACCAATTGTGTTTGCAAATGTTAGGCCTTCATAGAAATGCAACGAACAATCCTGACAACACGGACAGTGTTCATGGAATAAGACAAGAATTGGACTACTGTGCTGGAATAGTGAGATTCACAATAAACTCACAAGAAGGTCCACAAGAATGTCTAATGTACTTACTACAAGCACTAGAAAACAAAAGCATACCTATAAATGAAATCTTCCATATTTCATACATGTGGAAACATACATGCACTCTCTGTAGCGATGTGATACAGGAACAAATCCCAAATGAGCGATGTGTGTATGTATCCATACCTAATTGTGAATCCATTCCATTTCAGCAACTTGTACAGAATGCAAACCATGGCAGATTATGTACTATGTGCAATTCAGACAATCGCTCCACCTTACTGATACAAACTCATAGTAAGTACATAATACTTATGCTGCTACGTTATAATGCAGATGGTATGAAAAACAACTGCAAGCTGACTGGATTCACACACGGTCAAGTGTCACTTGGAAAGAAAACCTTTACAACAATAGGTATAATCTACCATGCAGGAGCTACAACCAATGCAGGTCACTACACTGCATAAATTAAAAAGAAATGTGGATAGGTGGAATGTAATGAGAGCACCATTATTCTAAAGCAGAGATTGCCAGCTAATCTTACAAATGCGTATTTAATCTTCTTAAAGTCAAAATTTAATGGCTAATGTGTACTTCAACATTACCAAAAAATGAAGTGAAAGCCTACAAACAGTTAGAATACGCAACAGGTATCTAACTGCCCAAGAGTGTATAACAACAACAGAGATAAATAAATACCACGGAACCATAACAACAAATGCACAGTTAGAATAAGCCAACAGGTGTCTAACTGCTGTTAAAAATCGGCAACAAGGCACAAATATACCATTAATCAGAAAGAGCAAGGAAACACTCAAAGGAAGCAAATAAGTACTTTTTAGCATAGCGAATAAAGGTTTTTTTAAATCCGACTAGGATTTTTTTCCCCCAGACCGAAGGATTTAAAAAAACAAACACAGAAACTGATTAAAATGTGTTTGTAAACTAAATATGAGGGTAAAACTGTTGATTATACAATGTAAACACTAGCTTGCTGTTTTCTTTTATCACAGACATTGAAAAAGGCTAGTTCCACCAAGTACTACAGTCATGTAAAACATATATGGATTCTGAACAAATTAAAGAGTAAGTATAATTACAGTAATTTCATACATATACACATCTACACAGCTAATCTATGGCAGTAATATGGTGCAGTGGCTGTGGGCTGGGCCTCGCATGTTTGATGTATAACCTACTACCTACACCGTACAGCCAAACAACCCAGACTATAGGTCCTACCTACAACCATTGTTGCATAAGAAAACCATGGTGCTTCTAATTTGACTACTTCTAAGTTTAGTTTTGGGTGGATGGTCTGCAGCCATGCAGGCAAGACACTAGAATGTGCACAAAACCACCGCACCACACCACGCCCATGTTCACTTATAAACTCAATGCTTATGACATCAGCCTTGGTTGCATGGCCTTTGGCCAAGCACTCAAGACTCTGGGTCCTGGCCAGAACCAGAAAAGCATAGCGCAACCATTGTGGCTTCTAATTTCACCACCCATGACTGCAGGGCCTCCCCACAACCACCTGAGTTATGTGCAATAGTACATGTGTATCTATAGCTGTGATGTGTTGCAGTGGTTGTGGCCAGGGCCTAAACTCTTTGATGTATGTCCATACATATTTCAATTTATGGGTGTAAAGTCGCTTATAGCTGCAGTGCTTATAACTTTGTTCTTGGGTGCATGGTCTTCGGCCATGCAGCCAAGTCTCTACACACTCTCCACAACCATTTGACCCATAAGCAGTACTACAGGTGTATCCATTTCTGTAATATGCTGTGGTGGTTGTGGCCAGGGCCTAGAGTCTTGGAAGTATGGCCTAGGGCCTACGGCCATGCACCCAAGACTCTAGGCCCTGGGCACAACCACTGCAGCATATTACACCCATGGTCATTTATACATGAGTGACACACCCATACAATGAAACATTATAACTGTAGCATGCACTCAATTTGTACCCAGGACTCTAGGCCCTGGCCACACCTACCAGATACATAATCAAAGGTATGGGTGTGATGTATGAATGTGATATCCTGCACTGCTTGTGGGCAGGCTCTACACTCTTCGGTGTATGGCCTACAACATGCAGCCATGCACCAAAACTGTACGTCCTGGCCACAACCACCGCACTATGTAAAATCCATGCTGGTTTATAACTTTAGAGTTGACAAGATTTTTCTCGGGTGCATGGCCTTTGGCCATGCCCCAAAGTCTGCAGATCCTCCCCACAACACCTGTGTGATGTGCGGTAGTAGGGGTGTATCAATAGTTGTGGTATGCTTCAGTGGTTCTGGCCAGAGGGTAGACTCCTACCTGTGTGTCCATAGATATTACAATGTATGGGTGTGCAGTGGCTTGTACCTCCAGTGCTTATAATTTTGTTCTTGGGTGCATGGCCCTTGGCCATGCACCCAAGAATGTACACACTCCCCACAACCATTTAATCGATAATCAATACTACAGGTGTATCCATAGGTGTGACATGCTGCGGTGGTTGTGGCCAGGGCCTAAAGTCTTGGAAGTATGGCCTTCGGCCTACGGCCTATGGCCATGCATCCAAGACTCTAGGCCCTGTCCACAGCCACTGCAGCATGTCACACCCATGGCGGCGTACTAATCAATAGCACAACCATAGGAAAAAGTAATGTAATAACGCCATTTACTCAATTTCAATGTTCGCTAACACCATGTGTGTCCTTAGCACAGTTTCAAGGTGCATGTGCGCAGCACAGACTGAAATACTACCCCAATTAAAACCCTCACTTTTTGTACGCACAAAAATTCTGAAGGCGTGCATTGAGAATACATCATTAATATGTACCGCCTGAACAAATACAGTTTTTCACCCATCTCTTACTGTGTGAACCTCCCCAAGCAGTATGACACAGCAAAATAGGTTTCGAAATAGCATGTTGCTGCTTGTAGCCGCTGCGCTGTCGGCAGATCCAAGATGTCGGGCGCATCCAAACAATCTGACGCAGAACACGTCTCACTGGAGCCAATCAACAGAGACGTTGCGTGTCCGCAGTCATGATGCCAGCCCCTTAGCCAATCGGTATCTTGTCCGTGGAGCGAACAGGGAAGTGTGACCGCAGAGCGGACATAGATATCACTAATTTTTTGACACCTACTTTTTGGTCGTTTTAAAGAAAACTACTGGACGGATTGGAAGCAAATATACAAAAGCACGCTTTCGGGACCAAACTTTATTCACTAAAAAATTGTTAAGGGGACGTTATGGTTAAGTTGCGTTATTAAAAACCTGTGAAATTCACTAAATAAACTTTAGAAACGTCACATTATGGTTCAAAGTAAAACTGAAAAACCCCTGAAATTCGCCAGTTATGGTAGGCTAAGCAACCATACCTGCCCGCACCCCTGTGCACTGCTAACACTAACACCCAGGACATGAAAATGGCATCATAAATGTCATTGATGACATCACTGATGATATCACATGTGTAGCCCCTTTGTTTTTGTTCACTGCCATATATATATATATTATTCAGTAAAAACACTTTGTTAAAGGGACGTTATGGTTCAAAGTAAAACCGATAAAACCTTTGACATTCACTAGTTATGGTAAGCTAAGCAACCATAACTCACACCACCTATGTGCATTGCTAAGACTAACACCCAGGACATGAAAGATGAAATCACAAATGTCATTGATGACATCACTGCTGATATCACATGTGAAAATAATGTTGATGAAAAGTCCCTACCTACAATGGGTTCTTTCTATTATGTTGGTAGCAAGATGTCAGGGGTGATTGTGTAATGTTAAACATGTGATAACTAGCTAACAATTCAAGAGCTAATACACACTTGTGCTAGTACAAACGATACATATGAAGACCCAATGTATATAAATCAGAGGCACATGCATGGAAACTGAAGTAAGGAAGGAAGAAACAGCATCATCAGAAGGTTTATCTTCCTGTACAAATTAATTGTGTGTTTGTGGCCTGCTATTGCCCCATGCATGTGCATCATGAGCTGAGACCAGACCCTAAGGAAAGTACTTTAAGAACAAATGAAAAGGGTAACATTTTGATATACAGCATCTTTTCACTTTTTATATTGTGATTGTCAGTGAATATAACCACCTGGCCTACATGTTTCAATGCACCAAAATAAGTGATGCAGATATGTGATGTCATCTGTGATGTCATCAATGATATTTGTGATGTCATCTTTGATGTCCTGGTTGTTAATCTTAGCAATGCACATAGATGGTGCGAGTTATGGTTGCTTAGCTTACCATAATGTGGGAATGTGCAGTGTTTTTTGGTTTCACTGTGAAGTATAACATTCCTTTAACAAAGTTTTTTTACTGAATGTACATATATATATATATATATATATAAATATATATATATATATATATATATATATTCAGTGAAAAAACTTTGTTAAAGGGACGTTATGGTTATGTTGCGCTACTAAAAACCTATGAAATTCAGTGAAAAATACTTTGTTAAAGGGACGTTATGGTTAAGTTACGCTACTAAAAACCTATGAAATTCAGTGAAAAAACGTTGTTAAAGGGACGTTATGGTTCCAAGTAAAACCGAAAAACCCTTGAAATTCACCAGTTATGGTAAGCTAAGCAACCATAACTCGCGCCACCACCGTGCACTGCTAAGACTAACACCCAGGACATCAAAGATGACATCACAAATGTCATTGATGACATCACTGATGACATCACATGTCTGGCTCACTATTTTTTCTTTTGCTGACATATCTAGGCCACATGGTTTTCTTCAGTAACAGTCAGAAACTAAGAATTTTATTTCATTTGTAGACGTATCCTTCTAGTAGGTTCTTACAGTAATTCCCTTAGAGTACAGTCACATCATATGAAACATATACATATGGGAAAACACAAGCTTGAAAGACAGCAATCCTTTTTGTGCATAAAGATAATCACTAGACTTATGAGCACTTTCTGATAGTTCTGTTGTTTTTTTTTTATGGCTGTACTTTCCCTGTATATGGTCATATTTGTATACATTGTACTCACACTACTTTCCTTAGGGTCCAATCACATCAAGTGATACATATACATAGGGTAAATAGCAGCTTTGAAACAGAGCAATCATTTATTTGCATGAAACTAATCAGTTAAGTTATGAATTGTTTCTGCTACTACTTGTGCTTTTTTGCTAACTTCACTTTCCCTGTATATACCCATATTGGTATGTGTTCTTGTGTCTTTGTGTTTTGTCTATAGTAATGCAATTATGTAATACATGGGTTTTATTAGCTACTTATTACATATATCACAGTACACAAAAATGTATTAAGAAAACAATTATCATTTCAATATTCAACATATTAACATTACGAATATCATACCTTCATCTTGTACGATGCACACAATGTTATGTTTCTGTATGAGTAGCTTAGTATACTAGATAGAACCCCATAATAGGATGCTATTTATATCAATGCATCGTTCAATGCACTTATTAGGGTATATTTCTTGCAATTATTCTTGACACTTTTTTCGCAACATAATAAGAATCCCTTCTACACATATTTCATGAGAAGTACATACACATGTGATGTCATCAATGATGTCATCAATGACATTTGTGATGTTATCTTTGATGTCCTGGGTGTTAGTCTTAGCAGTGCACGGTGGTGGCGCGAGTTATGGTTGCTTAGCTTACCATAACTGGCGAATTTCAAGGGTTTTTCGGTTTTACTTGGAACCATAACGTCCCTTTAACAAAGTTTTTTCACTGAATTTCATAGGTTTTTAGTAGCGCAACTTAACAATAACGTGCCTTTAACAAAGTTTTTTTCACTGAATTTCATAGGTTTTTAGTAGCGCAACTTAACCATAACGTACCTTTAACAAAGTTTTTTCACTGAATTTCATAGTTTTTTAGTAGCAAAACTTAACAATAATGACTTTGACTTTATATACATGTCATATGGAACTGACTAGATCTCTTCTTATGAACGTGATGTCCGCGAACGTGATTAATGTTCGCGGACATGTTCGGAGAACAGTACCACTACCTAAAAACTGTGGGGGGGGGTGGTGGGGTATGTTTGATTGTTATATCATAATATAGGAACATTTAAAAAAATTCAAAAAGCAGCACACAAACACATTATATATAGTAATACATAAGAAATGTAACCCATATATGTAACACACTAACCATTCATTTAAATACAATATGTTCTGAAATGGAATATACCACAAGAACATAAATTGGCTTCCAACATAATTACCTCACAGACACAACAGAACTGAGAACAAGACCAGACCCACTGAATACATTGGACTTATTTTACCAGAAATAGTAAGTGTACTTCATTTTATTCATATATTTATAAACTTTCTGTATTAGATTAAAAAATATATTATCTTTTTTTTTTTTCTCACAGAAATGTCTAGTACTCTGGAATGGCTAGAGGACAATTTCCCACATGAAGAAATGTCACAAGATAGTGAAACTAATGGTAAACACTTTATAATATAAACCATTTAAATATTATTATTTTGTATACATTTAACATATATATATTTTTTTTGTACAGAGCATAACAAAATAGAAACTACCTCTGAAGAAGCTGTTATGGAAAACACGCTTGACAACATAAAAAAAATAAATTGATTTACTGTTGACCAATTTGAATAATTTGAAAACTTTTGTTGAAGATCATTTTAAAACAAAAACGTCATACCATTGCCCCATATGTACTTGTCCCTCCTCACCATATCCCAGTCAATTATCCCCAAACCCTCTCCATAATCCAAAACGTTTTGATGAGATTTCCATCCCTTCTTCACCTAATAATCATGTTGAAACCCCAAATTCTCCTGTTTTTGTTTCTGTTTCTGCCTCACCTTCTCTGTCATAAATTATTAATATATGTTAAATAAAGTTTAATTTTTATATCGTATTGTGAATAGTTTCCGTTTTTTTTAAAAAAAACAATAAAAGTGTCCGCGGACAGTGCGAGTGTTCTGAAATGTTTGTACATAAACGAAAATGGAGGTGTCCTGAAAAACACCACACCTGTTCGTACTGTTCGCTAGCAAGTTGAAACTGTTCTAAGAACACACGTGGTGTCCTGAAATGTTCGTAAAGAAGCAAAAATTAAAGTGTTCTAAAGAACACTATATCTGTCCGTAATGTTCGCTGTGAACTTAAAACTGTCCTAAGAACACAATTGCTGTCCTGAAATGTTCGTAAATAAACGAAAATGATGTGTCCTGAACAACAGTACAACTGTTCATAGTGTTCGCTAGCAACATGAAACTGTACTAAGAACACACGCGGTGTCCTGAATTTTTCGTAAACAAACAAAAATTAAAGTGTCCTAAAGAACACTATACCTGTCCGGTACTGTTCGCTAGCAAGTTCAAACTGTTCTAAGAACGCTATTGGTGTCCTGAAATGTTCGTACGTAAACGAAAATGGAGGTGTCCTGAAGAACACTATACCTGTGCGTAGTGTTCGCTACCCAATTGAAACTGTTCTAAGAACACAATTGGTGTCCTGAAATGTTCGTACATAAACTAAATTACACGTGTCCTGAAGAACACTATATCTGTCCTTACTGTTCGCTACTAAGTTTAAACTGTTCTAAGAACACACGAGGTGTCCTGAAATGTTCGTTTCATGTGTGACGCACTTTTAATTACTTCAGAACCCGAACAGTGTCCGTAGGACATCAATGCGCATGTGCTAACCAATCTCCGTGCACTTGGTGTCCTGCGGACAGGCGCTTCCTTCGCAGACTAGTTCGCAAACAGATCATATGACCGCGCCCAGGCTCATCGTGTGTCCTGAAATGCGGACACTGTTCGTGTCCCCGAACAATTTAAAAGTACATTTTCAGTTAATCCATAATATTTTTCAATAAAATCTCACCATGCCACAAGTCCCACATAGCAATCTTGAGTTTCTATATACCTTTTGAAACTTTCCGATCCTTTTTTTGTGTTCGATCTGTCCGCACACAGTGCGCATGTCCGTGGACCGCGCACAAGCACCCCTATAAAAGACCACGCCCAAGAGCTTATTCCCATTGTGTTTCTGGCTATTCTTCAGAACACAGTGATTTTTGCTGCCACCTGCAGACTACACCATCATCGAGATGGCATCCTTGGCTGCTGAACTGCCACTTGGTGCTGCACCTGCTTCAGCACCACCACCACCCCCTCCACCACCACCACCTCCCTAAGGGCCTGAAGAGGGGAACAGGACTGAGGATGCGGAGGAGGAAGAAGAGGATGATGAGAATGAGGTAGAGGAAATCCCTACTACCCGCACTAGGCATGAGTCTTGGGTGTGGCGGTTATTTACCATTCATGGGAATGGTCCTAAGGCTCGTGCGAACCATGTTACCTGCAATGAGTGCAAAATGATACTCAGTCGCGGGAAGCACGGTAACTACAGCTTTGGGACCACTACTATGAAGCGACACCTGAGGTCATTTCACTCTGGGGCTATTCGCAGGGTTGTACCTTGCGAAGAACATAGCAGGTTGATTTCCTCTACTTCATCCTCTGTTTCTGATCCTGTCACCACAAGGACCACCTCTGTGGGACAGCGTCTTTCTCAAGCTGCCTCACAGGCCATACAGAATGCTGATGACCCTTACCTTTCGAGGGTCACAGTTGTATGTATGTACTGTGACACAGTACTCTGCAGGAAGGAGCGACTTCGGAGTGCTTTTGAGACTATCGTCTCAGAGCACGAGAAGACCTGCTCACTACCCAAATAAAACACACTCTACATCTTCCTCTCTCAGCTCACCCTTTTTTATCCCTGTGGTTGGTGTCCCCCCCTTTACCCTCCTTTACCCTCCTCTCCTAGTGTGTTGTGTCTGAAAAACCAAAAAAAATACAAAATTACAAAAATCAAAAAAAATAAGGCTCTTTTCAGAGCCGCCTTTCCCAGTTAAAAAATAGAAGTGAAAATAAATGAAGCAGGGCTCTTTGTATTTTTTAGAAGTCCGCGGACAGTTCACGAACATTAAAAAAATTGGGTTGCTACTCCATCACAAACATTGTAATTTTCTCTGGAAAGAAGTGGTGGCTCTGAAAAGAGCCTTTGGGTGGTGTTTGTAAGTCAAAAATTGTAAATGCTTAACATCTACTTCAAAATCGTTGTTGTAATTCCAAAAAAGGTCGCAATGCATTTTGTACATTTCTCAGAAAAATCTGATTGCCAGCATAAGTAAGATGGACTCCATCTCTGCGCAAAAAATGTATGTACTACGAAACATGATATTTTCATTGTGAAAAGAAGATATGCCAAAATCTCTTAGAAAGCCACAAACAGCCTTATTAACATTGCGCCTTGCTTTTTCCATTTGTGGACCAAATGAAGAAGAACGAAGCCACATTTGTCTCTGCGCAATCTGTGAAAATATCACTTGAGAATTAGGAAACATGTCCATAACCTTCCTCAGTCCTTCTTTCATAGCAAATTGCAAACAAATTCCAGTCACATGTCCTAAACTGTTCCCTCCACAATGAATGACAATTATGTCTGGATGTTGCTCTGTCTCCAAAGTAGCACAGAGAGGTAGCAAGTCCAACCACTTAATTCCACTTACTCCATGCCAGTGTACTTCCACATGTGTGAATCCAAGATCTACAGCTACTCCACAGCTTTCTGCATGCACCTTCAACCAATGTATCCACGAATCTCCTAAAATCCAAACAATCTGTTTTCTGAAACACACAGCCATAGCTATCTTTTGTTCTCTCAGCAAAAAGAGTATCTGAGTAAATCTCTCCTGGCACAACACACCCACCAAACTTTCCTGACCAATCCCTTTCAGTGCTTATTCTCATTTGCATGACTTCTGAACCCAAAAATCCCCGGATGTAACTCCCGATGTCCGTGAACTACCGCCATGTCCGCGGACATATCGTAACATGAACAGCCCTTCTACCATTTCCACTACACTCTCTCTGCCATTCCCTCATTGGATGTACCTCAAACATCACATGACCATGCACCAATCACATTCAAGACCTCTACATCTAACTGCATCATCATAGATCAGCACTGCAAGTGTACTCTGAATCTCTCTGAGTACAAGTGTCATATCATTGGCAAGCAGCATCTACCAGAAATACTGTACAAGTCTTCAAGATTTCTACTTGCAGCTCCATGCATATCCATATGCATGAACACAAACTTCAGGTATGCACATTTTCTGTATAGTAGATGACATAGCTCTCAACCATTTTTGTTTTACAGGTGGGTGAAATCACCCGATATTGTTTTTGGCGGGTGAGACGCCCATTGGAATGAATGGGCGTGCAGGAGGCTTGGCGGGTGAGTCTGCCCCTTACAAGGCGTGTGACACCCGCCAAAAGCGTGTGAGTTGAGAGCTATGGTAGATGAACACATTTTCAAAGAAACTTTTACCTTGTAAAATCTGTAAAATGAATTTACTGTACTTTTTTCAATTTCCTAAAATCAACTATCACTTAAAAACCTTTATACTTTTTACTTTCAATATACACACACACACTCAAATCATGTTAAACTAACATTTTTTAAATGAAATATATAGACTACATATATTCAAACAAAATTGCATGCAAACACAATCTATGTTTAAACCTTTATCAAAATACTTATACAATTTCATATTTTTTGTTTTTATTTATTTATTTACTTAATTACTTTAAATTAGACATGACATTGAGGCGCTATTACCTAGAACAGTTTACTTACAGAAATAGTGGTATTCACTAATATATTATAAATTTCACAAGACATAGTAAAGATATTTTTTTTTGCTACAGTTAGTCATTCAATACAATTTGTTCATTAAGAACATATCATATGTACTGAACTGATGCAATGTATCTTATGTAAATAAATTAGTTTAATGGTTTTACAGAAGGCACTGAGGATTTCAATTAAAAAAATCAATATCTAAATTAAAAACAGTGCTTTATACAAACAAAGTTACTAATTTGAAGCTTTTACAATGGCAGTGAAGACCAGTTTCCTGAAAAGAAGCAGCCGAATTCGAAGAAGAAAGAAAAACTAAGAAGTTACCTGTTAATTTTAAAAAAAAAGTAAGTAAAATATCACCATAATATTTGTATTATTAATCAAATATACTATAACATTAATACGATCTATTTTGGTTTCTTAAAATAGAGATTTTGTACCATTTTGTCCAAAAATGTCCATGTCTTAAACAGCGATTTAACACCCATGTCTCCCACCACCCCCACCCCCCAGCAGTGCAGGGGCACCCACCACCAGGCCCCCACCCATGTCTCCCACCACCCCCACCCCCCAGCCACCAGGGGCAGCCTCCACCAGGCCCCCACCCATGACTCCCACCACCCCCACCCCCAGCCACCAGGGGCAGCCTCCACCAGGCCCCCACCCATGTCTCCCAGCACCCCCACCCCAACAGTCACCAGGGGCAGCCTCCACCAGGCCCCCACCCATGTCTCCCACCACCCCCATCCCCCAGCACTGTGGGGCACCTGCCAGCAGGCCCCCACCCATGTCCAACTCATGTTCCCCACCACCCCCA
This sequence comes from Ambystoma mexicanum, assembly GCF_040938575.1. Taxonomy (NCBI): domain Eukaryota; kingdom Metazoa; phylum Chordata; class Amphibia; order Caudata; family Ambystomatidae; genus Ambystoma; species Ambystoma mexicanum. The sequence goes on along the minus strand of NC_090931.1, from coordinate 1,169,322,570 downwards.
CCCCCCAGCACTGTGGGGCACCTGCCAGCAGGCCCCCACCCATGTCCAACTCATGTTCCCCACCACCCCCACCCCCCAGCACTGTGGGGCACCTGCCAGCAGGCCCCCACCCATGTCCAACTCATGTCCCCCACCACTCCCAACCCCCAGTCACCAGGGGCAGCCTCCACCAGGCCCCTACCCATGTCTCCCACCACCCCCTCCCCCTAGCAGTGCAGGGGCACCCACCACCAGGCCCCCACCCATGTCTCCCACCCCCACAGTCACCAGGGGCAGCCTCCACCAGGCCTCCACCCATGTATCCCACCACCCCCACCCCCCCAGTCACCAGGGGCAGCCTCCACCAGGCCCCCACCCATGTCTCCCACCACCCCACCCCCCCAGTCACCAGGGGCAGCCTCCACCAGGCCCCCAGCCATGTCTCCCAGCACCCCCACCCCCCAGCCACCAGGGGCAGCCTGCCAGCAGGCCCCCACCCATGTCCAACTCATGTTCCCCACCACCCCCACCCCCCAGCACTGTGGGGCACCTGCCAGCAGGCCCCCACCCATGTCCAACTCATGTCCCCCACCACCCCCACCCCCAGCACTGTGGGGCACCTGCCAGCAGGCCCCCACCCATGTGCAACTCATGTTCCCCACCACCCCCACCCCCCAGCACTGTGGGGCACCTGCCACCAGGCCCCCACCCATGTCTCCCAGCACCCCCACCCCCCAGCCACCAGGGGCAGCCTCCACCAGGCCCCCACCCATGTCTCCCACCACCCCCACCCCCCAGCACCATGGGGCACCTGCCAGCAGGCCCCCACCCATGTCCAACTTATGTTCCCCACCACCCCCACCCCCCAGCACTGTGGGGCACCTGCCAGCAGGCCCCACCAATGTCCAACGCATGTTCCCCACCACCCCCACCCCCCAGCACTGTGGGGCACCTGCCAGCAGGCCCCCACCCATGTGCAACTCATGTTCCCCGGCCAACATGTCATCACAATCTAGATCCCTGGTCCCTATTGTCAGCCTCCAAATGCAAAACACCCACCCGGGTATTGCATCCACCCACTCATAATTTGCAATTACATCACAGAACACCAATTGCAAGTTCCCAAACAAACACATTTCCCTCACATATACCCAATGGGTGTCAGTGACTCTCATAACACATATCATGAAATGCATGAAACCAATGAGATACCACACATTGAAGTTCACCAAAAAATAATATGTATTAAAGGAAACATAAATAGAATAAAAAATGAAGAAACAGAAACGTGAGTGTACAAAAATGAAAAGAAGCATGTCCGTTAAAAAAAGCAAAACCAAAAATAAAATTCCAAAGTAATGTAGTCCATAGTCAATGTCCACAAAACAAAATCCAATGGGAAATAAAAAAGAAAGCCATTGCTCCATGGTCAAAAAGTAAAAACAAAATACAATCCAACTGTGAACTATGTACATGGGAACAAGCGAGGGTCCATTATCCCAACAAAATAAAGGAAACCTATCTAACTACACTAACTAATAAAATAAACTATATACAAAAATGTGGCCAATGTCCGAAAGGTCCAAATAAAATAAAAACAAAAATGAAACCTAACACTACCTACATAACTATGTACAAGGGCAGCGGGCTAGTTTCACGGTTCACTTGTGGATGTCCCGGGCCAGGGCATCATCGAACTCCTCCTCAATGTCCCGGAGGCGGTCCTCCTCCATGGCCCCGAGGGTCTGCAGGGCCGTCGACGTCTCCACCTCCAAACCCCTGCGGATTGCCTCGAGGCACTCGGCCCGCCTCAGGGCCCTCTGCATGGAGTTCTCCGCCCTGACCATTGTGAGCCGTGCCTCTTCCGCCCACTGCCGCTCCGCATCTATGGCGTGGCCCAACCGCTGCCACACGGAAGACACTCTCTGTCCTGGGTCCTCCTGCCCTCCGGCCGATGCCTGCCCCTCTGATGTTGAAGGCCCCGAGCCTTCATGGCTCCCACCACGTTGCTGCTGCTGCTGTGCCTCTGCCCGTGCACTGCCTCCTGCTGCATGCACATCCTCTGCCGGCTGGGGTGCAGTCGTTGATGTGGCCACCCCTGCTGGACGTCCGACTCCCGACTGTGGCAGGGATGCCTCCTCCACCAGCCTGGCCGCACAGTCAGAGGTAGCTCCACAGGGCACCCAGGTGACTGATGGGTGGGAAGATGGCACAGAGGACGACTGGCGCGTAGGGGGTCCAGTTGAGGAGGGGGTCGGAGCAAGCCCCAACAGACGGAGGAATCTGGCCTGGGTGACCTGTCCCAGCAGGCTGATGTGGTCAACGAGCCATTCGAGATGACTTGCAGTCTCTTCATGAAAAGACTGCAGGTCACCTCGCATGGCCCGTTGACGCAACGCCACACCAGCCAGGACAGGCTCAACCCGGACCTGGATAGCCACGTCCGCAGGCAGAGGAAGGCCAGTTGACGTGAGCTCATCCCCTGCCTGAAAACGGGTCTGGACGTAGGCATCCCTGCTGGTGCAAGATGATGCAGGGACAGGATCAGGGACAGGATTGCACACAGGCACCTCCGCGGCGGCCTGTGCTGCCTCCTGTCCCTGGTCCTGCACTGCACCACTAGCACCAGTGGGATCCCCACCTTCAGACCCCGTCTCTGGTGCTTGCACGGCCTCCTCCTCCACCAAACCCCCCACCAACCTGGATGACTCCGTGCCATCTTCCCCTGTTGGGCCCTGTGGGGTCCCAGCTGCCCCTTCTGCTGCCGAGGAGTCCAACTCCAACCTCTGCCTCTTGGACCTCCCCCCGGCAGCTGCGGCCTGGGACGCGGCACCGGACTCCTCACTCCCAGACGAGATGACAACATGGGAGGGGAGCCGGGCCTTGCGTCTCCGGCTGGCGGTGGGATCCCTGCCGCTGTGCTCCACAGCACCTTCTCTGCCCTCTTCATCAGTTGACGCTGCAGACAGGGAGAAACAAAACACAGGCATCAGGGCACTGTACAATGGACACATACACACATGACAGTTGTACATGCGTGGCATTGGCAAACCTCAGACATGTCATCACAATCCCCAACACACATGTCATTACTACTCGCACACATGAGCCATACCACAGCCATATCGCAACTGCCACCACCATCCATACACATACAACAGCATGAGCAGCCAAAGGTGAGCCAGACATCACATGCAACACAGGAAGTGCACCACACATGTACACACACCACCACACTTGCATGCATGTGTACACCTCTGCCAAGTGTCGCAGTGTTCAGACGGGCATCCATGTCACATCTTCCAATCAGGCTTCCACATACCGCTGTCACATGCATCCATGTTGCATCACTGTTGCACTCTTGTCAAATACACACACATGCACATGTACACAGTGCCAATACATGCAGCCAAAAACAACATACATGCGTGACATCACGGACATGTCTACTTACATACACATTCATCCAAACATGTGTGCCCACACAACTGCATTTGGCATGCAAGCCTACACACACAAGCACCATCCATGTCTCACACATTACAGCCCTCGCATTTGTCAGCCCCACGGCCCTGTACACCCCCACCCATACTCGACCCCATACAAACAGATGTGCAACCTGCACACTACTGAATAATTACCACACGCACTGCTCACAATTAGGATGCATGTACACTCACCGCTCGACTCCAGACGGGTCTGCTTCTCAAGGACCTGGACGTGGAGCGCTGGGGATATGCGTTCCAGGACCCTCATCTGTTCTTCCAACAAGTGGCCTCGGCGCCCCTTGGCATCCGCTGCCTTCAAGAGGCGCCTGGCCTTGTTCAGGGTCCTGGACCTGAAGTCCTCCCAGCGCTTCTTGACATGTTGTAAGTCGCGGACTGCCACCCCCTCCGCATTGATGGCAGTCACGATGTCAGTCCAGATCCGAGTCCGTCCTTCCTTGTCGGCACGGGAACTTCCGAAGAGGGCATCATACTGCCCCAGGACTTGCTCCACCAGGACACCAACTTCGGTGGCACTGAAGCTGGTGCCCCTCTGCCTCTCTGGCCGGGGGTTGTCAGTGGTCCCAGATGGTGTATGCCCCGACATGACAACCCCAGAGGCAGGAGTGGGTGGGCAACTGGGTCCTCGGGCTGGGCTATGGAGCGATGGAATCCCAGTCGGGAGTCTTCGGTTCCAGCAGGGGCAGGGGTGGTCACAGCAACAGCACCCCTGGCTGATGTGCAGGCAGCAAATGGCAGGGCACGTGGGCAGCAGACAGTCAGGCAGCAGCAGATGGCAGGTGGGAGCGTGCTCGGGGCTCTGGGGGGCAGTAGTTTGGCCTTCTGGGCAGGAGCGTGGTCTTCCGTGTGCTTACGCGTGGCCAGCTTGATACGGAGTGATTTGGCACGTGAAAAATCTGCACGTCAGCGTGTAATTCGAGGAAAAGCCCTTAGCGCGTAAGCGCGTCTGCACGCATACGCATTTTCATTGGACAGAAGGCCCCTCAAGCGCAAGCGCGCCTGTGACGTGACGCGTACAGACGTGCATGGGCATTTCAGCGCGCGTGAAAAACTGCACGTCCGCATGTAATACGAGGAAAGGGTCCATGCGCGTAAGCGCGCGTGGAAAACTGCACGTCCGCGTGTAATACGAGGAAAGGCCCTTAGCGCGTATGCACGGCAGCACGCATATGCAATTTCATTGGACCAAAGGCCCTTAGCGCGTGAGCGCGTCTGTGACGTGACGCGCGCAGGTGTTTCCCTCATTGCACGTGATGACAGAACACATGTGGATTTCCACCAATCGCGTGTGAAAGTTCCCGGCACCCCGGAACACACGTACCCAGGCTAATCGCGTGTGGAACTACCCGCGCACCCCGAAACACACGTACCCAGGCCAGTTGCGTGTACGCTCACTCCCCTCCGATCACACGCGATGACACTCGGACCGTATCCGAATACGGGAAACCCGCGCACGGCAAAAGACGTGCACAGGCGTCAACGCGTCCGCTCACACGAAGGCAGGCGGAGCCGTCCCCGCGCACAGCATAAAAGTGCGCGCAAACAACAAACGCGTATATACAGCTACGATGAATGCCCCATTTGTCGCTGCACTGATCGTGGGACACCGCAGGAGGAGGAGAATAGCCAGGGCACGCATTTTCGCACCACGGACAAGCCTTTTTGGGATGTCTGACGACCAGGTCTATGGCAGGTATAGGTTTCCACCCCATATCATCCTAGACCTGGTCAGGGAGTGGGAAGATGACCTCACATCCCTCACCCTTTGCTCCCAAGCATTGAGCCTCTTGGAGAAGCTGCTCAATGTCCTGCATTTTTTTGGCCACTGGGTCATTTCAGCGGACAACTGCCATAGTGGGGGGGTCTCACAGGCCACGCAGTCACGCTGCCTACACCAGGTACTGGCAATCATGACAGCGCGCCCCTCAGTCCGCAGGCACATATACATGCCCAGAACACCCGCAGAAAGGCAGGCCGTTGTCCTGGATTTTTTCAGGGTGGCACACTTCCCCAAAGTGCTTGGTGCCATAGATTGCACCCATGTGGCCCTACGTCCACCTAGGGCCATTGAGCACATCTACCGAAACCGCAAGCACTGGCATTCCATCAATGTACAGGTGGTATGTGATGCAAAGGGAATCATCACCTCTGTCTATGCAAACTACCCTGGCTCCACCCATGACAGTTTCATATACAGAATGTCTGCCCTGAGCCGGGCCCTGGAAGCTGGGCAGCATGGCGACACATGGCTCCTAGGTCAGTACAAATGCCCTTGCACATGCATGCAAGTCACACACAGACAAATATCCAAACCCTAATAATCTCAACTATTATCACCTCCCCAGGGGACAGTGCATACCCTCTGAGCAACCACATGATGACGCCAATCCCGAACCCCACCACACCACCCCAGGTAAGATACAACGCCGCCCATATTGCAACCAGGGGCATAGTGGAGCGCACATTCGGAGTGCTCAAGTCACGTTTCCGCTCCCTTGACCGCTCTGGTGGGCAACTACTATATGCACCACCAGTAGTGTGCAGGATCATTGTGGCAGCATGTGTCCTGCACAATGTTGCAACACGGCAGGGCGTCCCGGTGGACATGGTGGTGCCCCCACATCCCCAACCACAGGCACAGGCGCTGCCCATGCGAGGGGACAGGGCACGTGGCGAGGAAGCCCGGACCCAGCTTGTGGCCACATTTTTCACCTAAACTCCCACCCCTGCGGAGTGCACACAGGCCTGGCACATACCAGGTGACAATCGATGATGACAAAGAGACAGTCAACTGTCAAAACCCTACCACCCTGAGATAGTTGCCATGGAAGTGCCACATCATCTGCATCCCTAGCTACTTAAACACAAGCTATCCTGTGTGACCAAAAGGCACACATATGACACATGACATGATATGGGCCATACACAAGTATTCCAAGGCGCAATGAGGCAGGGAGGGGGGAACAAGGGAACACAGAGAACGGTACTACTAGGCCAGGTGTCATTGAGATTGTGCAAGTGCAGGGGTAGGGGCGATGGGAAAAGTGCAAGGGGAAGGGTGGGGGGGAGTCCAGTACAGGGGAAGTAGCCCAAAAGAATAATACATAGGTCGCCTGGTGGCAACTACAAAGGTATGTGCAGACAAGTGCTGGGAAGGGAGGGCTGTAGGGATGGAGAGACAGTACTGCAGTGCAGGGGTTGCCAGGGAGGCAGTGCAAGTGGAGAGTGGCTGGGCCAGGGACCGAGGTCGGTGAGAGTGGCCCAGTTGCAGCTCCTGTGCAGTTCCAGTGGAGAATTCTGCAAGGGAGAGGCAGACAGTAAGCAGAAGAAAAGAGGAAGGTCTTGAGGTGCTTCCAGAACTGGAGATGGTTCCCCTCAAGTTCAAGTCAGGCCGGAAGTCTGTTCCAGGGTGAGGGCCCTGCTGCGGAGAGAAATCTACCCCCAGCTAGTTGCTCTGAGAAGCGGATGACCCAGACATGCAAGGTGTGCATCACACACACCTGCAAAACAGGCCATGGCCATCACTGTCATGTCACTCAAACACTCCCAAACATCAACATGGCATGGAAAGCAATACCCATACACCAATGCAGTAACGATAAGGTACACATTGCCATGTCCTAAATGTACAGTGGCATCGGACACTGCTGCCTGACCCGGAATCAGATGAAATGACAGATCAACAAAATCTCCCACCCAAAATAAGGCATTTCCAAATGCATTACAACAGTCGTAGACGTAACATCACAATGAATGCCTGTCTACATGCACATCATGCATTGCAAAATCAACACTGCAGCTCATGTGTGCAGTGTCCTACTCCTGCATCACACTGCTCAGCGCACAGCACAGTGAACAGCCATTGTGTGTGATGCACACCCTGAGCATCACATCTAAGTGACAGACCACGTCAAACATCAAATTAGGCATGTACTGGATCCATGATCGGTCATAGAACATGTGCTGCTGGGACACAGTGGGCACCAGAAGGCAAACAATGTACACGTGGATATGCAAGGGTGGGAGTACATGTAGTGCATCAGAGTGCAAGTGTGTGGTTCTGCAAGGACATGCACTCCACATATGCATGTGCACTCAAGTGACCATCAGTGTTCCCTACACATCACATGTGAACATCCACCATGTGTACACCCCAGCATGTCAAACCACAACTATCCCCTCGCACCTGAAAGGAAAACACAACACATGAACAGGCATTGATCAGCAGAACACAACATGTACATAGGATACCACCATTACTATGTCAGAGTTCCCATTACACTGCAGGGCAAGGCAACTATCAACAACAACGCCCCCCCTCCCTGACAAATGACCATGACCCACTGGACAACTGCACCTGTGTCATGGAGCCTCCAAACCTCAATTCCACCTGGCCACAGGATCACCTTTACCCTTCGTCACCATCTCCCACCTTGTGTGTAAAAAGATGCCTGAACCCTCAGAATCCACACTCATTTCCAAAATCACAAAATCCAAGGCATAAAAACGAACCCGAACACCCTCCAGTAGATGACTTGACGTAGCAGTACCTCACAAAGGCCAAGTACTACCACAATGATGCAACAACCAAGGTAGCACAGCAAAACAATGTCACGACATGATGTGAGACATGTGTGGTACATGACATAGGATGATGCACCATGAATGGATGTGTACTGTCACAGGTCCCCTGTACAGGCGCGGGTGTGTCACGAAACAACCACCCCCACCATGTCCCGGGTGCCTGCAAGGTCAAACTCACACAGGCCCCTGAGACCCTGGTGGGGAATGAGGTTCAGGGATATGCAGTCGGGACAGGTGTTGACACACTGGATGACTGGAATGAGTGGCAGGAGAGGGGAGGAGGAATGACATATGAAACTAGGGAATGCACGAAATTTACAATCTGCATGAACACATACACAATCCAAACAAACTTGGACATCATTGTCATGGCCTTCTGCAGTCCAGGCTCAGGAGTGGTACGAACCAACCACCCCCTCTAGGGTTTTGGCGCCTGCAAGTTCGGGGCTTACACAGGCATCCGCAACCCCAGTGGGGAAAGAGGGTCAGGGAACGTTGCTTGGATAGGCACGGGAAGCAGGAACACCAGGTAGAGGGTACAGGTTTCAAAATTGCATAGGATCACGGGTGATTAGGGAGAATAAAACATACCAAATTGAACCACACAGACATCCATGCATCAGTAAACTCCCCAGCAAGCCTATGCAGAGCAGTTCGTAAGAAAAACAACAAGACACTTAGCTCTGGTTTTGAGTGCTGGCCTCCTGCCTGCGCACTCTCAGGTCCGGTTACAGGAGCACTGCAATGCTGCAAAGAGAGCCACAGTCAACAACCTGTACGTGCCAATTACACAAAAACACAACACCAAACATGCCCCATAGCAACAAACTACTCTACAAACAGACAATCTGTGGTTGATGCTTCGTACCATATATAACATCACCCCTGTGACGGGTCATACACAGTCAATGCAGTAAGGCAGCCGCTGGTGGGTGCGTGGCAAATGGAACACCAATGTGTCACAATTCACACAACATGCAATGTTCCCTGGGTAAGCAGACAGACCCATATAGCAAGCCATGACTACAGAGCAAGTTGCGTACCACCATGACCGAAACAAAGTTGGCAGTGCATTTATCATGAAGTACGTGGAAAAGACATGCACTGCACCCGAGTATTTCCCTTGCTGTATGTCCCTGCCCTGTGAGCTGCCCCTTTCCATGTCTCGGAAGGCTACATGGTTGATACAAGTGCCTCAATGGACCTTGGTGTACCGGAGGGTATGTGCCACTGCCCCTGCATGTGTCCCAGACAACCCTACTATCAACAGCCATCAGTCCACAAACACATCTGAGCTGCATTGTGTGCTTCAACACCAATATTCGTCTAAGCTCACCCTCAGTGCTGTGACTTAGCCTGCATGTGCAACTCGCCTGGTGCAAGCTTTGCTGTGTCGTGGCCCCCCTGTGATGCTCACCTTGCCTGGAGTTCCTTGGAACATGTCAGCAGTTCTAGGATGTGGGTCTGCAATCACTGTGCCTCTGCTTGTGCACACATGTGCATGTTGGCACCAACAAACGGGTCCAGAATTCCTTCGTCCAATGGGCCATGTCTGCTGGCAAAGGTGCTCTGGAGGCTCATCCCCCTGCAGAAAGGGCATGAAACACGTGATTAATGCTTCAAAGTCATCTGTGTGTGTCTCATCAGGCATCTCATTACTTGACCATGTCAGAGAGTCACATCACAAATCACACCATCAGTCCGTCTTTCACCTCCAAAGTGTGGAACACTATCTACAGCATGAATTGCAATAAGCACATGTACAGGAAAGATATGAAACATACTACACAATGCATAGCAATCAATGTCCACATTAATCATGACACACCCCATCTAGCAAAAGCTGAACAGTGGACAATGACACCTAAATCATCCCCACTAGGGGTGTCAACACAAGTCACACAGCACCAGACATGCCACGGATATGACAGTCCAATGCCCTTGTGTAAAATGCTGTAACACCGAACCATCCTTGCGAGCCCATGGATAAGGGAGGCAGGAGTGGCATATGTGAGTCAAGGACCCCCAGCAGCAAACACATACACAAGACAACCATGAAGGGCCCAGCTGGAACAGACAGTGGATGCCTTCAAAAGCCACAAAGCACCGCACCGTCACATGGAAGCACAATAGACTAGCAATTTTAAACTAAATCAACTATTAACTAATTACACTAACTATGGAAAACCTACATCACCTATTTAAACTAACTATCAAACAGAAACTTAACTAACTAAACTAAAAGAAAAATCAAAAATGGCCACATATGACCCGGGGGGAGGGGAGGCACCCAGGAGAGGGGAGGTACAGGGTGCTGCTCAACATCCACATGCGATGATGCTGAGCCAAAAAAAATCCTCCATGGGCTCAACGCCTGCACAGCACGACCTATGTGGGATATAGATGGTCATCCGAGTCTGGCTCATCCTGGAAAGGAGGACGTGGCACAGTAGCCTGGCCACGCCTAGCCGCAGCTTGCCCCTCCTCGGCAGCAAGTCTGCCGGACGGGTGAGCCTGGTTCTGTGTGGCGATGTGACGTAGGTCTGCATGCAGAACCTCACGTGATACACGTGCTTCCTCTTGCAAGGTAGCACGTGTAACACGGAGTTCCTCCTGCAAGGCCTGGCTGGACAACCGCTGCACCTCCCGGAAAGCCTGTAGCTCAGCCGAGATGGTACGCTCAAGCTGTGCAAACCTCTCCTCTGCCTGCTGCCTCTGGGACATCATAAGGACACCCAGAGTGGATCTGAGGGAAGAATACTCCTCCCTCAGGGCATCCATGTGCGCCTCTGCGTGAGCAGCAATTGCATGACGCAGAGACGACATTTCAGCCTGGCGTGCCCTGTCTGAGGCCGCCATGCCCAGCCTGAGCGAGCGGGCCGTGGACCGTGCCGCCTGCTGCTGGAGAAGCACCTGCCTAGCAGTGGGGAGCACAGATCGGGCCACACGCTCCATGCTCTCAGCGATGTTCTCCATTGCTGCCCCCTGCCGTTCGGAATTGGCAGTCATGTCTTGCTCCCACTCAATATACAGTGGTTGCGCGTGGCGACCGCGTTGCCGGGCTTGACCCCTGCAGGACCAAAGGACCGGAGGTCCACGCTGTGTTGGCACCGCCTGCGGATGCATGACTACATGCCCCCGCCGAAGTGATGTCCCAGGCACATCAGTGACTGGTGTGGAGGGTGACCCTGCGTCCCGATCCACCACGGGCGGAGGAACCAAGACTGTCTGATCCCTCAGTGCAGGTGTCGCAGACAGAGGAGTGTCCACATCAGAATCACTCACCCCTGACACATGGACTTGATGCTCATCCAACTCAACATGGACGTCAGAGTCGTCATCAAGGCTGGACTCATAGGCAGCCAGAGACAAGATGGACTGCAGCACTTGGGGGTTGTCGTGGCCTACCACCCCATGACCCCCACTAGTGCTGGGTTGATGTGGTGTTACCAACCCTGTGTCTGGCATGACAACACCATCCTCCGTCTCCATTGCGTCATCACCTGAAAAATAGAGAGAAAAAGGTCAATACACATGTCAGAAGCACACGACACACACACACACCGACAGCAAAGGCATCCGGCAGACATGTGACACACAACATATGACCTGGCATGCATTCTGGGTCTACTTTGAATAGCTTCTGTGATCAGACCTGTTGAAAGGTGGCAGTTTCCATGGAAGTGGGTCTATGCAGTGCAGAAAATGTGTACGCCACTCACTACCTACATGTACAAGCACTACATGGTGTGTGCCAGGAAATGTGAAGGCAGTGCAATGTCAAATTCAGACATCACGTGCATTGTGCATTCAATGTGTACCATGTCTAGAAGCCAAGCACCCCTCCACCCCAGTACCAAAGCAGGGATGCCTAGCATGGTATCAAAAGGCTGACCATACACCTGTGTATTGACAGGCAGTGTTGACTGGCATCAACAGCTTAATGTGATTCAAATTACAACACTGCAAATGATGCTGGGACAGTGGGCAGGACACATGATGGAAACTCCGGAGGCCGCCCACGTGTGAAGAAGACACAACAAGGGTTGGACAGAGTCATTGGCCATTGAACAGGCTGAGGCCTGTGAGCCACACAGATTGTCAGAGCCTAAACATGTGTGCAACGCAGGACTGAGCCACAGTTGACATGGGAAGGCTGATGAGATGGCAGGCAATATATGTAACCAAGGACTTATATTACAGTGATCATCCAGTCAAGGACACATAGGGGCATGCGTGCAATGCACATGGAGCATGAATGGGCACTCATGTCCCTGCGGGACATCTGACCCATGCACAGCACAAGTGAGATACCCTGCATCGAGTACTAAGGATGTACCACACGGCATATGTCTGGCAGATTCTACGTTGGAAGTTAGCATCTACACAGGACACATGAACAAGAAAGTACACATTGGCAAGATTGAAGCAGACCAGTGCAAAGGTGGAACTGGGGTGCAGAGTGGCAGAGGAGGGGCAAGGGAGCATGCCTACATGGAGTCCCGCATGCAGGCAGAGGAGACATGCATGACGGTAGCATTGCATTACTTACACATCAGAACCATGTACACGTCACATGTAGCAGCAATCATGCAAAACACATCCCACAAGTGAAACACACACGTCCTCAACAAACACGCATCAACACTCACTGGACTGGGCATCAAAGTCCAGCTTCTCTCCCACTCCTTCGACCAATTCAGGTCGTATGAACTCTACAACGAGAGCCTCATGCGGAGTGAGTTCTTCCTCCTCTGGTGCAGGCCTACCGCCAGTCACCAGAGTCAAGTTGTAATTTGAGGCACGCTTGGCCTTAGTGCTGCGCTTGATGTCATTCCAACGCTTTTTGCACTCTTGCGCCGTGCGCACCTCATGGCCGAATGAACTGACATGTTCCGCAACATGCTTCCAGTGGGAGTCACGTTGGGCAGCCGTAGTCTGACTATTGGCACCCACTAGCATGTCACGGCTGTGGCCCCGCACGTAGTCCACGAGGAAGTCCAGTTCCTGCTTACAAAAAGGCTTCTTCCTCGACGTGCAGGAGGTCGTGGCTGTGTGTGGGGTCCCAGCCTGTGCTGCAGGTGCAACCTTCCTCCTCTTGGACTGTGGCGCAGACCCTGGCTGGCTAATGCCGCCCTGACCAGTATGGCCAGTGGGTTCGGTGGATTGAGCCAAGGGAGTGGCAGGTGGAGGGATGACCAAAGGCCTGACTTGTGTCAGTGGCAGCTGGGTGCCCACTAATGGACCCTGCGCAGCAACATCAGCTGTGGCAGGGTCATTGACCGCAACGGTCCTGGTTGGCAGACTCACAACCGGGGTGCTGTTGGGTGCATCTGCCCCTGCACTTGCCAACACCCGGCTGTTCTGGGCAGCAGATGACATGACTGCCCCAGGGACACGTGTCTTGGTCTGAGCAGCCCGGCCTGCCCCTATGGTTTCCCCCCTGGCCTGTTGGAGATCTACCAAGGGCTCTTCAAGTGCCAACACAGCCTGCGCTGGCAGACCCTGAGCCTGGGTGGCGGTGTCCACAGCTGCACCTGCAGCTACCACTACCCTTGGGCCCATGGCAGTCGATGGAATGGACTGCCGGGTCATATGGGTGCCAGTGCCAGATGCAGGAGCTGCATCCCCCGGAACCACAGGGGGTGGTGGCATGGCTGCACCGACACATGGCACAACATTGTGCTGAAGTGGCGCACCCCTGCCTCTTCCCCCTCTGTGGCTGCCCTGGACACCCTGGAGTCCCCCTACTCCCTGGTCACCACGGCCACGTTCCCGACCACGCCCGCCATGAGGAGTACGCCCAGCTGAGGCGCCCCTCACCTTTGGTGGCCTCCCAACCATGGCACAGATGTAGTAGTGCTGGCACAGATGGAGTGGTGCCAATGGGAGGTGTACACCACAATTGACCTGGGCAATTGGGGTGAAGGGGGTGGGAAGCAAGATGTTAACAGCCCCCCTGCACCTGCAAGGCTGTATGTGACCCCGGTGATGTGGTGACGGGTCACGCAACGCTCAGGCACCCCAAAACTGCAGCAAAACCGTGCACGCAACCCTGCAGCCTACGTGCGTGGATTCAACTTCCCGCAGTACGCGGTGGCACCCAGTAACACGAATAACGCGTACGCGTGGGACACGCAGGCTACTATGACATCGAAAATGGGTGCGATACACAGGGGCACCCGCAGTGGGAAAAAGAGCGTGTGCGACTCACCGTCTGACTAGCGCGATGCAGAAAAACACGCGTAGCCAATACCCCCGCCAAAAGAAGAGATACGTCCTTGATAGCTGTGAAGTTGTGATGGCGCGCGAAACAACAGGAAGCAGCAACACACGTCGGTCTCCACGGAAGGCACGTACAGCGAACTGCTGGGCCCGCTCACCTTTAACCCGTGGTGAGGGAATGGGCCCTTTACGCGCATGGGCCCTTTCCTTGTATTACATGCGGACGTGCAGTTTTTCACACGCGCTTACGCGCATGGGCCCTTTCCTCGTATTACACGCGGACGTGCAGTTTTTCACGCGCGCTGAAATGCCCATGCACGTCTGTATGTGTCACGTCACAGGGGCGCTTGCGCTTGAGGGGCCTTCTGTCCAATCAAAATGCGTATGCGTGCAGACGCGCTTACGCGCTAAGGGCCTTTCCTCGAATTACACGCTGACGTGCAGATTTTTCACGTGCCAAATCACTCCGTATCAAGCTGGCCACGCGTAAGCACACGGAAGACCACGCTCCTGCCCAGAAGGCCGAACTACTGCCCCCCAGAGCCCCGAGCACGCTCCCACCTGCCATCTGCTGCTGCCTGACTGCCTGCTGCCCACGTGCCCTGCCATTTGCTGCCTGCACATCAGCCAGGGGTGTTGTTGCTGTGACCACCCCTGCTGGAACCGAAGACTCCCGACTGGGATCCCATCGCTCCACAGCCCAGCCCCAGGACCCAGTTGCCCACCCACTCCTGCCTCTGGGGTTGTCATGTCGGGGCAAACACCATCTGGGACCACTAACAACCCCCAGCCAGAGAGGCAGAGGGGCACCAGCTTCAGTGCCACCGAAGTTGGTGTCCTGGTGGAGCAAGTCCTGGGGCAGTATGATGCCCTCTTCGGAAGTTCCCGCGCCGACAAGGAAGGACGGACTCGGATCTGGACTGACATTGTGACTGCCATCAACGCGGAGGGGGTGGCAGTCCGGGACTTACAACATGTCAGGAAGCGCTGGGAGGACTTCACGTCCAGGACCCTGAACAAGGCCCGGCGCCTCTTGAAGGCAGCGGATGCCAAGGGGCGCCGGGGCCACTTGTCGGAAGAACAGATGAGGGTCCTGGAACGCATATCCCCAGCGCTCCACGTCCAGGTCCTTGAGAAGCAGACCCGTCTGGAGTCGAGCGGTGAGTGTACATGCATCCTGATTGTGAGCAGTGCGTGTGGTGATTATTCAGTAGTGTGCAGGTTGCACAACTGTTTGTATGGGGTCGAGTATGGGTGGGGGTGTACAGGGCCGTGGGGCTGACACATGCGAGGGCTGTAATGTGTGAGACATGGTTGGTGCTTGTGTGTGTAGGCTTGCATGCCAAATGCAGTTGTGTGGGCACACATGTTTGGATGAATGTGTATGTAAGTAGACATGTCCGTGATGTCACGCATGTATGTTGTTTTTGGCTGCATGTGTCGGCACTGTGTACATGTGCATGTGTGTGTATTTGACAAGAGTGCAACAGTGATGCAACATGGATGCATGTGACAGTGGTATGTGGAAGCCTGATTGGCAGATGTGACATGGATGCCCGTCTGAACACTGCGACACTTGGCAGAGGTGTACACATGCATGCAAGTGTGTGTACATGTGTGGTGCACTTCCTGTGTTGCATGTGATGTCTGGCTCACCTTTGGCTGCTCATGCTGTTGTATGTGTATGGATGGTGGTGGCAGTTGCGATATGGCTGTGGTATGGCTCATGTGTGCGAGTTGTAATGACATGTGTGTTGGGGATTGTGATGACATGTCTGAGGTTTGCCAATGCCACTCATGTACAACTGTCATGTGTGTATGTGTCCATTGTTCAGTGCCCTGATGCCTGTGTTTTGTTTCTCCCTGTCTGCAGCGTCAACTAATGAAGAGGGCGGAGAAGGTGCTGTGGAGCACATCGGCGAGGATCAAACCACCGCCAGCCGGAGACGCAAGGCCCGGCTCCCCTCCCATGTTGTCATCTCGTTGGGGAGTGAGGAGTCCGGTGCCGCGTCCCAGGCCGCAGCTGCCGGGGGGAGTTCCAAGAGTCGGAGGTTGGAGTTGGACTCCTCGGCAGCAGAAGGGGCAGCTGGGACCCCACAGGGCCCAAAAGGGGAAGATGGCACGGAGTCATCCAGGTTGGTGGGGGGTTTGGTGGAGGAGGAGGCCGTGCAAGCACCAGAGACGGGGTCTGGAGGTGGGGATCCCACTTTTGCTAGTGGTGCAGTGCAGGACCAGGGACAGGAGGCAGCACAGGCCGCCACGGAGGTGCCTGTGTACAATCCTGTCCCTGATCGTGTCCCTGCATCATCTTGCACCAGCAGGGATGCCTACGTCCAGACCCGTTTTCAGGCAGGGGATGAGATCACGTCAACTGGCCTTCCTCTGCCTGCGGACGTGGCTATCCAGGTCCGGGTTGAGCCTGTCCTGGCTGGTGTGGCGTTGCGTCAACGGGCCATGCGAGGTGACCTGCAGTCTTTTCATGAAGAGACTGCACGTCATCTCGAATGGCTCGTTGACCACGTCAGCCTGCTGGACAGGTCACCCAGGCCGGATTGTATTGTATTGTATTGTATTGTTTGTTTGATAATGCGCACAAAACCCAGGGGTAGCCGGGCGCAGCAGGTTCAAGGTTACTTAAGCTTGGGTTACATACAGAGTATAGGCGAGAAACAACATAACAGTACAGTAAGAACATATCAATACACGCCGTGTGGAAGGAAAAAAAACTAGCATATTGTAGTTTTGAGGGAGTGTACAGGTATAGGTATGAGAACCGAATCGTTTTGGACAACGGTATCATGGTCATTGGGTGCCACGAGAGTTAGTTGTCGTTTGTCCAGAGCCAGTTTTTTACCTTGCATCTAAAATTGGAGTAGGATAAGTTGGCGTTCCAGGCCTGGGCAGCTTTGACAGGGAAGCTTGCTCCGCCCGCTTTGGAGCGTCTGAATCTAGGGGTTTCAAGCAGGTAGTGGTTAGTAGCCCTAGTATGGTGCCTGGATGATTTTCTAGTCAGTCTGGCTGAGATGTAGGGGGGAGCAGTGTTGTTGAGCCCTTTATGGGTAAGCGATAGTGTCTTGAGCAGGACTCTGTCGCTGATTTTGAGCCAGTGGTGGTCTTTCCTAACGTTTGAGATATGTGCTTTGCGGGGTATGTCAAGGGCTGCTCTAAGAGCGTTGTTTTGAAGGATTTGCATTTTATTTATGATGGATTTGTTGGCACCTGCATAGAGGGCATTGCAATAGTCCAGTTTGGACATGACTAATGCATTGGCTAGCATGATGCAGTTGGTTTTAGAGAGGTAAGGTCTACAGGTCCTGATTAATTTGCATGTGTACGCTGTAGAGGATGCCAGGGTGTTAACTTGTTTTTGAGGGATAGAGTGGAATCGAGGTAAAAGCCCAGGGTTTTTACCTCGGTGGCCACCTTGATTGTGTTGCCATCTATGTTGAAATTACGATAGTTGGGGCTCAGTTTTTTTAGGTTAGTGTCGGAGCCCAGTATTAATATCTCAGTTTTGTCGTCATTTAGGCAGAGGCCGTGGGAGGCCATCCATGCCTGAATGAGGAGGTAGATTTTGTTTACTAGAGCCGTATCTTCGACAAAGTTGCCTGATAGAGGTATGAGAATCTGTGTATCGTCCGCATAATTCGTGTAGGTTACCCCTAATTTGTCAAGTTTGTCGAAGAGAGGCTTAGTAAAGATATTGTACATAGTCGGGGAGACACATGAGCCTTGTGGGACACCACAAGTGATCTGGATTGGGTCCGCTGCTGCTACAGGGGAGAACACTCTCATCGAACGGTTGGCTAGGAAGGATTGTACCCATGCTATAGCTTCACTTGAGAAGTGAGCGGCAGTCGCTAGATGGTTGCATAATACTGCGTGATCCACAAGGTCAAAGGCCGCTGACAGGTCAAGGAGGAGGAGCATAGCTGTGTTACCTTTATCCTTCAGCTCGTCGATTTGTGTCTTGAGGTCAATGAGGGCTGTTTCGGTACCGTGCAGTGGTCTGAAGCCAGATTGACGTGTACCTAACAGTTGGTGCGTCTCCAAATGGTTTTGGATTTGGAGGTAGGCTACTCTATCAATGATTTTAAGGAGAAATGGGACCGTAGTAATAGGCCTGTAGTTAGTGGGGATAGCTGGGTCAAGTGTCTGTTTTTTGAGAAGGGGGAGAACCCAGGATCCTTTAAGGTTGGTAGGTACAGTGCTCGTGTTGAAGGAGGCATTGATAAGTTTCGAGATGAAGGGTGCTAGATCTCTAGTTGCATCCTTAATGATTTGCGCAGGCAACTGTCGCCTTGGCAATTTGACGGTTTAAGGGACAGAATGACCTTTTCAGTTTCCAATATAGAGATATTGGTGAACCTGAAGGGTTTACCGTTGTTTTGGGGGGGTATGCTGGGTAACTCCTTCAGTGGGGTGGTGTGAGTACCATGAGGGCGCAAGGAGGCTTTTTTCTCAGCAATTTTAGATTGAAGGGTTGTGATTTTATTTGCTAGAGCATTTTGGATGCTAGTGCACCAGGATTTGTCCTTGGGGACATTGTCTGTGGGGGCAATAGGGTTTTCCAATTCACGAAGAATGGTGAAGAGCTCTTTGGAATTAGAATTGGCTTTACTGATTCTACGATTGAATGAGTCTTTTTTCGTTTGAATAATTTCCTTTTTGTATTTTTTGGCAAAGTTGGCAAGTGTGGTTTTATTGTCGGCAGAGGGAGTATGCCTCCAAATAGCTTGGAGTTTGCGTTTTTGGATACGCATTTCTTTGAGATGGGGGGTGAACCAAGAGTTGAGGTGAGTTTCACGTTTACTTTTATGAAGTTTGGTAGGGGCAATCAAGTCTAGAGCTTTGGTCATGGCGTTGTTAAATGATTCAACTAACTCACTAGGGTTGGAATCATTAGGACTAGCTATGAGAGTTGGTAGGAGAAGTGGAAGTAGTTTTTCAGCTGTGATTTCTTTTTTACTTCTTGTTGGCATGGGGGGTGCTATTTTATTCTTATTGGGTTTGGGAGGTTCGATGTTGGCTGTGAAGCATATAAGATGATGGTCAGTCCATATTTGAGGTAGGATACTGGAGATGGTGATGTTGCAGTTGTGGTTGGCTATCCAGTCTAGCGTGCGGCCTTTTGTATGTGTAGGAGCTAGGACATTTTGGGTGATGTCGTGATTGGCTAGAATAGATTGGATTGCTTGTGCTTGTTTGTCTTCAGCGTCATTAAAGCCTAGGTTAAAGTCGCCTAGTAGGAGGAGCTGAGTGGAGTCTTTAATGCTGTCAGTGAGGAGGCTAGATAGGTCTTCCTCAAAGTTGCCTAGTGGGCCTGGTGGTCTGTACACAAGAAGTATTGTTAGTGTGCTGTTGTTTGAGATAGGTATTTTAGCTGAGAGAAGTTCGCACGATGTGAGAGCTGGGTGTGGGGTGAGTCTGGCAGCTAGATGTGTTTTGGTTATGATGGCCAGGCCACCTCCTCTAGTGTTGGGTCGGTCGACTCTAAGGATATTGAAGTTATCTGGTATGGCAGTCGAGAGGGCAGGGCCAGCTGCATCATGGAGCCAGGTTTCAGTGACAGCAAGGATATCTAGATTGTCCAAAGACAGTATATCTGCTATTTCGGTATTGTGTGCTATAAGGGACCTAGCATTAATAAGGGCTCCTGATAGTGTTGGGTTTATCGTGTTATCTTTGGCAGTTCTGGGAATGGGGTGGTTGGGTCTCCTCTGTTTGTAGTATGGGTAATCAAGTGGTTGAGGACGATTTATCGTCGCAGGGTCTAGGAGGTTAGGATGAATGGTAGTGGAGGTGCGCGTGGGTACTGGTGGGTTGGTTCTCTTATTTTTGATGTCGTAAAGTCGTGGGAGCCTAGCTCTAAGTCGCAGGTTTCTCTCTTGCAAGTTGCAGGGTGTAGAGTTGGTGAGGGCCATTATTATGGTGGTGGTTAGGAGAGTCCAGGCTATGGTCCCACGTGAGTGTGAGAAGCAGGTAGTAGTGTACATATTGTGGGAGTGGCAAGATAATGCTTGTATTTGGTGAGTTCTGAGGGGATTGGGGTGCAAATGTACTATCAGTCTAGGTTGGAAGATCCTGTTAGTATCTGTAAGGCGGGTATGCTACAGCAAGGGTTCAGGCTTGGGAAGTCCTAATCGTAGCTAGTAATGCCAATATAGTGGGGCATGGCACTTAGGTATTGACAAAGGCATAAGGCACAACACAATTTAAGGGTGGTCCGAAAGCGACAATAATGCACAACACCGTTTAAAGTGGGCTGAAAGCGACCATAGGGCACAACACAGTTTAAAGTGGGCTGAAAGCGACCATAGGGCAAAACACAGTATAAGGTGGTCTAAAAGCGACCATAAGGCACAACACAGTTTAAAGTGGGCTGAAAGCGACCATAGGGCACAACACAGTATAAGGTGGTCTAAAAGCGACCATAAGGCACAACACAGTTTAGAGTGGGCTAAAAGCGAACATAGGGCACAACACAGTATAAGGTGGTCTAAAAGCGACCATAAGGCACAACACAGTTTAGAGTGGGCTAAAAGCGACCATAGGGCACAACACAGTATAAGGTGGTCTAAAAGTGACCATAAGGCACAACACAGTTTAAAGTGGGCTGAGAGCGACCATAGGGCACAACACAGTATAAGGTGGTCTAAAAGCGACCATAAGGCACAACACAGTTTAAAGTGGGCTGAGAGCGACCATAGGGCACAACACAGTATAAGGTGGTCTAAAAGCGACCATAAGGCACAACACAGTTTAAAAGTGGCGAGTATACTCAGGCCACACAGCCATACACTAACAGTGCAATACGTTTGCAATAACGGTTGGGGTTGTATGCTGGTGGTGAGCTTCTTACCCTGAATAGGTGCCGGCATAATCAGGATGTTGTTGGTGGGTTTCAGAAGGAGCATGAGACCTTGCACTCGGCATTTTATGAGACCTGGACCAAAGGTACTTTTTATGGAAAAGCGTGGCAACAGGTGCAGCGGGTGGATGTCTATGATAGAAGCAAGTTCAGTGGCAAGGGTCGATAGGGGCGAGCGCCTCGCGCCTGCCAGCGGCGAACAGGGGCTAACAGGGCAGCTTGGCCTTATAGTGGCCTTGAGGTGGTCGCCGGCTATTCCGCCTGCCGGCGGAAGTTCCTGTAGATGTGGAGCAGGGACGCGTTGCCTAGCAACGAAGACGAGGCCGAGCCTCGCTTTCATCCCGCATCGCGCCCGACATTTTGTTTTTCGTAATGTCGGCGCGAGCGGGTTGTAGGACAAAGAAGGTGGTGGGCCTGCAAATGGGGCCCTGCAATGGTGGCAGGAAGGACCCAGGAGGGGTATGAACTCCTACCCGCTCCGAGGGATTCCTCCGTCTGATGGGGCTTGCTCCGACCCCCTCCTCAACTGGACCCCATACGCGCCAGTCGTCCTCTGTGCCATCTTCCCACCCATCAGTCACCTGGGTGCCCTGTGGAGCTGCCTCTGCCGGTGCGGCCAGGCTGGTGGAGGAGGCATCCCTGCCACAGTCGGGAGTCGGACGTCCAGCAGGGGTGGCCACATCTACGACTGCACCCCAGCTGGCGGAGGATGTGCAGGCAGCAGGAGGCAGTGCACGGGCAGAGGCACAGCAGCAGCAGCAACGTGGTGGGAGCCATGAAGGCTCGGGGCCTTCAACATCGGAGGGGCAGGCATCGGCCGGAGGGCAGGAGGACCCAGGACAGAGAGTGTCTTCCGTGTGGCAGTGGTTGGGCCACGCCATAGATGCGGAGCGGCAGCGGGCGGAAGAGGCACGGCTCACAATGGTCAGGGCGGAGAACTCCATGCAGAGGGCCCTGAGGCGGGCCGAGTGCCTCGAGGCAATCCGCAGGGGTTTGGAGGTGGAGACGACGACGGCCCTGCGGACCCTCGGGGCCATGGAGGAGGACCGCCTTCGGGACATTGAGGAGGAGTTCGATGATGCCCTGGCCCGGGACATCCACAAGTGAGCCGTGAAACTAGCCCGCTGCCCTTGTACATAGTTATGTAGGTAGTGTTAGGTTTCATTTTTGTTTTGATTTTATTTGGACCTTTCGGACATTGGCCACATTTTTGTATATAGTTTATTTTATAAGTTAGTGTAGTTAGATAGGTTTCCTTTATTTTGTTGGGATAATGGACCCTCGCTTGTTCCCATGTACATAATTCACAGTTGGATTGTATTTTTTTTTACTTTTTGACCATGGAGCAATGGCTTTCTTTTTTATTTCCCATTGGATTTTGTTTCGTGGACATTGACTTTGGACAACATTACTTTGGAATTTTATTTTTGGTTTTGCTTTTTTTAACGGACATGCTTCTTTTCATTTTTGTACATTCACATTTCTGTTTCTTCATTTTTTATTCTATTTATGTTTCCTTTAATACATATTATTTTTTGGTGAACTTCAATGTGTGGTATCTCATTGGTTTCATGCATTTCATGATATGTGTTTTGAGATTCACTGACACCCATTGGGTGTCTGTGAGGGAAATGTGTTTGTTTCGGAACTTGCAATTGGTGTTCTGTGATGTAATTGCAAATTATGAGTGGGTGGATGCAATACTCGGGTGGGTGTTTTGCATTTGGAGGCTGACCATAGGGACCAGGGATCTAGATTGTGATGACATGTTGGCTGGGGAACATGAGTTGCACATGGGTGGGGGCCTGCTGGCAGGTGCCCCACAGTGCTGGGGGGTGGGGGTGCTGGGAAACATGGGTGGGGGCCTGGTGGAGGCTGCCCCTGGTGACCAGGGGGGTGGGGGTAGTGGGACACATGGGTGGGGGCCTGGTGGTGGGTGCTCCACAGTGCTGGGGGGTGGGGGTGGTGGGGAACATGAGTTGGACATGGGTGGGGGCCTGCTGGCAGGTGCCCCACAGTGCTGGGGGGTGGGGAACATGAGTTGGATATGGGTGGGGGCCTGCTGGCAGGTGCCCCACAGTGCTGGGGGGTGGGGGTGGTGGGGAACATGGGTGGGGGCCTGGTGGAGGCTGCCCCTGGTGACTGGGGGGGGTGGTGGGAGACATGGGTGGGGGCCTGGTGGCAGGTGCCCCACAGTGCTGGGGGGTGGGGGTGGTGGGGAACATGAGTTGGACATGGGTGGGGGCCTGGTGGCAGGTGCCCCACAGTGCTGGGGGGTGGGGGTGGTGGGGAACATGAGTTGGACATGGGTGGGGGCCTGGTGGCAGGTGCCCCACAGTGCTGGGGGGTGGGGGGTGGGGAACATGAGTTGGACATGGGTGGGGGCCTGCTGGCAGGTGCCCCACAGTGCTGGGGGGTGGGGGTGGTGGGAGACATGTGTGGGGGCCTGGTGGAGGCTGCCCCTGGTGACTGGGGGGTGGGGGTGGTGGGAGACATGGGTGGGGGCCTGGTGGAAGGTGCCCCACAGTGCTGGGGGGTGGGGGTGGTGGGGAACATGGGTGGGGGCCTGGTGGAGGCTGCCCCTGGTGACTGGGGGGGTGGGGGTGGTGGGAGACATGGGTGGGGGCCTGGTGGCAGGTGCCCCACAGTGCTGGGGGGTGGGGGTGGTGGGGAACATGAGTTGGACATGGGTGGGGGCCTGGTGGCAGGTGCCCCACAGTGCTGGGGGGTGGGGGTGGTGGGAGACATGGGTGGGGGCCTGGTGGAGGCTGCCCCTGGTGGCTGGGGGGTGGGGGTGGTGGGAGACATGGGTGGGGGCCTGGTGGTGGCTGCCCCTGGTGGCTGGGGGGTGGGGGTGGTGGGGGACATGGATGGGGGCCTGGTGGTGGGTGGCCCTGCACTTCTGGGGGGTGGGGGTGGTGGGAGACATGGGTGGGGGCCTGGTGGAGGCTGCCCCTGGTGACTGGGGGGATGGGGGTGGTAGGAGACATGGGTGGGGGCCTGGTGGAGGCTGCCCCTGGTGGCTGGGGGGTGGGGGTGGTGGGAGACATGGGTGGGGGCCTGGTGGAGGCTGCCCCTGGTGGCTGGGGGTGGGGGTGGTGGGAGACATGGGTGGGGGCCTGGTGGTGGGTGCCCCTGCACTGCTGGGGGGTGGGGGTGGTGGGAGACATGGGTGGGAGCCTAGTGGAGGCTGCCCCTGGTGACTGGGGGGGTGGGGGTGGTGGGAGACATGGGTGGGGGCCTGGTGGCAGGTGCCCCACAGTGCTGGGGGGTGGGGGTGGTGGGGAACATGAGTTGGACATGGGTGGGGGCCTGGTGGCAGGTGCCCCACAGTGCTGGGGGGTGGGGGTGGTGGGGAACATGAGTTGGACATGGGTGGGGGCCTGGTGGCAGGTGCCCCAGAGTGCTGGGGGGTGGGGGGGGTGGGGAACATGAGTTGGACATGGGTGGGGGCCTGCTGGCAGGTGCCCCACAGTGCTGGGGGGTGGGGGGTGGGGAACATGAGTTGGACATGGGTGGGGGCCTGCTGGCAGGTGCCCCACAGTGCTGGGGGGTGGGGGTGGTGGGGAACATGGGTGGGGGCCTGGTGGAGGCTGACCCTGGTGACTGGGGGGGTGGGGGTGGTGGGAGACATGGGTGGGGGCCCGGTGGTGGGTGCCCCACAGTGCTGGGGGGTGGGGGTGGTGGGGAACATGAGTTGGACATGGATGGGGCCTGCTGGCAGGTGCCCCACAGTGCTGGGGGGTGGGGGTGCTGGGAGACATGGGTGGGGGCCTGGTGGAGGCTGCCCCTGGTGACTGTGGGGGTGGGGGTGGTGGGAGACATGGGTGGGGGCCTGGTGGCAGGTGCCCCACAGTGCTGGGGGGTGGGAGTGGTGGGGAACATGAGTTGGACATGGGTGGGGGCCTGGTGGCAGGTGCCACACAGTGCTGGGGGGTGGGGGAGTGGGGAACATGAGTTGGACATGGGTGGGGGCCTGGTGGAGGGTGCCCCTGTACTGCTGGGGGGTGTGGGTGGTGGGAGACATGGGTGGGGGCCTGGTGGAGGCCGCCCCTGGTGACTGGGGGGTGGGGGTGGTGGAAATCATGGGTGGGGGCCTGGTGGAGGCCGCCCCTGGTGACTGGGGGGGTGGGGGTGGTGGGAGACATGGGTGGGGGCCTGGTGGAGGCTGCCCCTGGTGACTGGGAGGGTGGGGGTGGTGGGAGACATGGGTGGGGGCCTGGTGGAGGCTGCCCCTGGTGACTGGGGGGGTGGGGGTGGTGGGAGACATGGGTGGGGGCCTGGTGGCAGGTGCCCCACAGTGCTGGGGGGTGGGGTGGTGGGGAACATGAGTTGGACATGGGTGGGGGCCTGGTGGCAGGTGCCCCACAGTGCTGGGGGGTGGGGGGGTGGGGAACATGAGTTGGACATGGGTGGGGGCCTGCTGGCAGGTGCCCCACAGTGCTGGGGGTAGGGGGGTGGGGAACATGAGTTTGACATGGGTGGGGGCCTGGTGGAGGGTGCCCCTGTACTGCTGGGGGGTGTGGGTGGTGGGAGACATGGGTGGGGGCCTGGTGGAGGCTGCCCCTGGTGACTGGGGGGGTGGGGGTGGTGGGAGACATGGGTGGGGGCCTGGTGGAGGCTGCCCCTGGTGACTGGGGGGTGGGGGTGGTGGGAGACATGGGTGGGGGCCTGGTGGAGGGTGCCCCTGGTGGCTGTGGGTGCAGGGGGACATGCGTTGGTGGGCAGTAGTGCAAGTTGACATGTGGGTTGGCTGGGGGGCATGGCCATGGTGGATGGGGTGCCTGCAGGACATGTGCAGGGTAGGCCCCTGTGCAATTCACGTGTGGTGCTCCCCGCGCACCCCTGTAATACACGTAGCCTGATGGAATTGCGTGTGGAACTTCCCGCGCACCCCTGAATTACGCGTACCCTGCTTGCACGGGCCCAATTGCGTGTGGAAATTCCCGCGCACCCCTGAAATACACGTACCCTGATGGAATCGCGTGTGGAAATTCCCCCGCACCCCTGGAATACACGTACCCTGCTGAAATTGCGTGTGAAACTTGCCCCGCACCCCGACATACACGTACCCTGCTGAAATCGCGTGTGGAACTTCCCGCGCACCCCTGGAATACACGTAGCCTGCTGAAATCACGTGTGAAACTTGCCCCGCACCCCGAAATACACGTACCCTGCTGAAATCGCGTGTGGCACTTCCCGCACACCCCTGAGATACGCGTACCCTGCTCGCACGGGCCCAATCGCGTGTGGAAATTCCCGCGCACCCCTGAAATGCACGTGCCATGCTGTAATCGCGTGTGGAACTTCCCCCGCACCCCGAAATACACGTACCCTGCTGAAATCGCATGTGGCAGTTCCCGCGCACCCCTGAGATACGCGTACCCTGCTCGCACGGGCCCAATCGCGTGTGGAAATTCCCGCGCACCCCTGAAATGCACGTACCATGCTGGAATCGCGTGTGGAACTTCCCCCGCACCCTGAAATACACGTACCCTGCTGGAATCGCGTGTGGCACTTCCCGCGCACCCTTGAGATACGCGTACCCTGCTCGCACGGGCCCAATCGCGTGTGGAAATTCCCGCGCACCCCTGAAATGCACGTACCATGCTGGTATCGCGTGTGGAACTTCTCCTGCACCCCGAAATACACTTACCATGCTGAAATCACGTGTGGCACTTCCCGCGCACCCTTGAGATACGCGTACCCTGCTCGCACAGGGCCAATCGCGTGAGGTACTTCCCGCGCACCCCAGTGATACACGTAGCCCGCTTGCCGTGCTGGTACAGGGTTAGCGCAGCCCTTTGCGCTGGATTGGGTATATTGATGGCTTTTCCCTGCGCGTGAGGCGTTCTTGGGGGCGTAACTGGCGTTGCTGCAGGGTCGCTGCGCCACTGTGCGCCACGGCTGGTTTTGGTGGCTGGAATCCATGAATACGCTGTGCGCTGAAATGGATTTTAGCGCACGCAGCTGGCGCAGGGATTCGCACGCGCACACTGTGCGCCAGCCACGTGCGCCACTTGTGCGCTGAATTCTATGAATTACCCCCATAGTGTTTTTGGAATAAAACGACAATTGGACTACTGTGCTCGAATGGTGAAATTCACTATAAACTCACAGGAAGATCCACAAGAATTTCTAATGTACTTACTACAAGTACTGGAAAACAAAAACATACCTATAAATGAAATCTTTCAGATTTCATACATGTGGAAACATACATGCACTCTCTGCAACAATGTGACACAAGAAGAAATCCCCAATGAACGCTTCATATATGTATCAATACCAAATTGTGAATCCATTCCATTTCAGCAACTTGTACAAAATGCAAACCATGGTACATTATGCTCTATTCAGATAATCGCTCCACGTTAGTAATACAAACACATAGTAAATACGTAATACTAATGCTTCTACGTTACAATGCAGATGGTACCAAAAACAACTGCAAGCTGACTGGATTCACATATGGTCAAATATCACTTGGTAAGAAAACCTTCACAACAATATGTATAATCTACCACGCAGGAGCCACAACCAAATCAGGGCACTACACTGCATATATGAAAAAGAAATGTGGATGGTTTGAATGTAATGATAGTACCATTACTCTAAAGCAGAGATTACCAGCAAATCTTACAAACGCTTATTTGATGTTCTTAAAACCAAAATTTGATAAATAAACTGTATTTAAACCTTTAAATAAATTTGTGTTAAAAAAATATAAACTGTTAGAATACTCCAAAAGCTATCTAACTGCTCAAAGATTCTACAACAACTAATCAGATAAATGAATACCACTAAATTAGACCAAAAAATACACAGTTAGAATACGCCAATTGGTATCTAACTGTCCCAAAATTATAAATTTGTGTTAAAATAATATAAACTGTTAGAATACTCCAAAAGCTATCTAACAACTCAAAGATTCTACAAAAACTAATCAGATAAATGAATACCACTAAATTAGGCCAAAAAATACACAGTTAGAATACGCCAATTGGTATCTAACTGTCCCAAAATTTAACAATATCCAAATAGATAAATCAAAACCACTAAAATATATTAAAAAAATAGACAGTTAGAATACGCCAATTGGTATCTGCTCCAAAATTTTATAATATCAAAACAAATGAAGAATCTGTTACTGCTCCAAAAAAAATACAACAAAGCAAAGTATAAAGCATTAGCCAGAAACAACAAGTGAACACTGAAAACAAACAAACAAATAAACTGTAGCATAACAGAAAAAGGTTTTTTTTTTAATCCAACATGGATTTTTTTTTCTCCCACAGACCCAATGATTTTAGCAACAAATACAGAAACTGAGCAAATTGCACAGTACTCTTATTTGTACTCTACTAAACATGAGGGTCGAAAAAAAATAAAAGTATATTGCTTATACAATGTAATAAGTCATTACAAAATACTAATACTAACATGCTATTTTCTTTTATCACAGAAATAATGAAGAAAAACATGGACTCCCATTACTAGACCAAACAGTAAGTATACAATAATAAGGACAACCATAGCAGCATATCACATCCATAGTATCTAATACCTTTGTTCCTTATACATTTGTTTTTCACCCAAAGTTATAAGCAAATATGAATGTGATATGCTGCGGTGGTTGTTGCCAGGGCATAGAGTCTTGGGTGCATGGCCAAATGGCTGGCCATGCACCCAAGACTCTATGCCCTGGCAACAACCACCGCAGCATATCACATCCATAGAGTCAAACATTTCAACTATGATCTATGGGAAACTTTTAATGTCCGCAAATAATGTGAGTGTTCTTAGAACACTTTGAACTTGCCAGCGAACAATACGGACACCGTTTTCAGGACACCCCCTACGAACATTTCAGAACAACGCGATAGTTCTTAGAACACTTTCAACTTAACAACGAACAATACAGACAGCGTCCTAAGGACACCCCCTACAAACATTCCAGGACACCGGGAGTGTTCTTAGAAGCGTCTTCAGAACACCACCATCTTGTTTATTTGCGAACATTTCAGGACACCGCGAGTGTTCTTAGGACACATTCAACTTGACAAAGAACAATACGGACAGCGTCCTCAGGACACACCCTACGAACACTCCCCGGACACCGGGAGTGTTCTTAGAAGCGTCTTCAGAACACCCCCATTTTGTTTATTTGCAAACATTTCAGGACACCGCAAGTGTTCTTAGGACACATTCAACTTGACAGAGAACAATACAGACAGCGTCCTCAGGACACCCCCTACGAACACTCCCCAGACACCGCGAGTGTTCTTAGAAGCATCTTCAGAACACCACCATCTTGTTTATTTGCGAACATTTCAGTACACCGCGAGTGTTCTTAGGACACATTCAACT
Source organism: Ambystoma mexicanum (assembly GCF_040938575.1). NCBI lineage: Eukaryota > Metazoa > Chordata > Amphibia > Caudata > Ambystomatidae > Ambystoma > Ambystoma mexicanum. The sequence continues at coordinate 1,169,293,035 of NC_090931.1, read as the reverse complement.
TGACAGAGAACAATACGGACAGCGTCCTCAGGACACCCCCTACTAACACTCCCCGGACACAGCGAGTGTTCTTAGAAGCGTCTTCAGAACACCCCCATTTTGTTTATTTGCGAACATTTCAGGACACCGCGAGTGTTCTTAGGACACATTCAACTTGACAGAGAACAATACGGACAGCGTCCTCAGGACACCCCCTATGAACACTCCCCGGACACCGCGAGAGTTCTTAGAAGCGTCTTCAGAACACCCCCATTTTGTTTATTTGCGAACATTTCAGGACACCGCAGGTGTTCTTAGAACACATTCAACTTGACAGAGAACAATACGGACAGCATCCTCAGGACACCCCCTACAAACATTTCAGGGCACCGGGAGTGTTCTCAAAAACGTCTTCAGAACACCCCCATTTTGTTTATTTGCGAACATTTCAGGACACCGCTCGTGTTCTTAGAACACATTCAACTTGACAGAGAACAATACGGACAGCGTCCTCAGGACACCCCCTACGAACACTCCCGTACACCGCGAGTGTTCTTGGAACAGTTTCACTTTGCAGACACATATTGACTCCTTAGACACCCCCTAGTCAGTTTATTTAGAACATTTCAGAACACCCGTGATGGCCGCAAACAAATCGAACACAAAAAGAACATCTAACACATAAAAAACACAACTTTCATCCTATCTCATGCACTCCCACCCTCCCCAAACACTCCTACACACCAACACACTCTACAAAATACACATTTTGAACAAAGTTTCACCGCCCTGTCCGGGGACGTCCGCGAATCCAAGATGGCGGGCGCTACCGAAAAATCTGACGCGCTTCACGCTCCACGCCGTCCAATCAGCGAACACGTTGCATGTCCGCGAACATCACGCAAGACGATTGGCCAATCACGACACTGTCCGCGGAGCGAACAGGGAAGTGTGTCCGCGAACCGAACACAGATATCACTCATTTTTTTTACCTACTTTTGGGTCATTTTACAAAAAATTACTGGACGGATTTTCACCAAATTTGCAAAAGCACGCTTTCGGGACCAAGCCACTGCTCCTGGTCCAGATTTGGTGGAAATCCGTCCAGCGGTTTGGGCTGTAGGCGCAAGCACAATTTTTTTCCCATTCACTCTAAGGAGAGTGAGTATAATGTATACAAATATGAGCATATAGAGGGAAGGTAGAGTAATAAAAATAAAACTATGAGAAAGTGCTGATAACCATAATGATTATCTTCATGCACAGAAAGGATTGCTCTCTTTCAAGCCTGTATCTTCCGCTATGTATATGTTTCATATGATGTGACTGGACCCTAAGTCTACAAATATAGTACCTTTTCAATTTTTACTTCCTGACTGTTACTGAAGAAAACTATGTGGCTTCGATATGTCAGTAAAGGATAAAAAGGGAGAGCCAGCCATGTGATGTCATCAGTGATGTCATCAATGACATTTGTGATGTCATCTTTGATGTCCTGGGTATTAGTGTTAGCAGTGCACGGTGGCGCGAGTTATGGCTGCTTATGTTACCATAACTGCCGAATTTCAGGGGCTTTTCGGTTTTACTTTGAGCCATAACGTCCCTTTAACAAAGTTTTTTCACTGAATTTCATAGGATTTTAGTAGCGCAACTTAACCATAACGTTCCTTTAACAAAGTTTTTTTACTGAATTTCATAGGATTTTAGTAGCGCAACTTAACCATAACGTCCCTTTAACAAAGTTTTTTCACTGAATTTCATAGGTTTTTAGTAGCACAACTTAACCATAATATCCCTGACTTCATATACATGTAACATAGAACATACTAACCCCCTCGTAGTGATTTTCATGTCCGCGGACTACCGCCATGTCCGCAGACACATCGAAAATCTGAGCGTGGTGAATGTAAATTTAAATAGTGTGCCTCATTTCCCCTTTGAAGTTGGCTCTGAAAAAAGCCTTTTTTTTTTTTTTTTTTTTTTACAGATGCTTGACAGACACCTGTTATTTTGTATTTTTTTTCTTGTTTTTTTTCTTACTTTACTCCTAAAATCTTCACATAACCTTCTCCAAAGCAACCCTTACATTCCAAAATAGAAAGGCATTTCCCGTAAAAGATAAAGAAATGCCATCTTCTTTAAAATTAACAGCATTACTGGCATCAATATTCTCATTGTTACAGAAGAACATACCAGCTCTAAGCATGAAGGCACACATGCCTCGGTTGATGACACACCTAGCAATATTTTGCTGAGGACAAAAAACTGAACTATTGTCCCATATTGCCCTAGGTAGTAATCCAGAAAAAATTACTTTTGCATTTGGAAGGATCTTCATTACTGTTTGAACCAAGCGTTCCAAATCAGCCAACAACGTAGGGGCACTGACGTTGCCCAAATGGAAAGCACCATAGTGCAAAACTACCACATGCGGACTGTTCATCGTGGCCATATCCTCACAAACTTGTACAAGTCCCTGTACATTGCAATCAGGCACACTGCTCCACACCACCTCCACTCCTTTCACATCAAAGTTCTTTGCAACATGCCTGCATTCAGCGTATTGCTGTAAACCATGCACAAACATATCTCCGAGCACCAACACCCTGACTTTCTCCACTTCTGCCATCTTCACCACACACAGTCTCTTTCAACACAAATCCACAACCTTGACATCTGATTGGCTGATCCGTACAGTCTTCTTTCCATGTTGGATTTCCTGGAAAAACCCGGATGTAGCACGCCATGTCCACGAACAGCCACGGTGTCCGCGGACGGCGTCCAGTTTACTCTCTGTGCCATTGCCTCATTGCATACAGCTAAGCAATCACACAATACGAATAACGTCCTCAGAACAACCCCATTTTGTGAATTTTCGAACATTTCAAGACAATTATTATTTCATTATTCAACATATTAACATTACACATATTATACTACCGTGGCCATGTAATATATATATATATATATATATATATATATATATATATATATATATATATATATATATATATAGATATATATATATAGAGATATATATATATAGCAGGGAATGAAAACAAAGGGGTTAAACATGTGATGTCATCAGTGATGTCATCAGTGACATTTGAGATGACATATTTCATGGTCTGGGTGTTAGTGGCAGCAGTGCACAGGGGTGATGGCAGGTTTGGGGGCTTAGTTTACCATAACTGTTGAATTTCAGGAGTTTTTCGGTTTTAATTTGAACCATAAAGGGGAGGTTGAAATTATTTTTTTAGTAAAGTGCACAGGTTTTTGGTAGGGCAAAATAACCATAACATCCCCTCAACAAAGTTTTTTTTGTAGTGATATATATAATTTAACAATGTACTTTTACTTACACGCCCCACGGTAGTGGCTGTGTAGTTATGGTTAAGTTGCTGTTTCCATAGGAAGAGCACTTTTTTGGCGGTTTATAACTTTGCTCTCCCTGGACGAATCCTCACCAAAGTTTGCAAGAAAACTATATGACCCACTCTGAATCTGAAAGTTTGGTGAGGTTTGGTCCAGGGGGGGCAAAGTTATAGAGGGTCCCAAAATGTCTTGTTTTCCCATAGATTGAATGGGGAAAAACTTTGCTCACACTTACAGCCCAAAACGCTGGACGGATTTTCACCAAATTTGCGGCAGGAGCAGCGGCATGGTCCCAAAAGCGTGCTTTTGTAAATTTGGTGAAAATCTGACCAGTAGTTTTTTTGAAAAATTACCAAAAATTAGGCAAAAAAGAATTAGTGATATCTATGTTCGGTCCGCGGACAGTGTCCTGATTGGCTAATCGACTTGCATCATGTCCGCGGACAACAGGCGTGTTCATTGATTGGATGGTGGAGAGCGTGGCGTGCATCATATTTTCAGAAACACCCGCCATCTTGTATCCGCGGACATCCGCGGACAGCGCAGTAACAAATGGTGGGGAAATACAATTTTGGCAAGTGTGTTGGTCTGTAAGACTGTCTGGGGATGGTGGGGGGTAAGAGATTGTTCAAATATTGTATCTATTTAGGTGGCAGGCACCACTGTTGTGTTTGTTGTGTCCGCGGACAGCCGCCGCGCTGTCCTCGATGTCCGCAATCGACCCATATGGGCATGTCCTAAGTGCACTATAACTGTCCGTACTGTTCGTGGGCAAGTTCAACTGTTCTAAGAATACACACGGTGTCCGTGATGTCCACACTGAAATGAAAATGGGGGTGTCATAAGGACAGTATACCTGTCTGTATTGTTCGCAGGCAAGTTGAAACTGTTCTAAGAACACACGTGGTGTCCGGGATGTCCACAAATACATAAAAATGGAGGTGTCCTGAGGACACTATACCTGTCTGTATTGTTCGCAGGCAAGTTGAAACTGTTCTAAGAACACACGTGGTGTCCGGGATGTCCGCAAATAAATGAAAATGGAGGTGTCCTGAGGACACTATACGTGTCCGTATTGTTCGTAGGCAAGTAGAAACTGTTCTAAGAACACACGCGGTATCCGGGATGTCCGCAAATAAATGAAAATAGAGGTGTCCTGAGGACACTATACCTGTCTGTATTGTTCAGAGGCAAGTACAAACTGTTCTAAGGACACCCAAGGTGTCCGCGGACATAAAAAATGCCAAGAGCCCTAGTTAAAAATATTTGATTCTATGGGTGTGATCATAGTTAAAAATGTTTGATTCTATGGGTGAGACTCTAGGCCCTGGCCGCAACCACCGCAGCATATCACACCCATAGATCACACCCATAGAATCAAACATGGGTGTGATGTATGGGTGTGATATGTTTCATGGCCAGAGTGTTCCCAAGACCGAAGTTATAAGTACTGAAGTTATAAGCTACTATGGGTGTGATATGTTGTGGTGGTTGTGGCAGAGTGCATGGGTGTAGACCATAGGCTGTGGGCTATACACCCAAGACTCGAGATCCTGACCACAAGCACTGCACCATATCACAGCCATAGATCACACCTATAGATATGAATATCTATCAAATGGTTTAAATTATACTTACTGCTGGATTTGTTGAGATTCGATACATTTTTTACATGAGTTTGGTACCTGGAGGAAGTATTCTTTTTCAATTTCTGTGATAAAAGAAAAGAGCATGTTAGTGTATGCATTTTATAAAGACTTATTACATTGCATAATAGATATTTCAGTTTTTTTTTCCCCTCATATTTGGTTTAAAAACCAGTGTACTGTGGAGTTTGCTCAGTTTCTGTGTTTGTTTTTAAATTCATTGGGTCTGTGAAAAAAAAAATCTTTGTCGGATTAAAAAAAACTTTTTTTGTTATGCAACAGTCTATTTGTTTCTGTCATGATCTCTGCTTCCAAAAGGTCAGGACTTACCCAACTCCCTTGGAGGCAGACCCATAACCCAGGTTCCGAGTGCCAACCAGTCCCAATTGGGACCCTTTGGACCCTGTCCTGGCGCCAGTGGCACCAGGCTCATAAATATGCCCAGTCCCAGCGCTGGAAGCGCCGGGCTCATAATGCTTGGGTGGACTTACCTGCAGCAGACCATGCTTCTTACTTACCTGCCAGTTGAGCCTCTAATCCTCTTCTGTTTGGGACTACTTTTCCTGTTGGGTGGGGCAGGAGCCACTCCCTAGGTTCAGAACACTGGAACTCTTCTGGAAAGCAGGAACTCTTTTCTTACCTAGGCGAGGCTGTGGAAGGAGACACCTAAGCACTACAGGAGGCTATTTAAACCACACCCGATGGATGAATCTTGCTTTGCGTTATTCTGCATCCTCTGCAGCAGAACGCTCATCGTGTCTTCTGCATCTGATCCTGGGCCTAAGGGAAAAAGGCTTACCATCCTGAATCCAGTCTTCAGCAACACCTATAAAGACAAGAAAGAACAGGTTAGCACTTCAGTGACAGCACTTCTCTTACCTGGTACATCGGCTGTCACCAACGCCTCGCGCTGCATTCCGGCATCTGAAAGACAAGGGCTTACCTACTCTTCGCATGCTCCGGAGGTCTTCGCACTGCATTCCAGCATCTGAAAGACAAAAGCTTACCAACTCTTCGCACACTCCGGAGGCCTTCGGCGCTGCATCCCGCATCTGAAAGACAAAAGAAGGTGCGTTTAAAGACATTGGGTAACTTTATTACTCACGTGCCATTACTCCTTCCCACGCCGAACCCAGTGGGTATTCCGGCACCCTTCAGCAGCTCCGAACTTGTACCTGCAAGATAAAAGGACAGTTAGTGCGCATCGTGAAGCAGGCAACAAGCGCTTACTTACGTGCTTCCAGGCGCTTCTATTCCTCACACGGGTTCCATCCTCAACTCACTTCAGCCCGTCATCCGCCATCGCCGGAACCCTGCAAAACAAGAGACATCATTACAAAAGACTTTTAAAGACATTTGAAATACTCGGAACTTACCGTTCGTGCAGTAAACGACGGACAGCAGTCCTCTGAGGTCAAGAGGCCTGCACCCTTATCCAGTGAAGAAACTGGTTACGGCACCCTGCCCCGAGGCAGATGGAGAGCTCGGCGTTCACTTACCTAAGGTGAGAGCGTTAACCTTTGGGGTTCTACAGGAGAAGAGAAAGGGAAGAAGAGAGAGACACCCAATAACCCCAGTTCATTAATCCCATATTTTCTATCTGCAGACATCTTACTCTTCGAGTCAGACATACAGTGCACTGAAGTCCAGCCCAAAGAGCCAACCGTGTGTTACACATCACCTTTGAAGATACGGTATTCGCCCAGTCAAGACCGGCGCCTCTGCGGGAATCAGGTGAGCGTTACAGAACGCAAAGCCTACCGCAAAACTCCCGCCCAGGCGCTATGGAAACCTCGGATACCGACCAGCTAGCCCAGTTACTTGGGGAACTAAGAGCAGAAGTGCATGCAGCCCGTCAGGAAACGAACGCTCTAAGAAGGGAACTGATTATTTCCAAGGAGCGAACAGACGATCTCGCTAGACAATTGCTACAGTCACAAGCCGGACAGACCCCATTACCCGCATCAGGGGCAAATCTTCCTTCAACATCCTCTATGAATCCAGTGCAAATCAACCTACCTGGGAATGTACCTCTGGCTCCGCCCGAACGATTTTCTGGTGACCCAAAGAGGTTTGCAGTATTTATTAATCAGTGCCGGTTGCATTTCTTATGCCGGCCAGCAGCCTTTCCAACTGATCAATCTAAAGTCGCTTTCGTGCTTTCGTACCTTAGTGGCAATGCGGCAGACTGGTCGATCCCTCTAGTTAATCAAGATGATCCGGTTCTCCATGAATTTCAAGCTTTTCAGCTAAGTATGGAAAAACTGTTCGCAAGACATTCACAGGGGCAGGCCTTGGACAATGAGCTTCTTTCGGATTATATTGCGTCTTTCAGCAGACTGATAGTGGAAACTCAATGGCCTGAGGACAAAAGGATTACGCTGTTTTATAGAGGTCTACGTGGAGAGCTCAAAGATGTGTTAGCCCAAGTAGTGAATCCCCCGCAAGACTGTTCGGACTATATAGACTATATAGACTATATAGACTTAGTCGTTCAAATAGATCACAGACTGCAGAACAGGAAGGCCGATCGTTCCAAGTTTGATGCTCGAGTATTTTCCAAACCACCAACTCCTTCCAAAGGAGTAGACTCCGGGGAACCCATGCAAATAGGGGGCCTGAAAGGACCACTAACACAAAAGGAGCGGGAAAGGAGAAAACAGTTGCAATTATGCCTCTATTGCGGAAACTCAGGGCACTTTCTTCGAGACTGTCCGGTGAAACCAGCCAAGAAGGCAGTAGGAGCTGCAGTTACCAAGGTCACAAATTCTGAGCAGGAAAACGACCTCGCCCGACAAGAATAGAGGTCCTCTTGCCAAGCGTTAAAACCAGTTCCGTGACCTCGCATTTCGTGATACCTATGGTCCTCATTAGCCCTGATCATCCGGATCGATTACATGCGATTGAAGCTTACGTCAACAGCGGTGCCATCGGCAATTATGTGGATCATGAAATGGTTTTGAGGATGAATCTAACTCTTTGTCCCAAGGCTGTAAAGGACGTCATTACTACGGTGGATGGTACGGAGATAGCCTCCGGACCAGTAACGCATACCACTCAAGAAGTGACGCTAGTAAGTCAAGATGGACACCATGAGAAGATCGTGTTCGATGTGATCAAGGCCCCTCAATTCCAGATTATTCTAGGATTACCTTGGTTAGAGAAACACAATCCTCAGATCGATTGGCGAGCAAGAACGGTTCAGTTTCCAGAATGTGTCTCTACTTGTCACCCTCCACCTGGTGTTGCACTGGCAGCAATTTCTTCGGAGACTCCCTAGTTACCTCCCGAATACCTAGAATTCCAAGATGTTTTCCGGAAGGATCAGGCTAACTCTCTACCTCCTCATAGGTCTTATGACTGCCAGATAGACCTGATACCTGGATCTACTCCTCCTTGTAGTAGAATTTATGCCCTCACCGAGCCTGAGAACCTTCACCTCCGACAATACCTGGATCAATACCTAGCGAATGGGTTTATTCGTCCTTCCAAGTCCCCTGCTTCATCAGCTTTGTTCTTCGTTCCAAAAAAAGAAGGGGACCTTAGAACTTGTATAGATTATCGCGCCCTGAACCAGATCACTGTTAAGAATAGATATCCGTTACCTTTGATCCCTGAACTCCTGGACCAAGTCAGAAAAGCATGCATATATACAAAGCTGGATCTTAGAGGAGCCTACCACTTGGTACGAGTAAAAGAGGGCGATGAATGGAAGACGGCCTTCTGCACCAAGTATGGGCTATTTGAATATCAGGTCATGCCCTTCAGACTTTGCAATGCCTCTGCTGCCTTTCAATATTTTATGAACGATGTCCTCAGAGAGCTCATAGATGTGTGTGTTGTTGTTTACATTGACGACATCCTCGTTTATTCTTCATCGGAATCTGAACATCAGAAACACGTGAAAATGGTCCTCGAGAGATTGCGTCAACACAAACTTTTTGCCAAGTTGGAAAAATGTGTTTTCAACGTGACTGAAGTTGAGTTCTTGGGATTCATATTATCACCTAGCAGAGTGCGTATGGATTCAAAGAAGGTCGATGCAATTCTCAAATGGCCATCACCATCCTCCGTAAAAGGTGTTCAAAGCATGTTAGGCTTCGCTAACTTTTACCGCAGGTTTATCCCCGAATTCTCTCGAATAGTCCAGCCCATCACCGCCTTGTTAAAGAAAAACAAACGTTTTGAATGGTCTACCGAGGCGGAGCAAGCTTTCCAGAATTTGAAGACTAAATTTATCTCTGCACCAATTTTAAAACATCCTCGCCCCGAACTCCCCTACATCGTTGAAACTGATGCTTCGAGCCTTGCCATGGGGGCAGTTCTATCACAAAAGGACCCAGTAACCAATCAGTTGCATCCCGTGGCATTTTGGTCCCGCAAATTCTCGCCTCCTGAAATCAATTACACTATTACTGATAAGGAACTTCTGGCTATCAAGTCTGCCTTTAAGGCTTGGCGGCATTATCTTCTGGGGGCCCGACACACCGTTACTGTGATTACGGATCACCGAAACCTGCAATATTTGAAAACCGCAAAAGCCCAATCCTCTAGACAACTCCGTTGGGCAATATTCTTTGCCGAGTTTGACTTCATAATTACCTATCGACCTGGTACAAAAAATGGTAAAGCTGATGCCCTTTCTTGGATGGGAGTGGAAGAACACTTGATCAACCCTAAACCTGTACCTATCATTCCCGAACAAAGAATTCTGGGTGTAATCGCCACACAATCCATATAGGAAGTTAAGGATAAAGCCAGGCAACTTGTAACTCCAGCAGACATACAGAATTGGCATCTGCAGGGAAAGGACTTTGCAGTGAAGGATAACTTATTGTATTTCGAAGAACGATTATACCTGCCCAGCAAGAATTACAGAAAAAGGTAATCTCTTGTTATCACGATTCCTTAATGGAAGGACATCCCGGTATGGCCAAAACCTCAGAAAAGATCAAGCGCTACTTCTGGTGGCCGTCTTGGAAAAAAGATATCAGAGACTTTATAATGTCCTGTGGAGTATGCGCCCAAAACAAGAGTCAAAAGGAAAAACCAGCCGGCCTCTTACGCCCTATTGACATCCCACCTCGCCCTTGGCATAAGCTTTCTATGGACTTCATCACCGATCTACCTCCATGCTCCGGATACAATACGATCCTAGTAATTGTGGACTTATTCTCCAAGATGGCGCATTTCATTCCACTCAAAGGCTTGCCAACAGCAACAACTCTGGCCCGAGAATTTCTCGAAAACATCGTCCGACTGCACGGTTTTCCTTCAGTTCTAATTTCGGATCGAGGTAGTCAATTTATTTCTCATTTTTGGCGAAGTTGCTGTCGGTCGGCTCAAATTGATGTGAGACTATCGACCAGTCACCACCCTCAAACCGACGGACAAACCGAGAGGACCAATCAAACTCTGGAACAGTATTCACGCTGCATGCTGCAACAAACTGAAAAAACTTGGAAAGATATCCTTTGGATAGCCGAATATGCTTACAATAACTCTGTCCACTCGGGAACTGGGAAAACCCCGTTTTTTCTTCTATACGGCAGTCACCCTCGAACCTCGGAGTTGGATCCACTCCAAGATCTTGGAACACCAGCAGTAGACTACCTGCATTCTACAATCACCCAAGCCTTTAAGGAAGCCGTTTCTCACCTTCAAAGGGCTAAGGAACAATACAAGAAAGGAGCAGATCAACATCGGAAGGAAGCCCCCCAATATCAAGTAGGAGATCAAGTCTGGTTATCCACCAAATATCTACCTCTAAAAGGACCACGCACATTCAACCCAAGATACCTTGGTCCCTATTCCATCACTACCATAGTAAACCCAGTAGCGGTCAAGTTGGACTTGCCCCCTCACATGAAGATACATCCGGTCTTCCACGTCTCTCTATTAAAACCCGTGCAACCTCAAACCCGACTAACTAAATCTCCAAAACCTATCCTAGTTGATGGAGAACTCGAGTTTGAAGTCAAAAGCATCCTGGACTCCAAGATCTCCAAATCTAAACTATTTTACCTAATTGACTGGAAAGGCTACGGCCCCCAAGAAAGATCCTGGGAACCTGCAGAATATGTCCACGCTCCTCGTCTAATCAAAAGATTTCATCGAACATTTCCTGACAAGCCCAAACCCCCGGAGAAGCCCGGTTTGGGAGGGGCCTTTAGGGGGGGTGCTGTCATGATCTCTGCTTCCAAAAGGTCAGGACTTACCCAACTCCCTTGGAAGCAGACCCATAACCCAGGTTCCGAGTGCCAACCAGTCCCAATTGGGACCTTTTGGACCCTGTCCTGGCGTCAGTGGCACCAGGCTCATAAATATGCCCAGTCCCAGCGCTGGAAGCGCCGGGCTCATAATGCTTGGGTGGACTTACCTGCAGCAGACCATGCTGCTTACTTACCTGCCAGTTGAGCCTCTAATCCTCTTCTGTTTGGGACTACTTTTCCTGTTGGGTGGGGCAGGAGCCACTCCCTAGGTTCAGAACACTGGAACTCTTCTGGAAAGCAGGAACTCTTTTCTTACCTAGGCGAGGCTGTGGAAGGAGACACCTAAGCACTACAGGAGGCTATTTAAACCACACCCGATGGATGAATCTTGCTTTGCGTTATTCTGCATCCTCTGCAGCAGAACGCTCATCATGTCTTCTGCATCTGATCCTGGGCCTAAGGGAAAAAGGCTTACCATCCTGAATCCAGTCTTCAGCAACACCTATAAAGACAAGAAAGAACAGGTTAGCACTACGGTCTTCAGTGACAGCGCTTCTCTTACCTGGTCCATCGGCTGTCACCAACGCCTCGCGCTGCATTCCGGCATCTGAAAGACAAAGGCTTACCTACTCTTCGCGTGCTCCGGAGGTCTTCGCACTGCATTCCGGCATCTGAAAGACAAAAGTTTACCAACTCTTCGCACGCTCCGGAGGCCTTCGGCGCTGCATCCCGCATCTGAAAGACAAAAGAAGGTGCGTTTAAAGACATTGGGTAACTTTATTACTCACGTGCCATTACTCCTTCCCACGCCGAACCCAGTGGGTATTCCGGCACCCTTCAGCAGCTCCGAACTTGTACCTGCAAGATAAAAGGACAGTTAGTGCGCATCGTGAAGCAGGCAACAAGCGCTTACTTACGTGCTTCCAGGCGCTTCTATTCCTCACACGGGTTCCATCCTCAACTCACTTCAGCCCGTCATCCGCCATCGCCGGAACCCTGCAAAACAAGAGACATCATTACAAAAGACTTTTAAAGACATTTGAAATACTCGGAACTTACTGTTCATGCAGTAAACGACGGACAGCAGTCCTCTGAGGTCAAGAGGCCTGCACCCTTATCCAGTGAAGAAACTGGTTACGGCACCCTGCCCCGAGGCAGATGGAGAGCTCGGCGTTCACTTACCTAAGGTGAGAGCGTTAACCTTTGGGGTTCTACAGGAGAAGAGAAAGGGAAGAAGAGAGAGACACCCAATAACCCCAGTTCATTAATCCCATATTTCCTATCTGCAGACATCTTACTCTTCGAGTCAGACATACAGTGCACTGAGGTCCAGCCCAAAGAGCCAACCGTGTGTTACACATCACCTTTGAAGATACGGTATTCGCCCAGTCAAGACCGGCGCCTCTGCGGGAATCAGGTGAGCGTTACAGATTCTTTTCAGTGTTTACTTCTTGTTTCTGGTTAATGTTATATCTGTTGGATTGTTGTAGATTTCTGAAGCAGTTAGATACCTGTTGGCATATTTTAACTGTCTATTTTTTGTGACAATTTAGTGGTATTCATTTATCTCTTTGGTTGTTATAGAATCTTGGGCTAGTTAGATACCTGTTGGCGTATTCTAATTGCTTATAGTTTTTTCATTGAATTTTTGTTAATGCTTAAGTACAGATTTATTATTAAATGTTGATTTTAAGAAGATTAAAGAAGCGTTTGTAAGATTTGCTGGTAATCTTTTTGTAGATTTTTGAACAGTTAGATACCTGTTGGCATATTCTAACTGTCTAATTTTTGTTACAATTTAGTGGTATTCATTTATTTGTTTGTTTGTTATAGAATCTTGGACAGTTAGATACCTGTTGGCGTATTCTAACTGTTTATAGTTTTTTATTTGAATTTTTGTTAATGTTGAAGTACAGATTAGTTATTAAATTTTGATTTTAAGAAGATTAAATGAGTGTTTGTAAGATTTACTGCTAATTTCTGCTTTAGAGTAATGGTACTATCATTACATTTGAACCATCCACATTTTTGTTGCAGATTTCTGAAGCAGTTAGATACCTGTTTGCGTATTCTAACTGTAATTTTTTTTTTTAATTCAGTGATATTCATGTATCTGTTTGGTTGTTATATTGGTTGCCACGAAGAGGGAAATGCAAAAGTGCCAAGTCATACAAAATGATGCAGTTCGCATAGTCAAGAATATCAAAAACAGAGAACATGTATCAACAGGGAGAAGAGAACTACACTGGTTAAGAGTGGATGATAGAGTTCATTTTAAAGCCATGACAATAATCCACAGATGCTTATATGGCGAGGCCCCAAGCTACTTTAAAAAATACTTCTTTCTTTATACACCCGGAAGATGCTTAAGATCAGCCGACAGGGGCACCTTGAATCTACTCTGTGCAAAACATGCACCAGGGCAAGGAAAATCCTTCCCAGTGAAAGCAGTAATCTACTGGAACAATATGCCGACGGGATTACGGCAAGAAGTGAACTACCAGAGGTTCAGGAAATTGCTCAAAACGTTCTTGTTCCAATGAATAGAGCCGACTTCTTCTTCCAGCACCCAATCATAGATTTAGAGAAGAGTACTATGCGTATTTGATCTTTCTTGGTTTTCCGCCCCCTGATGCCTGCGGGCTTCAGGCGTGTTACAAGCAGACAATAGCATTAACAATAACAATATAGGCCATACACCCAAGACTCTAGGCCCATGCCGCAACCACCACAGCATATCACACCCATAGATCTTGTTGCAGATTTTTGAAGTAGTTAGATACCTGTTGGCGTATTCTAACTGTCTATTTTTTGTTATAATTTAGTCGTATTGATTTATCTGTTTGGTTGTTGCAAAACATTGCGGCAGTTAGATACCTGTTGGTGTATTCTAACTGTCTAATTTTTGTTACAATTTAGTGGTATTCATTTATCTCTTGGGTTGTTATATAATCTTGGGCTAGTTAGATACCTAACTGTTTATAGTTGTTTCATTGAATTTTTGTTAATGCCGAAGTACTGATCAATAATTACATTTTGGTTTTAAGAAGATTAAATAAGCGTTTGTAAGATTTGCTGGTAATCTCTGCTTTAGAGTAATGGTACTATCATTACATTCGAACCATCCACATTTCTTTTTTATATATGCAGTGTAGTGACCTGCATTGGTTGTGGCTCCTGCATGGTAGATTATACCTATTGTTGTGAAGGTTTTCTTACCAAGTGATACTTAACCATGTGTGAATCCAATCAGCTTGCAGTTGTTTTTGGTACCATCTGCATTGGAACATAGAAGCATTAGTATGAAGTATTTACTATGTGTTTGTATTAGTAAGGTGGAGCGATTATCTGAATTGCAGGTAGTACATAATCTGCCATGGTTTGCACGTTGTACAAGTTGTACAAGTTGCTGAAATGGAATGGATTCACAATTTGGTATGGATACATACATGAAGCGCTCATTAGGGATTTCTTCTTGTGTAACATTGTTGCAGAGAGTGCATGTATGTTTCCACATGTATGAAATCTGGAAGATTTCATTTATAGGTATGTTTTTGTTTTCCAATACTTGCAGTAAGTACATTAGGCATTCTTGTGGATCTTCTTGTGAGTGTATAGTGAATTTCACCATTCCAGCACAATAGTCCAATTCTTGTCTTATTCCGTGAACACTATAAGTGTTGTCAGGATTGTTTGTTGCGTTTCTATGAAGGACTAACATTTGCAAATACAATTGGTCTGTACTGTGTAAGTAAATGTTGTCAACAATTGGTGGCAATTGAAATAGAATGTTCATTGCTACATTTGCGTAACAATTTACACCAGTTACATTTGAAAATTTGAATGGACCAGATAGTTCTGTGTCCAGGTCATTTTTTTCGGAGTGTGTGTTGCTTACTTTGACTAATATGTTCTTCTTTACTTATGGTAAATGATGAAGTATTAGCTTCTTTTACTCGCTTTGGAGGATGTGCAGTCAGATTCTGTTGCATTTCAGTTTGAATTAGTTTTCTTTTACAATGTTTTCCTTTTTGTGGAACAGCATATGCTTTTAGATGGGTGGTGTATAGTGTACGTAGTCTATTGTTTTCTAGAATGCAAGGAATATCAGCGTTGACTTTCCTTGCATCAAAGTTGATTAGAAATGGACTGCCAAGTGTATGGAAGCGTGATAGTTCTACATAGCTCATGCCTTCTTTAAAGACGGTGTTACCAATATCTATCAATGCTTTGTCTAGGGTGAGACCTTGGGATTTATGAATGGTGACTGCATATGCAAGAGTTAGAGAAAATTGTTCTCTGCGTACATACATGTCTTTGAAGAGAAGGAATTGAGCTGTTGAGCGCGCTATCCTTTTCACTCTGAAAGTTTGTCAAAGAGAATATTGACAAACTGAATGTTGTTGTCACGTGGGTATGTTTGAAAGCCAACAACTGTACCCAGTGCCCCATTAACTAGTCCTTGCTCCACGTCAAGGTTATGTTTAAGCATTACTCTACAGTTTAAGGATAATTTTAATATTTTTTCCAGGCCAGCTGTGTTGGAGATAGAATTTTCTAAGGTATTTTGTCTTGTTGTGGCTTGTTGACACAATGGTAGTGTCATACCATGTACGTCCAGTTTGTCTGTAGAGCAAATTTTAATTATTGGTTGCATTTCTTTTTTAACATTGTTTCATTGAATTTGGAACAGCTTGCAAGAGTTGGCAATAAGGCCATACAATTGACATTTTTCTGCGCTAATTGTTCCATAACATCAATAGCACATGAGTTATCGCCATAAAGTGCATGGATGTGCCAGGTTTTCAATATTGTTTGTACTTCTTCAGATAGTACACCAACACTAATACTTTTTAAAATGTTGGCGTAGGTGATGTCTGACGATTGGCGCATGTTTTCTGTTAATTCTTTGTATGGGAAACGTTGCCAAAGGTTGATATTTCCTATGCTGCCAATAGTTTTACGGCAGAGTTTGTGTCCTAAGGTTTTAAAAATAGGTTCACCTATCACTGGTGTCAATTGAAGAAGATCTCCGAAAACAATAATGTGTTTTCCTCCAAAGAGTTCTTCGTAGTTTGTTTTAAGTACTTCTTGCAATCTGAGATGAATCAAAGCCAACATTAGGTTGGAGACCATGCTCACTTCATCTATTAGAAGCATCTTCATTTGTTTCAAAACGCTGCGTAGTTCCACTGCAGCTTCTGTAGAAAGTTTGTAATAATCTAATTTGTTTTGGTGATCTACTGGAAGGAGTAATAATCGGTGTAAAGTGACACCGCCTATGTTGTAGGCAGCTAAACCTGTGGAGGCAGTTACAACAGCTGACAGTTTGTTGTTTGTCAATTGTTGAAGAAACGTGCTGATGATTTTGATTAAGAATGTTTTGCCTGAACCAGCTTCACCACTGACGTATAGTAATATAGGTTTGTAATTTTGGCAGGTACATTCTTTATTTTCATGTTGTACACTATGTGAAATTTCTTGTGTTACTTCTTTAAAAATGGTGCGCTGTTCTTTGTTATTTTTTTGTAGTGCAGTTAAGTCTTCTGTATCTTCTTCATAGTGACACATGGTGTTTTCTACTTCTGTCATAGCTAATTCTGACTCATTTGCTATTAGTGGCTGTCCCAGTGGTTCTTGGCTTCCTGTTACAGAAGGTTGACTACTGTCGGGAGAGTCCTTATCTAGTTGGGCCTGGAGTTCTTCTTCATGTTGCTGTTCATTTAGCAACATTGTTTTGTACTGCATAAAGTTCATATTGGTGACAGTGCTTTCATTTGCTTTGAATGCATCTTCATAGCAGTCATAGTTATCTAGTATCTCTTCTTCTTTTCTCCATGGTTTAAAAAGTTGTAGCAGGGACATGTAATATAGTTCTTTCTGTTGAAAAGTTTTTAATGACAATTTGATATGATTAATTAAGCTTTGTTTGGTAGGTTTCACCAAGCTGCCTTCACAATCTGTCACTCTATATCTACCTTTGTTTTCATCGGTTTTTATATTATTTTTGTTTGCAAAGTTTTGGGCTATGTGGTATAGACACATGTTTTCCAAAGTGGTACTCCTGTCCGGTTAGTATGTGTCTAGTAAATTGTTTTTCAAAATGTCTTGGTTGTTGGGATCATTTTTGGCTATTGTTTCTATGTCGTCACATGATTTGAGAACTCTTTTTCTAGATTTAGCAGGACCAAGACTTAGCTATACTATAGAAAGTGTCTTGTCTGATGATAGGTCATTCCATAGGTCTTGAAGCTCTGTTTTTTCTGCTTTTGTTAAGTAGGCTGTAACGTATCGTGCAACTGCAGTTGAATTGTCGGCAATGTACTGCACATCTATGTTTGCATTCCATAAGTGGGCAATGATTTAATTGTAATCGTTTATATATTTTGATTCTTCTGTTCTTTTTATGTAATGCGTGTTCTTAGGTGATTTACCTTTAACACTATGGGCCTCATCATGAGTCTGGCGGTAACCCTTAAATGCAGTGGTAGCGCTATTACCGCTGAATTTAAGGGTCTGCCAGATCATGGCCTTGAAGGATTTCCCACCAGCTCTGAGCTGGCGGGAAATCCATTGCAAAATTGCCGATTTTCAGCGCTATTATCGCCGGCGGGAAATCCGCCGGCGGTAATAGTGCGATTTTTCCCCATTGTGCCCAATGGGGAATGAGGAATTCCCGAATGGGCCCAATGGGGAATGGGCACTAACCGTTCTGCCAAACCCGTGATCCGGTGCTAATAGCGCCGGGGGGTTTGGCGGTAGGGCTAATAGCGCCGGCGGTAATAGCACCAGCGTTACCACCCAACTCGTGATGAGGCCCTATGTCTAACTGAAGACATGAAGTTGTTTACTTCACCTGTTTCAGTAACTGGTCTAGGGAAACCAAAGCGGCATTAGGTGTAGTATTTCCCTTTCTTTTTGTATTTACGACGACAATATTGGCCACATTTGTGTCTTTGAAATTGTACAATTTGTGCATGAAGGTCACTATGTGTCGTTTGTGAAGGGATTACACAAGTGACCTATTTTTGGATGAACTGGAAAACAGTGGCATCACTGTCCTGACCAAATTTAGGAGCATCTTTAATCCATAAAAGCATGTGGATATGTGGTGCTCCTCTGGCTTGGCATTCTTTTCTCCAAAAGAAGTGTTGCACTTCTCCGAGTGGAGGAACAGTTTTATTACAAATAAAGTGTAGCATAGCAATGAAGCGATGGTGGAAATATCTTGAAACATTAACAGGATCTAGGGAGCAAAGTTCTCCAGGTGTTAGTATATCTATGTTTGTTTTGCTTTTGTTTGATATGCGTAGGAAATCATGTAAATCTTCCCAGGCATGTTCTGCACAACTTAATATAACAAACCAAGTGGGTGGTCCAAGGTTTCTGATCATACAACGTACATCTCTGTGACGTCAGAACCAGTATTCTTTTGTACCACGCATGTTTGCAAACAGATCTGTAACACTTGATTGTAAAACCTCATCTTTTTCTTGCACATTTTGTATTAATTGCATAGCTGACATATTTTGAAAGTGGTGTCCCGATTTCAATATGTGTGCAAATCCATAACAAAGAGTTGCTAGTTCACTTTCAAAGAGTAGGTGGAATATGTATTCCACATTTTGTCTAAATCTGGGATCTTCAGAATACATTCGTAATGAGCGGTATTCTGATGCTGTTATCTGAGTGGGTCTATCATCGTATCTTCCTCCTTTGCCAGTAGGAAATAGTAGAGGAAAAGCACATGCTTCTATACTTTTTTCCCATATGCCTATTGGTGATCCTTTGGTTTGTCGCATTTGGTACATTTCTAGTGCATTATCTATGCTGTCTTTGGAGTGCAATGGATGAATTGTATAATGGTCTAAAATATTGGATACTGCAGCTGGATCCAGAAGTTCAAATTGACCAGTTTCTTGTGACTCTTGAATTATTTCAGTTGTTCCAATTAAGTTTTCTTCATTATTTATTTCTTTGTAGTACTCATTATTGTCTTTTAGATATTGCAAGGCTTGTCTAACTTTATGTAAGTCGACGAGTTGTTGCCAAATTCTTTTGTCTTTTGTTGGTACACCATTTACTAAAATAATTAAAGATTGTTCTATTGGACGTTGCACTCCTAGAGTGTGCACATTTTCTGTCAGATCTAATGGTAAATAAACTACTTTGCCACAAATGCCTTTCACCAATTCAGAGGGTGGTAATTTTGCTGTGTTTGGTTGAAGGTGTATTATTGCTTAAAATGGGTGCACTGTTTGAATTATGATGCTCTCATATAAATGGAGTTGTTGTAGAGGTTTTGGGAGTGGGAATAATTCCAAGTTATTTGTGATAGCACGTGAAGGAGTTTGGTTTTTGTCAAGTTGTGTAGTGTAGTAACTGCAAAGTATTAAGGAGTCAGTTATTTCGTATTTGTTTTCTGCTATAAGGTAGAGAGCTAATTCAAACCATTTAGAATCTTCATTGTCCTCTATTTTGTATGTTATGTCTATAGTTTTTGTGTTAGTTTTATAAAAAGTTCTGCGGCAACACACACACACATGGTTTGGTACTTCAGCGGATATACTTTTAAATGTTAGTATTTCTTTTTTGTATGTGTGTAGTAGATGGTTGCCATATGTACAATTGCTGCTAGTCTGTTGTAAAGCTATTGCATTTTGTAAGTGCCTTTCATTTCCCAAATTTTTTTTCTGGATATGGTCAATTTCACCAAGTAGTTCTTTGGCTGTACCATGTAGAAGATTGTTATTTAAATTGGCTAGCGCAAAAGCAGGACTTTTAGCATAGTACAGTTTACAGACTAGATTTCTTATAGTTGGATGTTGTGTTGATATCATTTTGATATGATGGAAGGTGCTTTTGCAAGTAGGTCCTGAAATGCAGGCTAATGAATGTCTTGTAGTCAAGTGTATTTAAGCAATGGACAGGTATCCATATTTTGCAGCAGTTTCATTTAGATTTTGTATTTGCCTTTCACATACTGATTGAGGAATTGGCGTAGATTTTTTGGCAATTTTACACATTGATGTGCACAGCCATTTGTAGACTGGACGTTTTGGTTCAGTAGAATGGAGAGGTGATACTGAGTTTTCTGGGGATATTTTTGTGAGCAGAGTTTCTTGTTCCATGATGGTGTTATTAAGATGTTCATACCCTTGTCCACTGCTATGTAAGGCACTTGGGTTTGTTTGCTTTTGTTAATATGCTTCTTCATTAAAATATGGTTCTGTGGTCGTGGTGTCACTCCATTCACCTCCACAGATGTTTAAGGAGCTATTTATGTTGATATTCTGTTTATTGAGAAGTCTTTTTTGTAGTTTAGTAGTTAGTTTTGTTAGTGGTTTCATTCTGTTTAAAACTAAAATAAATAACTTCCTTTTGAGAAGGATTGCACTGTCTATGAGAGCTTCTAGGATGAATGTTCTACGGTAGATTTTAAGGGTTATGCATGATTTCTCTCCTGTTTTTATAAGGTTCTGAAGGACTCTGTGGCGGAACATTTTTTATAAAATATTTTTTTTGGTATGGTTACTTGCCACTACATCAAGATTTATAGGTGCAGCGTTAGCAGTAGTGGTAGCTGAAGTTTTGTTAATCACTTTCTGTTTAGTTGTACATTTTGATAGAGGAGAGAACGTTTCTGTACTGGAAGCTTGTTTTGTTTCACTTAATGTCTGTATTAGCTGTTTTATTTGAACATTTTGTACAAAATCTGCTAGTAATTGATGCTTATTTTGGACAATTTATTTTGATTTGCTCTACTTCTGTGTTGCTTTCTACCGAGTTGCTTTTTGGTAGGCATTCTTTGGGGTCTGTTGGAGAAGAAAACGAAAGTGTTGGTTGGGCTGTTGTGCAGTGTATGCGTGCTTTGTGCATGAGTGTCTGGGTATGATGGTAAGGATGATTGTGGAGGTGTGTGATTGTGCAATGGGAAGCTACATCAAGTTGGGAAGGCTATTCTTGTATTTGTGCGTTCCTATACTGGGCTTCAGATGACAATATAAAGTATGGTAAGGGGATGCACTAATACTACATCTAATGGTAAAGGGTTAATACATTTGTTTGTTCTGCAATACTAAAATGCTAGTGTTTTTGAGTAACAGTTAGAACATTATGTTAGTATTTTACTTACTTTTGTGTATGGAAAGTGTAGGTTTCTTCTAAGTCCTTGTTCGTACTTCTGACGCTGCTGCTTTTCAGGAGAGTGGTCTTCACTGCAATTGTAAAAGATATAAGTTAGTAAATATGTGTGTTTATAGGACCTTTGTTAATGTAGACATTGTTTTTTTTTTGTTTTTGTAGTTGTAGTGTTTTCTTACAACTGAGCATAGTATGCACATGCACTTTCCTATGCCTATGTGCATCCTGTATATTTTATTTAGAATCTGTTAGTTGAATATGTTTTACAAATGATTAGAATAGTAAACACACAGAGCACACTTGTGTTTTAATGTTATGTTATTGGATGTTAAGAGATAGAAGAAATAATCATATGCATGTTTTGCTATTTTTACAGGGTAAATGGCAGATAATGTACAGGGAAGCATGCAATGTATGCATTTGTGAAGGTGGGGGAAATAATGTAGATGGATTTCATATAGAGGTAGTGGTTTTGTGTGAGCTGGGAGCCTTTCTAATGATATTGTCTGTGTCTGTGCTTGAATGAAGATGCATGTACTTTATTTATCCCATTTTATAATATGAAATAATATTTTTTTAGATATGCATGTGTGTAAACAAAAATTTGGAGAGCAGAAAGGTTTGCAATTGACACTTCATCATAGCAGATGGTAGAAATGACAGTAAGTTCATTTTACAGTTTATACAGGGTAAGTGGCAGTTACTCTGTTTATATTTTTAATTATTTTATTTTACATTTTTAAAGTGCTCACACAGCATGCGGCATCGAGGCGCTGTTACAGGAATTGTTTGTTTTTTAATTGAGTAATTATTTTGTCTTAGTTGAATATTTATAATGCGCTTAAACACCCTGAGGTTTCTAAGCATGGACATGGGGATCCCACCTGTGTTGCTTCATGTTGTCTTGCTTCCAAGGTGCGCATGTTGCTGCTGAGCTATGCTCCCGGGGTATTGTATTCCTAGAAGAGCTGTACATGTACTGTAGTCTGTGTTCATGCATGTGGATGTGCATGATTCTGCAAGTATAAATGTTGGGGAGTTTTATAGTAGTTGTTGCTGTAGGTCCTTTGCAGTCACAGCCAAATTGTATTGAGAGTGATCAATAGTACATCTAAAGTGCTGATCTGTGATGATAGAGTTAGATGTAGAGTTCATGGATGTGATTGGTGGATGATTGTGTGACTGCTTAACAGTAGCTAATGAGGAAATGCTGTAGAGAGTGAAGTGGAAAGGGTAGACGGACTTCCCCAGAGTTACGCGCTCTGCGGTAACCACGGTTGTCCACGGACAGGACATGCCACATTTGGGGTTTCTCAGCAAATCCGGCATGGAAAAGGAACTGTAGGGAACAGCCAATCAGATGTTGAGGTTGTGGTTTGTGTTGAAAGAGGCTGTGTGTAGTGAAGATGGCAGAGATGGAGAAAGTCAGGTTGTTGGTGCTCGGAGATATGTTTGTTGATAGTTTGGAGCAGTATGCTAAATGTAGGAATGTGGCATAAAGAATTTTGATGCAAAAGGAGTGGAACTGGTGTGCAGTACTGTGCCTGGTTTTCAGGATATGGCTACGTTCAATAGTCCAGATGTATTTGTGCTGCACTGTGGTGCTGTGTATTTGGGCTATGTCAGTGCCCCTGATTTGTTGCAAGATCTGCAAAACTTGGTTCAGGCAATCATGAAAGTCCTTACAAAGGCCAAGGTTATTTTTTCTGCTTTGTTACCTAGGGCAGTATGGGACAATAGTTCTGTTTTTTGTCCTAAGCAAAATGTTGCTAGATGTTTAATTAACCAAGGCATGTTTGCTTTTATGATTAGAGCTGGGACGCTCTTTTTGCAATTATGACAACATTGACAGGCCGATTTATGGAATTAATGTGCACCAAAAATCTCTGCACAAGCGTGCAAAAGCGTGCGAATCACAGTGCAAGTGCGAAAAAATTGCAGTGCAAGTGTGCGAAAGCCGCGCACATCGATTCATGGAAGTCCGTGTGTGTGTAAATACTGGGATGTGCCTCAAAATCCTGTGTGGCACACGCGGGCGTACACGCCATCAACGGCATGCGCTACGCGCACAGCGAAACCGCACATAGTGCGCTGCACACAACAAAAGTAGGCGGAACACGGGGCGTAACATGCGGAATGGGGAACAACGCGTGAAAATGTGGGCATTACGGGGGAAGTACAGGAGGCAAATGCGCGGAACGCCCACACATACGCCTACAACACGTATTCATGGAATCGAACAGAAAAAACACGTGCGCCAAATCCGGAAACACGTACGCCAGCAGGAAGCAGGCGTACGCGGACCCGCGCAGCATAAAAGTACGCGCAAACAACAAACAAGCTCAGACGCTACGATGAATATACCGTTCCTCGCAGCAGTGGTCGTGGGACACCGCAGGAGGAGGAGGATAGTCAGGGCCAGAATGTTTACACCCAGGACCAGCCTTTTTGGGATGCCTGATGACCAGGTGTACGGGAGGTACAGGTTTCCACCTCACATAATACTCGACCTGGTGAGTGAGTGGGAGGATGACCTCACATCACCCACCCTGTGCTCCCAAGCACTGAGCCTGTTGGAAAAGGTGCTCAATGTACTGCACTTCTTGGCCACTGGTTCATTTCAGCGGACAAGTGCCATAGTGGGGGGGGTGTCACAGGCCACGCAGTCACGCTGCCTACACCAGGTGTTGGCCATCATGACTGCATGCCCATCAGTCCGCAGGCACATATACCTGCCCAGAACACCTGCAGAAAGGCAGGCTACCGTCCAGGAATTTTACGGGGTCCACACTTCCCCAAAGTGCTAGGTGCCATTGATTGCACCCATGTGGCTCTACGTCCTCCCAGGGCAACTGAGCACATCTATAGAAACCTCAAGCACTGGCATTCCATCAATGTGCAGGTAGTATGTGATGCCAAGGGAATCATCACCTCAGTATATGCCAACTATCCAGGGTCCACCCATGACAGTTTCATTTACAGAATGTCAACACTAAACCGGGACCTAGAAGCTGGGAGGCATAGCGATACATGGATGCTTGGTGAGTATAAATGCCTCTGCACATGCATGCATGTCAGATACTGAGTAATGTCACAACCCCACTAATGATACCCATCATCACCTCCCCAGGGGACAGTGCCTACCCTCTGAGCACCCACCTGATGACGCCAATTCGGAACCCCACCACACCACCTGAGGTAAGATACAACACAACCCATATTGCAACCCGGGGCATAGTGGAGCGCACATTCGGAGTGCTCAAGTCATGCTTTCGCTCCCTTGACCGCTCTGGTGGGCAGCTGCTATACGTGCCCACAGTAGTATGCAGGATCATAGTGGCAGCTTGTGTCCTGCACAACGTTGCAACCCGCCGGGGCCTGCCGGTGGACATGGTGGTGCCCCCACATCCCCAACCACATGCACGGCCGCTGTGCATGGGAGGGGAAAGGGAAAGTGGTGAGGCAGCCTGTACACAGCTGGTGGCTAATTACTTCACCTAAAATCACACCCCTGTGGAGTGCACACAGCCCTGGTACATACCAGCTGACAATCAATGATGATGACATAAGGGACAGTCAACTGTCACAACCATACCAGCCTGAGATTGGTCACCTGGAAGTGTTACATTGTGTGCATCCCTACCTACCTAAAGACAACCAATGCTGTGTCACAAAAAGACACACATTTATGCAGCATGAATGACTATCCCCTTGCAAAATAGAACATGAAAACAGCGCCATGAAGTGTCACAAAGTGGACTGTCCCAAATGGAAACAGGCCACAGACAATATGCTCACAGTAATCAATAACGGACAGCACACATGACCAAATACTTACCAGCAACACAATACAGCAACACAGGATGAAACATTGCCAAAATATGACAGTACCAAATCAAAGTAGTGCAAGTTTTACAACCTGAATAAGCCAGCACATCCATCCCTTCCAACTGCAGAGTGTTGACGTCAGGCAAATGTGTCAGTGTACTGCATACAACATGAACTGCATCCGCAAAGGAGACGGCCTTGTGAAGACATGAAGAAGGTACCTGTGAATAAGGAGGAAGACATGGATGCACAAGCACATATCAATACACCATGCAGTGTTCAATACAACATCAATCCCCACTAGGGATGTACACACAGTTTTGACTACAGACTGCCCACACAGCTCATGGGAGCCCAATGTCACTGTGTGTAAGTCACTGTCACTTGGTCACACCCTTTGCTTGCCCATGGAAAGGGAAGCAGGAGGGGTGTGTGTGTCAGGAACCCAAGCATCTAACCCAAACACAGGACAAGCCTGCATGTGCCCAGCTGGAATACACAGTGGATGCCCACGGGAGCCACACAAGGCAACACACTATAAAAAAATAAAAATAAAAAAAATGGCCATGTGGGGTCTAGGGGGGGGGGGCACCCAGGAGGTTCGAGAACAGGGTGCACACCAACACCCACCTGCGTGGATGTTGCTACAAAAAAAAATACCTCCATGGGCTCAAGGCCTGCACGGCTACGCTATTGTGGGAGAACTGCTGCTGTTGCTCTCTTTACCCTCTGCTTCTTCATCAGGAGGTGGTGGTGCTATGGGAGGCAGCCCACGCAAAGCCCTGGTATGGTCCTCCATGGCAGCAAGCATTCAGGTGTTGATCGTCTGATTCTGGAGGATGATAGTGCGGAGATCCCCATGCAGCACCTCATGGGTTGCCTGCATTTCTGCACGCATGGCCTGTGTGATGCCCAGATCTCCTCCCGAGTTGCCTGCAGCTCAGCTGAGAGCAAACGTGTGACCTTCTCCAGCTGCTGTTCTGACCTTAAATTTCGGGAAGCCTCAAGTTCACTTAGAATCTGCCTGAGGAACTGGAGTTCTAACCTCAGGGCTTCCCTGTGGCCCTGTGACTCTACAGAAATGGTTTCCCGCAGAGTCTCCAGTGCCGCCCGTCGGTCCCTGTTGGACGCCAACATGTCTTCCCTGTGTGATTGGCAAATGGAGTCTGTTGCCTGCTGTTGTTGCTCCATCTGCCTTTCATGGGGGAAAATGGAAGTGGGCACCCTCTCCATTGCCTGAGCCATCATTTCAACTTATGCTCCCTGTTGTGCTGCTATACCGTACATGGAGTTTTCCCATACAGTATTGCCTGGTGGCGCATGGCCACCGCGTTGGCGGGCACCACACCTGTTTGGGGCAAGGCAATCTGCACCTTGCTGTGCCGGCACTGCCTGAGGCTGCAGGACTGCATTCCCCCTCTGATCTGCTGGCCCGGGAACAGGATCAGTTGTGGAGTGTGACCCTGCATCCGTAACCGCCAAAGGCGGAGTTCCCAACACTGACATCCCCATAGGGGGTTCTACCCCTGGTGCAGGTGGGTTGAACAGAACAGAATCCCTGCCAGAAACACTCACCTGCGACAGCACATAAGTCTCATCATCCGATTCAGCAACCTGAATCATAGAGGTCTGGGGAGGTGCAACCAGAGACACCCCTGGACAGTATGGCCTGCAATAAGATTGGGTTTTCACCCTCCTCCACACCACATCCTCCACTGGTGCCCGGTCGAGCCTGAGATTCCTCCTGGGTCTGCACCATCTCCTCAACCTCAACAGCATCAAGTGCATCATTACCTGAAAAAACATGAAAGACAACAAATGGAAACAGGCATGAGCACCATAGCACACACATAGGCCTGACAAGCCAGAGATCCAGTACATGATTTACACATGTCCCACATGACAATAACCCTGGCATGCATGCACTGTCAATGAGTTGGAAGGGGAGGCAAAAAGCAGACACTGAGGACATCAAGATGGAAAAGCAACACATTTGCTGCATGCTGGGTAGCACTGGCATCACACATTAGCCTGTGAGTGGCATGTCTAATACACATACATGACACATGCCAGCACACAGATGGCATGTAGCCTAGCCATGGTACATTTGAGAAGTACAGCCACATGTCAGTGAATGAGTACTGTCACCCATCCATGTGAGATGGACATGATGAGATGAAAAATGCTAAATAGTGTGACAAAATACGCATGTACCACACACTGCAACACATCCAGTGTATAATAATACAGGGATCGCAGGCAGATGTACACATCAACGGTTGGTCACTTCAACATGACAGGAAACAACTATCATGTTCCACATTCAAACAGGCCCCAAAAATTAATGTTAGCAGGTCAACACTCAATCAGCCTTAATGGTCTAATCATTCACAATAACAAGGCAACAAATGTGGGCCAGTGTGGGGTGTAATCAATGACAGAAGCATGTCACATATGTGGAATTAGGGGTGAGAAATGCGTTGCAAAATTGGGAGAATTGAAACAATCAGCCTGAATTAACACTGAAAAATTCCGAACAAGGTTGTAGCAAGATGACAGTTCAAGGGTAACTGAAGTAATGTGGCGCTAATTGGCTTCTGTGGGCAGAAGGTATACTGTCATACCCAAATCCAAGGCCGGTGAATATTTTGGAGGAAGCACATGGGTGACCCATACCACTCAGGAGTGCACACCCTCACCTGGCACTCAATCGGAACCCGTCACCCAAACAACATACACATGGATTACACACACATGCATGGGCACTCACCAAACAATGCATCGTAATCTGGTAGGTCTCCCACGACTTGGATCTGTTCCTCTGTGACGAAGGTTCCAGCAACAGACTCATGTTCAGTAAATTGGTTGTCCTCTGGTAGAGACCCACCGCCAGTCACCAGAGAAGAGGCATGATTTGAGGCCAGCTTGTTCTTTGCTCTGCGTTTCAAGTCATTCCACCGCTTGTAGCAATCATCAGCTGTTCGCCTCACAAATGCAAGGGCACTAATGTGGTCTGCAATGGTCTGCCAGTGTGCCCTATGTTAACCAGGTGTGGTCTTGCACCCTGCAGTCACCACCATTTCGCGGCTATGTGTCGACACATAGGCCACAAGTGCACCATGTTCGGTGTCATTAAAGCTAGGCTTCCTTGACGTGCCGGAGTGTGTAGCCATGCCTGGAGTCTCAGTCTGTAGTGCCAGAGCACCCTTCTTCTTCTTTTTCAAAGGTGGTGCGGATCCTGAGTGGCTTACGCCGCTCTGGTCAGTAGGGGCAGAAGCACAGGTGGACTGGGTACTAGAAGTGTGGGAATGCACAATGACCATATGTCTTGGTGCAGGCATTGGCTGCAGGGTGACGCTGGCAGGGACAATGTCAGTTTGATGGACCTGGACCGACACTGTCCCAGCTGGGAGACTCAGAGCTGGGGTGGATAGAGCTGCAGCTGCCCCTGCAGCCTCCCCACCCTGCCTACTTGGGGCAGCAGATGACATTGCTGTCCCAGGTCCACGTGGCCTGGTGACAGCAACCTGCACCGCCACACGTGGCTTAGACTTGCTGACTTGGAAGTCGGCCTGGGAGTCAACTTGTGCCAGTTCAGGTGCCAAAATGGGCCGGTCCAACAAGGGCTGAGCTGGGATGATGTCAGCTACATTTCCCACAACCATGGGGGGGGGGCATAGGTGTCCCTGATTGCTCCTCCACACACGGGGGTCTAGGGGCACCCTGCAAATCCTGGCCACATCTCCTAACGTACCCACCACGCCCACCTTTTGGAGGTCGGCCACTTTTGCCTCCCTTACTGCTTGGTCGCCTCCCAAACATAGCATTGATGTTGTTGTGCGTATGTGAGTTGCAGTAAACAATTGTCCTGAACAATTGGGGTGAAAGGGGTAGGGTACTACATGGAATTCGTACCCTAGTGCTCTAGTAAGGCTGTATGTGACCCCTGGGAGAAGATGACGGGTCACGCAACACACAGGCACTCCAAAAACAAAAGCACATGTGCATGTAACCCCTGGTAGACCACGTGCGTGGAAAAATAAACCCACACTATGCTGTTGCACCCAGAAACACAAAAATAAGCGTACGCATGTTACACACAGCCTACAATGACCTCTGAAGGGGTATGCAACAACCAGGGGCAACCACAGTTGGAATATACGTGCACGACTCACTGTCTGCCTTGAAAAAGAACGTGAAAAAGACGCACGTGTGCGCGTAGGCAACACCCCCTCCAAAAGAAGAAAAGAACGCAGTCTGAGGAAACAGGGAGTATGAACTGGAAACATTGTGAAGTAATCATGTGTGAACCGACAAGAAGTACAAGATACACCCGCTCGCTCTCCACAAAAAGCGCGTACAAGGGAATAGCGTGAAACTCGTACCTTTTAAGCCAGCCCACACGTGAAATGTCACTTACGCGCTTACACGCTAAGGGCCTTTTCTCCGATAGCACGGTGAGATGCAGTTTTCTCACGTGCTGATTCAGTATGCACCCGTGTTGTGGGCAACGCCTGCACGCCTAATGTCACTGACGTGCTTAGGCGTTCAGTGCCTTTCCTCGAATTACACGCAGACATGCAATTTGTTCACGTGCCAAATCACTCCGTATCAAGCTGGCCACGCGAATACACACGGAAGACCACGCACATGCCCAAAAGGCCATTTTCCTGCTCCCCAGAGCCCCGAGCACGCTTCCAACTGCCATCTGCTGCTGCCTGACTGCCTGATGCCCACGTGCCCTGCTATTTGCTGCCTGCACGTCAGCCAGGGGTGCAGTTGCTGTGACCACCCCTGCTGGAACTGAAGACTCCCGACTGGGATACCATCGCTCCACAGCCCAGCCTCAGGACCCAGTTGCCCACTCGTACCTGCCTCTGGGGTTGCCATGTCAGGCACAAAACCATCTGACACCACTGGCAACCCCCAGCCAGAGAGGCAGAGGGCCACCAGCTTCAGTGCCAGGGAAGTTGGTGTCCTGGTGGAGCAAGTCCTGGGCCAGTATGATGCCCTCTTTGGAAGTTTGCGCGGACATCAAACATGTCCGGAAGCACTGGGAGGACTTCAGGTCCAGGACCTTCAACAAACCCAGCGCCTCTTGAAGGCAGCGGATGCCAAGGGGCGCCGGGGCCACCTGTCGGACCACCAAATGATGGTCCTGGAACGCACACGCCCAGCGTTCCCCGTCCAGGTCCTTGAGGGGCAGACCCGCCTGGAGTCGAGTGGTAAGTGTACATGCATACTGATTGGACGCTGTGCGTGTTGTGGTTTGCCAGTAGTGTGCAGGTTGCACATGTGTTTTTGTAGGGCCATGTATGGATGTGTATGTACAGGGGCGTGAGGCTGACACATGTGAGTCCTCTCATGTGTGAGACACATGGATGCTGTATTTGTTGGTAAGCATGCAGGCCAAATGCAGGTGTGGGAGCACACATGTTTGAATTACTGTGTATGTACGTTGGCATGGTTGTGGTGTCACACATGGATGGTGGTTCCAGCTGCATGTATCTGCACTGTGTACACGTGCATGTGTGTGTATTTGACAAGTGTGCAACTGTGATGCAACATGGATGCATGTGACACTGACATGTAGAAGGCTGAATGGCAGATGTTACAACACCAAGGGTATTATTAGTTTGACCTCTAAACAAGGTCTAGATTACATTCCTACTGAGAATTAAAGATTCATAATCACACACAATCACGGCCTATAGAAGAATAGATTTTCATAACATATTTTATATGTAAAATCATTCCATCGTTCACATATAGCAGTAAACAATTCTGTATCTCAGTGGGTCTATCACAACATCGGAAATTAAACCACTTGTTCTCTTACAACAGTTAAAAATCAGTCCCAAGTGTTTGAACAGAAGCTACAAAACAAAGCATTTTACATTAGATAATGCCAGGTACTTAGAGTTTTCTAGAGCTATATCTACACAACAGTGTATGTAAATGTCATGGCCAATGTACTGCCAGCCACTAGAAAAAGTCTAACAACTTGTACTGATAACGCACAATGGGCCTCATTACGACCCAGGCGGTAAGTTACCGCCTGGGTCGTACCTTTACCACCATGGCGTAAACTATGTTTACGCCATGGTGGTTGGCGGACTTACCGCCCCATTCCGAGGTTGGCGGGGCGGTAAGTCCCCAATCCCCATTTACCCTTCCCCATTCCCATTTTTGCCCCATAGGGCATAATGGGAGTGGGGAAGGCGTTAATTAAGCCACCGTAAATTACGGTGGCGTAATTAACAACAAGGTCCCTTGGCGCCATGGATTTTAACACCTGCTAAAAGCAGGTGTTAAATCCTCCATGGCGCTAAGGGACCTCGGAATCAGGCGGTAAGGGTCGGCGCTGTTTACGCCGCCGTAAACACCTTACCGTCTGGGTCCTAATGAGGCCCAATGCATTAGTTTAAAGACACCTTAGCTTGAGGGTCCTTTTTCAACATCTAAAAATGTACAGACAAAGGTCTATATAAAGCCTGGTTTCTAATACAGTCTATGCAAAAAAATTCTGTACACAGATCTAAAAAACGCATGAGACCAGCTCATGCTATATCAAGGTCGACCGGTTTCATAACCATATCTTGCTCTGGTCATCTTCATCATGACTTAATTCATATAAGGTCTTAACTCCATATATGGGATAGCTATCTTGCTCCCATGCGTGTGTTTTCTTATTCCTATAGAAAAAGGGGACAGAGAAAACAGAAAAGAAAGGTGGGTCACTAGTGGGCCCCTTCCTATCTCATTCTTGTTTTTCCTGCTATACATCAATTACTTAAATGAGTGTACCTAATATCACAAGGCTATAAAACTGGTTGGAACAAATTAGTTATGTCCCAGTATACGCCTTTAGTCACACAAAACAAAGGGGGGGGGAGGGAAAGAAAGGAATCGTGCCCAGGACTGCTCCACTTACTTACTTCCCCACCGAAAATTGAGTACTGTATGGGAAACCCTATAGCCCATTGAGAAATGTCTTGTGCGTATATGGCTTACCGCACTACATTAATTAGGCCACTCATCACATAGTCTAAAAGAACTTGAAGGGCTGACTGCTCCTTTTACTATGTGCAAATCAGGAAAACAAAAATGGAAAAAATGAAGGAAAAATCAACAGGTGCCTAAAATGTCACAGAGCGCATTATTGAAAACACCAGTGTGACATGATTATCCTATACAAATGCCGGATGGATTTACTGGCTATCAGATGTGTTTATGGGCGCCCCATGGTGCTATAAATGGTAAATGCTGTGCTATCAGCTATGGCACTGACTCTGAGACCTAGGAAAACAAGCACATATATGCAAAAGCAGTCAATTAAAAGCCTCTTTGGTAGGCACTAGCCATGTGCAAATTCGAGTGTGTCCCCTGTAAGCATTGAAACATCTAAGATGGATATCTTACCCAGCGTTCTAAACAAAATGTTGATCAAAAGAAGTGGAATGCATCCGAGTGATGAATGGAAGCCGTGAAGTGCTGCTGCTGCTAGGCTTCTGCAGTGCCTACAAATGTGTGAGGACGTCGAAAAAATACGTCGGAAAAGCACGAGCGGCTGAACTCTATGGTTATTTAGCCATCTTAGCATTGGTCACCTGGTCAGCCATGTTAGGTCAGGCATGAGCGCTACATATGCCTAACTCACTGTGTAAATAAATACGAGTGGTTTGAAAGAAAACAACCTTCTATCATTCCGCAAAGCAGGAATTTTTGACATAAAAGTCCTACCAGTGGCAGAGCAGCTTAGAACCCACAATGGTGATCGTAATGGTAAATGGTAAATATTGAAAAACCCACAAGGGGAACAACTTCGATGTAATACTGTTATTAAACAGAACGTGTCATATGCGATTTTAAACGAACAAACACGTTACACGCTGCATAGCCAAACCCTCTTGGTCAGTAATGCCTGATTATGAAGCTCATTTTTCCAAATCACTTTGATGGTACAACACTACTGTAGTAAATACATTATATGGTTTCTGCTATTATTTACATCATCACTAAACAAGGCAATATCATGTGTATGCAACCTATATCTAGAACAGTGACAAAGCAGCTTGAAACCCAACGATGGTAATCATAATGGTAAAAGGTAAATGTTGACAAACCCACAGGGGGAGTGGCTATGCCTCACAACTTCAATGTAACACTGTTATTAAACAAGGCGTGTCATATGAAATTTTGGAGGCACAAACATGTTACACGCTGAGTGATCCAAACCATCTTTATGAGTGATGCCTAATTATAAAGCTCATTTTTCCAAATCACTTTTATGGTACAACATAACTATAGTAAATACATTATATGGTTGCTGCTATTATTTATATTATCACTTAATACAACAATATCATGTATATACAACCTATATCTAGAACATATATGTAAAAGCATATATATAAAGACAAGGAATGTTCCAAATGTACAGTACTCCCCTAGTTCTTATATTCATACTTGCTGGTGTATATTCGGGAGTGGGCATATGCACTAATGTCATAACCTTAAGTCTGAAGAACAGCTAGTTCGTTCCATTGGATTAATTCATTCAGCCCTCTCCTGTGTGTATTGAGCCTGAATATCCAATTTTGATCTCTCCTGAAAAGAATGTTATGATAATTGCCACCCCATTTAGGGATATTAATTTTCTCAATTATCGTCCATTTGAATTCTTCTGGGCTATGTCCTTTCATAATGAAATGAGTTACCATGGGTGCTGTCAGTTTTTTTGTCCTCCGGCAGGACCGATGTTCAATCATCCTTTTCATGATAGGTCTCATGGTCATGCCTACATATTTCAAATTACAGGGGCATTTTATCAAATAAATGACGCCTGCAGTATTGCAATTAGTAAGCTGTCGTTGTATCCAAGGTTTTCGAAGTCCAAGATCGATTTCTTTGATGCGCTCTGTTTGTGAGCACATAGAACAGGATCCGCATGGCGAGTGTCCTGTAGGGGCAGTGCTTTGCCAGATAGTAGCAGGGCATTTGTCTCTTTTTTCTCTGTATGTCTTCACTAGTTTGTCCCGGATATTGGTCCTCCTTTTAATGGCGAATTTTGGCTCATCCAGGTGATGTTGTCCGGTATTGAGAATCGGCCATAGATTCTTTATTTCCCTTTTAAGCTTATTCAGCATGGGAGAATAGCTCCATGGGAGAACAGCTCATAACTGCCATAATATTGTCTTGCGTAGGTGGTTTATAATGAGCTTTATAATCAGGCATTACTGACCAAGAGGGTTTGGAATATGCAGCGTGTAACATGTTTGCTCCTTTAAAATTGCATATGACACTTTTTGTTTAATAACAGTATTACATCGAAGTTGTGAGGCATAGCCACTCCCACTGTGGGTTTGTCAATATTTACCATTTACCATTACGATCACCATTGTGTGTTCTAAGCTGCTCTGCCACTGGTAGGACTTTTATGTCAAAAAATCCTGCTTTGCGGAATGATAGAAGGTTGTTTTCCTTCAAACCACTCGTATTTATTTACACAATGAGTTAGGCATATGTAGCGCTCATGCCTGATCTAAGATGGCTGACCAGGTGACCAATGCTAAGATGGCTAAATAACCATAGAGTTCAGCCGCTCGTGCTTTTCCGACGTATCTTTTCGACGTCCTCACACATTTGCAGGCACTGCAGAAGCCTAGCAGCAGCAGCACTTCACGGCTTCCATTCATCACCCGGATGCATTCCTCTTCTTTTAATCAACATTTCATTTAGAACGCTGGGTAAGATTTCCATTTTAGGTGTCCCAATGCTTACAGGGGACACACTCGAATTTGCCCATGGCTAGCGCCTACCAAAGAGGCTTTTCATTGACTCTGCTTTTGCCTATATGTGCTTGTTTTCCTAGGTCTCAGAGTCAGCGCCATAGCTGATAGCACGGCATTTACCATTTATAGCGCCATGGGGCGCCCATAAACACATCTGATAGCCGGTAAGTCCATCCGGCATTTGTATAGGATAATCATGTCACACTAGTGTTTTCAATAATGCGCTCTGTGACATTTTAGGCACCTGTTTATTTTTCCTTCATTTTTTCCTTTTTTGTTTTCCTGATTTGCACATAGTAAAAGGAGCAGTCAGCCCTTCAAGTTCTTTTAGACTCTGTGATGAGTGGCCTAATTAATATAGTGTGGTAAGCCATCTACGCACAAGACATTTCTCAATGGGCTATAAGTTTTCCCATACAGTACACAATTGTTGGTGGGGAAGTAAGTAAGTGGCGCAGTCCTCGGCACGATTCCTTTCTTCCCCCCCCCCTCCTTTGTTTTGTGTGACTAAAGGCGTATACTGGGACATAAATAATTTGTTCCAACCAGTTTTATAGCCTTGTGATATGATTAGATACACTCATTTAAGTAATTGATGTATAGCAGGAAAAACAAGTATGAGATAAGAAGGGGCCCACTAGTGACCCACCTTTCTTTTCTGTTTTCTCTGTCCCCTTTTTCTATAGGAATAAGAACACATGCATGGGAGCAAGATAGCTATCCCATACAGGGAGTTAAGACCTTATATGAATTAAGTCCTGATGAAGATGACCAGAGCAAGATATGGTTATGAAACCGGTCGACCTTGATATAGCATGAGCGTTTTTTAGATGTGTACAGAGAATTTTTTGCATGTGCCTTTGAACTAATGCATTGTGTGTTATCAGTACAAGTTGTTAGACTTTTCTAGTGGCTGGCACTACATTGGCCATTAAATTCACATACACTGTTGTGCAGATATAGCTCTAGAAAACTCTAAGTACCTGGCATTATCTATTGTAAAATGCCTTGTTTTGTAGCTTCTGTTCAAACACTTGGGACTGATTTTTAACTGTTGTAAGAGAACAAGTGGTTTAATTTCCGAAGGTTGTGTAGACCCACTGAAATACAGAATTTTTTACTGCTGAATGGCAGATGTGACATGGGTGGCGATCTCATCACTGCTACAGTTGGTGGAGATGTACACATGCATGTAAGTGTGGTGGCCCGTGTGCATGTGTTGGGCACTCCCCGTGTTTCATGTGACATCAGGCTCACCTTTGGCTGCTCCTGCTGTTGTTTGTGTATGGATGGTGCTGCCTGTTAGGGAGAATTCTCTGTTTAGGCTGAATTTCCCTACCTAGTGAGTCCCCCAGCAGCTTTGCTGGATTTCTGGGGTTTAATTTTTTTCTCCTGCCAAGAGTGAGACTCTTTTACCCTCACTCTTGGACATGTTGAAGTGTGTTATCTTGGACAAACCTTGTGTTGAATGGGCTATGGGGTCTTTTACTCCATAGGGCCTCATGTATTTTTGTGATGTGGGTCACACAGCACCCTCTGTGCCGTGACCCAGGGGTGTCCTAGGGACTCCCCAACATAGACTCCATACCCTGGGACTGACTACTGTCTCCCAGGGCATGTAAAGTCACCAACGACTTTGCTAGTCTTGAATCCTGAACAGAACCAGTACAAACCATCATATTGTGGACGTACTGGCTGGGGCAATTCGATTGCCCCAGGGTCTGTTAGTCGAGGGGGCACGTCTCCGTCCCCCCTGATCGAGTTTTGGCTGGTGGCAGTGGAAACTACTTTTTATATTCGACCGCGAATATTTCCCTATGGGATTTCCCATTGTTTTAGGCTAACACATTTAATTATTTATTTACGGTAGCCTTAAACATACCGCCGGTTTATATATTTATTTTTATAACTCCGGTTGGGACTTTTTGCCAAAACTTGATTCTAAAATGGCGTTGGTGTTCGCCTCTGTAACTCTGACCCAAAGTGGAGCCCTTTGTCCCACTTTTGGCGGGCTTCTCCACAGAAGCCCTCCAAAGTGGTGCCACTCTGTCTGGGGTACTTAGGAGGGGTGGAGGGGGATTTAGGCACCCTGGACTGAGTTACCTTGGTAACTCAAGTCGCACTCCGTCCTGATTGGCCCAAGTGGTGAGCCGCCCGGCTCACCACTTAGCATGTTTGAGTGACAGCTAGGCTGGGTGAATGGGGGTTTGCTGCATAAAAGCAGGGCTTTGGGGACTGGGACTTCAGAAGTCGCCACAGGACCAAGAATCCGACGAGGGAAGAGCTGAGCCGACCTGCTTCGACGACACCACCCGGTGGAGCCCTGCTGAACCGTCTCACCACTTTTTTCCCGACGACCGAGGAGAACTCTTAACGGAGTGGCTCCTTCCCTTGACTGGTGGGGACAACCAGTTTTTGCCTTCTTTCCGTTCTTTGAGGTATCTCGTGGCCGCCTTGCCTGTGCCAAGCACCCCGGCAACCGGAATACCACACTTTACCCCCATACCGCGAAAGTCGGTACCAACCCTTTAACCGGAGGACTCCGCGGCTGGTTTCTTCCCGGGCAGTGCAACGACCCTCTTCTTCTGCGCTTCAGCGAGAACTTCTTCTCCCCTGACCGACGTCGAGCCCTGCTGCCACTGCCTGGAACAACTGCCCCCGCTGGAGGATCCTGTCCGCTTAAGGTACTGTGTTCCGCCTGGCTTCCCTTGCTACCGACTGTACGGGGTAGATTTAGTCCCCGGCTTTCGAACCTGGGAGTGCCTGGGACACTTTGGCTAAACTTTCTGAGCCACTCTAAACTCTTTTTGACTCTTTGCAAGACTTTGAATCTCTAACTAACAGTGTGATCTTGGGCACATTTTCGCTCCGGCTACTCTAAGAGTGGGCCCTGCCTAGTGACTTTTGCTCACCTGTGACTTTGTGCTTCTTTGAGCCTATTGCAAGTGTTCTGGACCTTAGAGTGGTGTGTTTAACCCATTTCTGCTTTTTCTCCCCCTTTCTTGGAAACTACTAGAGTGTCATCTAACGTTAAGCACTCACCTCTGTTTTAATTAAGTGGTGTTTACCTAGAGTTGTCTAGATAGGAGAAAGGATTGAATCTACTTTCATTATAACTGTGTTGAAGTGTTTACTATATTTTGCTAGAGTGTTTTTAACTTATGTGTATTTTAAATAAATAACTATATACTTTTGAAACCAAGCTCTGGTCAGTGTTTGCTTGTGCTATTGTGTTTTGGTACATATTGTGTATACTTTGCATACTGCCTAACTCTTCTTGAGAGAAGTCTGACTGCTCAGCCACAGCTACCAGGTAAATCTGGGTGGTACAGACTGCTACCAAAGGGGTTTACTGCTCTACCTGTAGTCTTAAATCTTTTGCAGTGTTCCCCAAGGGAACTGCACAGGTTTCTGCCTAACACTGGTGTACAGCGGTGGGATTTGTATTGAGTATACATTTTATTGTGCTTTAGATACCTTAGTGCAACTAACCACAAAGCTTAGCACTGAAAAAGTAAAACCTCTAACATGTCAGTTATAGAAAGCTATAGTCAAGAGTCCCTTGCAGCCAAAACTGCTGATTGTTTAAGAGTGCTCTGTAAACATAAGGATCTCCTGACTAAGGGCAAGAAAATGGAGCTGATTGAAAGATTGTTAGCTAACCAAAGTCTGGGTGATGGTTCAGAGGAACCTACCACTCCAGCAACTGTAGATGACAGTATTGAAGTTAACATGGAGCAAAATGTTGATGATTCTGAGGAAGAGTCAGAAGAGGAGGGTGAGGCTGTTGTAACTGTCCCCCCTAGGCCTCTGCCTGCTCTACCTGCTGTACCTACTGGACCTTTACCAGGTCCCACATTTAGTCCTCAGTACTTTGAACTGGAGAAAATGAAGCTAGAATTGGAGTATAAGAAACTTAATGCTCAAACTGACAAAGAACTAAGGCTAAGGGAAATGGAGCTCAAGTATGACTTAGAAATGAAGAAATTATCTGTTGAGAATGTTTCTCTCTCTGGCTCCTCTAGAAGTTCCAGTCCTAAAAGACCCCGGATGCCTAAAGAATTGGTTGGTATGTATGAGCCTAAGTTGGATGTGTTGGATTGGTTGTCTCTGTTTGAATATAATCATGGGCTCCAGAACATCACAGGAAATGACTTACTCACCTGGTTGTTCTCTAGGCTTCCCCCTGTTGCAACTGATGTGGTAATGGAGATGGGGGAGGAGGATAGGAAGGACTATGAATGTGTGAAACTAGCTTTGATAGCTAGGTTTGGGAAGACCCCTTCCCAGTATCTTAAGAGGTTTAGGAGCCTCAAAAAGCATGATGGTACCCCTTGGGCTACCTGGGTGAGTGAATGTTTGAAAAACTTAGAGGGATGGATTAAGGGTTACAAGGTGAACACTTATGAAGGTATGAAGAATTTGTTTATGTTGGAGACTATTTATGATGCCTGCTCTCCTGAGCTCAGACAGCACTTGGCTGATTCACAGGAATTGGATCCTAGGAAGCTAGCTAAGGCTGCTGACTTGTGGGTTGCCAACAGGGCCACTCACAAGGATTCTGGGGTAACTCAGAAGAAGGATGGGGAGAAACAGCCAAAAAAAGACTCCAAAGAGAATTCTAATAATTCCTATCCCAAAGAGGGCCCCAAACCACAAAATAACCAGGGTAAGCCACATGGGAAACCAAGTCAGGCTACTGTACCTTCTGGCCACAAGCCAGAAGGAGGTCAGAACAAGCCACCCTTCCAGAGAGCATTTGGACAATGCTATGTCTGTCAGGGTACTGACCATATCAAAGGAGATCCCAAGTGCAAGGGTAAACCTGCAGGGATCAGCACAGTCTCCTTAGCCTTCACTCCTGAGGATGAAGTACAGATGGCTAGTGCCCACTTTGAACTCTTTGCTGAAGAACCCTTGGGTCTTCAAGCAACTGTAAACTTAGAGCCTATGGGTCTGGTTAGTCCCCAGAATAGGGTTGTGTATAACTCCCTACCTGTTAACTCTAAGGTGTATTATGTGGACAGTGTTCTTGTCAATGGCCAGGATACTCCTGCCAGGAGAGACACTGGGGCCAGCAGAACAGTAGTGGATGAAAGCTTCTTTCAACCTGAGGATGTGGCCAAAGCACCCAAAGGTCCCACTAAAATGTCTGGAGGCCCTGCCCAAATGGTTCCTATTTTACCAGCCCTCATTCAGTGTAACAACATGACAGTGAGGATCCCTGTCAGTGTTCAGACTGAGGTACCTGGGAAGGTCCTGTTGGGGAATGACCTAAGAACTCTAGGAGTAGTGTCACATACCCCCAGGCCTCCCAGTATGGAGAAGCAGAACTTAACCAAATTGGCTAGACAGGCTACCTTGAAGGACCCTTCTAAGCCTGTGGGACCCTCTACTGAGAACCCCACTACAAGCCCTGGTGTTAGTAAGTTGACCTCTAACCCAGGCACATTTCAGGATAGTATGCTAGGAACATGGGAGCCCCAACCAAGCTCCATCATTGTTCCCCTAGTCTCAGAGTCTCTGACTCCCCCTGCTTCTGAGGAAGAGGTGGATAGACCAACTAGGCCCCTATCTGGACCTGAGAGAACTGGTAATTCTCAGTGCTGGTGGAAAACCAGAAAAGAAAAGTCTAAGGCCAAAAACCTTCAGACTGTTGGACCTTCTACTGAAGACCCCAACTCAAATCCTAATATTAGGGGGGAAACTCCTAAAATAGGTAAGGGTAGATCTAAGAGGAAGGGGAAGCAGGTACATTGCCTAACCCCAACCCCTCCAACCAAGAGGCCTAAGACCCAACCTGCTCCCACAAGAGAGGTGGTGAGGAACCTTGGAGGCCCCTCTAGATCTAAGGGAATCCTTTATAAGGACCCCTTCAAAAAGCCTAACATAGGTTCAGAAGTTGTACCAACTTCTGAGGGACTGGTCAACCAGATCCCCTATAACAAAAAGACTGATGTTCCTCAAAGGGTTTGTAGGTCCTTTAGCTTGCAAAAGAAGACCTTTGAGTTCTCCCTTAAGCATAGGTCAAGGTGTCACCATCAAAATGCTGATGGACTCTCTAGGATGTATATCATCGACTAGAGGTATGAGGTTCATCCAGGAGTGGATTAAATCCTCCTGTCCCTTAGTCTGGGGGGGGGCGAGTGTTAGGGAGAATTCTCTGTTTAGGCTGAATTTCCCTACCTAGTGAGTCCCCCAGCAGCTTTGCTGGATTTCTGGGGTTTAATTTTTTTCTCCTGCCAAGAGTGAGACTCTTTTACCCTCACTCTTGGACATGTTGAAGTGTGTTATCTTGGACAAACCTTGTGTTGAATGGGCTATGGGGTCTTTTACTCCATAGGGCCTCATGTATTTTTGTGATGTGGGTCACACAGCACCCTCTGTGCCGTGACCCAGGGGTGTCCTAGGGACTCCCCAACATAGACTCCATACCCTGGGACTGACTACTGTCTCCCAGGGCATGTAAAGTCACCAACGACTTTGCTAGTCTTGAATCCTGAACAGAACCAGTACAAACCATCATATTGTGGACGTACTGGCTGGGGCAATTCGATTGCCCCAGGGTCTGTTAGTCGAGGGGGCACGTCTCCGTCCCCCCTGATCGAGTTTTGGCTGGTGGCAGTGGAAACTACTTTTTATATTCGACCGCGAATATTTCCCTATGGGATTTCCCATTGTTTTAGGCTAACACATTTAATTATTTATTTACGGTAGCCTTAAACATACCGCCGGTTTATATATTTATTTTTATAACTCCGGTTGGGACTTTTTGCCAAAACTTGATTCTAAAATGGCGTTGGTGTTCGCCTCTGTAACTCTGACCCAAAGTGGAGCCCTTTGTCCCACTTTTGGCGGGCTTCTCCACAGAAGCCCTCCAAAGTGGTGCCACTCTGTCTGGGGTACTTAGGAGGGGTGGAGGGGGATTTAGGCACCCTGGACTGAGTTACCTTGGTAACTCAAGTCGCACTCCGTCCTGATTGGCCCAAGTGGTGAGCCGCCCGGCTCACCACTTAGCATGTTTGAGTGACAGCTAGGCTGGGTGAATGGGGGTTTGCTGCATAAAAGCAGGGCTTTGGGGACTGGGACTTCAGAAGTCGCCACAGGACCAAGAATCCGACGAGGGAAGAGCTGAGCCGACCTGCTTCGACGACACCACCCGGTGGAGCCCTGCTGAACCGTCTCACCACTTTTTTCCCGACGACCGAGGAGAACTCTTAACGGAGTGGCTCCTTCCCTTGACTGGTGGGGACAACCAGTTTTTGCCTTCTTTCCGTTCTTTGAGGTATCTCGTGGCCGCCTTGCCTGTGCCAAGCACCCCGGCAACCGGAATACCACACTTTACCCCCATACCGCGAAAGTCGGTACCAACCCTTTAACCGGAGGACTCCGCGGCTGGTTTCTTCCCGGGCAGTGCAACGACCCTCTTCTTCTGCGCTTCAGCGAGAACTTCTTCTCCCCTGACCGACGTCGAGCCCTGCTGCCACTGCCTGGAACAACTGCCCCCGCTGGAGGATCCTGTCCGCTTAAGGTACTGTGTTCCGCCTGGCTTCCCTTGCTACCGACTGTACGGGGTAGATTTAGTCCCCGGCTTTCGAACCTGGGAGTGCCTGGGACACTTTGGCTAAACTTTCTGAGCCACTCTAAACTCTTTTTGACTCTTTGCAAGACTTTGAATCTCTAACTAACAGTGTGATCTTGGGCACATTTTCGCTCCGGCTACTCTAAGAGTGGGCCCTGCCTAGTGACTTTTGCTCACCTGTGACTTTGTGCTTCTTTGAGCCTATTGCAAGTGTTCTGGACCTTAGAGTGGTGTGTTTAACCCATTTCTGCTTTTTCTCCCCCTTTCTTGGAAACTACTAGAGTGTCATCTAACGTTAAGCACTCACCTCTGTTTTAATTAAGTGGTGTTTACCTAGAGTTGTCTAGATAGGAGAAAGGATTGAATCTACTTTCATTATAACTGTGTTGAAGTGTTTACTATATTTTGCTAGAGTGTTTTTAACTTATGTGTATTTTAAATAAATAACTATATACTTTTGAAACCAAGCTCTGGTCAGTGTTTGCTTGTGCTATTGTGTTTTGGTACATATTGTGTATACTTTGCATACTGCCTAACTCTTCTTGAGAGAAGTCTGACTGCTCAGCCACAGCTACCAGGTAAATCTGGGTGGTACAGACTGCTACCAAAGGGGTTTACTGCTCTACCTGTAGTCTTAAATCTTTTGCAGTGTTCCCCAAGGGAACTGCACAGGTTTCTGCCTAACACTGCCTGGTGGAATAATGCTGTTGAATTGCTCATGTGTGTGAGTTGAAATGACATGTGTGTTGGGGAGTGTGATGCCATGTCTGAAGTTTGACACTGACACTCATGTACAACTGTCATGTGTGTATCAGTCCATTGTCCAGTGCCCTGATGCGTGTGTTCTATCTCTCCCTGTCTGCAGCGTCAACTGATGAAGAGGGCGGAGAGGGTGCTGTGGAGCAGAGCAGCAGGGATGGCAACACCAGCCGGAGACGCAAGGCCCGGCACCCCTCCCAGGTTGCCATCTTGTTGGGGAGTGAGGAGTCTGGTGCCGCGTCCCAGGCTGCAGCTGCCGAGGTTAGGTCCAAGAGGCGGAGGTTGGAGGTGGACTCCTCGGCAGCAGAAGGCACAGCTGAGACCCCACAGGGTCCGACGGAGGAAGATGGCACGGAGTCATCCAGGTTGGTGGGGGGTTTGGTGGAGGTGGAGGCCGTGGAAGGGACACACACGGGGTCTGGAGGTGGGGATTCCACTGGTGCTAGTGGTGCAGTGCATGGGCAGGGACAGGAGGCAGCACAAGCCACCGCTGAGGTGCCTGTGTGCAATCCTGTCCCCGATCCTGTGACTGCATCATCCCGCACCAGCAGGGATGCCTACGTCCAGACCCGTTTTCAATGAGCGGATCCGCTTACAGCAACTGGCCTTCCTCTCCCTGTGGACGTGGCTATCTGGGACCGACTTGAGCCTGTCCTTAGTGGGATGGTGTTGCGTCAACGGGGAATGCAAGGTGACCTGCACTGTTTTCGTGAAGACACTGCACGTCATCTCAAATGCCTCATTGACCGCGTTGACCTACTGGGACTGGTCACCAGGCTGGATTCCTCCGTTTTCTGGACCTTGTTCCGACCCCCTCCTCACCTGAACACCCTACGTGCCAGTCGTCCTCCATGCCATCTTCCCACCCATGTTTCACCTGGGTACCCTATGGAGCTGCCTCTGACCCAGCGGCCAGGCTGGTGGGGGACACATCCCTGCCACAGTCGGGAGTCAGACGTCCAGCAGGGCTTGCCACCACGACAACTGCACCCCAGCCAGAGGAGGACGTGCACGCAGCAAGAGCAGGGGCACAGGCACAGGCACAGCAGCAGCAACAAGGTGGGAGCCATGATGGCTCGGGGTCATCAACACTGGAGGGGCAGGCATCGGCCAGAGGGCAGGAGGACCCAGGATTACAAGTGTCTTCCATGTGGCAGCGGTTGGGCCACGCCATAGATGCGGAGCGGCAGCGGGTGGAAGAGGCACGGCTCACAATGGTCAGGGCGGAGAACTCCATGCGGAGGGCACTGAGGCAGGCCGAGTGCCTCGAGGCAATTCATAGGGAGTTGGAGGTCAACATGTAATCGTCCCTGCGAACCCTCGGGCCATGGAAGAGGACTGCCTCCAGGACATTGAGCAGGAGTTCGATGATGCCCTGGCCCGGGACATCGAAAAGCGAGCAGTTGGACTAGTCCGCTGCCATTGTAAAT
The DNA here is from genome assembly GCF_040938575.1 of Ambystoma mexicanum. Taxonomy (NCBI): domain Eukaryota; kingdom Metazoa; phylum Chordata; class Amphibia; order Caudata; family Ambystomatidae; genus Ambystoma; species Ambystoma mexicanum. The sequence continues at coordinate 1,169,248,287 of NC_090931.1, read as the reverse complement.
AGTTTTTAGTGTTAGGTTTCATTTTCATTTTCCTTTGATTTGGGGTGATTGGACTATGCCCCACGCATGTGTATATAGTTTTTTTCTTAGGTAGTTTCTTAGGTAGGTTTCATTTCTTTTGTTGGGCTCATGGACCCTTGACAATGGATTGTACATAGTTGGACAATGGATTATTTGAACTTTTCATTTGGATTTGAACATGGATTAATGGATTTTTCTTTTTGACAATGGATTGTGCATAGTTGGACAATTGATTAATTTGAACTTTTTCTTTGGATTTCATCATGGATTAATGGATTTTTCTTTTTACGTTTCTCTTGGATTTGCTTTGGTGGAGGGAGAGTTTGGACTATTTTTCTTTTGGATTTCTTTGGATTGGTTATACTTTTCATTTACTCATCTTTTGACATGCTTTTTATTTCATGTTTGCTATTTTTTTATGCTTTCATTTCATTGCTTTATTTTTGTCCATAATACATTTTGATATTTTACTTCCATGTGTGTGATTCGCTCATTGGGTTCATGCATGTGAAAATGTGGGTTTACGCAATCAATGCCAACCAGTGTGTGTGTGTGAGGGACATGTGTTGATGTACATAGTTGACTTTTGGTTTGTGACTTGAGATAGGCATGTCAGTGTGGGGTGGATTGGGAAATCATTGCGTCTCAAGACTGGGGTGGCATGCTCTGGTATTTTGGTGTAGAAGTGGGCCATGATTGTGCATTTTTATGTCATGTAGGGGGGGACATGAATGGGGGCCTGCTGGCAGGTGCCCCTCACTACTGGGGGTGGGGGTGCAGGGGGACATGAGTGGGACATGAATGGGGGCCTGCTGATGGGTGCCCCTCACTGCTGGGGGTGGGATTGCAGGGGGACATGAGTGGGGGCCTGCTGGCAGGTGCCCCTCACTGCTGGGGGGTGGGGGTGCATGCAGGGGGACATGAGTGGGGGCCTGCTGGCAGGTGCCCCTCACTGCTGGGGGGTAGGGGTGCAGGGGGACATGAGTGGGACATGAATGGGGGCCTGCTGATGGGTGCCCCTCACTGCTGGGGGGGTGGGGTTGCAGGGGGACATGAGTGGGGGCCTGCTGGCAGGTGCCCCTCACTGCTGGGGGGTGGGGGTGCATGCAGGGGGACATGAGTGGGGGCCTGCTGGGAGGTGCCCCTCACTGCTAGGGGGTGGGGGAGCAGGGGGGCATGAATGGGGGCCTGCTGGCAGGTGTCCCTCACTGCTGGGGGGTGGGGGTGCAGGGGGACATGAGTGGGACATGAGTGGGGGCCTGCTGGCAGGTGCCCCTCACTGCTGGGGGGTGGGGGTGCAGGGAGACATGAGTGGGGGCCTGTTGGCAGGTGCACCTCACTGCTAGGGGTGAGGGTGCAGGGGGACATGAGTTGGTAATCACTAGTGCAAGGTGACATGTGGCCTGGCTGGGGGGCATGCCCATGGTGGATGGGCTGCCTGCGGGACATGACCAGGGGTGCAAGGTAGTCCCCTGGGTGTGGGCTGCCTGCAGGGCCCATGGAGGGGGTACAGGGCACACCTGGGAGGACCCACACTGCCAATTCATGTGTGGGACTCCACACGCACCCCACTGGATACAGGTACCCCAGCGAAATTGCGTGTGAAACTTCCTGCGCACCTCCGAAATACACATACCCCACCCGCACAGGGCCAATCGTGTGTGAAACTTCCCGTGCACCCCCGAAATACATGTACCCCACTCGCACAGGGCCAATCGCATGTGAAACTTCCTGCACACTCCCGAAATACACGTACCCCGCTCGCACAGGGCCAATCGCGTGTGAAACTTCCTGTGCACCCCCAAAATACACGTACCCTGCTCGCACAGGGCCAATCGCGTGTGAAACTTCCTGCGCACCCCCGAAGTCCACGTACCCCGCTCGCACAGGGCCAATCGCGTGAGAAACTTCCCACGCGCCCCCGAAATACACGTACCCCGCTCGCACAGGGCCTACCTCACGTGAAACTCCCCGCTCACCCGGGAAATACACGTAGCCTGCTTGCACAGGCCCATTCGCGTGTGAATCTCCCCGCGAACCCCACTAATACACATACCCCACTCGCACAGGGCCAATCACGTGTGAAACTTCCCGCGCACTCCCGTAATCCAGGTACCACGCTCGCACAGGGCCTACCGCCTGTGAAACTCCCCACGTACCACCCAAATACACGTAGCCTGCTCACACAGGTCCAATCGCATGTGAAACTTCCTGTGCACCCCCAAAATACACGTACCCCGCTCACACAGGGCCAATCGCGTGTGAAACTTCCCACGCACCCCCGAAATACGCGTACCCTGCTTGCACAGGGCCTACCACGTGTAAAACTCCCCGCTCACCCCCGAAATACACATAGCCTGCTCGCACAGGCCCAATCGCGTGTGAAACTCCCTGCGGACCCCATTAATACACGTACCCCGCTTGCACAGGGCCAATCGCGTGTGAAACTCCACATGTACCACCCAAATACACGTAGCCTGCTCGCACAGGCCCAATCGCGTGTGAAACTCCCTGCGAACCCCAGTAATACACGTACCCCACTCGCACAGGCTCTACCGCGTGTGAAACAACCCGCGAACCCCAGTAATACACGTACCCCACTCGCACAGGCCCTATTGCATGTGATAATTCCAGCGCACCCCAGGAATACACGTTCCCCACTTGGCGTTTGCTGTGTAGTGGCCCTGTAAGCTGGTCCAGGGTTAACACAGCCCTTTGCGCTGGATTAGGGATTATGATGGCTTTTCCTTGTGCAAGGGGCGTTCTTGGGGGCGTAACTGGCGCTGCGGGATGTTCTCTGCGCCAGGGCTCTTTTTGCCTTGGGAATTCCATGAATACGCGGTGCGCCAGAATGCTGTTTAGCGCACACGGCTGGCGCACGATCCCTCTCTGCGCTGCTCGCTTGCGCTGCCTCTGCGCTGAAATCTATGGATTACCCCCTGAATCTGGTAAGGTTGCTTACTTTAAAGCAGATGGTATTTCTTTATCTTTCATGGGAAATGCCATGCTGTTTTGGAATATAAGGATTGCTTTGGAGAAGCTAATATGAAGATATGTGGTGGAAAAAATAAAAAATAAAAGGTGTTTCTGAAGCATCTTAAAAAAAACAAAAAAGGCTCTTTTCAGAGCCAACCTCAAAGGGGAAATGGGGTACAATATTAAAATTTCAATTCCCATTCTCGATTTGTCCGAGGACTACATGTATTACACACAGAGATTTTGGGGTTGAGAGGCATGCAAATGAGACTCAGCAGAGCAAGGTATTGGTTAATAAGGTTTACTGGGTGTGTTGTGTAAGGAGAGAGTTTGTCAGTAGGTTTTTTGTCCTCAGAGAAGAGCAGATAGCTATGGCTGTGGGTTTCAGAAAGCAGATTGTTTGGATTTTGGGAGATTCATGAATACATTGGTTGGAGGTGCATGCATATCACTGAGGAGTGGCTGCACATCTTGGATTCTCTTATGTGGAAGTGCACTGGCATGGAGTGGGTTTGGTACCTCTCTTTGCTTCTTTGGTGACACAGCGTTATCCAGACATTATTATCATTCATCGTGGACGGAACCGTTTAGGACATGTGTCTGGAATCTCTTTGAAATTTGCAATGAAAGAAGGACTTGGGAAAGTCATGGACATGTATCCAAACTCCAGAGTAATTTTTTCCCGTATTGCGCAGAGACAAATGTGGTTGTGTTTTTTCATTTGGTCCACAAATGGAGAAAGCAAGGCACAATGTTAACAAGGCTGTTTGTGCATTTTTGAGAGATGTTGGTATGTCCTCTTTACCAGGGGAAAGGAGGGTAAGGAAGGGACACCAACCACGGGGATAACAAACGGCAGGTGGATAGAGGAAGATGTAGGGTGGGCCTTATTGAGGTAGCTCACAGACCTTCTGTTGTTCCTTGAAAGCATTGTGAAGGTTCTCCCCTGAAGAGTACTGCATCGCATTACATGCACAATATTGTGACCTTCGAAAGGTAAGGGTCAACAGCATACTGAATGGCCTGTGAGGCAGCTGGAGGGATGGGCTGTCCCACATGAGTGTCATTTGTGGTGACAGGAGCAGAAACAGAGGATTCTGCAGCAGAACTCAACCTACTATGTTTATCACCAGGTACAACCTTACGAATAACCCCATTGTTGAATGACTTTAGGTGTTGCTTTATTGATGTAGTACCATAGCTATATGAACCATGCTTGCCACGACTCAGCACCATGTGGCACTGAGTGCAGATCACCTTGCTTGCATCAGCTTTTGCCTTTCCATCAACGGTGGTAAATAACCGCCACACCCAAGACTCACGATGAGTGCTAGTAGTAGGGACTTCCACTACCTCATCCTCTTCATCCTCTTCATCCCTCTCCTCTGCATCCTCATGCCTGTACCCCTCTCCAGGCCCTTGTGGACGTGGTGGTGATGGAGGGGGTGGGGGTGCTGATGTCGAGGCAGTAGCAGCAGATGCCATCTGGAAGGTTAATAACCATGAACCAGTAACCAAGAAAACAACCTGCACAATTGTCCTGTTGTAAATCGTGGAAATACAAAAGCAGATGAGGTTCAGCTCTGGGGTGTGGTCTTTTATAGGGGTGCAGGTGCGCGCTTTGCGGAAAAACCCGCGCTGGTTGCAGACACATCGAACACCAAGAAAGGGCTCAAAAAGTTCCAAAAAGTATGTAGATCAGCAGGGACATTGTCTGGGACATGTCTGGGACATGTGCAATGGTGAACTTTTAATGTAAAATACCTTGGATTGCTCAAAAAAGCACTTTTTAAATGTTCAGGGGCCCGGGCAGTGTTTGTAAGTAAGGACACATGCTCTGCGTGGGTGCGGTCACATTTACGAATGGGACGTCTGTCCGCAGGACACCAAATGCACAGGGACAGTTGTGTGCATGGGCGCGGGTGTTCAATGGACAGTGTTCGGGTCCCCAAACTAATTAAAAGTGTGACACATGTGCGGCGGACAGTTGCGGACAGGCGCGATGTTCGTAGGGCACAAGTGTGCTGCGCATGGGCGTGGGTGTTCTACGAACAGTGTTGAAGTACCCGAATAAAATAAATGTACATCAAAACTTTGCGGTCAGGTGGACGGGTTATGTTTTCTACGGATATATTCATTCTGGTTGCGGACATTACAAATAGGGGGGTGTTCTTAAGACACCCCCATTTTGGGTGATTGGGGACAGGCGGACATCTTGTGTGTTCTAAGGACACCTCCATTTTAATTACAAACAGTACAAACAGGTATATTGTCCTTAGGACACCCCCATTTGGGTTAATTGCAGACAAGCGGACATCTTGTGTGTTCTAAGGACACTGCCATTTTAATTACGAAAAGTACGAACAGGTATATTGTCCTTAGGACACCCCCATTTTGGTTAATTGTGGACATACGGACACCCGCGCCCTCTACGGACACCCTAACTGCCTTTTAAAAAAAAATAAGACACAGGCATATACTAAGAACACACTTAAAATTGTATTTGTGTTTAACAGTATAAAAATTACAGTAGAGAGGGGGAAGCAGAAACTGAAACAAATACAGGGGAATTAGGGGTCTGGACATGATGTATGGGAGGGTTGTAACATTCTTCTTGCTGGGGAAGGTTTGGGGATAGTTGGCTGGGACATGGGTAGGGGGAACACGTATATGTGGGACAGTGACATTTAATCTGTTCTTTAATATGGTCCTCAATAAACTGTTTTAGAAGATTGAAATGTTTCATTAACATATCCATTTTTAGTTACATTAGTTTCAGAGGATCTTCTAATGTCTCTCTTGGTATATTACACTTATTTTCTGTATTGTCTGTACAAAAAAAAATATGTTAACTACACAAAAAGTAATGGTTATTAATTGGCTTATACAGAGAAATGTTGTGTCTACCATTAGTATCACTGTCTTCACTCATTTCATCTTGTGGGAAATATTCTTCCAGCCATTCCAAAGTACTGGACATTTCTGTGTAAAAAAAACAACACATATATTAGTTTTAGTGTACGTAATACTGAACATTGATAAATATATGAAATAAATATTGTGTACTTACTAGTTTCTTACAAACGTTTGGTGTTACTGCTGTGTAGGTATGCTCTTGCTTTTTGCTGCACAGTTTTTGTGAGGATTCTGTTGCAGGCATATTTATTTTGTTTTGTTATATTCTGTTATATTGGAAACGCTATTTCAGTGAATGGTTAGTGTCTTACATATACAGTTTACACTCCTTATTTATTATTAAATGTAATGTATTTATGTGCTGCTTTTTGAACATGTTTGGTGTTTTTATTGCATGATACAATAATGTAAGACACCCACTGAGTTTTTGGATAGTGTTGATGGTGACCGCGTCTGTCTGTGGACATCCAAATCACTAGCGGGCGCAGGGGGTTCAGTATTTATATGTTATACATGTTATACATGTTATATATGTTATACAGTACGTTATATGTATGTAAGCTAAGGGAGTCTAGGTAAACATTTATAACATTTACATTATCTATATCTATATTCAGTGAAAAAAAATGTGTTGAAGGGACGTTATGGTTCCAAGTAAAACCAAAAAAACCTTGAAATTCGCCAGTTATGGTAAGCTAAGCAACCATAATTCGTGTCACCATTGTGCACTGCTAAAATGAACACCCAGGACATCAAAGATGACATCAGAAATGTCATTGATGACATCACTGATGAAAAGGTTTGTGTGAACAAATTAAAAGGGAATATGTGGAGTGAATAGTCAAGCATTTGTTAGTAGGTGTAGGTTATAAAAATGAGAAAAAAGAGCAAACATTTAAAGAAGTTTCTGTAGTAGTTATAAAAAATGAGCACAGTTGAGCATATGTTACTATAGTAGATAAAAGCAAAAACAGGAAAAAAAGGCTTATTCAAGAGCCACCATTACTGAATAAATTATTTACATTGAGTTTAAACCTCCCCACCTACTTTAACTGGCCATGCTGTCCACAGACAAAGGCAGTAGTCCGCGACCACTGCACGTGCCATTCGGGTCTTTTAAGGATACCAGGCATGGAAAGAGGGCTATGGAGACTGCGGACCATCATAGATGTCTGTGGACATCGGCGGATTAGCCAATCAGGTTTCATGGTTGTGGGGTACAGGAAGACAGGGTAGCAAGTGATTTCTTTGTTGTGTGCAGTGAAGATGGCATGGCAATGGCTTTGCAGAATCAGAATGTCTGTCTGGTGGACGATTCTTGGATCCATTGCTTGAAGGTGTACTATGAGCAGTGTGGATTACCTGTGAATTTTGAAGAATTTGAAGTTTCCTGGAATGGAGTTTGAGAAATTAAGTGGTTACTTTGAATCATCCAGACTTAATAGTAGTTCACTATGGAGGCAACAGTTTGGGATGTTTCACTGGAATTGTATTGCAGTTTGCAATGAACTTTCCATTTACAAAGTTAATGGAACGTTTGAAGATTGTTTTTTTCTCGGATAGCTCAAAAACAAGTGTGGGGGCGTTCTAATTTATCTCGTCCACAAATCAAGAAGGCAATGCACAATGTAAACAAAGCTGTATGTGCTTTTTTGCAGGATGTTCGAATGACATCTTTTCACAATTAAAATATATTGTATGATATTGTGAATATTTTTAGAGGGGATGCAGTGCATTAGACTGATTTTGGAATTCAGATTTTGTTTTGAAAATCCAAAATCCATTGAAACAGTTTTAGTGAACACGTGAAATATGTATTGAGGTATTTTTTAGTTGCTTCAGTACATCAATAGAACAAACAGAAAAAACAGAAGTTGTTTTTGTGGAAGTTGGAAAACATAATTAAGTTCACTAGAACGTTGTTAGTTTAGAATAGAAAACACATGAAATATTTTTTAAAAAAGGTTCTTTTAAGAGCTACCATTTTGACTGAAAATAATTGAATATAATCCATGCCTGGAATTATCCAGGTATCCTGGTCTATTATAGTGTCTGCAGACGATGCAGGCTTCCAAAGGTGCATTGATTGTTTTTTTTAGTTCTATTTTTTAACTGGGAAAAGTGGCTCCTAAAGGAACCTTTTATTTGTCTTCCTAGCTTTTATTTATTTTTGGAGATTTTTATTTTTTGAAGACGCAAGGAGGTAAGTTGTTCGAGGGAAGGGAGGGATGGTGCACCAACCCCAGATATGGGGAGGCAGGTGGACAGGTGAAGATGTCGGGTGGGTGGGCCTTAAATTGAAAGTAGGGGGCAGTGTTTCTTGTGCTCCTTGACTGAAGCCTTGAAAGCACTCTGAACTGGATCCCCCTGCAGAGCGGTGTGTTGCAGTACATGCAGACAACTGTGAGCCTCGGAAATTAAGGATCCTCTGCCCCACAGGAGTACCCTGTGTGGTGGAAGGAGCAGATGAAGAAGATGGGGTAGAGGACGCTAACCTGCTTCTCCCTGAGAAAGGAACAGCCTTTCTCTGAGAACCTGGGTGGTTGGATCTGGTGTGGCGGCGCATGGAGGAGGTCCCAAAGGAGTACTGCCCCGGTTGTCTGCAACTGAGTATGATCCTGCACTCAAGGGATTTCACCTGTGCAGCCCAAGCCTTTGGTACACCCCCAATGGTGGTAAATATCCACCACACCCATGACTCTCTTCGGGGGATGAAGGTAGGCACTTCCTCTACCTCTTCTTCCTGTTCCTCATCATCCTGCTCTGCATCACTGGATCTGTTCCCCTGACCAGGCCCTCCAGCTGATGGTTGTGGTGGTGGCCCCTGAGAAGGAGGGATGGCCATGAAAGATGCCATTGGAGCAGGTTTATGAGATTCTGCAAAGCAGGTCTTCTCCTAGTGCTCTCTCATGGATAGTAATATTGAGAATGACTAACATAATGGGTGGGTCCCTGCAGAAGTACTGTTGCAGACCGCGCAACTGTGCACTGTCTACTGAGATAAAAGTAGGCCATGGAAAGAGGTAATAAGTTGACAGATCAACTGAGAATGGATCTAGGAGCTCTGGAAGTGTAACATTTGAAATTGCTAGATTGGCCAAAAATGCAGTTTCAAACTGTCTGCGATGATGGACACCATCTGCGGTCACGCTGTCATGCTTTATGGGTGTGGCCACATGATGATGACCAGGGATGTCCGTTGTGGCAGTGGGTGTCTGCGGACCCCATAGAGCATGAGGTGCTGGGCGCATAGATGTCCACAATCAAGCTCTCTGTCCTGAAACTAATTAAAAGTGCATCACGCTATACGGGACATGTCCGGACAAGGCACAATGTCTGCGGATCCACCTTTTTACGTAAATGGACACCCCCAAAGAGTTGTATAGTCCACCGACAATTAATTGGTGTTTTTAAAAAGAAAATAGGAATTTATAAGAGAATAAGGTACAAGGCATTTATTGTAGAAACAAATGTATTTATGAAAGGTATGAGATATCGGAATGGGAAACATAAATTGAAGAATGTGGAATTTCTAGAAAGTCATGATCTGGGGAGGGAGGGAGAGAATTTTCATCAACTGTTTTTCATGTACATTTGTGAATTTGTTTGGGTTGATTGCTGACAGCAAGGGGGGCAGGTGCATGTAGGACAGTGATGATCAACATTTCTAATAAAATGATTGTTTACATAATTTAAAAGTTCTTTAAAGTCATTACTAAGATCATCCAATTTTGAAGACAAGATCATGATTTCATTGTTTGTAGTTGGGATTGTCGCTGTGATTGTTGGGATTCTAATTAATTTGTGGTGTAGTTTTTTCAAGTAAAGTTTGCACTATAAGAAAAGAAGGCATTATTTCAATGAACCTGTACATAAATTACATTATTTGTTAATATTGAAAGTTGTATTGTTTACCATTAGAGATCTCAGCATCACTCATTTCTTCTTGGGGAATGATTTTTTTTCTAGCCACTCAGGTGGGTATGCCATTACTGTCAACTTAAAAAATTGTGTTATTTGCTTATGAGAAATGTTTATATAATGAATGGAAATAGTAGAGAAATACATGCACCGCACTTCCTATTTGGTGCGAGGTTGTTTTGCAAGGAGCTGCTGGTGTATGTATGAAGAGTTGTACTGAACTGATCATTTGAGGTGTACAGTTATGGTTTGTGCTTGGTGCATTCCATAATATTGTTTGCTAAATGAAAACAATTGCGTTTACATTTTGAAATGTTGCTTTGTAAAAAAAGGTATATTTGGGTGTAGTAAATACAAGTACTGTTGTTTTATGTATATGTTTATGTTGGTTGAAGGGTACAATATTTTCTGTTGTCCCCTGTGCGTCAGGGTTTTGTTGATGCTACCTGCTTTTCGCAGACTTTCATACTGTCCGCGGACTCTATAGCTGCTACATGGGGGGTGAGTATGATATAAGCAACTTGTAGCAAATTAAGGGGGGGTCTGTTAAACCATGACATTCAGTGAAAAACACTATTAAAGGGACGTTGCGGTTAAGTTACACTAACAAAAACCTATGAAATGCAGTGAAAACACTTTGCTAAAGGGACGTTATGGTTACAAGTAAAACTGAAAAACCCTAGAAATTCACCAGTTATGGAAAGCTAAGCAACCATAACTCGCGCCACCAATGCGCACTGCTAACACTAATGCCCAGGATATCAAAGATGACATAACAAATGTTGTAAAAGTTAATTTTCTCTGAACTATAAACAACAATAAATAAATAAATAAATAAACAAATGGCATTGATGACTTCACTGATGACATCACATAGGAAATACATTTTGATGATTAGTGCCTGTGGTTGCAAGTGGTTGTGTTTACCATTTTGGCAACACGATGTAAGGGGTGATCGGGAGACCTATCATGAACTCTTTAATGTATTACAAAATGTACTCATCTAAACAACAGTGTTGTTGTTAATACAGGAAACTACTCATATATACAGATATGCAATATCTGCAGCATGCACCATAGATGTGCAATATTTTTAATCTGGTCATTTTGGCTAGTAAAATAATGAATGCTACCCTATCACAATTTTGAGTGATGTTAAACATGGAATACATAGCTGACAATTCAAGACTTACTGCACACTTGTGTTAGTACAAACAATACGTATGAAGACCCACAATGCATACACATTTGAGGCACATACAAGGACACCTCAGTAAGGAGGAAAGAAATAAAAACCACCAAAGAATTACAATAACATTAGCCTTCATCATGTGAATTGAATTGTGTGTTTGAGGCTTGGTTATTTCCCCATGTATGTGCACCATAGAGCTGAGGCCGAATCCCGAGGAAAGTGCCTTAACCATATACAACAAGGTTAATGTCTGCAAATGTACTACCTTTTTTTAATTTTTTTTATTATCTCTATCAGCGAGCAAAACTATGTGGCCTAGATATGTCGGTGAACAAAAAGAAGTGGCCCAGATCCGTGATGTCATCAGTTATGTCATCAATGACAGTTGTGATGTCATCTTTGATGTCCTGGCAATTAGTCTTAGCAGTGCACAGTAGTAGCACAGTAGTAGCACAAGTTATGGTTGCTTAGCTTACCATAATTGGTGAATTTCTGGGGGTTTCCGGTTTTACTTGTAACCATAATGTCCTCGTTTTTGTTACGGCAATGTAACCATAACGTCCCTTTAACAAAGTGTGTTAATTGAATATAGATATAGATCGATAAGTATATAACATGTTTACTGTGGATTCCAAAATGTTAATGCTGAAATCATGAAGGGTGTTTTTTGTGATTTAGTAAAATGTTTTAAAGTGTATATAACTAATGTGTTTACACACTTTAAATCTGGTAAACATAGATTCAAATGCTTAATAGTAAGCAATACAGTTAATGCCCAAGTAATCCATTGTTTCATATTTATTTGGTTTACATTTCCAGTGTTACTGTAATATTCTTCTATAAGCATACATAACATCTCAAGTACATGTCAGTAAGAACAATATTAGGAAAACATAGAGAGCCGAGGAAAGTTATTAGTGTAGATAAAAGCCAAACTCCTGAAGCAGAATCTGCTTATGACTAACTTTGATTTCCTTACATCTGTGTGTCTCGCTAATCTGCCTACGAGCAGTGACTCACTGATCTTGAGCAGACTTGTTATCTTGCCAAATTTAAGAGAGGATGCCAGCGCATTACGCTATGAAATTCAGAATGCTTTTGTTGCATAGTTTTGATTTTACTATAATAAAAGGCTGACCTGTTAAACAGGTGGGAAGCCTGTTAAAGAACTGGAAACAATTTTAGCAAAGACTGGCAATCATAAACATGTATTGTGCTTCAATACGAGTTTGACGGTGCAGTTAATACATGGTGAGACATCTGTTACCACTAATTGTTTTGTTGTTAATGGAATTAACATCATTTTTACTGCACCGATAAATTCCAAGTTTGGAGGAAAACTGGAGGATTGTATTCTAGCAAAAAGTTGGAGGTAAATACGCGACCTTTCCTAAAAATTCAGCTGATTTACCACAACATGATTACCGCTTGTGGTAAATCTACCAAAATCCCCAAGGATCCCTATGGACTCTAGATGCAGTAACAGTAAATACTGTTGTGGTACTTCAGTGAATGTACTGCTAAATTACCTCCAAACTCAAATGAAACAAATTGCCATTACTGTGTGCCAATATAAGAATACATTGCTTCAGGGGCAGCTCCTTCATAATGTTATGATAGGTTATGTTAAAGTTATGTATAGGGCGCACGGTCGCCTAAGGACATCTTGGAGCTTGACTAGAACAAGGGCTAGAGAGAGTAACAATTTAAAACAGGGTGGTTTTCAGTTTGCGAAAAAACTGAAAGTGATATTCAATGCTGCAGTGAGAGTGGCAGGTCAATCCACAACTTAGCAGGTGCAAGTGTAAAGACACATCCACCAACCTGAGATAGACTTTGACAAGACAGGCTTTCATGGAACAAAGGGCACGGCTGGGAACGTAGGGAGCAAACTTCTCTTGTAGGTATTCCGGACCTTGTCAATCGAAAGCCTGATGCACAATGCATGCAGACTTAAACATCACCCTCTTACCAACTGGAAGCCAGTGCAGAGTCTGCTGTACAGGAGAGATATGGGCCCCATAGGGTGATCCAGACAACACATGGGCTCCAAGGTTTTAGACCAGCTGCAGTCTATGTATAAGAAAGAGAGGTTGGGGCAGGAAAAGAGCATTGCAGTAATCGATACGACTCAGCACTAAGGTGGCCACAACACAAGGCTGTATTTGAGCCGGATGATAACCAAGAACTTTCCGGAGGATTCTTAAATAGTATCTGAAATATGTGTCTAATCTGTACCTCCATAGAAAGGGAAGCTGAAATCTTTACTCCCTAACGCAGAAGGCCAAAAGGAAGAGGTCCACAGAGAGGAAGCAGGAGAGACAGATGTGGGGCCACCTATCAATACCTCTGTCTTATCTCTATTGAGCTTTAGCCAATTTGTATTCATCTACTGACCCATGGCCCCCAAACAGACCCAGAAGCGACCTGACATCAAAGGCACATTCAGATCAAGTTGAACAATAATCTGTGTGCCATCCGCATACGAGTAACAGCAGAGGCTGTGGGAACAGCCAAGACAAACAAGTGGCTGTATATACACATTATAAAGTATAGGGTATAGAGCAGATCCCTTTGGGACCTGACAGGAAAGAGAATGAGATGCCAAGCAAAAATGAGGGAAAGAAAGTAATTGAGACCTATCGGTAAGAAAAGAGGCGAACCATTCCAGGACTAAACCAGATATCCCCAACTGTGACAGGCAGTACAATACGAAAAATAAGTAAACAAATAAAATTATATATCTGGGGATAGTGACTGAAAAATGCACAACAACACCCACAATCACCACAAAGTCATCAGAGGGAAAAATTGACACACAAAACCCAACACAGAACACATCAAACGACACGTACTACTATATCATACATGGACCCAATACAACCAACCAGAAAAAGGAATAACACCCCCATGCTAAACACACACAGAATGCCAGCAACCATGCCATACCTAAACACCCTACACACACACAGTTGCAGAACATCCCACACAAACAAGGACAAACCAACCCATTCAGCGATGATGCACTTCAGTATGCATAACATGAGACCATAAGTCCCAATATGAAGGCATGCAGTGCAGCTCAATGCCACCCACCTCAGTTGATCTATTCCTGTGACCCAGCGATAAAGCTCTATACCCAGCAATAGTGTGATGCTGCAGCTGCCGCAGAGCAGCCGAGGAGGAGACGGAAGGAGCAGGTCTTTCTGCACCAGGGTCACCCTCTTTGGTATGGCCGACATGGAGGTGTACTGAAGGTATCACTTCACTCTGCATGCCATCATGGACATGTTGCTTGAGTGATTTGCTCCCCACCACCATGTAATCACATTCCATCGGGGCACATGTTAATTTCCTGACCAAATTGCATTTCTTCTCCACGGCTCTTTCCAGAGGACCACTGGCATCAATGCAGGCATCTCCCAGGCTATGCAGTAATGTGCTCTACACCAGGCCGTGGCATGCTTCAGATCGTGTAGGCAACAGCTTGTCTACATGCCCATGACTGAGGAAGAATAAAGACAGGTGGTCCACTAATTCTACAATGTGCACTGATTCCACTGTGTCATCAGTGTCATTGGCTCCACCCATGTCACACTTCCCCACAGGCCAATGCATACATGTACTGGCACCGGCACCACAGGTACTCCATCAGTGCATTACTGGTCTGCGATGCTGTTTGGCTGCTAATGGATGGCTATGCCAATTTCTCAGCTCCGTCCATGACTGCCACATATTCTGGGTCTCTAGCTTGTGTCCACATTTGTAAGCCGGAGCATACGGGATAATGTATCTGATAAGTAAGTACTATAACTCTGACCATGTTCCACCACACAAATGCAGCCACACATCCACACATAGGTGCACAGGCAATGACAACTGCAACACCAACAAAACCAACACTGGATCATCAAGTCCTTGCAAACTATCCCCCAATTGCCAGTTTTGCCCGGCCCTCGAAGATTCTGGGAAATGTTGTTACCACACAGGTACAGAACTATCTGGAAGAAAATTCCATTCTTGCCAACTTACAGTCTGGTTTTAGACCTGGTCACGAGACTGAGACAGCTCTGGTAGCTGTGTGTGCTTACAGACTTCGGCCGCTGACGAAGGTGATCATGCTAGATTTATCAGTTGCCTTTTATAAGGTCAATTTTGGCCAATTGTTGACTAGAATCTCTGAGTTTTCCTAGGTTTCAGAGGGCACGCTGAAGTGGTTTTATTCTTTTTTAGAAGATCGGACTCAAGCAGTTAAACTTGGAAGTTTGTATTCTGATAATCTTCCTGTTTAATTTGGAGTGACCCAGGGGTCATCCGTGCCTGCAATATTATTCAATGTCTACCATAGGCCATTAACGGACATCTTGTTTAGGATTGAATTAAACTATCATTCTTATTTGGATGATACACAAATCTATGTTAGATTAAAATCTGCACCTGAAGCCACAGAACACATTTCAGTCTTTGCCAATGCACTATAAAGTTGGATGCTTGAGAGTAAACTCAAACTCAATCCCTCTAAAACTGAGGTTATAGTGTTTTGCCCAAAAAATCTACCAATTGACTCCATGTGACTACCCACTGTCTGGCATTTTTTTAAGGTGCAACTACCTTCTTGTGCAAGGTAGGATATTTGGGCTATGTATGGCAGGCATCTCTGGGCTGCAATGCTCATGTTTCAGAAGTCGATAGATCAGTTTTCTATCAACTCAGGCGTTTAAAACCTATTTTGCATTTTATTGCTGTGGTTGTGGTGACAATCGTAAACTCTAAACTCAACTACTGTGACACTCTTCTTCTGGGAGTACCAGGGAGCCAGCTACATCCACTCCAGGTGGCCCAAAATGCCACTGTCAGATTGGTGTATAAAATGCCAAACATTGTATTTATCTCTATGTATCAGAGGAAGCTGAACTGAATTAAGATTATGATGCCTAATACAGAAGGGCATTCAAGGTGTGGCACCCAGTTATTTGGTCTCTAAAATCAATCTCTTTCAGACGTCTCGCTCATTACGCTCAACTAGGAAAAAGCTGTTGGTTGTTCCACCTCTCATTTTGTTCCTCAGGGCAACCAATGCTTCTCCATCAAGGGCCATTGTCTCTGGAATGCACTTCCAGCTGAACTATAGAATATATCCTCTATTACACTTTTTCGAAAAAATATGAAAACACACTTGTCCTAATACCTTCCTTCTTCCCTGGTAATGTTTTAAGTGGTCAGAGGAATTGAACATCTGCTTGGTTGTGAGGTGATATGTGCATTACAAATCCCAAATCAAATTATCAAATCAACATGTGCATACCATCACAGGGTCCACACAAAGCCAACTAGCGTGAATCCAAAATGACACATTAAGGAGCCTCATATGCAATGACACCATTTATGTCCTTTCTCTTGCACGTAATGGTGGTTATCCATTGCACCCCTACCTCAAGAAACCCTACAGGCAGCCTGCCAGTTTGCAACAGGAAAGGTACAATATGGTCCAGAGGTAACCATGGGCATCATTGAGCAGTCCATAGGCCTCCTGAAGTCATCATTCAGATGCCTAGGTCACTCTGTGGGTGTCCGCTTGTAGAGGCCACATGTTGTGTACAAAATCATACAACCCTGTTGAATCCTGCATAGCATAGTAGGTGTACATGCTGAACTCAGTCCAGAGCCACATGCAAGGCCACCAACCCAGGGAAAGACCAGTGTGACAGCACCACGAGAGAGTGAGCAGCTGGTCGAAATATTGAGCATGCATGCTGGCAGATGAGAACAGTGACCACACACGAGGCAGTGTCTATGATGAAAGGGTGACATGTGACATGCACAGCCTCTACATATGCAACTGCTTGTGACACTGATGGAAACATACATCTGGCCATTCCAAAACAAAGCAGACATGGACAAATCTACACACACAGCTTCGCACTACATAAAAAAGAAATTGACAGATGCATACAACCATTCTGCCACGTCAGTAGAACACATCCCCAAAACCCCATATGGGCTGATCACGGAGTAAGCCAGGAATAACTGCAACTACTCTGAACACAGCAGCACTCAAACCACCATGTACCCCTCAGCACAACCAGATCTAGCATCAGTGTTCACATGCACACCCACACCACCAAACATGTGGCTCACATGACATGTCACCCATGAACAAACATATGCATGCTAGACCCACAACACGTACCAATTGTGCATGACACATTGTGGCAAAACTAAAGTTCAGCTGAACCCAGTCCTAACACTCCCTAGCACCATCAACAATACATCTCACTGGCCGACCGACATTAACACATTGAGCTGACTTGACATGCAGTGTGTAAAGTGGAGAATACACCATCTCCTTGTGGAAAATCCACCGCCCACCCATTGCCCAGAAGCAGACAATGGCAAGGAATCACTAAAACACTCACTGAAAAGGGATGTGTGCCAAAGGGCCAGAAGAACACTGGGACAAATCATAGAGTGCACATGGAGGAAAACGTATTGCCACATTTCATGGCTGTGGTGTCACTATGCACAACCGAAAAATCACACACAATGACATCACATGCACGCAGGGACAAATATTGTTGGACAGGGCACCTCATTCAATCCGACAATGAGTCACTAATTGCTCCATGGAATGAGTATGCAAACATCCAACCACCTAAAAATGCAGAAAGAACAACTGGAACTATATGTGACCGCACCTTGAGATACACAGATGATGGGCCATGTCCTGGTGAAGGGACAACAAGCACCCAAAGTGATGCACTGGTCCCACCAAGTACAAAGTCGGAAGGCAGACACAACACCATGAATGCAATGGGGGTGGAGGGACAAGGCTAAGCTGAGTGTGTATTCCAAAGATGACATCACCAAGGAACAGGTAGGAGATGCACTGATGCCATTAGGCCCTGTAACTGCAGGCTACAACAAACTGAACACCAGTAAGTTTCAATGTATGCAGCCACAGCAAACACACAACTCATGATGCCACTACATCGCTGACTTCAATGGCACTGCTAGTGTGGACTGGTGATGAACTGCAAATTATGATGCACACTGCATACCTGAACCACCTGGGAGGTGAGATCTGAGGGAGAGGTAACTTCTTGGAACAATGGAGAGACACGAGACAAAGGTCCACCCACACGTTTCACTCATATAAGGAAGTACAGCACCACACCCTCACACTGCACTGCAGGCAACACCTCTCCCCATATGTGAGCTTCCAACATGCCTCTATCCAACATGACAGCACATAACAAACCCAGCACAAGTGTCAACATCAGTGTAACTTGCTTACCTGATGTAGGGCACAGGCCCAGACGAGCCGTTGTAAAACACCAAAACACATTTATGAGCAGATAGCCGGAGGACCCCTGCATGGACCAGATGGAATGCCGCATCTCCTCGCAATGCCACTTTCACTCACCACCCCTGCATAGCCAGTCAGAATGCATGTGAGAGAAACTGCAAGTAGCCACATTTGCGCAAGAGCACCAAGCAAACACAATGCACAACACGCAGACATGTTCATGGCACCAGGGGGGACTGTACACTTTATTAAAAATCACAAAGAGTGCATTACAGAGGTAAGACAAGTGTTTTTCGGTCAACATGCATAACACTGCATGTGAGACAATCAGTTCATACATGTCTCTGTGTATAATCAATAATGAGCCAGACAACGGCAGGTGAATGGCTGCCATTTCTCTGAAAAATCTATTTTCTGGGACAAATATTCTGCAACAGTGACAAACAGCAACAACATATCTAGGGACAAGGGGCCTCATCACTGCCTTTGCGGTATCAAGGCAGTAAATGCACTGGAATATTGCCAATGCAAATAGTGTTACCGCAACTCGGTCCAGTGCTATGAACACTTATTTGCACTAATTCTAAAATCCTAAAGGTGTCATAAAATATATTGTATTAAACAAAATAATATATAATTTTTTGCAAAAATGTGTCACACTCCTATTTAAAGTACATTTTTATTCCCAACTAAAGTGTTCTTATTAGACCTACTTTACTTCCCAAACTATTGTCTCAGGAGTGTAGCTTAGGGGCAACATTCTTGCCTTGCAAACAAGATGATGCGGAGCAACACTGCTTCGATCCCTGGGTCCGCGCTTAGAAACCTCTGGGTATTAAACGTGTTATAAATAACCAATTATATATATATTCTGTTGATATACTTGAGAAAATGTCATGTTCTATGATCAGTACCATTACCGCAATTTTTCAGTAGCTAGCGATGTAAAGCATTTCATATACATTATTAAAATACATTTTTATTCACAAAAAGCACAACAACATTCAAATTCAACACTAGAGAATTTTCATTACATGGCCTATTGTTAAGTTGCTAAACCCATAGGAAGAACACTTTTTGGGTGGCCTATAACTTTGCTCCCCCTGGACGAATCCTCACCAAACTTTGCAACAAAGAAAAGTATATGGCCCACTCTGAATTATTTTTCAAAGTCTGGTGAGGTTTGGTCAAGGGGGGACAAAGTTATGGGGGGGGTCCCAATTTTTTTTTCCCATAGACATAATGGGAAAAAATTCTGTTGCGCCTACAGCCCAACCGCTGGATGGATTTTCACCAAATTTGCAGCAGGAGCGGCGGCTTTGTCCCAAAAGCATCCTTTTGTTAATTTGGTGTAAATCCGACCAGTAGTTTGTTTTTTTAAACGACCAAAACATAAGGCAAAACAATTAGTGATATCTATGTCCCCTCCGTGGACCCATTTCCCTGTTCGGTCCATGGACTGGTCTCTGATTGGCTGTTCGGTCTGCGGACTGGCCTCTGAATGGGCCGAAAAATGTGTGGACTTGTGCATGGTATTCGGGACACGGCCGCCGATTTGGGTGAGAAAAAGTGAAATGTGTCGGTTTCCCTTAATGCCCGCCATCTTGGATTCACAGACTTTTTTGGGGTCCGAGGACAGCGCAGTGAAAGCATTTAAAAAAAAGCAGCATTGCACTTGTCAAACTCAACAATCTCCGGAGATGTGGGGGGATGAGGATTGGATTGGATATGGCCATAAGAAGCCAAAAACAGGTTGTTTCACCCCCCGAAAGTCCGCAAACACTCCAGATGTCCTGGGGCAGACCTGTGGTGTTCGCGGACACTTCAGATGTCCTTGGTCATCTGTACATATTTCTGCATTACAGGGTTGGGGAAAAGCAGTTTTTGGATGGCTTATAACTTTTGCGCCACTCAGTGAAACTACATGTAATTTTGCAATTTTATTCTAGAACTAATCCTGAATGGTTTTGCAAAGTGGGATTCTGTCAAGAGGGGGCAAAATTAGAGGAGGCGTCCCAAAATATTCTAAAGGCATATACATGTGGTGTCATTTGATGAATCTGCACAACATTTGGCAAAACAATGTTGGATCTAGATATAAATGTTTTCTAAAGTCTGGTGGGAGTTTCTCAAAAGGGGTGAAATTAGAGGGGGGTCTCAACATTTTTAGATGGCTTATAACTTTGTTGCTATTTGACGAATGTGGACACATGTTTTCAGAAAGATTATAGACCCAACATTCAATGTTTGTGTAAAGACTGAATGAATTTTGTCAAGTGGGGGCTAAGTTATACAACTAATGTATGTACATGCATTTTGACACTTTTAAAAAAATAAAACATGGGTGGATTTCGAGCAAACTCGTGAGGAGCATTGGCAAGGATATTAAAGTATGGTTTTGCAAATGTGCCCATGTTTTATTTTTTGACAAGTGTAATAAAGTAGGTACAAAAATAGTCATATACCTTTGGTGACTGAGGTGCAGCCAGTGGCCGTGGGCAGTAGCCAGATTTTCTGGGTCATGGAATAAGGTCATAACGCGGACAATCTGGCGACTGGCCATGACTGCTAGGGACGAAAAATGTTGTTAAAGTGGCTATGTCTACCTGGGACAGTCTATGTGGTAAAGTGATTTGAAGGTAGGATAGGTTTGAAAGGGAAAAAAGTGCTTGTGGTAATATGTTCATAGGGTTTTGCAGGCTGCCATGGCAAGGGAAGAGGGGCTGTGTACGGAGCCCTGCCTTCTCTTTCCATGTTGGCTGTCTTGGAAAAGGATTTTCCTTCCTACAACGGGACACCGCAGGCAGTGCACGATGGTGGCGTGAGTTATGGTTGCTTAGCTTACCATAACTGGCAAATTTCTGGGGTTTTCGGTTTTACTTGTAACCAAAACGTCCCTGTAACCAACGTTTTTCCATAGAATTTCATAGGTTTTTATTAGTACAACTTAACCATGACGTCCCTTTTTCATTGAATTATATTTATATATATTTTGAATTTTATTTTGATGTATAGAGCACTTTAGGCCAAAACGCTTAACAATAAGAAAATAAACAGTAAAATGCACATGGTATAATGGCAGAAGAACCAAAATTTACAAAGAAAGCAAACAGCCTTAAGACCAGAACGAAATAGAGGATACGAAGAAAGTGCATGGATAGCGCGAGAGGAAGCTAATTCCAGTGAAGAGCAGCCAGAAGAGAAAAAGAACAAAAACGAGATTGTGGGAAGGGAGGACGAGGGACAGACAGACTAAATTGGGACTGAGAATGAAGAGATCAAGAAGGGGAATAGAATGAAAGTCAAGTGGACAGATATGGAGGGGGAAAATTATGGAGAGACTTAAAGACGAGACATAGAAAATGTAACTCAAGACAGGAGTGTAAAGACAATCATTGAAGTGTAGACAGGGGTTGAGAGATGGAATCCTGTGTGTAAGGTGAAAAATTGAGCCAGACAGAAGAATTATGAATGGACTTTAAATGGCTAAGGTGAGAGATTGGAAGTCCAAAGAGAAGAGAAGAACAAGATAAGAGACAGGAGAACAAAAGGGAGGAGACTAATAGCTTAGTAGCATGGAAGGTGAGACAAGTCAGAGATTTACGGCTACTAAACAAATGGGTCCTGCACGAGAGAGAGAGAGGGATGAGCTTTGAATAGTAATATGGGAGGATCAAGATAGACTCCTAGATTCTGGGCAGAAAGAAAATTAGGAAATCAGAAGGAAGGACAAGAAATTGAAGGAGGAAGCAGTGGAATAGTTGAAGCTGGCAAGAACATGATCTCTTTTTTAGAGCGATAAAGAATGAGAACAGGTTCAGTTATCCAAGACTGCATAGCCAAGAGGCAAAAAGCAGAGAATAACAGGCAAAGCTGAATGTCTTCGGCACAAAGATGATGAGACAGGCCAAAGGATGAAATTAGAGATGTAAGGGGGCAAGTATAGAGAGAAAAAAGAAGCTGACCCAAGACAGAGATTGGGATTTATGGCCAGAATTGGATTGTAGAAAGGATGTACCTTGTCAAATTAATATCTTCAATGATGGGGGTGGGCCCTCAGCAGCCTAAGAAGTGTTAGTGCCACTTAAATATCATCTGCTCACATAGTACAGTTGTATTGAGATGGCACAATTACATGTCAATGAAAGCATGAAGCTCACCAGAAAAAAAATTAAATAACATTATGCAATGGTTCTTCAGCAATACAATTCAACTGATTGACCTCTATAGTGAATTGAAAAGTGTTATATTTGGTGAACTTGTAGTGAGGACTCCTCTGTAGCTTGAGGCTGCACAATTAATGCAAGGTCGACTGTTCCAAATGTTTGGCAAAACCTTTTAGCTACTGGGACATTTCATCTATAATGCCTAACACTACAATTCAGCCACTATAATGCAGTTCTTCCAAAGATATTGAAATGTTTCTTGCCATCACAGTGGTTGATGAAGTGGTAATTATTATTGGAGGTAGCAGGATGGAAGCCAGAGGCAGATTGGGAGGCAACCAGCAGCCTAACCAGACTGAGACTGCAGAACAGCTTGGAAGTATTAAAATATTCCTCTATACATACACAATGGGCAATGCATGCAAGGTCAAAAGGACTGTCAGAAAACAGATAACTTATAAATTCATTTCTAAAAAAGACTCTGCTAACAGATATTAGATTCATATTGTTGTTTTATCTTGTTTTTCTGTTTTGTTTGTTTTTCTCTTTATCTAACAAAAATGATTTGAAATTAATTTGTAAAAAAAATATTGAAAAGTTGATGTATTTCAGCTAAAATCAATAAAAAAAGATTCATATAATAATTTCAAACACATTGCTCTTAATCAGAAGTCGTAAAACAGTGCAGTGCTTAAGAAATAGCAAGAACAAGTAAGTGATACTACTTTTTTCATAGTCCTTGCTACTCTATATCACAGCACCATATCTCAGATTAGCCAATATAATATTTATTTTTATTTTATTTTATTTTCCATTCATAAAATGGCAAACACCCCGGGGCCATTCGAGGCTCTGTTATGAACCAGTTACTTGTAAATAAACAAACAGAAGAGAAACAGACAGTGTTAAATTTGGAAAACAGGGTATAGACCAGAAAAGGAGCATTCTAAGCAAACAACCAGGATTTGAGGGATTTGAGGAACACCCAATATAAGGGTTCCGCTCTCATTGCAGGATGCAAGGAGTTCCAAATTTGGCTGCGATATAGGGAAAACTAGAGCCTCCAGCTTTGGCGCCTCTGACTTTAGGTTGGATGAGACGGTGAGCATAAGGGGTCCTAGTTGGCCTGGATGACAGGGCTCTGGTGATTTTCTGGGAGAGGTAGGGGGGCAGAATTAGAAAGGAATTTGTGGGTAATGAACATCGTTTTGAAAATGATACACTTGCGAATGGGAAGTCAGTGAGCTGCTCTCCTGGCTGCAATTATATGTTACTTCTTGGGAATGTTGAGTGAGAGCATTGTTTTTACTGCCTTGAAGCTTGTGTAGGGTTTTTCACTAGGGCCAGCAAAGGGGACATTGAAATAGTCAATCCTAGAGCCGACGACTGCTCGAGCAATGGTTAGGCAGCTCTCCCTGTAAAGGAAGGGCCTTGATGTATTTAGTAGTTTTGTTGCATAGGCTGCCTATGAGGCGATTGTGCTCACTTGGTGGGTCAGTGAGAGGATAGGGTTGAGGTATACGCCCAATGTCTTCACTGAGGAGGAAACTGGGACCAGTATGTCACCTATGTAAAAGGATGAATATTGGGTGTTGAGGTTTTTTCGTAGCACAGGATGCCTACCAGCAGGATCTCTGTCTTATCCCCATTTAAGTAGAAGTGGTTTGCCGCCATCCAGGCTGAATGGTGGAATAAGAGTTGTTGGGAGTATTAGACTCTTAAGCATTGTTGCCAGAGAGTGGGAGAAGAAATGATGTGTCATCAACATAGTTGGTGTAGGCTATGCTGATGGAGTCCACAATGTCAAAGAGGGATCTGGTAAATATGTTGTAGAGTGTCAGAGATGCGCATGAGCCTTGAAGAACCCCACAGGGGATCAGTGATGGCATGGCACTTACATTCTTGACAAACACTCTCATGACTCTTCCTTCCAGGAAGGCGGCAATCCAAGAAGTGGCTTCAGGAGAGTGAAGTTAGTTGAGGTGTTCAGGTGGTGACATAGGATTTTATGGTCAACTAGGTCAAACGCCACTGACAGAAGAGGAGGAGAGCAAGTTTCCAATTGTACCTAATCTCGCCCATCTGTTTTTTTTTTGTTTAGATCAAGCAGTGTTGATGCTGTGCCATTACCTGGATGGAATACCCACTGGCACATTCCCAGGATATGATGAGTTTCTATGAAGTGTTGTACTTGCAGATAAGCTGCTCTATCTAGAATTCTCAATAGTAAGGGGACTGTAGTGATTGGCCTGTAGTTGTTGGATGCTGCTTGGTCTAGGGAAGGTTTTACAGAGGAGGAAGTACCCAGGCATCCTTGAGACTTGCTGGTACTACTACAGTATAGAAGGATGCGTTTATGAATGTGGTGATAAATTGAGCTAGGATTTCAGAACAGTCCTTGATGATGGTTGCGGGACAGATGTCCCTGTTGCATCTGGAAGGTTTTAGACTTTTGAGGATGGCTGAGACTTCTAGTTCTGTGATCTTTATGAAGTGAAACTGGGGGGTGTCCATATTTTGGAGGATAGGGTAGGTGGCTGTGGCTGAGTGGCGGGGGGGTTCGGTGAGCAGGCTACCTTATTTGGTAAGAATTTCTTTTTTGAACCAGTCAATTTTATTGAACATTGCAATTGAATATTGGTACGCCAGGCTTCATCCTTTGTTAGTGAGAGGAAGGGCAGGGGGTTGACAAGAGATGATGTTTACTGCCATGGTTAGTGTTGTGATATAGAGGTTGTGGTTTTCCAGAGTATTGGGATCATTAGAGAATGGGGGTTTAGGTTAGGTGTGTCTAGCAGTTGTGGGTCTATAAGGTTGAAATATGGCGATCAGACCAAGGGCAATATTAAACATGGATTACTTGGATTACACTTGAAATAATACAATATTGATCTTAGCTGTATCTGGTGTACAAGGAAAGGAAAAATGTCAGGACTGTAGCTTGTGGTGGTGAGGTGGATAAGGGATACATGACAAGGGTATGGTGGTGCCTTCCGCACTGATAATGTTTGAGGGCAATGAGAAGAGTAGCAGCTTGATTGACAAAAAATAGTTTTGAGGCTCATTTCTGTATTCCCCATAGATATACCTAGGTATATGATCTCAGTGACATATATTAAAAGGATGTGTTTAGAGTTGATGTGCTGCAGTGTCAAAACTGTTCACTTTCATTTCCACTTGTCAAGCTTGTCACACAGAAATGACCATCAAATCAAGTGACTTTGACATGGGGTCACAAAACCACATAGAACTCTGTGTGAACACAGACCTCAACAAGAAGTACATAGCTTTGCAAGCTATTGGTGCTGCAAGTGAAAATGAGTGAAGAAGATGTGAATGAATACAGAACATGTAATAGACAATGGGCCTCATTACGACCCAGGCGGTAAGGGATTAACGGCGCCGTAAAAGGTGTTGGCGCCGTTAAACCCTTACCGCCTAATTACGAGGTCCCTTTGTGGGTCCCGACCTTAACGGCTAGTTTTACCAGCCGTTAAGGAAGGAACCCGCAAAGGGACTTTCGAGGTAATTACGGTACCGCAATTTGCGGTACCGTAATTACCGCCTTCCCCACTCCCATTGAGCCCTATGGGGGCAAAAATGGGAATGAGGATGGGCCAATGGTGAATGGGGAATTACCGCCCCGCCTACCTTGGAATGGGGCGGTAATTCCACCATTCACCATGGCGGAGTTGGTAAAATACCGGCCTCAACCATGGCGCTAGTAGCGCAATGGTTAACGCCAGGGTCGTAATGAGGCCCAATGTTATGCTAATAGGCCATGATTTAATTGTTTTGTCTCTGATGAGATAATCCTGCCCCTAATGAATGGATAAGGGAGAATGGTAGTGATACAATATGCAGGGCCTCAACCATGAGCTCATTGATGTTACTAGCCAGCTAGAAGTGATTCAGCTCTGTTAAATGTTGATCTGCCCTTATTGACAATTAAACGTGAGACACAATTGCAACATGAGCTGTAACATCGGGACCCAGACATTAAACTCATTTATAGTGGGGGAAAACCTTTGCAATTATGTCAAGAAAGGGGTATGCAATCTACTGAAAACAAGATAATAGCCGTACAAGAGCACTTATTCTCTAACTGTGTGTGTGTGTGAGTCATTGCTTCTATCTACCTGCATTCAAAGTATTTGTATCCACCCCCACATCATGTTGCAAGCCAGACATGCTTCATCACAAGAATGGTTTGCCACATAGATTCAGACGGTGACAGATCTAGAAATGCCAGAAAGCACACTTTGATCCTTCCAGGAATTAAGGAGTAAATGTGATATTGGGGGTAATTACGAGTTTGGAGGTAACCATGGCGCTATTAGCGCCATGGCTGCCTCCAAACCCTTACTGACTCCGCCCTGGTGAATTGCGGTACCGTTATAAGCACCAAAGTCCCTTTGCGGGTCCCGCCCTTAACGCCTGGTAAAACCAGGCATTAAGGGAGGACCCGCAAAAGGAACTCGTAATAGGGCGGTAAGGGATTACCGGTACCGGTGCCCTTACCGGTACTGGTAATCCCTTACCACCCGGGTCGTAATGAGGCCCATTGTCCTACATGAAATATGGAAGTATGTAGGTTTTCTTTCAGCAACAAAGAAATTCAAATACATGAAGTCACTAAACAGATGTATGCATTAATACTATATTATTAAGAACATTGTTATGCAAAGATGAACTCTTGACAACAACCATTCACAAGCTGATCACTGAAGATAACATGAACTACTTTGAAACATATAGTAGAGACTCGGCCACAGAACTGATCACGCACTTAAATGAGGAAAGGTGTTTTAGACTCCACCCAAAGGTTAACAAAATGGTTTGAGACAACGCGTATGTTATACAGACTGCTTTGGACTGAAGATAAGAGGTTAACAATGACCCTTTTACTGTCTGATCAGTGCTGGGGATTCATTACAGAACCTACACGCATATGCTCAATAGATCTGCTTAGATACATTGGAATGGAACAACAATGGGTGGGACCCTAGTTAGCTTTAATTATAGTCCCAAGGCTTGACATGTAAGCTATGAACGGACGTACAGGGTTTAACCATCTTAAATGGTAAGCAGGTTGTTCTGAGGAACTGAAAATCACAATATATCCTTAAAACTGAGAACAGGTGGAGGAAATGGGTAATATGCTCCATATTTACTGTGTCTAGTTACAGACCGCTGATCCTTATAAGATAACCAACACGTATTGTCTAGTGTAATTACCTAATAAAACATTAATTTAAAAAGACACACTTACAATATTTACTTCCACTTCTTTACAGACCTCATCTTCTCAGATTAGGATCAGTTCTAGGATCACAGATTGGTGGCTTGGGGCCGTTGGACTTAAAATATTTTGATTCCAATTCTCTCATCAGGTCAATCAGAGAAGGCACTGAATTGAAATAAAATCATGGTCAAAATATACCATGTCTGAACATTGCTAATGACAAGAACGATGAAGTGCTAGAGTGAAGAAGGAGAACGTTTGGGACAGAGGCAGGTTAGAGATGAGGGAAAATGTTAGCTAAAAGGCAGATGAGAGTTACATTAAGAGGGATACTTAGAGGCGAAGAGGAAGGCTTTAAATCTGCGTGGACTCTTTCTTGGATGTCAGGGGAAGACAATTCCATGCAAGTGAGGCAAGAAAAGAGAAATAACGGAAGTGAGAAGAAGCACAGAGTGTATGAGGCGCCACAAGATCAGTAGATGAGGCAGAGCAGAGATTACACAAGGCTTGTAGAGTTAGATTGAAGAGGACAGAAACAGTGGGGCCTTACCTTGGATACATTTCTAAACCAGTAGAAGACATTTTAATTCAGCCCTATTTGAAATCATCAGCCACCTATCCTTGTGGTGGTACGAGGAAGTAGGTGTGAAGTGAAGGAGTTCAAAGAGAGTCCTGGCAGTGAAGGTGTTTATTTTGTTGAGGGAACAGAAAGAATAATTGAGGCGACCATAGAGGATGCTGGCACAGTAGTCCAGTTTAGAGAAAACAAGAGTGGTTAAGCAATGCTTTGCAGGTTTGGAAGGAAGGAGGTGCCTGGTTTTCCTAATATTTAGGAGGCTGAGGTGAATTGATGTTGCAGTTTTGGAGATGAAAGTAAAATAGGTATGAAAAGGGTGATAGATGATGATGAGTTTTCTAGCTGAAGAAGAATATGCAAGCATGTCAGGTGGGAACTGTATAGGCAGATTAAGAGATGAGAGAGAGTGCATTTGGCAGGTAAGAAGAGCCCCTCTTAGAAGTATCCGGCTACAACACCCCCGGACCATTCAGTTTTGTGGGTAGCTCCCTTGAAACTTACAAACCAGGAAGGCAACAATTCTGAAGTTGTGGAAGCCAATCAATTAATTATCTCTGAAGCACCTGTGGCTAAACCTGCGTTGCCCAAAAATATCGGACTGTGTATGCCAAACGATTTAACATCAGCTGCTGATGGTGAGACTCCAGAGAGGCCACCACGTTTGGACAAGAAAAAATCAATCCAAAGTGATCTGGGGAACATCCCCAATGAAACAACACCGGCTGATAATCGTTTACCGATTTCACTGCCGCCGTCTTGCAGATGTAAACTTTCACATTCACCAATAATGTTTGCACATTCTGTGCAAAATTCTTCTGTTTTATCATTTTCCTTTTCCAAACCCACCCCGAGATATGCAACAAAACCAGCAAACTCTGTTACACCATCTTCACAAGAGATTAACGCTAACCCTGCCATTAATATCACCTCCGCAGCGATGAAGATAGCATTAATGTTTCTTGCTAAATAGTTTGAAGCCCTTTTTGCCAAGGTTGATCATCAAACGTTGCTACTCACTGAATTATACCAGCGCCAAGTGCACAAAACATACGAAGTAGCTGGAGGAAGTTTCCTGCAGAATAGTTTACTTCAACCTACAGTAATTAGAGAGACTGCACCCACTGTCAATAAGTTTGCTGCCACACGCAACAGTTTGGCTGTGGTTCCCCTTGATATAGCAACATCATTGCAAGACTCCATTACCTGCACAAACTGGAATAACAATTGTACTGAATTATCCATAGTCGAATCAACTCAGTCAATCAGTGACTCACCCATAGCCCTAGCTGCCAGCATTGCAGGTTCAAGTAAACTGGACTTTAACATCTTCAAACTGAATGGGAGTGCTAAAAGTAAAACTCTCCCGTCGAAAAACGAACACCAAAAATGTGACCTCCAAGGTGCTGCAGTCACACCCCAGTGCCAGAAAGTTAATTTTCTCCATAAATGTACTTAACAAAAAGACATGCCTCATTACAAGTTTGGAGGTAGCCATGCCCTTAGTAATGGCATGGCTACCCCCAAACCTGGGTCCGGGTTCCCTGAATGGGGAAATACTGGGCCATTCTGACCTTAGAGGGCCTGGTATTCCCCCATTCAGGGAACCCGGTCCCGGTCCATTCCCATTCCCATTCCCATTTGAGCCCCCTTAGGGCTAAATGGGAATGGGGAGCATGCTCTCAACAGGCTCGTTAATGACGGGCCAGTTCTTAGCATGCTGGGCCGCTCGCGGGAACCGTTAAGGATATCTGGTAAAACCAAGAGCCCTGAGCGGGTCCCTCGAGCGGACCTCATAATGGGGCAGTAATGGGTTAATGGCTCCAGCTCCTTTACCAGCGCCGTTAACTCCTTACCGCCCTCCTCGTAATGAGGCCCATCTTTTTCAGCCACAATCGCTAAAAAATAGGCAAAAATATGTCAGAACAATAAAGACAAGAGTAACAAAAGTTTGAACCTCAATCTTCAATATGAGCCTTTGGATGACTTAATATCAGCCGTAGGTACTGAAGGAGCTAGTTTGCCACAAAAACCATCATCCAAAGTTCCTCCTCCATTGTCCATCTGGGGTCCTTTACCACAAGCTCCATCAGCAGTACAACCAGACATTTTTCTCACATTGGAACAACGAAGAAGCGATGTACATGGCTTCCACACAAAAGCAGATCATTACACAAACATCTAACTTTGGCGCCCATGGCTCTTATAATGCACTTCAAGATCAAAAAGACAAGAAATCTGGAGAGCTTCTCTCTCATTGGCTAATTAACAAGCATGGCAAAGGGTTGTTAGACCAATGATTTAAGAAATCGTCCAGTGCTCAGCATAGCAAAACCCTAAAGGCCTTTTGTGAATACTATTTGGCAGGCAAGAGTGGACTTGTTTTCTTTGGGCTTCTCCCTTTCCAAGATACCATTAAAGACACACTTATTCCGCCGACAACTCGTTTTAGTGAAATTAATGTTATGCAATTGGTCCTAACATTTCAAAAGACAGCAAAAGACGTCCACCATGGTAAACTTGTCCCTGGCAAACTGCAATATGCAGGGCTTCCTCCATCTCCTTGACCCTGATTTCAAGGATACAGAGGCATTTGATATAGTTCTGCTACAAGAGACAGGGCTAACGGAGTCCCCTATCTGGCCAGGGCATATAGTATTGACAATTTCAGCCAAATTGTACCCTAAGGGCAAACCAATTGCAACCTTATTAGCCACAATTAAAACCCCAGGTAACATGACCCTTTTACCTCGGGCTGCCACCAATCACTACATCTCACTAGTTAAACTCAAATGGACTACAGAGATTGTAGCCATAATAAACATCTATAGAAGAGATGGCAGCATAGAGCCATCTATTTTTTGGGAAGACTTAATTTGGATGCTTGATCTAGTGGCAGCTGATCTTTCCGTCACTGATGCGATTTTGGAGGGAGACATCAATCTACACTTTTTTTACGAGCAATACTCCAGCAGAGCATATCCTATAACAGAAATGGCAAGCGATTATGCAGGATAGAAACCTTCCGATGGTAAATGGAGCCCTCCAGGGGAGATATGCCTCCTCAAAGTAATGGCGTTGTGGCCAACAACAAGCTATCATAGATTATATCTGTGGTGATCACAACTTTTTTGCAGCTGCAGATACATTCTACATTAAGGCACAACCCAGGAGCGACCATGACATTCTAGTTTTATCATGGACCTGGCAAGCAGAGACTCCTCTCACCTCCACTAGTAAATACCACTTTCAGTTAAGGGTCACTGGAGGCCATAATCACTTCCGGTGGACAGAGGAAACTCTAAGGCAGCTAAACGAACACATCTCGTCCACCCGACATAGCAGCCTAACAACTATTTAGAGAACATGGGTCCATCAACAGCAAACCTAGCTTTAAACATAAGCACACCTTTGATGCAGATTTACAGAAGAGAAAGGCAGCCTTTTCTAAAGCAAATCGTGCTACTTGGCATTTGTCAGCAGTAGAGAGGTCTCAGGCCCTCAAACACCTGAAATCCCAATACAAAAACTGGCTGAAAGCCAGGTACATATTAATGTTCCAGCAAGATGGCGAAAACATGCTACAACATATTGGCAGTAAAAACTCATCCCATATTATAGCACCTTATCAATCAGTCACATAGGTTTGCCCAGGCATCCGTCCAAATAAATGCTGTGCTAGAACAGGAAAAGATAAATCACTTCACTGCCATATATGCACAATCTAAGTATAATCTTGCACCAATTTCCTCTCCCATAACAAACAAACTTCATATGTTAGTCACAGAGGAGGACATTCTTTATCATATACATAAGCTGAGTACCTCGAGAGCGCGTGGTCCTAATGGTTTACATCATTTCATGCTTAAACAACATCCTGAATCGTGGGCAAAGATTTTGCATCTTTAATCAGGTACTACAGAAGCAAGTGATGCCGCCCTTGTCGCTGCACTCAATCATCATCCCCATACTCAAGAAGTGCAATAGGCAATCTCCTGCCAACTACAGACCTACCACCCTTCTGTACGCTCTGGGAAACATATTTGCCCACCTGATTCTGCAAAATTTTTATATCTGTTTAGACAAGCAAAACCATAGAGATCCCTTTCAAATGGGTCCCTCGTGAATCTGGTGTTGATCAGAGCCATCAACACTCCCTCCCAGCTCATGGACCACCAGGTTTACATGGAATTTATCTATTGCAAAGCAGCGCTTGACTCTGTCTCGAGAGGGCTTTTAATGAAAAAACTTCATAAGGCAAAATGCCCAGAGTCTATTTCCACACTGATAGGACTGCTTCACTCCAACACAACCATGCAAGTCTGCCTACTCTTGGATGGTAACATATCCTCAACTATTCCTACATGCAGAGGGTTGAAACAGGTTTGCATACAATCTTCAACCCTGTTCAACTTCTTTATTGCAGATGTAAGAGGCAAACTCTCCAAAGTTGCAGCAGCTGCTCCAAAACTGGGCCATAAACCCATGTCATGGCTTTTATATGCGGATAACACGGTCATATTGTCTGAAACACTGAGAGGCCTACAAAATCTTCATAATATACTACAAGAATATATGGATTTAAATGATCTATTAATCAATATTGACAAAACCAAGATCTTGATGAGTGGGACAAGCAGAATTGAGCGTATGGCTTGGCGTTGGAGTATCAACAACACCAATATTGAAGTTGTACATGAGTACCGCTATCTGGGAATCAACTTCTTTGATCACAAACAAGATCTTCCATATATTAATAACATTAACAACAAACTAGCAACAGCCATATCACAAGCACGCATCATAAATGCGAAGTATGGTAAATTCTCATACACTCCTTTCATCACTGTTTATAGACAGATGTTACTACCATTGCTACTCTATGTTGGCGAGACCAAATTCTCAAACTCAGAACTGTTCTGGCTTAGAACAGAAGATCATTTCTGGAAGCAAGTCTTGTCACTACCAGCTAGCCAGCCTATAGCTATAGTTAGGCACGAGCTAGCCCTACTATCTCTTTATGGAGATTATGTATGGAAGAAATGCTATTTATACAGGAAATGTGCACTATCAACCAAACCAGACACCCTAATAAATGTACTATCTCAATATGTACAAACATCAAGTCATACATCTATGGTTGCCTGGAAAAAAGAGGTTATTACCAGTCTTAATGCAGCCGGCAATTTGATAGAGCTTCTGGTATCTAACGCAACCAAAGCCAAATATAAAATCTGGCTTAAGGATTGGAGTAATACCAGAGAGGCCTGTGAGAAGTATAAAGATTTCATGAATAAACCATTCACATACAAAAGATATCAAAGTTCTGAGTCCTACCTAGTGAAGTTTCCTTCTTCCTTGCATAGGCATGCCTTTTTTACGGTTCAGATTGAACCTATGGCCCACAAAAGAAGCATTATCTAAACGCAAAATGATACCAAAAACAGCTAATATATGTCGCTTCTGCCAAATCCAAGGACAATCAGAGTGCCTAAAACATCTATTAACAGAATGTCCAGAATTGTGTAATACACGTGCCAAATATCTGCAAAAAAACATTAATTATAAGGTCATGGATTCAGACATTATATGGCTAAAAATATTATCTGCAACTAATACCGCAATCAGGATTGCCATTGTACAGTTTTTACTATCATTGGAAATCATGTTAACTGAATAGATGCATAGAGAATTTTGTTAGTGCATACTTGATAGATTGATTCACATGCATAGTGTAAGGTAAAAGAGAAATGTGGGGCATGCTTCTTTATATTATTTGTGCTATAACTGCACAAGTGCAAGGGGCTGTATGGTTATTTTGTGTCCCTAGTCAAGCACATAACGTCCTAGCTGGAGATGTTTGTTTCATCAACTGCTAATAGATGCTGTGACATTGTACATTATTCATATAATTGAGAGTTGTGACAATGAGAGCTTTAGAATTTAGAACTTGCTAAATTGATAATTAACTTATCATTTTATTAACATTGGTTTATAGTTGAAGTTTATCTTTGACGTTGTGAACAATGTATGCCCTAGAATCTTGAATTTTCTAATTTGCTTTTTAAAACTTTGGTGTTTACTAAGATTGTTTGTAATTGTAACCGTTGTAATTGTAACTTTGTATCCTTCTTTCTTTTAATTTGTGTACAATGCATTTTGAAAGGTTGTATATTCTTATCAACCACATCAATCTTATCAACCACATCAATAAAAAAAGAAAACAATGAAAATATATTTAATTTGTTACTTGTACATGGGCATATAATGTAAGTAACAGATCAGTCATTGCACTTCTTATGCATTGTGACTTGGTGCTCAATGAGTCACAAGACAAACATGAATTCCATTTAGTTATCAAAGAGCACACATATAGGGCCTTTGGGGCTCACAATGGGCCTAGTGGGGTAGTCTTCTTGTCCTGTTGTCCTTCTTCGATCAATGGCCATCTCTTAACCTTTTCCTTGCTCACCTGTCTCCTGTCTTCTTCACCCTCTTTACTGTCTCTCCCCCTAAATTATATTTCCTGGCCTTACTGCAGTCTCCCCCAGCTCCTATATCCACCGTACAACTGAACTGATCTCTCCTGTCTCCATATACCCTGTTTCCTGGTCTTATTGCTCTCTCTCCCTCCTCCTTCTCCTGTCTCCACACTCCAAATAATCTGTCCTGGTATCTCCCTTATCACTGCAATTGTATGTATTTATTTATTTGAATTTTGGTTTAACACTGACCATATCCAGAGGTTCTCAGAGTGCCTTACATGGTTCAAACATTGAAAAGGTGGTATTTGACCAAAGAAGCTACAACATGTTTTCAGGAAAGAATAGGAAGATTGGGATAGATTGTCGTCCCCCTCCTGCATGTAACTTCCAACTTGTCTCTCTCTCCTAAATATACCTCACCTCTTACTCTCCCTCCAGAATTACCTGAACCACTTGCCCTCATGCACTGTACTGCCTCCTTTTCTCATTCCAGAATTACCTCCATCCACCCTATCACTCTCACCCAAATGGAAAACCTGTTTTATCCACAAAACCATACCTCCAACATCTGTATTAGGATGATTATTATTATTATTATTATTATTATTATTATTATTATTATTATTATTATTATTAGTAGTAGTAGTAGTAGTAGTAGTAGTATTAGTAGTAGTAGTAGGGTAGTTATTGAGCACATACCATGCTTCAAGAACCAAAAGAGTGATTTATAATCACAGGGGGGAAAATAGTGGGTAAAGAAGAGAAAAAGTGAGCAGAAAGCTAACAGGGAGTGCAGTGAAGGGCAATTGGCAACAAGGGATCTACAAACAACCATGGGAGAAGACAGTAGGGAGCAGATCCAGATTCTCAGGTGGTGTGGGGAGTATGATGTGTGTGGACCCAGGTGTTAGGGAGGAGCCATTCCATGAAGAGGAAGTTCTTGAGCTCCACACTGAACTGTAGAAGCGAAGGGACAATTCTGATGTTGCCTGGGAGGAGGTTTCAAAGTCTTGGAGCATGGATAAAAAGGCATAGAAAGACACACCCTACTCTCTGTACCTTCTCTCTAAACTTATCTATACAATACTCATGCATACTAACTCTGCTGGATTTTTATAGCCCATCCCTTCATGCCTAGAAACCTTCCTCTGATCCCATTGGCTACCAGGGTCAATTGATTCCGTTAGTCATTCTCTGTCTAAACTATCCCCTATATGGATTGAACATTCAACTGAGGTCTTCAATAGGACTTCTAGCCACACTTCCATTGCCTCCTTTATCATTGCCACGAGATTCAGGTGATAACGGGGGTCAATGTTGTTTTTGCTCCCCTCCTATACAATGGTCAGCTCCATACTGTGTGCAGCCCCTCTTCTGCTCCCCTATAACTAGTCTGGATTGTGTGGTTTAGGTGTTCATTCCCCTATTAATCTTCTGAAGGGTATGCTCTAGTCCATTCTCATTTTTTAAACCAATCTTTTCCTCCTGTTGCTGGCCAGGACTTGTCCATTTGGCCGAGATGCATTGTGGAACATGTAGCTCCAGTTAATTTGTTTATGTTGCATTTCTTCCTCGGATCCACAATCCATGCCAGTTTTCTGAGTATTCTGGTTCATTCTGGTTCTTGTGTCTTGAGCACCAGCTGAAAGAACAATAATAGTGACGTAGCTACGTCAGAGGCTTGTAGGTTTGGTCAGAGACATAGTCACCAATGTTCACGTGCTGCTCCACACATACTGTGGAATTGCGGACAGGGTTCTCCTCAACTCTCCCATGCCCTATATGGGGTCCATGGCCTCCTTCTACATGGTTAGTCACATAACCCTGTCAAAGCATTTGTGTGCAAAATGTAGAAAATTACACTTGTGCCGGGTCATGTGGTGTCTGGAAACTCTAAACATGGAAATGCAAGTCTAATGAAGCTTTGACCCTTATTTCCATTTGTGATCTGTAGTTATACAGTGAGCTTGAGCTCAAACACATGTAGTGTGCAGGCACACCATATACGTGTCCTCTTATACATGCATGGCAAATTATTTGCTATGAACATATACATATATAGACAACGATGGAATATGTTTCCCTCCAGACAATCAAGAATTAGAAACAGGTCATCCCAAATAAACATCGTTTTACGGTAAATCAGCGAATTACTAATTGCACAGCATCTGGAATTTACAATGTCATATTGCGGGTTTCTTGATTTATTTCACAGCAATTATTTTAAAGATCACTGAAACGATCTGTACTTAACTATGAAACATCCCATTAATGACTTATTCTTGTGGTGTATACTAATTCTCTCTATTGATACTCATTACACAAGCATCCACCTTATGTGCTGATGAGATGGCTCCAAGGCTTGTGGTTAAGACTCGTAAATGGCTGACACAGCCCTGGTTTTCAGAAGATCTTAAAACCTTCCAGCTAAAGCATAGGCAAGCTGAGCGCAAATGGTGGCTGTGTTATCGGCATAGTGATAGGCAGGCATTTCAAATGGCCTCCACTGCATATCATGGCGCTATCCATGAGACTAAATGTTCTTTCTTCAAAATAGCTCTGAACCAACATAAGGAATTGTTTTCCTTGGTACGTTCAATTTCATACACTTCTCACTCTTCATCTACGGTGGTCCTATAACAGGTTCTCTGCGACACACTCTCATCTTTTTGTGTTAAAAATGTGTTTTACATTCAGGCAAGCATATCTGCCACTATGCAAAATGAGAACACCCTTAATCTGGAAACCTAGATTTGCTCATGTCTCACTTTCCTGTGTTTTCTAAAGAAGAAATTCTACAGGCCACTTCTAAACTTAGATCAGCATCAACTGTGGACCCAGTTCCCCTGGATAACTAGAAAGAAATCCTGGCTATGCTCGCTCCCTAGATCACTCATGCAGTGACTGATTCTTGTAACACTGGGCTGATTACTATGGTGCTGAAACAGGCATTGGTGGTTCCACTTCTCAAAAAAAACTTCCCTGGATCCTTCCATCCTTGCAAATTTACACCCAACCTCTCCTCTTTCTTTCCCTATGAAACTCCTCAAGTCCCTCATCCCTCCTTTATTTAGCCAGTTCCTGGAAGAGTCAGGTTTCTTTAGTTCCTTTCAGTTTGGCTTGGACTCAGGCTGTGGGACTGAGAGTGTTCTCATTTCAGCCTGGAATGATCTGATGCATCTGTCCAACAAGGGTGGAGTGTAGGTGCTGATTTTATTTGATCTTTCAGCTGCATTTGATACAGTTGACCACTCCATCATGTTGGATCACCTGACTCTAGGTCTCTCCGGCCCAGTACTAACATGGTTCCCTTATTTCCTGTCAGAAATGGCACAAACCTTATCTATCTTTCCTTTCCCTTCAGTTCCGGTCTCACTTTCTTATGGTGTACCTCAGGGTTCTGCTGTGTCCGCTATACTCTTAAATGTATATATGCAACCTCTGGTGGGTCTCATTCACTCACACAGCTTCAGGTGTTACTCTTCTGCAGAAAACATGGAGATTCCTATCCAGCGTAATCATCTGTATAGTGACACGTCATCTCAGTTCAGGAGTTGCCTGGAGGCTGTGGGGCAGTGGATGGGCTCCAACTGGCTCAGATTGCTTGGGGACAAGACAGAGGTCCTTGTGACTGGTCCTCAGTCTGCTGCTGTCCTGTGAACCCCCTCTTTCTGGCCTCTCTCTGTGGGACCTTTTCCTTCTCTAGTGACAGTTGTGCGAGATCTGGGAAATTAACTGGTCCTCTTCATTCTCAATGGAAGCCCACATTGATGCTGTCTGCCCTGGAGGACAACTGCAGCTTAAGATAATTCAGATGGTCCTTCCATGTCTTCCTAGACACTTGCATGAACCGGTGGTAGCCTCACAGGTAATGAGCTGCCTTGATTACTGCAGCACGCTGTAATTGGCACAATCACTGTATCTTATCAAGCACCTTCAGTGACTTCAGAATCTGGTGGCTTGGGCGGCTACTGCCTCCCCTTACGGCATGCATACTACACCTAACCTGTGGAATCTTCATAGACTCCCGGTATCAAAGTGCATTGAGTTTAAATCAATCTGTGGTGTTCATCATGCCGTATATGGACTAGGGGCGGAATACCTTTGGGCTAAATTCCTTCTGGTGATTCCACACTACAACCTGGTCAGAACTGACTGCCATTCTTTCTCGGTCACGACTGCCAATCTCTGGAATGCATTGCCTCGAAATATCAGAATCATAGGGGATCATTTTAGGTTCCAACTTGTCGTGAAAATTCTTAATTTAGCTGCATGGCTGCACAACCTACTAGGATTTGACTATTAGCGCCAAGATGTCTGTGGCGTGTGTACGCTCCATACATTTTATAACATAACATAACATGTAAAGATAATGATTTGTTATTC
Organism: Ambystoma mexicanum; assembly: GCF_040938575.1. Classification (NCBI taxonomy): domain Eukaryota; kingdom Metazoa; phylum Chordata; class Amphibia; order Caudata; family Ambystomatidae; genus Ambystoma; species Ambystoma mexicanum. The sequence goes on along the minus strand of NC_090931.1, from coordinate 1,169,209,099 downwards.
AGATAGCATTTTACATAAAATGACCACTCAACCTCGGAAGGATGAAAGGTTGAGTTTTCCTTGCCGGGGTATGAACCTGTAGCTCACAGCAGTGAGCGATCAACCCGCTGAGCTACCTTTCAGGCAACAAATAGACAACAAGTTAGTAGAAGCACCACTTGAATGAATGGACACAATGGGTTAAACAATCAATGCATCTGTCCTCATCCTCTTTAATTCAAAGTTTACATCTGCCATGCTCAAACTTTGGTACTAGAGTAGTGGCATAGCCCATCATACCCTTCATTGTTCACCAGAGCATAAGGACATCAATTTGGCACAGGGTGCCAAAGTAAATATGAGGACTGCTGTAGCGGTCCGTGGATCACAATCTGTGGAAACATGCTTGTTATATGGGTGTTGGGCTTGATGTTTTAGGGTTTATATTTCTAAGTATATTTTAGATTATTGTCTGGATCACTGCATTATTTTTGGACCTAGATAACAGTTTGAGAATTCCTGAAGTAATATACTGGGTATGTTGAGTCTATATTTCTGGAATTCTGCTGAGTTCAAGCTCGTGAGTTAACAGTGTGTTATTATGTCCTTTTTCCCTGCTCCAATATGTTTGGAGATGTAATGTACCTTCATTTGTTCATATAGGTGATGGGTGTGGTAGACTATTTATTTACCTGGTGACAGGTTACAATTGTATACTAACTCCTCTGCTCTCCTTCTATAAGTAGGTACTGAAAGACTATGATCAAGCTCCTGTATTTATTGTAAATCTACCATGTTGTCTTTGATGGTACTGAGATATTTTCAGCCTTTGCATTTTTCCCCCAGTGACATCCTCTTCCCCACACTAAAACCAGGGAAAGTAACAAAAAGCTGCAACGCATATGATTTCTTACCTTTAATGTGCAAAAGATGAAAAGCTGTTGTGCAGTCAGTCTGATGTAATCCATAGGATTTCGAATTTCAAATGTAATCTGAATAAATGAAAACATAGCCACAGTGCCTAATGTTATCTCACAAGGTCCTGTGTGTAGCATATACGATGTACACATTATTAGGGACAGATGCGAGGTCAATTAATTAACTGATTCTTTTTTGGCACAATTTATCTTGCAGATAGAATGTTTTGTTTCTAATAACCTGAAGATTGGTTATTTCATCAGTAACGTGATAGGTTTGCTGCTGTCGTCGTCAACCCCCCTCATGGCATCTGCAGCCTCAGTCCTGAACAATTACACCACTTTCTTGGCAATGTTTTGCTATATAAACATTGAGTTATACAGTTTTTCAAAAGTGATCAATTGACACAACAGCAAGAGGCTGGGGGCAAGGCTGAGAGGGGAAGGTGCATTGAGGGAGGAGTGAGCTGCCAGGATTCGAAGTGACTGAGACTGGTGAATACAAACTGTGATTTACAGCTCCTGATCGTATGGCACCTTTTCCAGTGAGCTACTACTCCTCTTTTGTGAATTGCAGAGCATGACCTAGATGCCTTTTAGTTCCTGCCGTCCAAAATTGAAAAGAATAATTGGAATACAAATGTTGAATTCTTGGCTGTTTGAATCTCTGATGATGATGATAGAAATCCGGCTGACAATTGATGAGATTTTATTGTTTGACATGATCCCCTGTTAATAATTTATTTTGATATATGGGTCTCGTTATCTGGAGAAATGTGATCCTTAATATATTTGGACCTCTGTTCAGGTTTGCTTTTCATGAGGTGATGATAGTTTTGTTGTGGTGTTTTTGGATGTTGTTTGTCATATATTATAAGTCTACACTATTTATTATACTGCATATGTGTTCTTTAAAGCTGGTTGGCTGTATCATTTGACCCATAAAGAATAGACAATCACATTGTTTATATGAAATAGTATCAACAGATGATATAAAGCAATTGACCAGTGACACTTTGGATGAATGCGAGGAGTGCTGATTGTGAGTTCATACAAATAAAAGTTAATCTTCCATTATGTTACATCACAACAGTTCAACATCTCAGAACCACATTTTCAGTTTAGCATCTTCTTGCTTTAGTTTCTTTCCATATTGCCTGTCAATACATTGTTTTTGATCTGTATCCACCTAAGCGATTGAAACCCCAGGGGAGCACTACGACATCGCTCCTAAAACTGAAAAGTCACTGGATATCCTTATTTTGGTCTCATCTGGCTCGTGTGTTCCTGTGCTCTTCACTTAAATAGCCATATTGTGATGCATTATACCTTTTCTGGCTGGAATGGAACAACAGTTCACAATTAGAGTTTTCCAAATTAATACATGTATCATTGTTCCTTTAACAATGTTGAACTGAACATGGCAGATTTGATTAGATGTATACAAACCAGTTATGACACCTGAATGAGCCTGGTTTTTAAGCAAATCTGTTGACTTACTTGTCTTTTTTTTCGTGTTTTGAATTAGTCCCTGTTAGATTGCCTTGCATTATATCTAGCCATCTAAATGCAATCTTTTTGTGTTCTTGGAGATTTTATTATAAATGTATGTTCTCTATGAGAATTGGCCGTGATTCTAAATGATGCGCAAAATGTATTTGGAATGAAAACTATTTGTAGCAATCTGCCAGGTCATGTCTCTATTAAAATAATGACTTTATTTTTACTTCTCCTTCATTTTGTTTACAGTGATCTCTTTTAATCTTTTCCATCCTTTGTAGTGCCTTATTCTTTTATGATACCAACGCTGAGTATCCTCATTTCTTAGTCACAGATTTGTGTTTCTTCTGATATATAATCTAAGCAAATACATACATTCTATGAAGCCATGAAGAGGTCTCCACAAAGGATATTCTGTTTCACAAATGAGTGAGGCACACTTTTGTAATGGAACATTAAATTACAACCTGAACATTTTTGATTTACTAGTTTCTAATTGATTCTCAACCACGTTCCTTTCGAAGCTCAATATATACTTTTCCTTCTGTAGATATTCTTTACAATGTCAAAGGATTGGAGAAGCCTGGAGAAACTTAATTTAAACTCACCCAATTGCTCACAAATACTTTTGGATGTGGTTCAACATTTAGCTCGAGCGTAAGGTGCGTATTGGTTAACCTGTCTCAAGACATCAGCATCTCTAACGATGACGTTTCTTCCAGTTAGGACCCATGTATATCATGTTGAACATTTGGCACTTTTGTCAGGTTCCTGCAGCTACTCAAAGCCATTTTAGGCTGATTCATCATCTTATTTGTTTAACCAATAAGAGGCACCAAAATTCCTGAGCCAAGTTTAACTCTCTTTAAAAGCTTGCACACTTCTTGTTCCTTTAGGGGCTTTGCAGGGCCTCCTACAAAGTATTATTAAAGAAAAAAACATATTTGTGGTGTGTGTTAAGTTATTTTAGAAGTTTGGTGGTTTGCAGATTTTTAGGAGTTGTGCGTTTAATTTTCTTTAGTTTTCATATTTGCTAATTGTTACCCTTTCCACTTTAGAATGTTTCCTTTTTTCTTTAAGCTAATAAAATGTAAAATAGCCAATCCCAAAAGACACATAAATCACCAACAATATGTTTACCCTTTTGTATTTCCACCTGCAGTTGGGTTATTGTTGACAACTTGACTCTCTACTCGTTTTGTTGGTTGTGGTGGTTAGTGCTGGTTAGTCGTGTAGTGCTGGTTAGTCATGTATTGCTATTTGTCTTAGTAGTTCACTTGCTCTGAGGGTATTCCTCTTGATTCTTGCAGGAGATTTCTTAGCAGGTGGCTCCTACTGGTATTTTTTACTTCTCCTGGTTCCTGCAGCCTGTTGTTCCTTCTAGGAACCCATGCTAGTAGAAAAAAGGTTGGTGGAGAGGCGGAAACGGAGTGTGTTTCTAATCACAGATGGCAGAGGAGGATCCTGTATGAAAGATGAGAAGGTTAGGAAAAATCATGCAAATTGTTGCTATGGGTTGATGGGGTCAAACTACAATGCATCTCTCATCCTCCAATTTGGTGGGAAGACTCAGGCACAAGGGGATAACTCTGGAGAAATACTTGGAGTGGAGACACCCACCAGGCCTTTGTCGGAGGCCCCATCTAGCACAAAGGCAAGGGCGGAAGAGTCACTGATGGATGCTGCCATTGAGACAGGGGAAATAGAGTCCCTTATGGATGCCCCTGCTGGATACGGTCAATGATTGAGCAGAAGAGCATGTTCATCATGTGTGGGGAGGGGGTATGCAAAGGTGTCCCTTCAGAAGGACCATCAGAGGGCGAAACAGCCGGTAGAGATGCTGCAGCAGGTCATGGACCTTCCTAAGTGGGTGGAGTAGGTATGATATGATATCATATTTGTATCACGCTCATAAACAAGTGTTTCAGAGCGTGATGAGGAAAGGAAGGGGAAAAGGGGAGGAAAAAACAACAATCTTGCTAGGCGTAGTGACATTGAGAATGCGCAAGTGCAGGGGGATAGAAGGGGGAGAGTGCAAGGGGAGGGGAGGAGTGAAAAGTGCTGAACAAAGGATAAAAACAACAACTGGTAATGCAGCCATCAGGTGTCAATTTCAAGGTTAAAGCGCAGACAAGGGGTGTCTAATAAGTGCAGATAAGGGGACTGTAGGGTGGCAGATACAGACCCAAGTGCAAGGGTTGCCAGAAGGCAGTGCAGGTGTGTGGCTGGGTGGGCAGGGACCTGGGCCCGATTATCAGAGGGTAACCAGGTTCCTGGTGCCGAAGCAGACAGATCAACAGGGGAGAGGAAGACCTAAGGCAGAAGCAAAAAAGGAAGGTCTTGAGGTGCTTCCAGAACCAGAGATGGTTGTCCTTAACTTTCAGAGAGGCAGGGACTCTGTTCCAGAGGGAGTCCCCAGCCGAGGAAAGAGATCTACCCCTGACTCGTTGCTTGGAGAAGCAACTGACCCTGAGGGAGTTGGAGGTGGAGAAGCATAGAGCTTGAGTAGGAAGGTATGTGAGGGAGAGTTGAAGGTAATGTGGACCCAGGCCCCAGAAAGCCTTGTGGAAAACATAAAGGGCCTTGAATGTAATCCTTGCAGCCACTGGGAGCCATTGAAGAGATTTCAGGTCTGGAGAGATACGATTCTGTTCTCGATGAGTTGCAGAGGGCGGAGAGTAGAAGCAGGCATAGTTAGAAAGAGGTTGTTGCAGTAGTCCAGCCTAGAGAGAACCAGAGGTGCAGTTGGTAGTTTGACTTCTTAGAGATGTCAGAGATGTGAGGAGAAAAGGAGAGTCTGGAGTCAAAGATGACCCTGAGGTACTTAGCCTCAAAGTTGCGAGCAAGAAGAGGGCCAATGGAGGCAAGCCAGAGAGTGACAGGAAAGGAGGGTGCAGGTGTGCCGATGAGGAGAATCTCCATCTTACTAGCATTAAGGCAGAGATCATTGGTGGCAGACCAGTCGTCGAAAGCAGACAGTCAGAAATGAGAGAAGGAGAAGAGGTGGCAGAGGGAAGCCTAAAAACAAGCTGGGTGACATCCACATAGCACTGAAATTTGGAGCAGAGAGCGGCAATGCGGTGGGTGGGAGGTGCCAGGTATAGGTTGAAGAGCCAGGGAGAGAGGTTAGACCCATGGGGTACACCACACATAGAGAATTAGATAGAGGAAAGGGGGGACCGGGGATTGTCAATCAGAGATAAAAGAGGTCAATCAGGCCAGGTTCTGATCAGTGATAACCAGGTTATCATGGAGACGGTTGTGCAGGATGGCATGGTTGACTGTGTCAAAGGCAGAAGAGAGATTGAGTAGGATGAGGACAGATGCGATGTTAGAGTCGAGGTTGGAGAGCAGGTTTTCACAGATGTTCAGGAGAGCAGTTTTATTCCTTCTGGCAGCTCTGAAGCCAGACTGATGGTCATGGAGACAACCAACAGAATCAGTGTGAAAATTAAGCTGGGAGTTGGCCATCTTTTCCAGGAGTTTGTCCAGAAAAGGAGTGATGGAGATCGGGTTAACCAGGTCTCAGGGGTCAGCTGTGGGTTTCTTGAGAAGAGGGTGCACAAGAGAGTGCTTCAGAGTGGAGCGGAAGGATCCAGAGGCGAATGAGAGGTTGCAGAAGTCACCCAGAGCAGCAGCAAGGGAGTCAATGTGGTCCTTGATGGTTTTGGACAAACAGGGAATAATCTGTTTTGACAAGACTTTCATAGATTAGACTTGTCTGGAAATCTGGACAGGGGAGAACAGAGGAAAGGAAGAGAAAGAGGGAGGTGGGGTGGATGCAGGAGGGCCAGAGGTAGCGTAGAGAGAAGGGGGAAGAGGAGGAGAGGACGATAGGGTGGACAGGATGTCCTGGTTTTTTTTAGATGAAATGAGAGGCAAGGGCTGTGCAAAGGGACTGGGGGGCAATAGGAGAGGTAGAGACTGCAGCAGGGTTGGTCAGCTCCTTGCAGATTTTAAAGAGTTTGGCTGAGTTGGTAGATGCTGCCGAGACACAGGCTTGGATGTGGGCTTTCTAATTAATTCAGGCACGCAGCTGGTATTACCTTTGGAGCACGAACCAGGCCAGTTTGTCAGAGGATGTATAAGAGGCCCGCCATTTTCTCTCAGCCACCCTACACTCAGGTTTAAGGGTAGCTAGGTTGGAGTCATACCAAGAGTTGCATTTGACTTTGGGCTTCAAGCAGATCCTCGTGACGGGCAGATCCTCAACAGTGGGGGCCGAAGCACAAGTAAATTATTTGCAGAAAAACAACACATTTTACTTGCGACTGTTGAGAGCCATCAGACCCTATATAAGTGAAGCTAACGCTGCATATATCGCAAGAGCGACTATTCTGTCCCGTTTGGACTATGGCAATGCGATGCTAGTGGGCGCCACCAAGAAGGTGTTGCAACGATGCCAGGTAATGCAAAATGATGCCGTTCGCATTGTTAAGAAAATCAAATATGGAGAGCACATATCGGCGACAAGGAAGGATTTTCATTGGCTCAGAATTGAAGAGCGAGTCCTCTTCAAGGCCATGCCGATCGTTCATAGATGCCTTCATGGCAATGCCCCAAAATATTTTAAGGAGAAATTCTTTATCTACACACCTAGGAGAAACCTGAGATCAGCTGACTTAGGCCTCCTGGTTGTCCCATTGGTCAAACGAGCAGCAGGTGGTGGCAGAGCTTTCCCGATTAGAGTGGCTAAGTCTTGGAACAGCTTTCCAGTGAATTTAAGACTGGAAGGTAATTATAGCAAGTTCAGGAAACTATTGAAAACACATCTTTTCCAATAACTTTCTGACTCTACAGGGCCTTCTTAGGTATATATATGACTGACTTGTTCCTCGCGAACCAACATTGGTTTATCTTACCCCCTTAATAATGCTACCTTTCCTCTCAGGATGTCTCTGCTCCCTGATGCCTGCGGGCTGTCGGCGCGTTACAAACACATAGAAATAGAAATAGGAGCATCAAGGGTATCAGAGATTGAAGAGTAGAGCTGTCTCAGGGTTTGGGTACGGCAAAAGCCTCAACTGCCACACGCTTCATGAGTCGTTTGATCGAGAAGGTAGGTAGCAGTGTTGGCATTGGATTGGCCTGAGGGATAAGGAGGGGGCAAGGAGGTGGTGGAGGAGGGACTCACTCTATATCTTTCATTGCAGAAGTTACAGCCAGACACAGGAGGAGTAGTAAGGACCAGCAACCTCTATCCCCGAAAAAGCCCAAATGGTTTTGGGCATGGGAGTATTTTCCCTGACACAAGAAACATCATCAGAGAGAAGGAGTTTAAGCTCTCCCAAACAATGGCGATCATTGGGAAGAGGGTGAAACTCGGACAGAATGGAAAAAGCAGGACCTTCACCCTGGCGATGGCAGATGTGAGAACTCATGTTTTATGGTTTTGCAAACAAATGTACCAGTCGTGTTATTTCCCTGCCTCTTCTGGCAACCCAGGAGCCACCACCACTGCCTTATATAGATGTGTGTTGTTTTCCAACCGTTTTGTTCCTTTGAGTTATGCATTAAACCCAAAAATAGGCATTTCATCTCATCCCAAACTAACTTATTATTCTTACTTGATGCATGTTCTTCTTCATGAGCACTTTCCATCTAAGAAATTGATGGACTAATTGTTTGCTTGCTCTTCTCGACCGTTTATTCATCCTGGTCCTCAACATATGCTTTGCGGCTCATTTTGATATATTTAATTTTGAAATATTGAATCAACAAACAAAAGTGTATATTGCACCATTTTGATTCTACTGTTCATTTTGTTTGATTTTCTTGATTCACATTCTTCTAATACCCATTTGTACTTCCTTTATTTATTTGCGTTGTTCATCATTCATTCTGCCAAATTCAAGAATTGCCTTCTTAATGCATTGTAGTGCCCCACTGACAATCCGACCTGGTGGCTGACCCCAACTATCTGCTAATTAATGATCCTGTTTCTTATTTTTTTTTTCTAAAGTTTTTATCAGACTTTCCAGAAGAGCAAAATAACAGAACATGTATGACGGTTAACTATTGCAATTGCATGCTTTTTTTCCTTCAATGCTTGGGGGTCACTAAATGAAAGCACAGTGCAATTTTTTACTAACTTCAAAATAGCATTGGCCCTATCAATTTCAAGCAACAAGCATTTTTTTTTTTGCAGATTCGTAGATGTTGGCCACGTGGCTGTTCTAACACTGAGTATTCTTATGCCTAGGCAGGTTTTTGGTTTGTTCCGTTCCCTGTGCACTAGAGATAAGCAGGATATTGTTCCAGATCTCGTGGTCAATAGTTTAACAAATATCTATTGCCTTTTTGTCTCTGACATTAAACGTGACTAACAGAGAATTACAAGTTGATGCCTCAATATTGCAGATCATTACAGCAGAAATGAGAAATAAGGTACTTGAGGATACATTGTCCTTGGTTTGACACTATGTCCTGAGCCAATATGTGCCTGTGAATGTGTGCAATATATATCTGATATCATACCACATGTGTTCAAAACAAGACGTTGATCCAACAGTGTGATGACTGGTTTGACCATTAGACATAGCTCCAGAAAAGTGTTGTTCAATTGTCATTTTTTGAAGGTGGAGTTTCCTGTTTCCTTGTATTTTTCAATACATTTTGTTACCACGGATATATTTTTCTATATGTCACATTTCGCACCATCAATCGAGATGTTCATCTACCTTGAAATGGGCCCATTTGCTTCTTGATGAATCAATTGGTCTTCGCAGTCCTACACAGAAGACCGTTTCTGATAGTGATATTATGTTTCTAATTTGGATAGGTTATCTATATTTGCAGATGTCTTTCCTTAATCCACTTGCTCTAAGTGTCAATCTGAAAAAGTGAATACCCTTCATTTGAATGACAGACGTAACTTGATGGCCATAGGCCAACCGTTTTATGCACCGAATTATAGAAATATAGACTGCTATGCTTGACCAACAAGCGCCCATTTTAAACGTAGCAAGAATCGCCATTTTGCTTGTTAACCATTGCTCATTGCTTTTTGTCTAAACTGCTTTGCAGCTCGCAATTCTTGCGAATTCTGGTTACTCTGCGCAACTGTTAACATTGTTGTCTGAATATGAAAGAACACGGTCGCGGGACTGAGGAGTTCGTTGAAACTCCTCATGAGTAGCCCAGAAAGGAATGCCCACGCTCCCTCTCTGTAGCCTTGGGAGAGAGCTAGAGGGCATTTAATCACTTCACAGCTGCCAACCAGTCTTGTACGATGGTAGAATATGTTAGAATAAAACAGCTAAAGGCTTGAATTATGCTCTTCCTACGGCCCCCCTTCACAAAACCCTTTAGAGTGTGTTGGCTCCCAGGACACGGATAGTACCTCATAGATAGCAAAGCATGGAATGTGGCTGTTCCCCCGTGTGCAGCTTGCTTCCAAGAACAGAACCACTGTGTTCTGTTCAACAACTAGAAGATGCCTCCGCACTTTCTAAATTGCACATTGTTACTAGAATAGACATCAAAAGTGTCATAATTGTCATACCCGCCAGAAATGTCCATCGTCATCCCGAGTTCAAAGAAACTAACCAAAGGGGGATGTTAAACATGACATTGCTGATTGTATGATATGCATTTTGTATATATGTAACTGATGTATGTAATTTGCTCTCTTGCATCCCTCGAGGTCTAGGAAACTCACGTCGCGGAGCGTGAGACCAAAATTGGCCAATTGAGACTATTTTTGCTTGCAATAAACCCTAGCATTGGGAAATTGAAACTTGTGTCTGGCGCATCTTTTCGTGTATGGTTATTGCCTTGTTTCCATAGCACTATGGTGCCCAAATAGGGACCCTCCCCCACTTGCCCCATCGTATACGTTGTAACGGAGTAAAGGCGGAAGAACGGCGAGGACGGGACGATCGATCGAGCCGGGATCAAGTGGTGTACGGGGCGCCCTGTAGAAGTGAGGAGAGATTCCTTCCGCAGATCTGCACACATCTGATCCCTGATCGGCGTACCGGGCCAGAGGGCAAAGGAGGCGAGGGTCCCGAGACGAGGCAGATGCCAGAGGAGCGCAGACACGATGTTAGGAGAGGTTGCGTTAGGACAGGCGACTTGTTTTATCAGGTGAGTCATTCCCCGATTCAAATAAAAACCTGATTTTTGGTAGAGTGTTGATTTTGCAAATTTAAAACGTCCAGGTAAAGGTTAGCTAACCAAAGGGGAAGGTTAAAGAAACATACCTGGAGTACTCTCCACTTTAGCAGGGCTTTTCAGCTGTGGTAGACAGTCCTTGGAATATGGCCGAAGTGCACCGCCTGGGGGAACGCCAGCTTATGAGATGTATGCAAAATATGGTGTGGGTGCGATAATATTTTGTGAAATTTGGCATAGGCAAACTAGAAAGCAACCCGACCATCAGTGGCCGATTAATGGTAGCTTTGAGATTGCGAGGATAGATAACCTAGAAAGGGTGCTGATTAGGAAAAAAGCGCGACACGCAGCTTTTGAGACTGTCAAAGATTGGAGGAGGGAAGCAATGCTCCGACTTAGGAGTTACAGAGAAGCATTCGCGTAGGCACAAAACGAAGCTTGAGGTAGCAGAAGAGTGAACAGCAGACGAATTAATGGAACATTTGCAAACTAACACGGGTCGAGGCCCAAAACCAGAATCGAAACCAAACACGCCAGTAGTGACTGCGCAGGCCCAACCAGTAGCTCTCATACCCCCTCCCGTAGCCCAAGCACTTCCCCTCACGCAAGCATTAACCCAAGCCCCACCCACAGCTCGAGCCCTCCCACAAGCACAGACAGCGGACACACAATTTCCCAGCACCCAGGAAGGCCCTTCACAGATGCCACCTGTGTCACTTGTCCCATCCGCACCTCCCACTCCAGAGACAGATTCACCACCATCCGCCCCTCCCGAAGTCGAAATTGAGACCGGGGAGGCGAGAGGCGGGGCTGAAGGAACAGGATTTGGACGGGTAACTCGAAGCGCCATCAGCAAAGAAAGAAAGATTGAATTACGGCAAGAGGCAGAAATGTACATAGAAGGAAACGTTGGGACGGCAGCATTGGCCTCATTGTATGGGTACCGAAGAAGCAACGAGAGACAGGTAGTGTTGGAATGCATGGGGAAATTTTTGGTGGGAGAATGGAAAAAGTTACTTAACAAATTACCACAACAACGATTGTTAGATTTGAACCAATTAGCATGTTGTAGAATAAAAGATAAAGAAGTAGAGGAACATGTGAATGGACTTTTTGATCTTAAAAATGAGTTGGATAATGAATATGCCGAAATGTTTGCTGCACCTGGATACAGGAGTTGGGATATTAGAAGAGAGGGGAGAGGGACGGTAGAATCATACATACAGCGGAGACATTCAATGTCATCTGTACAGAGGGGCGACAAGCTGAAAGTGTGTATACGAGAAGCGATAAAATGGGTGTCCAATCCTAGTATCCCAACAATGGTCATACATGACATATTTGACGAATATTCCATGCCAATGAAAAGAAAAGCACTGCAATCGATGGCTGAACATTTGATGGAGAAGGATATAAAAAATAATAAGGCCAGCCCACCGGAGATACTAGCGGTATACAAGAGAGCATTCGAGCGAAGTACAGGAGAAACAGGCTTATCACTGGATTTAGGAATACTATTGAACCTAAGAGAAGGGGGAGGGATCGTGAGTGGGGCATTTCCAATGAGAGAGGTTCCGCCCACGTTTGTACCAAAAGTAGAGATCCCTGCGACAGGTACAGTAGGAGCACAGGTAACACCAGCCCATTTCACCGCCCAGTATGTGCATGTCCCCTTTTCCAGGCAAGAGGTGAATACTATAAAACAGATGATTCCCGATATACGAAAGAATCCAGCGGGTTTCTACAAGGAAGTAGAGTCAACCCTGAGATCAGCGGTTCTTACTATGAGCGATATAGATTTGATTTTCCCAGTCATTTTGCCAGCAAATATATGGAAACAGATGAGGACGGTAGATGACGTGGGGGCTTTTGGCACCACATGGGCGGAGTTACTATTGGAGGACAAAAATAGAAAAGTAGGGGAAAATCTGGGAACCCGCATGGCCGATCTACCGGAACGGATAATGCGGAGATTGAGGGAAATAATTCCAGAAAAAAGGATTCAGTGGGACAAATTAACTACATGTGTACAGTACAAGGATGAGCCAGTAACGGATTATTTCAATAGATTTGAAGGAGTATTCACAGACTTCAGCGGGCAGGATGTGAGCACAGAGTCGGGGAAAAGGCTGTTTGTTGATAAATATGTGAGGGGACTAATATCACCAATTCAAGATATGTTAATGACGTCGGAAAGTTCCTGGGCAGCAAAACCGGTGAGTGAGATATTACACATAGCCCAATATTACGAGAACAGGGTAAATGTGGCGAAAGAAAGAGAGGTGAAGGATAGAGTAAATTTAAAAACAAGGGTGTTACTGCAGCAGGTCATTGGATACAATAGAGGTAGAGGAAATGCACAAGGCAGGGGAAATTTGAATAATATGCACAGGGTGTCATTGGGATTAAATCAATGTGCGTACTGTAAGGAGGAAGGACACTGGCGAGTGCAATGCCCGCACCTACAGAATAGAGGTGGGTTTGGTCAGAAAAGGCCTCATAGAGGACATCAGGGGTAAAACGGCCCAAACAGAAATAGCATGCAGCAGCAGCAGGGATATACCAATGAAGGTACTCAAAACCAATCCTATGGTCAAAACCAAGCGCAACAGAACCAGGCATTGAACCAAAGTGTTTCAAACCAAAGCCAGGGCGGGCAGGGACAACAGAGAAATGATTAGAGTGGAGGACATCGAGGGGGAAATGGGAATATTTTTGATACACAGCCAAACACGTATTATAGCAGCAGCGGTGACTACACGTCGGACGATGTGTTATTTTCGCGATAGGACAGCCCACGGCAGGGGTCGGAACCAGTGTCTATTCCCGTGAATCAGAGAGGACCCTATGTAGAAATGAGAGTCGGGAATAAGGAGCACCTTTTCCTTGTAGATACAGGGGCACAGAACTGCTTGATAGACCACCACTTGGTTCCGGAGATCCCACTGTCGGGGTAAAAGAATGTTTCTGTAGGGTTCGCAGGTACACCAGTAATTAACCCCATGTCCGAAGCTGTCCCAATTACAATAGGACCATTTACGGAACAGTGTCCATTTCTTTTGACAGAAAATTGTGTAGAGAACTTGCTAGGATTAAATTTGTTGAGAAAATTGGGGGCAGTAATACATTGTACGGCAGATGGGGTGTTCCTCACGATGTGGCCTCACGATGCACCGGTGATGGAATTTATGTCAAAAGCGTTACCAGAAGAGCTAAGTAGAGTACCAACCTGTCTGTGGGCAATGCATGATAACGATGTAGGATGCTTGAAAAAAGAGCCAGCAAAAATAACTTTGAAAGAAGGTGTCACACTACCACGAATTCCCCAGTATAAAATTTCTGTTGAAGGTGAGAAGGGATTAAAAAGCATTGTTACTGACCTGGTGAGATTGGGGGTAGTTGAAGAAATTGCAGGTAGCACGTGTAACAGCCCGATTCTTCCAGTTTACAAGAAAGGAGGCAATGAGGTACTCTATCGTTTCATAATTGATCTGCGCGCATTAAACAAAGTGGTAGACCCACAATTCCCTTTGGTCCCAGATGTCACAACAATACTGACAATGATACCGGCCACTGCAGAATACTTTAGTGTAGTTGATCTGAAGAACGCGTTCTTTAGCATTCCAGTGGATAAAAGCAGTAGATATCTGTTCGCGTTCACTCTAGGAGGTCGATCATTCACATTCACACGCATTCCACAAGGATACACAGAAAGCCCGAGCATTTACAGCAGAGCGCTAAAAGAGCAGCTAGACATGTTAGAATTACCCGAAGGTTGTGTACTCTTGCAGTACATAGATGACTTGTTATTAGCTGCTGACACAAAAGAAATCTGCAAAGAAAGTACTATATTACTATTGACACACTTAGCGACCCATGGTCACAAGGCAAGTTTGAAGAAATTCCAGTATAATCAGAAGGAGGTGTCTTATTTGGGTTACCTACTTTCGAAAGAAGGGAGAAGATTAACACCAGAATGCATAGAAAGTATTTCTAGTATGCCTATTCCAAAAACTCAAAAAGGAGTGAGAGCTGTAATAGGCATGGCCTCTTATTGTCGGCAGTGGATCAGTAATTTTGCATTGATTGTGAAGCTGATGATAAAGTTGACTAAAAAGGATGCAGTGATGCCTTTACAGTGGGATGAGGAATGTCAGAAAGCGTTTGAGCAATTGAAAGCTGCATTGTGTGCTGCGCCAGTTTTAGGCACTCCTAACTATAAAAAGATCTTTAGACTATTTGTGAGTGAGAGTGAAGGATGTGCATTGGCGGTTTTGACACAGGAACAAGGTGGAAGAAATAGGCCGTGCAGCTATTATTCTTCCGCGCTGGACCCTGTAGTGCGCGCACTACCGCGATGTTTGCGATCCATTGCAGCGGCTGCTGCGTCAGTGAAACAAACGGAAGGAATGGTATTGGGGCACACTTTAATTCTGATGGTGCCACATGCTATAGACGTTCTATTAAATAGGACACAGACGCAACACCTCACCTCAGCTAGACTGACAAGATATGAGCTCATCTTGTTTGCACCCCACATCCAAATTATGAGGTGTAGCGAATCGAATCCTGCAGAATTAATACCACTGCCCATAGCAGAAATTGGTGACAATGAATCACCACCTCATGATTGTTTAATGGTCACTGAAGAAGAAACAAAGGGAAGAATTGACTTGAGCGACATCCCACAGAAAGAGCCAGATTGGGAGTTATTTTGTGATGGCTCTTGTTTTAAATTACCTGATGGCACATCAACGGCTGCATATGCAATTACTACCCTAGAGAGTGTTGTAGAAAGCAGAAGAATCCCCTACAATTCGGCACAAGCCGCAGAAATAATAGCACTGACCCGAGCCTGTGAACTCTCTGAGAATTTGAATGTGAATATTTATACTGACAGCCAGTACGCCTTTGGCGTGGTTCACAACTTTGGCCGACTTTGGGCTGAGAGGGGTTTCTTGACATCACATGGGGCCAGGATTCAGCATGGGCCTTTGATTGTGAGATTGTTGTCTGCACTCACGTTTCCAAAGCGCCTAGCTATCGTGAAGTTGCGAGGCGCATAAAAAGGTAACATGTAAAGTGGGAGAGGGAAACGCATTTGCAGACAGGATTGCGAAGCAAACAGCCACAGATTTGGGAAATAAAATGATGACAGTACAGACTGAGAAAGTACCTTGTATGATAGAGAATGGAGTTGCCACAGTCAATGAAATGCACGCTGAGGCCACGACCGAAGAGATTGAGGGGTGGGCTGAGGGCTCTGCTGAGTTAGATTTGGAGGGATGTTGGGTGGACAAAGAGACTAAGAACTGGATGTTGCCAAATTGTTACGTGACCACAATGGTTACAATGGCGCATAGCCCTACCCACATTTGCGCGAAGAAGATGGTACAGCATTTATCCACAGTATGGAAAAATGAGCACATAAAAAAGAATGCAGAAAGGATAGTGCAGAATTGTATTACGTGCCTGCAACACAATGTAGGGAAGGGAACCGTGACTCCAGTAGGTAGTTTTGGCCCACCCTCTATGCCATTTGAGGTGGTCCATTTTGATTTCATAGAAATGGAAAGGTGCCAGAACTACAAATATGTGTTAGTGGTGATTTGTGCATTCAGCAAGTGGGTGGAGGCATATCCTTTAAAAGACTGTACTGCCATGTCAACGGCAAAAGTAATGTTAAAGGAGTATTTCTCCCGGTTTGGGTTGCCCCGTGTCCTGTCGTCAGACAACGGCCCGCACTTTGTGGGCGCAGTAGTGCTACAGATCTGTGCAGGTCTGCAGATAGAGAAGAGATTCCACAGTTCCAGGCATCCCAGTTCTGCCGGGCTTGTGGAGAGACATAACGGAATCTTAAAGTCAAAGATAGCTAAAATCTGCGCTGGGAGCAAGTTGAGTTGGGTGGATGCATTACCCCTAGCGCTATTGTGCATGCGCACGTCAGTGCAGGCTAAGACTGGGCTCTCCCCCTATGAGATTATAATGGGGAGACCGGCAGATGTGTGGTGCGCACCGCAGCCCAAAAGATTATGTGAGGTCGAGCATCCTATGTTAAGCACGTACTGTGGCCTTTTAATGCAGAAGTTGCGTTTGATTCATCAGCAGGTGCAGGAGGCGTCACCAGTGCGATATACCGGACCGGGGCACTCGCTGGAGCCTGGAAGTTGGGTCTTAATAAAGAACTTTGAGCGGAAGAAAGCATTAGCACCCAGGTGGCGCGGCCCCTACCAAGTACTTTTGGCAATGCAAACGGCCATCCGAGTAGACGGACGGAAGGCATGGATCCACGCGACACATGCAAAAAGATACCCAGGACTGCTGACAACTTCTGACGACCAGAGAAAGGAACCAGTCTCGGAAACGAAAGAAACAGTTGCCAGTCCATTGCCACAGCATCAGCCTGAGCGAGAAGTGAAAGTTGAAACGAAGCCCAAGCGAGAAGTGAAACTCGAAACAGAGCCTGAGGAGGCTGCCAGTAACGGGAGAGGGCGAAAAGTCCCCCAACGTTACCCAGCAGAAACAACATCACTGCCGAGCGACACAAACCTTGCATTGCAAACACGAGCAGAAACAACGCGTGTACCCCTTTGGCGCCCACCAGTTTCTACGAATGCACCAAAGCCAAAGAAAGAAACTACATCATTGCCACGGCGCTCATCGCTACCCATCATTGTGCCACAGGCTGACACTGAGCCTGATACTGGAAGTGCAACGGCACTATTCACGGATCATACAATACCAGGAGTGAACCGGTATAATTTGCGGCCTCGACAGGCAAAGTGATCCACAGATCTTTGGTGCTTTTCTTTTGCCTTTGGTTCCACTCACGGACGGAGTAGGAGCCAGGGGCGTAGAGGAGAGAAGTGTGAGAGTTGTGCAAGTCGGACAATTCAATACTCACGGCTCCTCGGTGCGCTTATAAAAGTACATGTGTCAGGAGCCAGAGCAGGACAAGCTGGACGCACATAAGTACTAAGGCTGATAGAGTACATGTGTCCTAAGTCAGAGCGGGACAAGCTGGATGCACATAGTACTATATCAATAAAGAACTGTTCAGAAATCGTCTGAGCAGTGGGAGAAAGAACAACTAATCTTGTTCGGAGTGGATAGGTGATCTAGGCTGTGAAAGGGCTGGCAGATTTGAACTGTGCCATTTTTCGTTGAACTTTTATGGCGTCACGAACGATAGACATTTGCGCCGAACTTTGCCAGCAAGAAGAAGGACGATGAAGAACAAATCAAGACCGGTTCTAGCCTCCTCCTGCACCCCTTCTGAAAAGATGATAGATTTAGAGACTGTAAATTTAGGGAAAAAGCATGGTAAAAGGTATAAGGTACTGATTTGGACATTGGTCTTGTGTTTCTTAAGTATGGTAGTACCAACAATAACAGCTATTACACTATGGTTCCTGGAGTATGTGCACCCATTAGAAACACTTTTACTAAAAGCAGCTATCGAAAGCCCGGTTCATATAATCACTGGTACTTTGCCCCCAATGGAAGAAAGACATAGAGAAGGATACGGCAACAATACATTGTTGCTCATCATGAACATGACCCATGCGGTTTTAAAGAAAAAAGATTGCTGGGTTTGTGCCCATTTACCACAACACGGTGGGAAAGGGATAGGGTGGTATGTACAACCGTTACCATTGATTTATTCATGTGAAGTAACATTGAGTGCAATGTTCTTTGGGAAATGGAACAAGAGTAATACGGGTCAGCTAGATGAGACCAATATGAATGAATTTGGGGAAGTGGTCATGAGACCTGTGGGTTGTTCCATATTCCACAAAGATCGTGTGTTTTCACTAGAACCCATGAGGAAGAAAACACAAAAGATAACAATACTAGATAGATTACATAGGCAAAATAGGCCAGCAGAAAAACGTCAGTAATGACATTTCGAATGAGGGATGAATGGAATAAAGATGCTGTGCCCCCTGCCTATACAGTGGATCACAGCCCCAAAACTGCTCCCCTATGTTTACAGAAAAAGGGTTCCTATAAAGTAGGAACGTTTAGCAACTGCCTGAACACAGTGGTTTTAAAACACGAAATAGAACCCGTGTACGTAGGGGACCCTGTTTACTTTATATGTGGGGAAAAAGCATATCCATGGTTACCTAGGAACTGGGGAGGTACATGCTACTTAGGTCTACTGTTTCCAGGAGTGTTCCTCTTGGAGACAACAGAAGTAGCCAGACGAACAAAAGGTAGCACTCAAAGGAGTAGCGAGGATGGAATGATAGCAATGGATATAGCCAAATCATTTATACCATTCTTGTCCCAAATAGAAAATTCTTACAATATAAGAAAACTGTCTGGAATATTTAAAAAAACAATAGATTCAACAACGGATATTTTATTGAATATGACGTTAGAAGAAAAAGGAATAAGACTAATGGCACTCCAAAACAGGATGGCTCTCGATATAATATTAGTTGATCGTGGGGGAGTTTGCAAACTTGTAAAAACTGCATGCTGTGTGTATATAGATGATTACTCCCATACAATATTTAAAGCAATCCGTAAATTACATGTCATAAGTTCCACACTCTCTACTGAAGAAGGGGGTTGGGGAATAGGATCCTGGTTTTGGGGATTATTGCGGTCTTGGGGATGGAAGTTAATTTCGATACTAATGATGGTACTTGGAATATTCATAACATGTTGCTGTTGCATACAATGCTTACCAATAGTTTGCACTGAAATAACTGATGGATGTACTAAGGGATGTATGCACCTGGTGTTGACAGGAAAACAAATGCATGGCCAAAATAACAGAGACACTGATGAAACAAAAACAGTAAAACAATTCATGGCTATAGACATTAATGATGAAGATGGTTCAGGTTAGATACCACAGACTTATCCTCATCGGAGGAGGATACAATGAATGAATAAGACGTTTGGCATATGGCCAAAAGGAGGGTTTGTCAATCTGGAAAAGTGAATACCCTTCATTTGAATGACAGACGTAACTTGATGGCCGTAGGCCAACCTTCTTATGCACCGAATTATAGAAATATAGACTGCTATGCTTGACCAACAAGCGGCCATTTTAAAAGTAGCAAGAATCGCCATTTTGCTTGTTAAACATTGCTCATTGCTTTTTGTCTAAACTGCTTTGCAGCTTGCAATTCTTGCAAATTCTGCTTACTCTGCTTAACTGTTAACATTGTTGTCTGAATATGAAAGGACAAGGTGACAGGACTGAGGAGTTCGTTGAAACTCCTCATGAGTAGCCCAGAAAGGAATGCCCACGTTCCCTCTCTGTAGCCTTGGGAGAGAGCTGGAGGGCATTTAATCACTTCACAGCTACCAGCCAGTCTCGTACGATGGTAGAATATGTTAGAATAAAACAGCTAAAGGCTTGAATTATGCTCTTCCTACGACCCCCCTTCGCAAAACCCTTTAGAGCGTGTCGGCTCCCAGGACACGAATAGTACCTTATAGATAGCAAAGCATGGAATGTGGCTTTTCCCCCGTGTGCAGCTTGCTTCCAAGAACAGAACCACCGTCTTCTGTACAACAACTAGAAGATGCCTCCGCACTTTCTAAAAAGTGTCATAATTGTCATACCCGTCGGAAATGTCCATCGTCATCCCGAGTTCAAAGAAACTAACCAAAGGGGGGTGTTAAACATGACATTGCTGATTGTATGATATGCATTTTGTATATATGTAACTGATGTACGTAATTCGCTCTCTTGCGTCCCTCGAGGTCTAGGAAACTCACGTTGCGGGGCGTGAGACCAGAATTGGCCAATTGAGACTATTTTTGCTTGCAATAAACCCTAGCATTGGGAAATTGAACCTTGTGTCTGGCGCATCTTTTCGTGTATGGTTATTGCCTTGTTTCCATAGCACGAGGGACCCCTAGGGGCCCCTTTCATATGGGCTTCATTGGGATGTAAATATAGATGTAAGGTGTGTTATACCCACTGTCTCTTGTTCTTTAACACATTGTTGGGTGTTCTATAATGTCCCAGGACACAGACATATGGTTTGTAGGAGTGGCTATACCTTACTTGTTCAGTTATGGTTCTTCTTCAACTGTACAGTTTTAACAGTGCTTCCGCATCATATTTCACATTGATTGGTATTACAACTTTACAACTCTATCAAATCTTCTATGATAGATCACACGTTGGTCTCATGCCAGTCTGCTCGATAGTTCAAGTGCCTGTACTATGATGTCCAAATCAATCCCTCCATATACTATTACAACGTGTCATTTCTTCTGTATGGATTTCTCTTGACTTTGGCATCTTCTATTTAGTCAGTTATATTACCTTTATGAGTGTTTGTCTGTTTTATCCACTTGATTCAGTCAGCAAGTTCACACAACTTAGTTTATGCCATGTTTATGATTTGCATTCACCTAAATGGGCAAGTACTCTTACATTTGAATTACTTCACATTTTAGCACTAGTATGCCTGGTGCTTTTGAATGGATAGTGAACTCACACATATGTCACTTGACTTTCTCAGCACTTCTTCTCTTGACTTGCTTCCGTTGACTTAGTGAGAGTTCTGACTCTTGGCTTGATTGACCTTCTCGGTTCTGGTTGTCACCACTCCATTCACTTGAGTGGGTTGGCCTTTTTACTTTTGATGAGCTGGCCTTTGCTAGTGCTTGATTTCTTAACACCCTTCACTTTCTCAGCTCTTGAATTTTTGGCTCTCAAGACAGGGTTAGTGTTTTTACACTTTACTCACTTAACCTCCTTCAAAGTTGTGCACACACTTCAATTCTTCCTTTGTTTCTTTGTTTTGTCAGAAGCATTCCTTCACTGGTGCACTTCTCTTTATTAGCACCTGCAAACTTATTTCCAATCTTTCTTCCTTTCCTTAGTTTGTCAGCTATAATGCATATTGTGCAGTGTTAGAACCACAACAACCATAATGCAACTTCTTCACTAGTATTGTTTTCTATGATTAGAGCGTCAGTGAACATGACAGATCTTCATGGGTTCTCTTGGACTGTCAGAATTATAGCACTGTTTGCAGTGTGATCATCACACCTGGCCCGCTGGATTTCAGAAGCTGCCCTTGGGAATCTCGACCTTCCTTCTGATTTCATCCCCAACATTTAACCAGCTTCTGAAGCTCTCCTCACTACCCAGACATTGTCTGTTACCACATATCAGTGGTAAGTTCCCAGACATCTCCAATACTCTCATTTTCATAAATAGGACCTGTTTTTCTTTTTTTGGACCCAGCTTATCCCACGGCATTCCCATCCAGCACTTTTGATTCGACCCTTACTGCACCCGACTCCCTAATAAGCCCTGCTTCTGTGATCAATGGTCATATTCACAGTTGTATGCTTATGCAAGCAGCAGCAGTTAGGCTTATATGCCATAAATAAAAATAAATGACACAAGTTGTATTGCTCTTGGTAACACACTCAGGGTTCTCTTCTGGCAAATGGGGTAACGTCATCATATACAATTGTTCCCTTGGATTAACAACGGTGGGTGCTCTCTATAGGGCTATGGGCATCAAGGCAGCTGTTTGTTATACTTGTCACCCTCAAAGCATTTGACAGAAGGAGCTAGTGACTCAACACTGGATTGCTATGTGTGTGGGTGGGTGTGTGTGTGTTTGTGTGGGTGTGTGTGTATGTGTATGTATGTGTGTGTGTGTGTGTGTGTGTGTGTGTGTGTGTGTGTGTGTGTGTGTTGATGCCCCACTGTTCAGTTGGATTGACTTTCCCCTATAGATACATTTTTATTTTCTTCATATTACCTGCTCTATGTGTTCTCTCATTCTTCCTCAGGGCCAGTCATCATTGATATTTTTGTGATGTAATTTTAATGCAACCGATGGTCCCAAATTGATACTTTTTTACTGGATAACAATAGAAATATTGTAAATCAAAATAGATCAGAAAAGGATAGATATTCCTGCTGGAATGCCATGTCAAACAAAATCAGTAGCAGCAACAGAAAACAAAGCCACCACTCTAAAACATGGCAGCTCCCTCCTCTCTATCAAGCAGGATGCAAAGAAAGAACCTGGAAAAAGAGCCCATTCTCTGCTTTCCCACTAGAACACCACTCAAACACTGCTGTACATACAAACAGACATACATAATGCTAAAGCCACCGATGGCCTCCAAGAACTCTAATCAGCTACCAATTGTTCACAGAAACTATTCAACATTGTCAAATCCCTCTCCAAATCCCCGTTCACATATTCCACTTCAGTATGAAACTCCATCCTGCACTATTTTAACTCCAAAATACAAAACATCAGGAAAGCCATCCCCTTCTGCTCTCCCACAAAACCCCCACCCACACTCCCAAACAATTCAGGCCATGAGACACCTTCCACACCATAGACACAGATACCTTAATCGCCCTTACTAACAATAAGACTTCTTGGATGATGCATCACCACCCTCATGCCCACTGGCTAAACATGATCAACTGCTGTCTCCTACATGGAATAATCACCTCTGCACCCAAAACTGGACACATCTCACCCCTCCTCAAAAAACCATCCCTCAAACCCATGCTCCCCAAAATTACTGCTAAACCATGCCAGTATCACGGTATGTTGCATCACTACCCAACTGCAACAGCACATCACCACACCCAACCTACTCAACCCCTTCCAATCTGGCTTTTGACCGGGGATCAGCACTCAGACCATTACAATTCACATTGTCAATTACCTCAACAAAATCACTGACATAGGATACACAGCACTAGTCCTACTCCTCAAACTCTCTATAGCCTTCAACTCCATTGACCACAGCATTCTACTCTACATCCCGTCCCACAGAATACCACTCTCATTCAACATCCTCAACTGGTTTTCCTCCTTCCTTACTGACAGAGAAAACGTGGTCTCTATGCCCCCTTGTTTGATGCCGTCCAGCCCCAGTACAATATGGGGTCTCTCAAGTCTCCTCCCTTTCTCCACCTCTCTTCAACCGACATGGTGAATCTCTTGGACATACCCTTCCAACCAAAACTTCTATGTCCACCACTACACAGACAACACACAAATATACCTACAAATCTCATCCCCTTTACAACTTCCTCACAAGCTTTTGTTCCACCTTCACCATCCAGATGGCCACCCACTTCCTAAAGCTCAAATATTCCAAAATGGAAAACCTCCTCCTCTGTGCATTGTTTTCGAAGCCATCTGCCACAAAACCACATCATACCTTAACAACAAGCTCAAACCCATCAACCACACGAACAGCAGACAAGCAAGGCAGCATGTGCTATACATTCCTCTCTGTAAACTAACATGCACATAAAAACAAGCATTTAGTCCTTATGCACCAAAGGCATGGAACAACCGACCTTTTCAGATGTGCACTGCACTCTCCATCACCACTTTCAGGAAGAGCAATAAAACATACTTGTTTCCCAACACATAACCGCTGTCCTCTATCTTCTCAGCTACCAATTCTACACCATAAGCGTTCTATCATATCATGAACACATTTTCATTATAATTCATAGAATTCAGCGTACAAGTGGCGCACACGGCTGGTGCACAGTGTGCGCGTGCGACAGTCTGCGCCAGCCGCGTGCGCCAAGATCCATTTCCGCGTACAGCGTATTCATGGATTTCAACATCCTTTACCAGCCGTGGCGCAGAGTGACGCAGCGACCCTGCAGCAGCGCCAGTTATGCCCCCAACCCCTCCCTGTGCGTCATGCACAGCGCACAAATCCTGTACATGGTGCACAGGCCAGTGGACCAGCATACTGCCCCCCAACCACGAAAACGCCTGTAAAACTCCCCACACACCCCTCCGAATACATGTACACCCCTACGGGGAGTTTCACACGTGATTAGCCCTGTGCGAGCGGGGTACATGTGTTACTGGGGTTTGCGGGGAATTTCACACGCGATTGGCCCTGTGCGAGCGGATTACGTGTATTACTGGGGTTCGTGGGGAGTTTCACACGCGATTGGGCCTGTGCGAGCGGGGTACGTGCATTACTGGGGTTCGCAGGGAGTTTCACACGCGATTGGGCCTGTGCGAGCTGGGTACGTGTATTACTGGGGTTCGCGGGGAGTTTCACACGCGATTGTGCCTGTGCAAGCGGTGTACATGCATTACTGGGGTTCGCAGGGAGTTTCACACGCGATTGACCCTGTGCGAGCGGGGTACGTGTATTACTGGGGTTCGTGGGGAGTTTCACACGCGATTG
This sequence comes from Ambystoma mexicanum, assembly GCF_040938575.1. Taxonomy (NCBI): domain Eukaryota; kingdom Metazoa; phylum Chordata; class Amphibia; order Caudata; family Ambystomatidae; genus Ambystoma; species Ambystoma mexicanum. The sequence continues at coordinate 1,169,184,395 of NC_090931.1, read as the reverse complement.
GCCCTGTGCGAGCGGGGTACCTGTATTACTGGGGTTCGTGGGGGGTTTCACACGCAATGGGCCCTGTGCGAGAGGGGTACGTGTATTACTGGGATTTGGGGGAATTTCACACGTGATTTCGCTGTCAGAGCGGGGTATGTGTATCCAGTGGGGTGCGCAGGGATTGTCACACGTGAATTGGCAGTGTGGGTCCTCCCAGGTGTGCCCTCTAACCCCTCCACAGCCCCTGCAGGCAGCCCACACCACAGGGGACTACCCTGCACCCCTGGTCATGTTCCACACGCAGCCCATCCACTATGGGCAGGCCCCCCAGCCAGCCCACATGTCACCTTGCATTAGTGATCACCAACTCATGTCCCCCAGGACCCCCATCCACCCAGCAGTTACCGGCCCCTGCCAGCTTGCCCCACTCATGTCCCCAGGACCCTCCCCCACCCAGCATTGACAGGCACCTGCCATCAGGCCCCGACTCATGTCCCCCAGGACCCCCACCCACCCAGCATTGACGGGCACCTGCCAGCAGGCCCCGACTCATGTCCCCCAGCACCCCCACCCACCCAGAATTGACGGCCACCAGCCAGCAGGCCCCGACTCATGTCCCTCAGCACCCCCACCCACCCAGCAGTGACGGGCACCTGCCAGCAGGCCCCGACTCATGTCCGCCAGCAACCCCACCCACCCAGCAGTGACGGGCACCTGCCAGCAGGCCCCGACTCATGTCCCCCAGGACCCCCACCCACCCAGCATTGATGGGCACCTGCCAGCAAGCCCGACTCATATCCCCCAGGACCCCCACCCACCCAGCATTGACGGGCACCTGCCAGCAGGCACCGACTCATGTCCCCCAGCACCCCCACCCACCCAGCAGTGATGGGCACCTGCCAGCAGGCCCCGACTCATGTCCCCCAGGACCCCCACCCACCCAGCAGGCCCGACTCATGACCCCCAGGACCCCCACCCACCCAGCATTGTCAGGCACCTGCCAGCAGGCCCTGGCTCATGTCCCCCAGCACCCCCACCCTCCCAGCAGTGACGGGCACCTGCCAGCAGGCCCCGACTCATGTCCCCCAGGACCCCCACCCACCCAGCAGTGATGGGCACCTGCCAGCAGGCCCCGACTCATGTCCCCCAGCACCTCCACCCACCCAGCAGTGATGGGCACCTGCCAGCAGGCCCCGGCTCATGTCCCCCAGGACACCCACCCACCCAGCATTGACGGGCACTTGCCAGCAGGCCGGACTCATGTCCCCCAGGACCCCCGCCCACCCAGCATTGATGGGCACCTGCCAGCAACCCCGACTCAAGTCCCCCAGGACCCCCACCCACCCAGCAGTGAGGCTCAGGCTCGGACTCATGTCCCCCCAACACGTCATCATGATCCACAATCATGTGCCTCATGGCCTCCCAAATCCCACCGCACGCCACCCCTGTGCAAAGACCCAACCAAGTATCCCATCCACCCCACATTGAAATGCCCATTACATGATAGAACCCAAACGGCAAGAATGTACATCAACACATGTCTGTCACAAACCCACAATGGGTGCTGGTGATTGTGAAAACCTACACCGTGACATGCATGAAACCAATAAGAGAATACCACACATCAAAGTAATAAAACAAAATGTATTGTACAGAAAAATAATGAAATCCAATGAAAACATGAAAAAAATGTATCAAAAAAATATGAAATGCAGCATGTCCAAAACACAAACAGAAAATCATGAAGTCTGAATCCAAATCAATCGAAATGAAAATGTGTCCAAAGTCTACGGCTAACAAATCAAATCCAAAGGAAACTGAAACAGTAAAATCCATTGATCTATGGTGAGAAAAATAATAATAGATGAATCCACTGTTCAACTATGTACAAAGAAGTAATCCAGGGTCCATGAGCCCAACAAATGAAATGAAACCTAACCAAAAAACTACCTAATAAAGAACTATATACAAAAAGGCGGGGCATAGTCCAAGCGCCCCAAATGAATGAAAAAGATAAAGGAAACCTAAAACTACAAACTATATACAATGGCGGTGGGCTAGTCCAACGGCTCACTTCCTGATTTCCCAGGCCAGGGCATCATCGAACTCCTGCTCAATGTCCTGGAGGCGGTCCTCTTCCATGGCCCTGAGGGTTCGCAGGGACGATGACATGTTGACCTCCAACTCCCTGCGAATTGCCTCGAGGCACTCGGCCCGCCTCATGGAGTTCTCCGCCCTGACCATTGTGAGCCGAGCCTCTTCCGGCCGCCGCTGCTCCGCATCTATGGCGTGCCACACGGAAGACACTTCCTGGGTCCTCCTGCCCTCTGGACGATGCCTGCCCCTCCGATGTCAATCCCTGAGCCATCATGGCTCCCATCTTGTTGCTGCTGCTGCTGTGCCTGTGCCTGTGCCCCTGCTCTTGCTGCCTGCACGTCCTCCTCTGGCTGGGGTGCAGTTGTCATGGTGGCCACCCCTGCTGGACGTCCGACTCCCGACTGTGGCAGGGATGTGTCCCCCACCAGCCTGGCCGTTGGGTCAGAGGCAGCTCCACAGGGTACCCAGGTGGTACATGGGTGGGAAGATGGCATGGAGGACGACTGGCACGTAGGGTATTCAGGTGAGGAGGGGGTTGGAACAAGGTCCATCAAACAGAGAAATCCAGCCCTGGTGACCAGTCCCAGTAGGTCAACGCGGTCAATGAGGCATTCGAGATGACATGCAGTGTCTTCACGAAAACACTGCAGGTCAACTTGCAAGCCCCGTTGACGCAACGCCATCCCACTCAGGACAGGCTCAACCCGGTCCCGGATAGCCACATCCGCAGGGAGAGGAAGGTCAGTTGTTGCAAGCGGATCCCCTCCCTGAAAACGGGTCTGGACATAGGCATCCCTGCTGGTGTGGGATGATGCAGTCACAGGATCGGGGACAGGATCACACACAGGCACCTCTGCGGTGGCCTGTACTGCCTCCTGTCCCTGCCCGTGCACTGCACCACTAGCACCAGTGGAATCCCCACCTCCAGACCCCATGTGTGTCCCTTCCACGGCCTCCTCCTCCACCAAACCTCCCACCAACCTGGATGACTCCATGCCATCTTCCTCTGTTGGACCCTGTGGGGTCTCAGCTGCCCCTTCTGCTGCCGAGGAGTCCACCTCCAACCTCCGCCTCTTGGACCTACCCTTGGCAGCTGCAGCCTGGGACGCGGCACCAGACTCCTCACTCCCCGACAAGATGGTAACCTGAGAGGGGAGCCGGGCCTTGCGTCTCCGGCTGGTGGTGCGATCCCTGCCGCTTTGCTCCACAGCACCCTCTCTGCCCTCTTCATCAGTTGACGCTGCAGACAGGGAGAGACAGAACACAGGCATCAGGGCACTGGACAATGGACTGATACACACATGACAGTTGTACATGAATGTCAGTGTCAAACTTCAGACATGACATCACACTCCCCAACACACATGTCATTTCAACTCACACACATGAGCAATTCAACAGCATTATTGCACCAGGCAGCATCATCCATACACAAACAACAACAGGAGCAGCCGAAGGTGAGCCTGATGTCACATGAAACACGGGGAGTGCACAACACATGCACACAGGCCACCACACTTATATGCATGTGTACATCTCCACCAACTGTCGCAGTGATGAGATCGCCATCAATGTCACATCTGCCATTCAGCCTTCTACATGTCAGTGTCAAATGCATCCATGTTGCATCACAGTTGCACACTTGTCAAATACACACACATGCACATGTACACAGTGCAGATACATGCAGCTGGAAACACCATCTATGTGTGACACCACAACCATGCCAACGTACATACACAGTAATTCAAACATGTGTGCTCCCACACCTGCATTTGGCCTGCATGCTTACCAACACATACACCATCCATGTGTCTCAAACATGAGAGGACTCACATGTGTCAGCCTCACTCCCCTGTACATACACATCCATGCATGGCCCTACAAAAACACATGTGCAACCTGCACACTACTGACAAACCACAACACGCACAGCGTCCAATCAGTATGCATGTACACTTACGGCTCGACTCCAGACGGGTCTGCCTCTCAAGGACCTGGACGTGGAGCACTGGGCGTGTGCGTTCCAGGACCCTCATTTGGTGGTCCGACAGGTGGCCCGGCGCCCCTTGGCATCCGCTGCCTTCAAGAGGCGCTGGGCCTTGTTGAGGGTCCTGGACCTGAAGTCCTTCCAGCGCTTCCGGACATGTTTGATGTCACGGACTGCCACCCCCTTCTCTTTGATGGCAGTCACGATGTCCATCCAGATCTTGGTCCGTCCTTCATTGTCAGCGCGCAAACTTCCAAAGAGGGCATCATACTGCCCCAGGACTTGCTCCACCAGGACACCAACTTCCCTGGCACTGAAGCTGGTGGCCCTCTGCCTCTCTGGCTGGGGATTGCCAGTGGTGTCAGATGGTGTTGTACCCGACATGGCAACCCCAGAGGCAGGTGTGGGTGGGCAACTGGGTCCTGGGGCTGGGCTGTGGAGCAATGGTATCCCAGTCAGGAGTCTTCAGTTCCAGCAGGGGTGGTCACAGCAACTGCACCCCTGGCTGACGTGCAGGCAACAAATAGCAGGGCACGTGGGCAGCAGGCAGTCAGGCAGCAGCAGATGGCAGGTGGGAGCGTGCTCGGGGTTCTGGGGGGCAGGAAAATGGCCTTTTGGGCAGGAGGGTGGTCTTCCGTGTGTATTCGCGTGGCCAGCTTGATACCGAGTGATTTGGCGCATGAAAAAATTGCACGTCAGCATGTAATTCGAAGAAAGGCCCCTAGCGTGTAAGCGCGTCAGTGACTTTAGGCACGCAGGCGTTGCCCACAACACAGGTGCATAGTGAATCAGCACGTGAGAAAACTGCACGTCACCGTGCTATTGGAGGAAAGGGCCTTAGCACGTAAGCGCGTAAGTGACATTTCACGTGTGGGCTGGCTTAAAAGGTACGAGTATCACGCTATTTCCTTGTACGTGCTTTTTGTGGAGAGCGAGCGGGTATATCTTGTACTTCTTGTCGGTTCACACGCGATTTCTTCACAACGTTTCTAGTTCGTACTCCCTGTTTCCTCAGACTGCGTTCTTTTCTTCTTTTGGTGGGCGTGTTGACTACGCGCACACTCGCGTCTTTTTCACGTTCTTTTTCAAGGCAGACAGTGAGTCGCGCACGTATTTTCCAACTGTGGTTGCCCCCGTGTGTCGCGTACCCCTTCAGAGATCATTGTAGGCTGCGTGTAACATGCATACTTATTTTTGTGTTTCTGGGTGCCACAGCGTAGTGCAGGTTTATTTTTCAACGCACGTGGTCTACCAGGTGTTGCATGCATGTGTGCTTTTGTTTTCGGGGTGCCTGTGCGTTGCGTGACCCATCATCTTCCCCCAGGGGTCACATACAGCATTGCTAGAGCACTAGGGTACGAATTCCATCTAGTACCCTACCCCTTCCACCCCAATTGCCCAGGACAATTGTTTACTGCAACTCCCATACGCACAACAACATCAGTGCCATGGTTGGGAGGCGACCAAGCAGTAAGGGAGGCAAAGGTGGCCGACCTCTAAAAGGTGGGCGTGGTGGGTGTGGTAGGGGACGTGGCCAGGATTTCCAGGGTGCCCCTAGACCCCCGTGTGTGGAGGACCAATCAGGGACACCCATGCCCCCCCATGGTTGTGGGAAACGTAGCTGACACCATCCCAGCTCAGCCTTTGTTGGACCGGCCCATTTTGGCACCTGAATCGGCTCAGGATGACTCCCAGGCTGACTTCCAGGTCAGCAAGTCTAAGCCACATGTGGCGGTGCAATTTGCTGTCACCAGGCCACGTGGATCTGGGGCAGCAATGTCATCTGATGCCCCAAGTAGGCAGGGTGGGGAGGCTGCAGGGGCAGCTGCAGCTCTATCCACCCCAGCTCTGAGTCTCCCAGCTGGGACAGTGTCGGTCCAGGTCCATCAAACCGACATTGGCCCTGCCAACATCACCCTGCAGCCAATGCCTGCACCAAGACCTATGGTCATTGTGCATTCGCACACTTCTAGTACCCAGTCCTCCTGCGCTTCTGCCCCTACTGACCAGAGCGGCGTAAGCCACTCAGGATCCGCACCACCTTTGAAAAAGAAGAAGAAGGGTGCTCTGGCACTACAGTCTGAGACCCCAGACACGGATACACACTCTGGCACGTCAAGGAAGCCTAGCTTTAATGACGCTGAACTTTATGCACTTGTTGCCTATGTATCGGCACATTGCCGCGAAATGGTGGTGACTACAGGTGCAAGACCACACCTGGTCAACGTAGGGCACACTGGCAGACCATTGCGGACCACATTAGTGCCCATGGATTTGTGAGGCGCACAGCTGATGATTGCTACAAGCGGTGGAATGACCTGAAACCCAGAGCAAAGAACAAGCTGGCCTCAAATCATGCCTCTACTCTGGTGACTGGTGGTGGGTCTCCACCAGAGGACAACCAACTCACTGAACATGAGTCTGTTGCTGGAACCTTCGTCACAGAGGAACAGATCCAAGGTGTGGGAGACAAACCAGATTACAATGCATTGTCTGGTGAGTGTGCATGCATGTGTGTGTAATCCATGTGTATGTTGTTTGGGTGACGGGTTCATATTGAGTGCCAGGTGAGTGTGTGTACTCCTGAGTGGTATGGGTCACCCATGTGCTCCCTCCAAAACATTCACTGGCATTGGATTTGGGTATGACAGTATCCCTTCTGCCCACAGTAGCCAATTAGCGCCACATTGCTGCAGTTGCCCTTGAACTGTCATCTTGCAACAACATTGTTCTGAAATGTTCAGTGTTCATTCAGGCTGATTCTTTCAATTCTCCCATTTTTGCAATGCATTTTCCAGCCCTATTGCCACATATGTGACATGCTTCTGTCGTTGATTACACCCCACATTGGCCCACATTTGTTACCTTGTTATGTGAATGATTAGACCATTGAGGCTAATTGAGTATTGGCCTGCTCACATTAATTTTTGGGGCCTGTTTGAATGTGGAACATGATAGTTGTTTCCTGGCATGTTGAAATGACCAACCATTGATGTGTACATCTGCCTGCAATCACTGTATTATTGTACACTGGATGTGTTGCAGTGTGTGGTACATGCATATTTTGTCACACTATTTAGCATTTTTCATCTCATCATGTCCATCTCACATGGATGGGTGACAGTACTCATTCACTGACATATGGCTGTACTTGTCAAATGTACCATGGTTAGGCTACATGCCATCTATGTGCTGGCATGTGTCATGTATGTGTATTGGACATGCTACTCACAGGCTAATGTGTGATGCCAGTGCTACCCAGCATGCAGCAAATGTGTTGCTTTTCCACCTTGGTGTCCTCAGTGTCTGCTTTTTGCCTCCCCTTCCAACTCATTGACAGTGCATGCATGCCAGGGTTATTGTCATGTGGGACATGTGTAATTCATGGACTGGATCTCTGGCTTGTCAGGCATATGTGTGTGCTATGGTGCTCATGCCTGTTTCCATTTGTTGTCTTTCATGTTTTTGCAGGTGATGACACACTTGATGCTGTTGAGGTTGAGGAGATGGTGCAGACCCAGGAGGAATCTCAGGCACGACCAGGCACCAGTGGAGGTCGTGGTGTGGTGGTGGATGAAAACCCAATCTTACAGCATACCATACTGTCCAGCGTTGTGTCTCTGGGTGCACCTCCCCAGACCTCTATTCAGGTGCTGAATCGGATGATGAGACTTATGTGCTGTCGCAGGTGAGTGTTTCTGGCAGGGATTCTGTTCTGTCCAACCCACCTGCACCAGGGGTAGAACCCTCTATGGGGATGTCAGTGTTGGTAAGTCTGCCTTTGGCGGTTACGGATGCAGGGTCATACTCCACAACATCTGATCCTGTTCCTGGGCCAGCAGATCAGAGGGGGAATGCAGTCCTGCAGCCTCAGGCAGTGCCAGCACAGCAAGGTGCAGAACGCCTTGCCCCGAACAGGTGTGTTGCCCGCCGACGCGGTGGCCATACGCCACCAGGCAATACTGTATGGAAAACTCCATTTACGGTATAGCAGCCCAACAGGGAGCATCGGTTGAAATGATACGTCAGGCAGTGAGAGGGTGGCCACTTCCATTCTCCCCCCTGAAAGGCAGATGGAGCAACAACAGCAGGCAACAGACTCCATTTGCCAATCACACAGGGAAGACATGTTGACGTCCAACAGGGACCGACGGGCGGCACTGGAGACTCTGCGCGAAGCCATATTTATAGAGTCACAGGGATACAGAGAAGCCCTGAGGGTAGAACTCCATACCCTCAGGGAGACTCTGGGTGAACTTGAGGCTTCCCGAAATTTTAGGTCAGAACAGCAGCTGGAGCAGCTCACACGTTCGCTCTCAGCTGAGCTGCAGGCAACTCGGGAGGAGATCCGGGCATCACGCGAGGCCATGCGTGCAGAAATGCAGGCAACCCATCAGGTGCTGCATGGGGGTCTCTGTACTATCATCCTCCAGAACGAGACCTTCCACACCTGCATGCTTGCTGCCATGGGGGACCATACCAGGGCTTTGCGTGGGCTGCCTCCCATAGCACCACCTCCTCCTGATGCAGCAGCAGAGGGTGAAGAGAGTGACAGCAGCAGTTCTCCCACAGTAGTGTAGCTGTGCAGGCCATGAGCCCATGGATGTATTTTTTTTTCGCAACATCCACGCAGGTGGGTGTTGGTGTGCACCCTGTCCTCGAAACTCCTGGGTGGCCTCCCCCCCAACCCCCACGTGGCCATTTTTGATATTTTTCTTTTTTTTTTTTTACAGTGTGCTGCCTTGTGTGGCTCCCGTGGGCATCCACTGTGTATTCCGGCTGGGCACATGCAGTCTTGTCCTGTGTTTGGGTTAGATGCCTGGGTTCCTGACACACACACCCCTCCTGCTTCCCGTTTCCATGGGCTTTCAAAGGGTGTTACCAAGTGACAGTGACTTAGACAGTGACATTTGGCTGTGTGGGCAGTCTGTAGTCATAACTGTGTGGACATCCCTAGTGGGGATTGTTTTTGTATTGAACACTGCATGGTGTATTGATATGTGCTTGTGCATCCATGTCTTCCTCCTTATTCGCAGGTACCTTCTTCATGTCTTCACAAGGCCGTCTCCTTTGCAGATGCAGTTCATGTTGTATGCAGTACACTGACACATTTGCCTAACAGCAACGCTCTGCAGTTGGAAGGGGTCGATGTGCTGGCTTATTCAGGTTGTAAGACTTGCACTACTTTGAGTTTGTACTGTCCTCTTTTGGCAATGTTTCATGCTGTGTTGCTGTATTGTGTTGCCAGTAAGTATTTGCTCATGTGTGCTGTTTGTTATTGATTACTGGGAGCATATTGTCTGTGGCCTGTTTCCATTTGGGACAGTGCACTTTGTGACACTTGTGTCATGTGTTGTGCATTCCTTTGTTTGCTTTCACATTGCTTGATATCCCATGGTGTGTTGGGTGGCGGAGATGGGGAGGGGTTGGGTGACATGGCGCTATTTTCATGTTGTATTTTGCAAGGGGGTAGTCATTCATGCAGCATAAATGTGTGTCTTTTTGTGACACAGCATTGGTTGTCTTTCGGTAGTTAGGGATGCACACAATGTAACACTTCCAGGTGACCAATCTCAGGCTGGTATGGTTGTGACAGTTGACTGTCCCTTATGTCATCATCATTGATTGTCAGCTGGAATGTGCCAGGGCTGTGTGCACTCCACAGGGGTGTGATTTTATATGAAGTAATTAGCCACCAGCTGCGTACGGGCTGCCTCACCATGTGCCCTTTCCACTCCCATGCGCAGCGGTCGTGCATGTGGTTGGGGATGTGGGGGCACCACCATGTCCACCGGCAGGCCCCCGGCGTGTTGCAATGTTGTGCAGGACACATGCTGCCACTATGATCCTGCACACTACTGGGGGCGCGTATAGCAGCTGCCCACCAGATCCGTCAAGGGAGCGAAAGCGTGACTTGAGCACTCCAAATGTGCACTCCACTATGCCCCGGGTTGCAATATGGGCTGTGTTGTATCTTACCTCGGGTGGTGTGGTGGGGTTCAGAATTGGCGTCATCATGTGGGTGCTCAGAGGGTAGGCACTGTCCCCTGGGGAGGTGATGATGGGTATCATTAGTGGGGTTGTGACATTACTCAGTATCTGACATGCATGCATGTGCAGAGGCATTTATACTCACCAAGCAGCCATGTATCGCCATGCCGCCCAGCTTCTAGGTCCCGGTTTAGTGTTGACATTCTGAAAATGAAACTGTCATGGGTGGATCCAGGATAGTTGGCATATACTGAGGTGATGATTCCCTTTGCATCACATACTACCTGCACGTTGATGGAATGCCAGTGCTTGTGGTTTCTATAGATGTGCTCAGTTGTCCTGGGAGGACGTAGAGCCACATGGGTGCAATCAATGGCACCTAGCACTTTGGGGAAGTGTGCCACCCTGTATAAATCCTGGACGGCAGCCTGCCTTTCTGCAGGTGTTCTGGGCATGTATATGTGCCTGCGGACTGATGGCCGTGCAGTCATGATGGCCAACACCTGGTGTAGGCAGCGTGACTGCGTGGCCTGTGACACCCCCCCCACTATGGCACTTGTCCGCTGAAATGAACCAGTGGCCAAGACGTGCAGTACATTGACCACCTTTTTCAAGGGGCTCAGTGGTTGGGAGCACAGGGTGGGTGATGTGAGGTCATCCTCCCACTCACTCACCAGGTTGAGTATTATGTGAGGTGGAAACCTTTACCTCCCATACACCTGGTCATCAGGCATCCCAAAAAGGCTGGTCCCACAACCACTGCTTCAAGGAACGGTATATTCATCGTAGCGTCTGAGCTTGTTTGTTGTTTGCGCGCACTTTTATGCTGCGCGGGTCCCCGTACACCTGCTTCCTGCTGGCGTACGTGTTTCCGGATTAGCGCGTCTTTTTTGCCGCACGTGTTTGCCCTGTTTGATTCCATGAATACGTGTTGTAGGCGCACGTGTGGGCGTTCCGCGCATTTGCCTCCTGTACTTCCACCGTAAAGCCCACATTTTCACGCGTTGTTCCCCATTCCGCATGTTACGCCCCGTGTTCTGCCTACTTTTGTTGTGTGCGCCGCGCTATGTGCACTTTCACTGTGTGTGTAGCGCACGCCGTTTGTGACATGTGCGCCCGCGTGCGCCACGCAGGATTTTAGCACACATCCCAAAATGTACACGTGCACGGACTTCCATAAATCGATGTGCGCGGCTTTCGCACGCTTGCACTGTGATTTTCGCACTTGCGCTGCGATCCGCACGCTTTCGAACGCTTCCGCAGAGATTTTCGGGGGCACATTAGTTCCATGAATCAGCCTGTATGTATCTGTTGTTTCACCTCCCACCTTTTCAAACGTTCATCCGTGTAAGGCACTCTGAGCCACATTGGCTACCTCCAGTACTGAACAAACATTATAATAAAATAAAATAAAATTAATATGATCACGTTTTCTGTTAATCTGGATAATCCTTTCTGTTTATTCTTTCATTGTCTGAATTGTATTGTGGGCCTTATGTTGTGTTTCATAATTTGTGGTAACCAGCACACATTCTTCCAGTGTAAGATGTATTGTATTTATATATTTATTTATGCATTTGCACCTTGCGCGTAGTGAAGGCGCTAGAACTTAAGAACATGGTTACAATAAAGATGTGGTTAAATTTACATGTTACAGACTGCAGATACATTCATAGGACAGGTACTTGATACTTGTTACAAATTGTATATATTTTAAATGCTCAGACTCCTGTTTTTCATGATTCTGCTCTACCTACTTCTCAGCCGTCTTCGCTGACTGTGAATGGCCATGAGATTCCAAAAATGAGTTATGCTCGAATATGTTGCTGAATAATATTCTTACTTAGAAGCACTCTGTTCACGTTCCTGGGTACATGTTTTTCCTGTTGTTTCTCACTATCTGATTATCTGCTGTATTGTCAATTCCTTCATAAATGAATCATCTCTGGTCAGTGGGGTTGTAATTGTACGCAAGATGTACAGGACCAGCATCACCATCGAGGGTGTCTGCATATGCATGTTGGCCTTTGGCATCAGAGGCTTACTAGTGTTACGTTGATGTAGGAATACAGATGGGGACGATCATGAGAATGATTAGATTTTACACTTCAAGATATCTGTCGAATTCAAGTTGTGAAGTCTGTTTTCCTTAAGCTTTCAGTGCAATGCGTGTTGATCTTTGTTTGGTTGCATCAAGACTACAGATTGTGTACACTGTCTTCCTATCTCAGATGTGGCTTTTTTTTTTTTAAGAAGCTACAACAATCTACTGTCTAACAATATCTATGTGAACATATGAAAGGTACAGATGTACAGCAAAGTTTAGAGGAAGCAACATGGGATAGTGAGCACATACCACACAGTTTAGCTGGGTATCTCTGGGCTCCTGCTGAAATACCATGGGCCTCATTAAAAGTTTGCCGGTCCGGAAACAATGGTGCTGGTAAGCCTACCGGCACTGTTGTTTCCGGACTGGCAAACTACAAGTCTGCCTGCCAGAGCCACTGTGCCTGGCAGGTCTGACCCTGCTGGCCGCAGCGGCCATGGTAGGCAGACGTCACAGGAACACCGTCAACACATTTAATGGTGCCGGTGCTCCCGTGTCCCCATTCCCATAGAGGCCAATAGCATTCTATGGAAAAGCGGATTAACGAAATTGCGGGCACCTGATTTCCTGGCCGCCAGTAGCACCAGCGGGGTTACCACCAGACTCGGAATGAGGCCCCATTTCTCTTTACAGAAAGGCATTCAAGGTATCTGGAACCCAACCATTTCCCTCTGCAACACCCACAAGGTAAATTGGTTAAATCCGTTTTGCATGCAATCGATTTCAAAACAAAATGCAATCTAAGGGGATCCCATACTTGAATAGCACTTAATATCACAGTTTGATGGGTAGCGCCAAGGGACCATTCTGACTCAGCTCGTGTTTCTTGCTCCAACACACTGCAAGCAGAGTACATATGATTGTAAGGGATGCCTACACGTCTCTGCTGCCTGAGTTCAAGGCACCAAATTAGTGGCCATGGCTATATCCTGCTCTACGACTCAGAGCAGAAGAGATAGTGTGTGTCTTTCTCTTAATATTAAGCTAAGCAGATAGTGGGTTGTGCATCAGCTGGCAAAAAAAGAACGGATTGACAGTAAACAACATACCGGGTAAGAAGCTAAATGAATCCCTGACCAAAAATGCCTAAAATGCTACCACTCGCCAGCCACACATATCACAGCTTTTTTAAGAAGGACTCTAGGCATTTCACTCGGCTCTGAGGTTCTAATGAAGGGCTCTGTTTGCAGCACAGACTCACGCACCTTAGCAGGCACATGCACTGCCACCATCACTCGAATCCCAGAGGTCTATTTGTTGTCCATGTTGATGCACTTCGTCAGGTTATAGCGACATTCACAACTCATCTGGCCGCATGGTTGCTGCCTGACCTACGTTTGATTGATTTTATATTCCTAGTACATAATCCCTGTGTCATTGATGGTCCTTGGGTATTTTCTAACATGATACCCATGCAGTGTGCATTGACACCATCTTATAGGAGTGTGACTATAGGGAAAGTTTGTCTATTTTTCCGAAAGATAAAACAGTGAGTTTGGATTAGTTCGACACTAATAACACTGCCCAGTTATCTGAATTGTATTCTCTATTTTATACAAATGGCCTGTGTACTACAGATCCACTTATAGTGATAGACAAATGAGGTGGGCACCAATGCAGCATCCCAGCTACTTTCAAATCAATTTTATTTAAATTGTTTCAATAATGTTGGAGATTTTTGTAATTTGCTGCATATTACTACTAGCAGTCGCAGAGTTCTGAGAATCAAAGAGGCATCTTGAAATCCTCTGTGGACTTTGCACCTTAAATTGTATCACATATCTCTGAGCTGTAGCTATCTCACATTAGCTATGTGCAAATTTGTTTGGTAGCACCTTGGAATCCGTAGATTAGTACATGGCAGGTAGACATTTATTAAACAGGCTCCCTTCTACTGAAATATGAGGTTAAACATATTAAAAATATTAAATTGCACAGATAAAAGATTGGGCATTTTCAGTAAAGTCAACCTCTTTGGAATAACGTGCAACATAGTACATTGTGGGCAGTCATTATAATATCTATGCTTGGCTAAGTTAAGACCCAGTCCAAGAATGCTCTGCAGCAATGTTTCACAATAGCCATTGCGTGGGAGCGAGGGGCCAATGGGCCCCTCTCTGCCATCACTTCTCAGTACAAAACTCGGACCAAGTGCCTCTAGTGGTGGGTACACCCCTCGCCCTTACGCAATTTTAACTTTGGGTTACATTTGCGTAGATGGGACCACCGAGCAGGACACAGGGCATCCATTTTTTGTACTCCCTTTCGACTCCATCTTGGTGACCAGGCCTCACTACGATAGTACAAAATGCCTCTCTCCCTTTTCCCCAGCGCAGCAGCTCGGAGCACATGGCCCCCACCCTTGTTCCCACTCTGAATGGAAAACTCCACAGCTCCATTCTCACGCTGAAGCCGGAGATGCTTGCAACAAATAATAAATGTAACACATCTCTTTTCCTCTGAGATCACTGTCCTGCATGTGAACCAGCATGAGCCGAGCTCATAGCTCGTCCATCTCCACAAAAGTGTCCTTGCCCTCTCACCCTCGCCAGTTGAAACTTATTGCCATTCTAACCCTGTGTCCCGGCAAGTTATCTCTTTCATGTGCCAGACCGCTGACCATGCTATGAAGCCCTCCCAACAGACCCCCAACTAACATTAGACCCCTGCTGCAGTATATCGTGCCCAATACTAACAAATGCCACATACCTGTGATTCTTGTGAGACTAACCCTACAGTTCAATGACAGTATTACAGTGGTCAAGACTCGTAAACCTGTGATCCGTATAACCCAAACATCACAGATGTTATAGATACCTGAGTGATTTGTATAGTGACATGATAAACTACTGAGTGTCTTTTGATCAGCCATTATTTAGTGCATGCATTATTTAGAATGTATTTTCTTAGCTAAGATAGTGACCACCATGTTTCACAGCGACCTGACCTTCACCCTTTCGGAGTACAGATGTCTGACGTCAATCCTCCCGCCAAGTAAGCAACCAACCCGGAGGAAGAGATGATGCCAACACCTAAGACACCAGCCTGGCTGACCAATCCGGGTCCAACGTAGCATCATGTGTTAAATATGCCAAGGTACTATATAATATGGTGTAACTTTGATGTGTGTAGAGCGCTCTCAGAGATCTAGATAAACTTTTCCTTGAACTCTCGCAGCCTGCTCTTTTGTGCCTTATTCCCTGTCCAGGGAGTGTCTGTTTTATTCATTTCTACACGTGTAAGTCAGGGAGGGCACAAACATTTGGTGACCCGCTGCAACGTGATCAGAGAGGTGCCTCGAGGCAGGCGCCGTGTGGCGAGATCCGGGACGCCTCCCAGCAAAACCATCGCCTCCGCGGCCAACCAGCCTGTGCGCACTACGAAGAAGGGTCAAGCGTTTACGGTTGACGAATACTGACTGAAAAGCTGCTCGCGAGGCGGGCCATGGCTTGGTTGGGGTGCGAGCCTGACTGTGGTTGGACTGCGAGCGGCCACCCTCGAGTCACCTGACTGAACACGTGAGTGCCGGTTACGAAGGTTACGAAGGAAAGGTAAGGGGGAAATAGGGGGGACATGTGGTAATGGGTTATAGCGAAGAGTAGGGCCTGTATGAGTGATGATGAGGCTTTTCTGATCTGTCCTTTATATGACCATTAGGTTTTTGTAAGAAGTGAAGAGAAAAAAGAGAAGTAGTACCCTAGCCCGAACGGGGTAGAAGGCGGCGCCGCGTAGCATTGTCTCATCGAGTGCAGAACAAATAAGTGAAGATACAGAGAAAATAGTAGGAGTCTCGTTTATTGAGTAGACTCGGAGTAGTTATTTAGAACTTTCTTTTTCTGGGTACGAAAGGATTCTTGGAAAAGAGTAAAAGGGTGTAAGAGGTGGGGAGTGAATGAGAAGAGTAGGCGAGACGGGGAAGGGGTGGAAAAAGAACAGATGGGAAGAAAAAGCGTGCAGGTAGTGCATGTGCATGATATGTGTTATATGTCTTGTGGGTTCTGTCCATTTTTGTCAAGGATATCCAAGTACTGTGATTAATTTGCGGTTTAAGTGGCAAAATATGCAAAAATGAACTGTTGAATTTGAACATGCAAGAACCATAAGTTTAACGTTGAAAAGTGATTCATATATCTATCTTGATACATTTGTGTGCAGACCACCTATAAGTAATTGAAAAGATTCAGGGTATATTTTTCAGCTAGAAGGAAAGAAAGGCAAGTGGAGAAGTGATTAGAGGGAAAGAGAGGTTAAAGGGCAAGTACAGACAAAGGGAAAGAAGAACAAATATCGTCATGGGGGGAATAACACGACTAGCACATATTTGTCAGCACCTTCTGTTATACAGTGAGAAGATACAAAAATACCATGATCAATGGTTGACGGAGATAAAAGGAGACAGTGTGACGCCAATTTGACCAGAAGGTGGGTCATTCGATAAAAGGGAGTTATATTTAGTATCTACACACTTGTTAGCAAGGTATAAGGGGAAACAACTACAGAATAGAAGAGAAGTACTAGACCTGTGGCGAATGTTTGAAGAAGTTACGCCTACAGCAGAGGTAAATAAAGAAAGAGCGAACAAAACCCAGAAAACGCAGAAACAGGTAAGCGGAACGCCAAAGGGCGAGTGCACAACCACTGCAGCTGAAGGCGATACAACAAAAATATATCCTTTAATGTTAAGGCCAGCAGTACGATACAGTGAGCCCCTGTACATACCAGAATGTCCCACCCCCGCACCCTCAACCGGAGCAGTTGCCACGGCACCGCCACCCTATGATAAAGGAGGTTTGTATGGCCCAACAAGCGCTCCCCCCGTGAATTTGGCACACTTAACTGGAGAATTAGACCGCCAGCTAGCGTATGCACAGATGAAAATAACGCAGCTAAAGCATTGTGCGATAGAGGCCAAATGCTGCAAGGGGGAGGAGAGGTGCCACCATTATCAATGGTGGATCTAATGCCAACATTGAGCACAGCAGGGGAAGTGGCGCAAGCAATCTCAGAGCCAGCGCGATCAGTATCATCACAAGGAACACGCATACCACAAGGGCAAGAGAAAGAGTGGCGGTCAGGGGAGTTACTGTTTCATCAAAATGACAAACCCGTGAGGATTATACGCCCACCCACCCCAGAAAGTAAGAGAGGGGAAGAATGTGAAGGAAACAATGAGCAAGAATCTGAAATAGAAGAGGTGTGGAGTGACTTAGACGAATATGAAGAGGCAGCTGCCGAGGCCGGGTCCCCACTGCCAAACCGCCGTTACCCAGATACACCATCGCCACCACTATGACAGGGTAGACTAAGACAGCGAACGGGAAATATGATGGTAAGTAAAATAAAGAAAGGTGCGGTAAGGTAGGAAAGAAACACAAGTTACAAATGCCATTGATACATAAAGGAGCAGGTAGGACACACTACATTCCATGGGCTCAAATGGATAAAAACAACTTGCTAAAGGTCTTCCCCCCACTATCGGGAGGGGCTGGGAAATGGATACACGCCTTTGAGAAAAACACAGCAGGAGTGCCTCTCGCAATAGGGGATGTGAAAAGTTTATTAGTGTCAGCAATAGGTGACCAAGCAGACGCAGTGTGGGAAAAGGCCGGATTCCCCAGAGTAACAATGAGTTGTGACCGGTATGGGATGCATTGCGGCGCGCATTTCCTGATATTCCGGATTTACATTTAGTGATGCAGTGTACAATGGAGGAGAACAAGGATCCTACGCAATTCATACTGCGGGTGCAGGATTTATGGAGAAGCGAAACTGGCACGGCAAGGAACCAGTCCACCGCCTTGTTCTATTTTATCATCAAAAGGGGGCTCCCAAAGGACGTGCAGAAGGCCTTGGACAAAATAGATGGGATAGAAGCCAAGGGCTGGCCTGAAATACAGAGCATAATTGTACAACACTGCAGGAGGATCAATGAGAGAGAAAAAGAGATAGCTCAAAAAAGACTAGCAGACGAGGCGAAGCTGGTACAGAAAAAATTAGTGAAGGTCGCCGCCATCAACACCAGCATAGCCACAGACAGAGAAAACGAGGGGGATGAAGGAGCGAGAAATAAACCAGTCACAATAGCGGCACTGCGAGCAACCAGAGGACAAGGACCGTGGAACGGAGAAGAGCAGTACGGTGGACAACAGTGGCAAGAAAGACCAGGGTTTGGAGGCATGGGAAATAGAGGATTTGGTGGTCAAGGAATGAGAGGCGGACCACAAGGGTCATGCTGGAATTGTGGGAGATGGGGACACTATTCCAGAGATTGTAGAATGCGGCCTTTAGGGTATTTCGAGGGGCGACAGCCCATGGAGAACGAACAAGGTTGGGGGTGCCCACACCCAGGTATCCCTATGGACTACCGATGGGAGGAGGGAGACAGCAGGACCAATGCTATAACGAACCTCAGATGCAGCAAGGACAGCAACCACCGCCACAACCTATGACAAGACAAAACGTGGTAGGAAACAAAAACAGCAATTGTTTTGCGACATCTGCAAACGGTGCGCCCGCACCATACCATGGCGTAACAGTGGTTAGAGACAATGTCTTTTCAGTGCCAGGGCAAGAAAGACATTCAGATTAGGACAGCCTACAGGGGACACTTGCGTGTCCAGTCCTATCTACCACCCTACGTGCAGACGAGGAACCACTAGTGGGGGCAGAGATAGGAAATAAGCAGTTTATCTTTATGGTAGACTCAGGAGCGGAGAAATCATGTCTTATGGAAGGGCGGTTTCCGCTCTGAGGCAGGAATTTAGAGACACAGGGTTTCTCTGGGGCTATTTTAAAAGTTCCTTACACTAAAGATCTTGATATAACGGTGGGGGGAAAAACCGTGCACGCACCCTTACTGTACCACGAAGACGCGCCCATCAATATGTTGGGGAGAGATGTGTTAAGCAAATTAAATATGACCATCTCGTTTACGGAACGAGGAATAGTGTGTTCAACCCCAGGAGTGTGCCCAGTACGAGCAATGTTGATGATCAGCACAGTGATGAACAAAGTTGTGGTGCGAGGAATACCCATTGATATAAGTATGTTTATTTATGGCATCAAGGTATTAGCACGAGCGGTGCCAGAGATAACGAGAAAAGAATGGCGAACACCATCAGATTTCATTTTCCGCCCAATTGCACACACAGATGTCGTGCCAGGCACGATAATGTCCATAGACATCGAGGCAGTTCAAGTATCCAGCAGACGTATTGTGGTCATAGGACTTGCTGCGCATGGGTGCGAGTGGAGAACTGTGTTATGCATAGACCCAAACATAATGCTACGAGACATAACAGACAAGGAATTATTCACTGATGGTAAAAATGACAGAGAAATAATAATGGAAATAAGTATACCATGTGACATTATGATCCAGTACAGAGAGGTACACAACCCACTCATGGCTAGCGTTAATGCCCCACTGACTATATTTGAGGAGGACATGGCAAAGGTAGCACCTGAAATTTGGACCACAGGGCCCCACAATGTAGGGTTACTGCATGAGGTGACACCAATAAAAATAAAACTCAAGCCAGGTGCAATACCGCAGAGGGTAAAGCAATATCCCATATCGAGAGAAGCAGAGGAGGGAATTAGGGAAACCATAAATGCACTCCTAAAACAAGGCATCATAGTGCCATCAAACTCCCCATGTAATACAGCAATTTTCCTGATCAAAAAAGCAAAAGGAGGGGCGTGGAGGATGATCCAGGATCTCCGCCCACTCAATGACATCATTCAAAAAGAGTTCCCATTAGTGCCTGACCCGGCATCAATATTGTGCAGCGTACCAAAAGAATCAACATGTTTTACTGTAATTGATTTGAAAAATGCTTTCTTCTACATACCACTTGACCCAGGATCCCAATACCTAACAGCGTTCACATTAGGGAACAACAAGTATGAACATCGCAGACTCCCACAAGGGTATTGCGAAAGCCCCAGCATTTTTAACAGGGTGTTACGTGAGGACATTGGAAACATAGATGTAGAGAGTACCATCATCCAATACGTAGACAATTTACTCGTCTGCAGCCATACAGAAGAAAAGTGCAGAGAAGACTCGATAGCACTACTGAATGTGTTAGCTACCAAGGGATACGAGGTGGACAAAGGAAAATTGCAATACTGTCTCGCCGAGGTTGTATACCTCGTACAGCTAATATCAAAAGATGAGAAGCGAATACTCCCAGACAGAGCAGCTGCTATACGCAACATAATAATCCCAAAAACTGTGAAAGACATGGAAATGTTTCTTGGCATTTGTAACTTTTACCGAGCATGGATCCTTGATTACGCGGCATACACACGCCCCTTACTACAAGCGGTAAAAGAGGCACAGAAAAATAGAGCCGCAATAAAATGGACGCATGAAATCATGACACAGTATTTTAAATTAAAATACCTCATTGCTGATGCCCCGGTTCTCGCGAACCCAGATTATGAGAGGGAATTTTTCTTGTTTTCGCACTGTAATGGGACATTCATGATGGCAGTACTGACACAGAAAACATCACTAGGTCACAAACCATTGGCTTATTACAGCGGGACACTAGATCCAGTAATGCAAGGCCATTTCGCGTGGGAACAGGCTCTCGCAGCTGCGGCCTTCGCAATTGAAAAGAGCGCCACCATTGTCATGGGATGTTCAGTAACGCTATATGCCGAGCATTCCCTTTTCGCCATCCTTGTGCGATCCAAATCAACGCTAACACCACAGAGAGAAACAGCATATGAAATAACAATTTCGAGCCCCAACGTACACGTTGTAAGGTGCAAAACAGTAAACCCAGCAACATTCATTACAGTGCCATGCACGACAGAGGACACACAGGAACACGATTGAGCCACATATGAGGGGGAAGGTAATGACATCCCAAAAGCAAGTGAAAATGCCCTACAGGAGGGAGAAATATATTTCATAAATGGGTCAGCATCAATAAACCCCAAAACAGGGGAAAAACACGTAGGGATGGCGGAATGCGCAAGGAGGAAGATGACTATGAAACAATAGTGCAAAAGCGCCTCCCATCCCATTACTCAGCACATGCAGCCGAACTAACTGCCCTGATCGAAGCACTGCAGACAGCCAAGGGCTGTGCGGTGATAATATACTCAGACTCAGCATATGCAACTACCACAGTGCACTCAGGGTTGTCACGGTGGCGTAGACGGGGATTCAGGAGGGCAGACGGTTCTCCAGTACAGCATGCAACATTGTTGAATGAGTTAATAGATGCATTAGTAGTACCATCGGTAGTGGCAGTGGTGAAATGCCAAGCCCATACCAACAATACAGATGCAATCTCATTGGAAAACGCGGCTACCGACGCAGCAGCGAAGGAGGTCTTGTATTTCAATGTAACACCAACACTCGAATGCATTGTAAAAGCAACCACCACAGACCCACTAGAAGAAGCATACAGTAATACCTCAATAGCGCAGATAATAGAATTACAAAGAAGAGCACCACAGGAGGAGCAAGAACTGTGGAGGAAACGGGGATGTAAACAATCAGCCACAATCTCATTTGGAGACAGGAGACAACAGGAAAGGTTGTAATGCCCATAGAGTTGCTAGAAATAGCATTCCAACAGCTGCATTTCCCTGGCCATGTAGCAAAACAACACATTGCCGCAGACATCCAGGAACACTGGTTCGTCCCCAATTTGCAAGAGCACCTGTCAAAATTCATTGTAGAATGCATAACATGCCAAACATATAATTCAGGAATGACATTGAGAACATTGCGCGGTACCCTGCCCCGACCAACAGGACCATTTAGAGAGCTCCATATAGACTATGTTGATATGGGAGAGCGGTGTAATGGAGCAAGATATTTGATTGTGGTGGTGTGCCCCTTTTCAAGATGGGTGGAAGCGGGCCCATGTCCCCACCCAGATGCAAAGTGTGCGGCCAAATTCCTTGTTCGGGAAGTGTTTTCCCGATGGGGAATATGCAATGTGATAAGATCAGACAACGGTACGCACTTCATGAATGACCTCTTTAAGGAAGTGACATCACTCTTGGGGGTAAAACACAAACTATGCTCAATGTATCATCTGATGGCAAATGGGATGGTGGAAAAGATCAACTGATTGCTGAAGAGTAAGTTATCAAAGTTGTGTAACACACTGAAGAAGAACTGGGTCTATTGCTTGCCCCTAGCACTGTTCCAACTCAGGACGCAACCATATAAAGACCATCATCTGAGCCCCCACGAAATTGTAACTGGGAGGCGAATACATACGCCAGTATCCCTGATTAGAAGAGCATCGGATGCACACAGGGCTGCCACAGTGCTAGGGGAAGAGTTCAAGGAATACCTGACCCAGTTAACACGCGCAGTACGCAGTATACCGCAACAAATAGCACTGCCTTTTACTGAAAATGTGGCGACTGATACCACCACACCGGCCACAGACAGTTCAAGTAGGTCACTGATGCCAGGAGCACACGTGTACGTCCGCAGCTTTGTAAGGAGGTGGAATTCACCCAGGTTTCATGGCCCTTACGAGGTCATCTATAGTACACCCACTGCGGTGAAGGTGAAAGAATTGAAGTATTGGGTGCACTTATCAGACGTGAGGAGGGCACACGATAGTACAATCCACCAAGAGGAGCAAGATGGTGCCACTGGTACCACAAATGAGGTTGAAAAAGGATAACCAAATTGTCAGTAAAGAGAACATGCAGAGATAAAAGTTATATGTATTTTGTTCTGCACGACTTCTCTCCTACTTCCTTCTTTTCTATGTTTTCCTTCTTTCCTTTTTTGATTGATCGATATCCTCTCCATACACCTCAACTCTCTCTAACTCCCACCTTCGTTTCGATTTTTGTTCCACGCTTTTCTCCATCACTGTTTTACTCTCCTTCCATCCATAGCAAAAGTAAATGTGTAATAGAGCAAATGAACAAACATGACTAAAAATAATGATTAAACATGAAGTTGAACAAAAAATGTAAATACATGTATATATTGTGGTGACTTAACGAATTTATATCGCCCCTCCAGGTGACAAATGGCCCAACGAACTACTATCGCGGAGAACCAATTAATGCTAGATAGTTATCGGGACGCCATTAAGGCTAAAAGGTTCAGTATCGTTGAATGTGTTTTGAAATGTGCTGCAGTTTTGATGTCAGTAATATTGTTTTTCACGGCTTGGTATTATACCCTTTTATCTTTGGTTAATGACATGCACACGGGAGGAAGCGGGGCTAACATGATACGAGAAGGGTCGCACTTGATATGGACTGGGGTGAAGACTATGTGGAAAGAATCACATGAGATTAACATAAACAATACAGACATAATGCGACCTTCAGAACACGCCACTGTAGGATCAACAAGTGTATCATTGTTACGTCTGAACATAAATATGAGTGATGCTTATTAATTTAATGAATACGATGGAGATTATTATTGGCCAAATGATTTAACTAACACCAGTAGACATTCACAGACAACCACACACCCTACCTCACGTGACATTACTGTTACTGATGAAGAAACACATGTCATATTTAATAACAATGATACAGCCTGGGCTGGCATGTTTCCAATACATTACAAAAAGGTGAAAAACAATGACAAGGAAGGGAGAAGGAGGAGAAAAAGGGGGGCGGGAGGGAAAAGATACGACATTTATTATGACCTGGAGTTAGACGAAATAGAAGATCCCCGCCACCCTGATCAATCAAATAAATGGTATTTTGACATGAGTGCCACGGCGAAGCAAGCAACAAATGAAAGTTGCTACGTCATCCCGCACGCATCAGGAACACCGAAAATGTTAGTACCTCAGGAAGTGCCCTTGTCAGAGGCCCAATGTTTAATTAATCTTGTTTTATGCAGCATAAAAAGCACGTTCCAAGTGCACACCATCACATTGAAAAAACTCGAAAATGAGAGAACTTGCACAAGCAGACGCCAAGGAGTAATTTGCCTCAAGGAACCATTTTTTGTCATCAAGGGGACGCGATATGCAGAAAATAAGTGGCACGAAGAAACTATCGAATGCAAAGCAGAAGCACTTCGAGGCCTATCCAATGACACTTTCCAATGGATAAAGGAGGTATGTGACCCCATCTGGTCGCGACATGTAACAAAGCTAACGTGGGTCACAGCATTAGAAAAGCCTATCAAAATACAGAAAGAGTTGCCACATGAACTGTGTTTCCATGGGGAGGGAAGAGTGAACATGGGAGAGACAAGGAAATGTAACAAGACGGTCATAATACCTGACATGAAGAAAGGCACCGCTGCACTGGCACTGATGGATATGTACTGGA
The DNA here is from genome assembly GCF_040938575.1 of Ambystoma mexicanum. NCBI lineage: Eukaryota > Metazoa > Chordata > Amphibia > Caudata > Ambystomatidae > Ambystoma > Ambystoma mexicanum. The sequence continues at coordinate 1,169,159,925 of NC_090931.1, read as the reverse complement.
TTTGCGGCAAACAAGTTTACCTGCACCTCCCCGCATCGTGGAAAGGAACTTGTGCTCTAGCCACCCTCCACACAGCCCTGATGGTCATACCAGAGAGCCATATCCAAGGGTCAGCAGGGCAATCGGCTGGCATATCGGCAGCTGGGTAATCGGCTGGCATATCCGCAGCAGGGCAATCGGCTGAACCATCAACAGCGCCCCAACTAATAATAACAGAAGCTCCAGCGTATGAACTATTATCAGAATATGAACTAAAGAAAAGGTTGACATGAAGTAAAAGATCCTCCAATTACATCTCATCCGAATCATCGAAACTCCTTGCTGAGATCCCGCAGAAATACATGCTCTTTTGATCAGCAGAGACATTCTTCGCCTCACTTCTTGTCCCGGGACTGCAAGCACGAACGAATGCCAAATGGTTGCAGATAATGCACTGGGAGCTCATCCAACTGGCTAACGACACTGAAGAGGGGTTCAACGTGATAAAAATAGAGCTCCGCGCACTGTGCCTAAAGACAATGCAAAACAGATATGTCCTAGATCTCCTCACGGTGATGGAAGGTGGTGTTTGCCGAAGAATTGGGGGGGGGGCGTGTTGCACATTCGTGCCAACTGAAGATGCTGATAACGGGACACTCTCACATGTGATAACAGCAGTACATAATCTAGGGGAAAGGATGATAACAGAAGGAGGCGCAGAAGAAAGCATGTGGTTCGACAATTTGTTCAGTTGGATACCATCATGGGTAAATGTGGCAATGAAAATACTGGTCCCCATCATCATCTTTGTGCTCCTGTTCTTTTTTGTGTGCCAATTGGGACTACGGTGTTGTGAGAAAAGCATGCCAACCTCAGCTATGATGATGGTAACAATGGGCCGACAGACAACGGTAGCTACCATGATAGATGCACAAATGCAAACAGGGGAGTACACTACACCACAATATAGGATGACAGCAATTTACAGGCAATATGGGGATATAGTTGATCATTGGCATCATACAACGATAAAAGAACCAAGGGAGTTGCAATGGTACCAAGAAGTATGGGTGGATCTAGATGGGAATGGAGGAATTTACTTAATGTGTACACCAGACGAATATGCCAGAAGAGGAAATAGCTTAAGAAGTGTATGCAGAGCGTGGATGCCAATAAAAGGCACCCCCGCGTGGGACGAGGCTGTGGTGGAGGCTGAGTACTACCGAAGGGAAAATGAAAAGAATAAAAAGTAGAAGTATTCGTTACTTTAGATGTAACAAAAGGGGGGAATGTGTGGGAGCGAGGGCCAATGGGCCCCTCTCTGCCATCACTTGACAGTACAAAACTCGGACCAAGTGCCTCTAGTGGTGGGTACGCCTCTCGCCCTTACGCGATGTTAACTTTGGGTTACATTCACGTAGATGGGACCACCGAACAGGACACAGGGCATCCATTTTTTGTACCCCCTTTCGACTCCATCTTGGTGACCAGGTCTCATTGCGATAGTACAAAATGCCTCTCTCCCTTTTCCCCGCCGCTGCAGCTCGGAGCACATGGCCCCCACCCTTGTTCCCTCTCTGACTGGAAAACTCTGCAGCTCCATTCTCACGCTGAAGCCGGAGATGCTCGCAACAAATAATAAATGTAACACATCTCTTTTCCTCTGAGATTACTGTCCTGCATGTGAACCAACATGAGCCGAGCTCTAGCTCGTCCATCTCCACAAAAGTGTCCTTGCCCTCTCACCTTCACCAGTTGAAACTTATTGCCATTCTAACCCTGTTTCCCGGCAAGTTATCTCTTTCATGTGCCCGACCGCTGACCATGCTATGAAGCCCTCCCAACAGACCCCCAACTAACATTAGACCCATGCTGCAGTATATCGTACCCAATACTAACAAATGCCACATACCTGAGATTCTTGCAAGACTAACCCTACAGTTCAATGACAGTATTATAGTGGTCCAGACTCGTAAACCTGTGATCTGTATAACCCAAATGTCACGGATGTTATAGATACCTGTGTGATTTGTATAGTGACATGATAAACTACTGAGTGTCTTTTGATCAGCCATTATTTAGTGCATGCATTATTTAGAATGTATTTTCTTAGCTCAGATATTGACCACCATGTTTCACAGTGACCGGACCTTCTCCCATCCGGAGTACAGATGTCTCACGCCAATCCTCCCGCCAAGTAAGTAAGCAACCAACCCGGAGGAAGAGATGATGCCCATACCTAAGACACCACTCTGGCTGACCAATCCGGGTCCAACGTAGCTAGAACCGTGCATGTAAATCAACCCATTTATCATTGTTACATGTGCATATCATACTCATTTTCACTTTATATGCAGATTGTCGACAGTTTTCTGGGAAGAGAATAAACTTGACAAAATATATCTATTTGATTCCATGCAATAGGGTCCGTAACAGCTATGTGAAGTTTAATCTTAATCAGGTCCTTACTCTGGAAAGTGCTTGTCACAGAATTGCTTGCCTAGAGCAGACAGAATGTTCAGGTAATGCAAGAACCCAGAGTGTCCACTAACAATTAAACATCTTGTTACCTTTTGTGAAGAAATTGCAATAATCAAGCACAAACACTTTAGTCTCATTGGTCACTATTGTTCTGAACAAGCTGTTAAGACAGCCTGGGAAGTCCCCAAATTTACACAGAGGTTCTGGAACCACATCAAACTAGACTCAATAATGGAAATAGACAAAGTGAAAGGCAAAACCCAGCTATATTAACATCCAAATAAAGCGGGCACAGCATACAAGCGTAAAAAGCCTTGGAGCTCTCAATTCAATACAAACAATGCATTAAATACATAAAACTTGTCAATGCTGACATCAACTCTCAATACAAAACTTACAAGGACTAGGGATTGGTTAAGGGGATAGACAACATATGCATTCTATAAGTGTAACATGTTTCAGTGGGTTATGACATACTGTTAACTCCTCCTGAGATCACCTCTAAATTGATAACAGTGAAAAGACATCGGCCCTCATTCCGAGTTTGGAGGTAGCCATGGCGCTATTTGCGCCATGGCTGCCTCCAAACCCGGGTCCGTGTCCGGTCTGGGTGAATGAGGATTTACCAGGACTTTCCGACCTGTGCGGACCCGGTAAGTCCCCATTCACCCTACCATTCCCATTTGATCCTGCACAGGGCTGAATGGGAATGGGGAAGGCGCTAATTACGGGCCTGCTCATAGCAGGCCCGTAATTAGCGCCCTGGTCCCTTAGCGGGACCCGTAAAGAACGCGTGGTCTGACCAACTTCAAAGGAGGGCCATCATCTCTACAATAAACTATTGGTTGGCATAATATGTAATAGGGCGGTCTAACATCAGGGATTTTGATTGGTTGGCTATCCACCAACCAACCAAGGACAACTGACATGTCTGCGAGACATGAGCCACAAAGGAGTAGGGGGAGAGTGGTCCATGGACTGCTATCCTTTCAATTAAATTCAATTAAAGAAGATACCATACCTAATTTCTAGGCCATGAGCATGTTTGGAATTAATTCACCTTGCATTTGTTAAGATGGCTTGTGTCTTGGGAATCGCTATCTCACGCTTTCACTGCAACGTTCCGACCCTAGCTAAATTCACTGAAAGCTTAGCTGGGATTGTCAACATCTGCGTGAGCATTGCAAAACCCCCGATTTTGTTATTTCAGCCTTTTGAGTTCTCGTTAACCTTTCATTTACTTACAAGCATATTGTGGCTTCTATTTTGAAAAAGATGGCTGCTCATTGCTCTTGTGTTTCTCTGTTAGTGAGCTATATACGTGTGTCATTCATGTTGCATTCAGCATATTCATTGCTTATGTTAGTATTCTTTATGCCTTATGGATGCTATGTTAATATTCTTCATGTATAAATGCATGTGTTGCGTAACGTTCACGTTCTTCATGTTGAGCGCACATTTGCTTTGAGTCTAATTCATGCACATGTATTGTATTGTCACAACGTTAATTTGGTTTTACTCGTGCCATCTTCAGCTTTAGATTGTGTCCATCTCCTGAAGTAACTGCCTGGGATAAGGGCATTATAGTTGTCTCAGTGAGTAACGTTTCTCACCTGTGCAATATTGAACTGGTGGAGTGGAAGAAGCTCACTCAATGACGTCATTCAAAAAGAGTTCCCATTAGTGCCTGACCCGGCATCAATATTGTGCAGCGTACCAAAAGAATCAACATGTTTTACTGTAATTGATTTGAAAAATGCTTTCTTCTGCATACCACTTGACCCAGGATCCCAATACCTAACAGCTATGGATGACATATCTGCAATGAAGGTGCTTATTCAGCTGTTGACAGGTGGGCGCACTTGTAAGAATACTGGTTATAAGTTGGGACACCCATTAGGGGGAATACACTGGGACCCCAGGGAACTGTAGTAAGCTCCAAGTTCCATGCATGGAAGGGACAGGGAAAAGGAAGGGACACAATATAAAACACAGGGAAACCTCCCATGTAAAGGCGAGAGTGGTGAAACTGCAGGTAAACTCACTGCACAGGGGTATTACAGGTGGGCCTCACAGCACAGACCAACTTCAAATACATGGCCTGTTCACCAGGGCTGAGGGAGGGGGGAAGCTGACTCCAGGCACAAGGTAGGTGATCCAGTCTCACTTCGTGGGAGCTGGGGAAAGCAACCTAACACAAAAGGCATTTGCATGGCAGCAAGGCAGTTTCAAACGGTCCCACGGCCTGCAGGTATGGGAACAAGGATGTGGAATGGATGGGTGCTCCGATGAGAGTCAATCAGACAGTACGTTTTGGCATCCCTGTAAAGTAACAAGCCCTCAGAGTGTCCACAATAGTGTTTGCAAAGTTACTGTCTTGGAGGTGCCATGTGAATGTCCCCTTCCCACAAGTTCAGGATGTCTTGTATTCCTTCCTTTCCCGTTCTGACCAATGGCAGTTGAGTAAAGCATCGCAGTTCAGCACAATTATGTTCAGCACAGTTATGTTATTACTAATTGGAAACTGTTTGTGGGATAGAGCAGGATGCAAAGTGGCACCAAACTGGGAGGAGATGGACTGAAAAGAGGTAGGTCTGCTTGCTCCAATCATGTCTAACTAATGTATACCTTGCTATAGGGGTATACCGTAGTTCGCCTAGTTAGCTTCTTGGGAACCGAGAAGATGCAAAGCTTGAAGTGCAATTGTATCTAACTGAGCAAACATTTTATCAACAGTATGAAACCATGGTTCACTGTGAACCAGTTTGTCAGTTCTCATCAACCAGCTCCATTCCACTGTGCTGTTTGAATTGTGCTTACCCAGCTGTAATAAACAGCATTACTTCTTTCCCGGTGTACGCTCCTTTTTGGATTACTACTGATATATTTTTGGAGGCCTCCGCAAGATCCTGAGTTCTCTCGGTCAACTGAGGGTATTCTGCCCTACCCCCCCTGGGGCTACGGGTCTGGCGATCGCAGGCCTGATCCGCGCACAACACTGAGGAGGCCCTGCATGTGCTGAGTTCACAAATGTCTGCCTGGTCCCAAGTGCCACCCACACTCCAGGGGAGGACTGAGACTGTACGGGAGATTCATGCAGAGAGGACTCGAGGATCTATATGACACATGAGTGTAACCGTGCAAGAAAGTGCTGCATCGTGGTTGCATTGCAGGCCCTCGGAGGGAGGAGGGACCGTATTGTATGCTGTTTAGGACACATCCTCAAGGTGGGAGGACGATTGAATTGACAAGTGCTGTAGCAAGCAGAGCACAATTTTCAGCAGTGAGGAAGGGGTGAATGTAATTTATACGTTTGGTGATGGGACCACATGTAGATCGGATGTAGGAGACATGAGGTCTCATGGAAAGTTCCTCATCAAGAACCACCCCTAAGGTCTTTAATTTCTTGGAAACAGCAATGGTATTGAAAGCAATACAAAAGTAACAATATTCAGGAGCTAATTTACTCTGGCGTGCCCTAGGGGCAACAATCAGGAGTTCAGTTTTTTTGCAATGAATTGCTTGCCATCCATGCCTGGATGGCATTATAGATGTTATTTATGGCAATTACGTCTTGCTAATATTGTCCACTAAGCTCAAGAATGACCTGAGTGTCCTTAGCATAGTTTGTACACCTGACACCCAGAGCATCTATCAAGACAAGCAAAGGTTGCATATACATGTTAAACAGAAGAGGAGACAGGCAGGAGTCCTGGGGAACACTGCAAGTTTCAATAACAGGCTTAGAGTTATCCTCACCAATGGATACCCAGACAGGCTGGGGTCCTATAAAGGAGGATATCCAACTGGAGGCTTGAGTGGAGCAATGGACAACCTCCCTGAGTCTTATCACTAGTAGAGAGTGGTCCACCAGACTGAAGGCTGAGTAGAGGTCCAGAAGCATCAGCAGGCCTGGGTGACCTCTGTCTGGCTTGCCGGCCAGAGTGGATTTAAGGTCCAGCATGGCGGTTTCAGTCCCATGCTGAGTTCTGTAACCCGATTGACGCAGGCCGAGGATCTTATATTCTTCAATGTGTGAAGAGAAGCAAAAGGATGGCCTGAAAAACAAGCAACACTATTACAGTAATGAAACGCAGGGTTCCCCATGGGGAACGCACCACAGCAGGGGGGTTATGTGCAGCCACAGAATATGCCACAATGGGTAGCACCACAGCAGGGGAATTACATGCACACAAGTTACTTCCAATGGGGAGACGGCACTTGCAATAAGGAAGAAGGGGAGGATACAGGGGGCCATGGTATAGGGTCTTTGGACCATGCTTTATATGCCAGAATATGTGGCACTTTGCACGCACATGCCCATCCACACAACAAGCTCAGGCGGAAGCCAGGCAAATGGCACAACAACAAAGATTTGTCACTGCACAGCCACAGTGCCAGCACACTCAGCCCTGCTGCAGCAGGGGTAGGCACCCCAGCTACAGGGGCCACAGCAGGTCCAAGTAGGGCAAGTGGATGGTGGAATGGCACCTACAAATGTGACACAGACACCAGCACAGGCAGCAGGGCGTACAGTGGTGTTGGGACAGATCATGGTACCCCACTACACCACGGTTAGTGTTGTCAGAGGTAAAGCCTTTCCTTTCCCAAAAAGTAATCCGCAACAATAGGGATGCCCAGTGAAAGCTCAAGTGTGTCCAGTCCTAGCAGTAACTGATGGCCCTGAAGAGGAACCCGATGTACCATTGAAAATAGGACCAAGAGAATGTTCGTTTCTCATAGATACAGGAGCCACCAAATCTTGGATAAGAGAGAAGGGATTCCCATTGTCATAAAAGGTGATGGATATGCAGGGATTCTCTGGAACAACAGTGACAGTTCATATAACAAAATATTTACCACTCACAATAGGGACGTAGCACATCATAGCACCACTATTTTATTCCAAAGACACCCCTATTAACATACTAGGAACAAACTAGGAGGGGACTTGCTCTGCAAACTGAATGCCACAATATCATTCACAGAAAAGGGGATGGTGTGCTCAATGCTGGGAATATATTGCACATGAGTGGCAGCACTTCTTTTGGTCATGCACGCTCAGAGCGCACTGCGAGGTCAACCCATGTAACCTAGCATGTTTCTATATGGAGTCAGGATACTACTGGGGTGGGTGCGGGGGGAACAAGGAAAGATGTTCAAATTGGCATCAGTATTCCTATTCAGACTCTAATGCCAAAAGGAAGACATATAAAGAGTCATACCATTGCTGCAGCTTCAGGTAGTGATATGCAAAGACATGGTGATTCTATGTGGGACAGATAATTATTACATGGAGTGGCATACAGTGTTATGTATTGACCCAACACTGACAGGGAAAGGAGCAACGGATGAACAACTGCTCTCCAATGGGGAGGAAGAGGAAGAAATTGTATTCCAGTTACAAATACCCTGCCCAGTAAAAGCAGTACAGAAGCTAGTGGCGATACTGACACAGCTGGTAAAAAAGGGAAACACAAGCACAGATGAGGATCTCAAAAAGCTTCCCAAGAAATTATGGACCAAAGGGCCACATAATGTAGGTGTAATGAAAGGAGTGGGGGAGGTGGAGATACAGCTAAAAGCAGGGACGCTGCTGCCCCGAGCAAAACAATACCAATGACAAAAGAAGCAGATGAGGGAATATATTTGACTCTACATGTACTATGGCAGCAGGGCATCATACAGACATCCTCATCACCATGCAACACGACCATATACAAAATAAAGAATTGAAAGGGTGGGTCATGGAGATTCATACACGAATCACCTAGTATTTTCAACAGAGTTATACGGATGGAACTGAGTAACTTGTAAATGCCAAGCACAGTGATCCAATATGTTGACGATTTGTTAGTATGCCCTGAGACTGAGGAACAGTGTGTGGTCGGTTCAGAGCACCTTCTAACACTACTAGCAGATAAAGGATACAAGGTGGATAAGGTGAAACTGCAATACTGGCAGGAGGAGGTTGTATACCTGGGACAAATAATATCCATTGAAGAGTGCAAGATAACACATAGGAGGCTAGAGGAAATCCACTTGACTGCACATCCAGACACAGTAAAGGACATGCAAACATTCCTAGGGCTTTGCAACTACTGCAGAGCATGGGTCTTTGACTACTCAACATTTACATAATCCCAACTACAGACCCCTAAGGAAGTGCAGAAGGAGAAGAGGGAGATAAAGTGGACAGCAGAAATTAATGAGAACTTCACAGAACTAAAAGAAGCATTGGCCCATGCACCAGTGCTGGCCACCCTGAACTACAAAGAGAAGTATGACTTGTTCTCCCACTTAGATGGCTCAGTGATGACAGCAGTCCTCACGCAAAAGAAACCACAAGGACACAAACCACTTGCGTATTAGAATGGAATCCTAGACCCTGTTATGCAGGTACATTTCCCCCTGCGATTAAGTGCTTGCGGCTGCAGCATTTGCAATTGAAAAAGCAGCGACAATTACCATGGTTTGCCCCATATTACTGTACATAGATCACTCAATATTTGCCATTCTAGAGAATTCAAAGAGCACATTGATGACACAAAGGGCTTTGGGGTATGTGGTTATACTAACCAACCCTGCGATTGAGGTCGTGACGTGTTGCGTGGTATACCCTATGAGATTCATTAAAAAACCTGCGTAAGAATAGGGCTACGTGTATGACTGCACAGCACACATGGACACAATGGAAGGGAACTTAAGGGTAAAAGAAGAAGAAATAGAAGAAGCAGACATAATCATCCTAGATGGGCCATCAATCAAAGACCTCAATATGGGAGGCAGACATACTGGAGCAGCGATATAGACTGCTAGAAGAACGGGGAATATGTAATAGCATCGCAGCAGAGGTTACAATTGCATTATTTAGCACAAGCAGCAGAGTTAGTGACAATGATCGGTGCATTAAACTTGATGGAAGGTCATTCAGTTAACATTATTCAGATTCAGCTTGCATAACATCCACAGTACATTTGGGACTAGCATGATGGGAGAGAAGGGGATTCAGGAGAAGTGATGGGTCCCCAGTACAACATGTTGAGTTTCTTGGGCAACTGATTAAGGCACTGAAATTGCCAATTGAGGAGGCCATAATAAAGTGTGCCACCCATACAGATAACAGGACCGAATAGCTCTAGGGAACGAAATGGCCGACAAAGCAGCCAAAGAAGAGGCCTGTCTACCTGAGGAAAGTATGAGGCAATCCTTTTTGAACTGCCTGACTAAATGGGCAATCTATGGGATTAAATGTCCATTCAGCCTTCTATACATACGCAAAACCAAAAGAGAAATCCATCAACTAATTTGTGAGCATTGCTTGTGCCTAAAAAATCAAACTGTTGACTAACCATTAGTTGCACACTTTAAGGAGGCCAAACATAAACATACTGATTTACTATGGTTTGTTATTCAAACAGTAAATGCCCCCCCTTGTGGTTGTGATAGGGACCTCATGCTTTGGAAACTTGAGCAAAAATTATTTTTAATTTAGATACAGTAATAAATGGCATCAATATCGCCATTGAATGGAATTTATTCATCCATTAATATCCATTCACATTGTTATCTATCGACATCTACAAACCTTTCTAATCCATCTATAGATCAAGCAGTGTCGCTTGACACCACAGTGGCCAACTTGACTGTCCACATAAATAACAGTTTAAATGAGATGTGCTCTCCATTTTTGAAAAATTAAATCAGGTTTGTCCTTACCTGCCACGTTTTGTTAGCGAAGTTCAACACGTGTAAGTTAACTGCTTTTTGTCACCCTGCCTACAAGGGAGCCATATTCTGACACCACGTGGTCATTTTAACAATTCTGCCATTGCCTAGTACTATAGTAAAAATAAGGAGTGGTCTTTCTGTCCTTCTGACTACACAGGATGATCCCTAGCTCTTCCAATCAGATCACAGGCATATCCATCATCGTCCTGGGCTCATATGTAGACATCATATTTAGATGCCCAGACTGCAGCAGTAGCACATATACATAAGTCGAGAAGGTAACCTACATATGATTGCGATCATTTCATATATGTATACAATTTTGCAGGGCTATACTAAGATTTGTTCATCTTTTCCCTTATCCTTAATAAAATCTGGATAACAGTTTTGCACCATTGGTTTATGTGCTATCCATTTTTCAGCCTTATGCACACTTAAGTAATGAAAGGTGCGTGATCTGAAGTGTGGATTTTTTGCATTTATTAGGGTATTTCAGTTGATGCTACTTTTTAATTAACTTTTAGTTTGTTATTTTGTTTGTATCTTTGTGGGTAAAATAGCACCTGATGGGAGATGAGCCTCACCACGCCCATACACCATCATCCCTTTTGTGTCCTGAAAACAGCTTAAAGGGTCCAATCGTATAAGGAATTTATGTTTTAATTTTGTCCTTCCCTTTAATCCATAAACACATTTTATGTTGACACCTCTCGTGTATTGCTGTTTAGATTTTTATCATGTACTGCTCTCTCAGGCCTGTTACTAACAACACTACAAATCCATCTATATTTCATTAATGTTACAAATGCAGCTATACATCATTGATGTGTGTACTTAGCATTGGTATTCACCCATACTTTTCTGTTTTCCTGGTGGTAGAGATGTCAGCATACCAGCAAATGCTGTTACCGTTAGCTTCACCCGGTCCAGCAGCATTTCTGCCAGATTACAGCTGCTAGAGGGACAGCGTTAATCCCCATCATAAAGTCCCATAGGACTCCATGAGGGGATTTCCCATCATTACCACCACCCCCAATACTGGTGTCGGTAATTACGCCGGTAGGACGCCTGCCTTAACTCAGGTGCCGCACCAGCAAACCTTTTTACTGGACCGGCCGACCAGGAATGCGGGCCACTGAATTTAAACCAGTGCTCTGCAAATTACTGTTTGCCAACACAAATAGCAAATGGGGTTTTCACTGAGGAACGGAAGAAACCAAGAATTTGCAAATTAAGTACCGATAACTGTTTAGGTATGGCTAACTTGCCATAATTTGAATTGTGGTATAACCTGTATTCTGATAATTGTTGCAATTTGCAATCTCATACTTATGGTTATTTAACTTCCACAATGTATTGAGCTGAGTGCCACCTTTCCCCTGAGACATTTCGCTGGATATATTCTGAGATTATATCCATCACATTTGAAAATCTATCCTGTGAAAGTTGCCAATCATTTGAAAGTGTCCATTATCATCATATTTGTGTTTACCGCAGTTCGAAAATGAATGGGTTTGCAACTTATATGCACCCCGGTTTGGAGGGAGAAACAATACACAATGGAGTTTCAAATTGTTACTTTGTGTTGAGTTAAAGATTTCCATTAGCATTTTGACTGAATTGTGCATGTTGTATATTTTCATGATTTGTAAATAGTAAAATCGCCATCACGTTACGAGTATTTTACACACAGAGCAAATTTCCCATCACCCCATTGGCAACGGAGTAAGTCATCTCCTTCCCATTAATGCCTATACAGGTTGCATTTATCCCTATGAACGTATAGCAGAAGCAGGTCACTTGAAGTCATCTCCATACCGCAGCCCCATCATACCTGCCACCTTAGATGACCACGTGGTGTACAGAAAACATACCAACACTTGCATATATCTTGCAACGTCTAAAATGTACATGGCCAACTAACACTTCTCACATAGAGAAGAGATCAGTGCGAGCTAGCGCTCTGTTAAACTTGTCTGTGTCAAAGTATGGCAATGGAACCCTAATAAACTGTGCGTAAGAAAAGACAGATGTTTAAAGACCATGTGATGTATACAAGCCCCCTGTCCTTCTGAGTAAGATGGTAACCTACAAGGTGCAATCTGTTACAAATGTCATCTGTATGGGCCTGGCCGAGTACAAGGAAAAGTCAAAATTGAAATCGTATGAATAGCCTTTTATTGAGCACATGGAATGGACAAACACACATGCGCGCACAAAAGGGCGGGGTCTACAAAAAAAAGAATATAGTATGGATTCATACCTCCCCTTCCCCTTTTACCTTTCTCTCTCCCCTCTTGTCCCATGTCTTATTTCCCTTTACCTTTCCCCTTGTCTCTTCCTACAAACTCACACAACTCCCTTCACCTTCTCCCTCTTCCTTCCTTCCCTACCTCCTCCTCCCTTCTTCATCCTCATAGGCACATTGTTCTACATGCTGTTTTACTGGTTTGATTCATATTTATTGTTATTGCTTCAACGGTTCCATGTTCTATGCATTCTTGTTGTTAATTTGTAAGTGCTTTGTATTAAAGCGCTCTATAAAATCACTAAATACAAATACAAATACAAAATACATCGAATTCAAATACAAACATTTGAGTGTTCATGTTCACACCCACAAACACTCACACAAACAAAAACACACATAGCATAATCTTCAAAAAAGAGCGTCATCTTCAAAAAAGCCAGGCCTTATGAATATAACCATATGCCTCAGGTTACCGTAGAAATACTTATTTTAAATACATGATTTTGTGTTAAGCATCTGGAACCTGCTGGCTCTCCATCACCTCATTGGGGAGGAAACCCCAAGGCTGTACAGGACTCAAGTGACATAGTAAAGTAAGAGAATGTCCTATTCATCCACAATGAGAAATGTAAGGACTGGCTCCAAGATGACAGAAGAGGATCAGGGTGGCTCTATCCCTCTACTTGGCACACACAATTGCTTTGTTGGCCAATGTCTTTTTCAGAGACGGCAAAACGTGTGAAAAGCCTTGATATGTGGATGGTGGCAGTTGTGTGATCGTATGATACCTGAACATTGATGTCATGATCACAGTGACATACTTCATTGGAAACACAATATGCTTACAATAGTAAAACAGTGCCTGCATGTGTTTTTTTAATTGTTTTTATTGAATAGATATCTTTCAGTATTCTCCTTTGTGTATTCACCCATGAATCCCAAATGTGCAGATAACCATGTCACACAGAGGTTCACCTGCATAATTGGTTGACACATGTCTGGTTCTAATTCATTAACGGTTATATAAGTAGGTAGCTATGTTCACCCTTGCAGATGTTGGAAATGCCAAAAAGGAGTTGCTGGAGGTGGGAAGTGGGGGAGTAGTGGCGTACAACTGGGTAAATACATGGGTGAGCCAGAGTGGAGACTGGTTTAGCAGGCACTGCAACATTCTAGAACCTCAGGGTTGCCTGCCCATTACATATATTTAATATTTTGTATTTGTGATATTTATAAGGGTTTTATATATCATGAAGTGGCTTCTAGAAGCAAATGGTAATGGCATATCCTACCTAGGGTCAAATAGTTAGGTTGTACTAGTTATGTGCTAGTAGTCACGTGTAATGTGTCATATTTTCTTCTGGTCCGGTGTAGTGATGACCCACTGTTATTAATTTAACAGATGGCCTATACAAGTCATGCATAATTTAAGACAGCAATACACATTGGCTTTACTGTTCCACTTCTCTATTTAAAAATACAATTATCTGTTGTCACTTTCACAAAACATGCATTGCGTTATACTGTGGTATAGTGTGTATGTGACGTCTCTGTGGATATGAATGTGATTGTTGCAATGATATCAGTGTGAATTTGAAAGGTTCATTGTAAATGTGCATGCTGTACCTTAAGTGAATGCAATACTGCAATTCAAACACTATGTTATGCTTCAATCTTTTAAATATGTAAAGAGTATACCATAAATGACTTGCAGATTCATTTCCAATTACCCTTCTACACTTGAGTCTAAAACAGTTTTCAGGGGAATAAAAAGGGAATTTCGTTTTTCAATTAGATGAGGCATGAAATTCTATTGGGAGATAGCAAGTACTAAAAAGCCCCAACCTCTTACTCACCCTAGCCTGTGAAGAGGAATTAAATGAATTCCAGTCCTGAATCGATGAATACTTGATGCACCCAAAAACCTATCTTCAAAGTAACACGTTTCTTGACTGGAAGCACGGGTAAGTAGTCCACAGGTGAGGAGATATGACTAGCATTTGAACAATGTAATAATAGGCAAGCCAATTGCTGCAGACGTTGCAGCCATCTAAAAACAATTCCTAGGTAAACCAAAATGAATACCATTCGTGTAATCAAGAAGGATTGGACCAGTGCCGGGACTTAATATGGAAACATTGAGTAAGATAGGGAAACATCTTCTTCAATTAAGCCAGATGAAAGGTAAAGACAGTGTTTATCACCCAAGAGAGATGGGGAACTAACACAGGTCAGTGTCTAATACAATTCCAAAGTCCCACACAGTAATTTATGGAGCAGTAACATATCCGTGTTTCGCAGGTTGAATAGGTTGAATAAGGTTGCAGATCAAATGCTGAGGCACCCACAATCATTATCTGAGTTTTCCTAGGTTTGTGATTGAGAAGATTTCTATTCATCAATGTATAAAAAGACAAATTATTATGTGACCATCTTTTGTGATGACAAAAACTTTCCAGAATGTTCAGTGTGATGCCACATAGTAAAAAAATAAAGTAAAGCTAAATAAGTGAATTAAATAGGCTGATGGGTGCAAGTAAACATTTAAAAGAAAGGGGCACTAGCTGACCACTGTGGCACTCCACATTTCATCAATGAGGGACCTGAGACAAAACCGTAGGTGGTGATTGGTCAGAAAGGAAGTAATCCAATTTGAGTGTGTACCCTGCAGACCTGTGTCCCTCAGACAAGTAATAAGGGCTACGCGAATAAAGGTCAGATAGGCTGCTGAGAGGTCAAACTGCCAACTGTCTCCTATCAATAATTATTTGTAAGTATTCCAGAGCTACAGTTAAAACCAATTGCATATCAATGCCTATATTTCATCCTGCACATAATGGATCCAATGATGATATCATCTATATAGCTTTGTAATTGCACATCGACTATGGATTCCAATATGTTATATAGATAAGGAATTGAGGGAATGTTTTCTGAGTGTTTTGGGTCCCGAAAGGGCATTTCTAAAGGTTAAAATAATGCCCTCCTTAAAACAAATCTGGAACCTGGCCTTGACATATGGAACATTGATAAACATTGCTAAGGGTGGAACAAAGTTGTGTTGCTAAATAACTTGCTTAAAAATGATAAATAATTTTGCAACTGCACGACGCTGGAATGTGTATTCAACATTAGGGGCAATATAGGATTAACTATCAACTCCATGTTCTGAGTGACAAGGACTAACTGAATTTCTAGGGATATCTTAATTTTATCAAACAAAGTCATAAACTTTCACAACTGTGACTTGATTTGATTATTAATACATATATCACTATGGGTGTGCAAAAACCTTTAAGCAGCCGCCAGAGTGCTTACTGAGTAATAGGTACCATTTCTAACAGTTGGGTAAAAGAAAGACATTTTTCGAACAATGATCAATGTATTATAGGACAAAGTATGAATTTGAAGGGGTCCCAATCAGTAGCAAAGTAGAAGGAATTATTTTTCCACTGTAAAGCATGATGCTACCTTCGGAGCTGAGAGGTGGAGCAGAGGTGGTCTGCGGGTCTGCTGCAAGCTGTGCTTGGTATGGAGTATCTCTTCAGTGACTTTTGTACGGAGGAGTGGCTAACTGCAGCATCTTACTGGCAATGGACTCTTAAACCCCATATCCCTGCGGAACGCAGGCCGGAGAGGTCTAGCAGAGGTGGTCTGCTGTGTGCTGTGCTGTAAGGATATTTGGCGTGTTACAGCACAGAGTACAACACTACTACACAGGTAGCAAACAGCACAGAGTACAGCACTACTACACAGGTAGCAAACAGCACAGAGTACAGCACTACTACACAGGTAGCAAACAGCACAGAGTACAGCACTACTGCACAAGTAGCACATTTTTTTTTTGCATTACCACCACAAGGGTGCGGTGCATTGCTATATGGGTTACCAGATTAACAAGGAAAGACAGGCTATTCAGTCAAAAACGATTTTAACATATAAGATGCAAATCTATTTTTACAGTTAAAAGCACACGTGCTCATTTAAAAATGCACACTATTTTTCACCTGAAATGCCTATGGTGCGAGAGACACATTTGAAAATTAACAGCTAACCTATTAACCATTAACCTGACTAATAAAACCTTATTTAACATAACCCACTAATAAAATGTGTTCTCCACTGCAGAATTAGGCATACTCTGAAAACCATTTAAATGTGTGTGCAGATTTTTTTTCTTCTCTTCTCTGCCTGATTCTCCGTGTTTTTGTGCACAGTAACTGCAGGAAGAAGGAAGTCAGATTTGCAACAATTGCAAATGTATAAGCAAAGCTATTGTTGAAGAGTAGGAGGATGAGAGATGATGGATTTCATTGGGACACGTCATACAGAGGGCTGAGAGGAAAGTTTTAGTGGGCAGTAACGGGGAAAAAGAAAGGCAGACATTTTTCTGCATTAATGGGGAGAAGACCTGGCTGTGGGACTCCTGACTGAATGCAGATCCCTGCGTCCTGCTACAGTCAAGATTTGGCAGTCGAGAGTGGGGAGAGCTGAAAGAAAAACCTTTCCACTGGCTGAGGCGTTCCTATCTGAAAAAGCTGAGGATTCCAGGCAATGACCCCGGTTTGAGAAGGAAAGGCGATCCTTTTACTGGGGTTAATCTTCAAGGGAGCTACATTCAGAAAGAGAACAGCTGAAGAAAACTCAGATAAGGTAATTACATAAGCGTGGGAGCCGTGTGTGTGCACGAAAATATGCAGTCAGTGTAGGAAATGGGATTCCTGTGCGTGTCTTAATCAAGTGCTAATGTTGCAATTTGAGTTCTGTTCTCCGCCACTCTCTTTGCAGTGTGTCACAGACAATGCTTTGACTGTACCATTTTATTTCTGTAAAGAATGAGATCGTATTTAAATACAACTTTTATAATACAGAAAAATATTTGAAAACAGACGGGTGATGTTTATTGTTTACCATTACAATGCTGATGATGTGGGGAGATTTTTAAACAGTACAATGGTCATTTTAAGACAGATGTGTGCATGTCAGAATCAGTATGAATAATTGTGAGTGACTGTAGCATAGCTCGTTGGAGGTACATGAGCCAACGGGAAGAGAGACTCTCTGAACATAGCTCCCTACCGTATATAAGGTAGTGGAAATTACCACAAGACTACCATATATAGCTCTCTGTCGTAAATAAGTCAGTGAGTTCGCCCATGGTGGCACACCAACACTATCACTGGAAAATGTGGTATTCCTAGAATGCAGGTCTGAGGTCTCTCTAGTGATCACACGAAAAATCTAAGCAAAGATAAGGGATTCTGGACATTGGGGCCACAAATAAAACAAGGGAATTATGCTCACCAAAATACCACCAACCACGTATACCAAATATGCAGGTCTGGGTGCTGAAATAATGCATGTCCATTGTATTATTGTTGCACATGGCCAATTCTGAATACAAAGAGTGATTATTGCTAAGTTATTTTTCGGCGGTAATAAAATACCGTCAGGCCCCAAATCTCCACAAAATACCCTACATATTTATGGTGCGTTGGCCGGGAAAGTGATCATAGAGTACCTACTGGGCGTGGCAAGCGTGTCTCACACTGCCATTTGCACATTAAAGGGAACCCATTTTATAATAGCAGTGTGCCACTAAAAACGAATTTCAGAATGTCACAAAGGGAAACCACATTCTCAGATCTAGTGCAATATTTAGAGGCAAAGTTATTTGCACATGGGGATTGGTCTTCGAATAGCACGTTAGAATGGAGTAACCGCATTCAGGGTGAGGTGCAGAAAGAAAAACTAGACAGTATTTTTGCAGAAGGCAGCATAATTCAGGTCTGCCTTACAAGATTATTGAATGCAGCCGATAAAAGTGCAGAGAAAGACTGTTTAATACGGCTATGTGGCAAAATATGGTTTATTTTAAACAAGTCCCTGCGAATGCAAGAGAATGATACTCAGCTAATTAACAGGTTAAAGACTGAATTAGAAGGGGCAAGTAAAAATCAGGAAATGTTGAGAGCAGAATTGGATGTATGCCAAAAAGACATGCAATTAAAATGCAGAGACTTTGATACTCAGTTATCCAAAAGCAAGAAACAATTTGAAGATAGTGAGCAAGAATTGGCACACTTAAAAGCCTTAGTGGATCACATTAGGCAGGATAAAGATGAGGTTGTTTCAGAAATGCAGATTTTACAAAAAGAACATTGCGAAAAAGAAGGTGATCTCCAGAGTGCAGAACAAGAAATGAT
Organism: Ambystoma mexicanum; assembly: GCF_040938575.1. Taxonomy (NCBI): domain Eukaryota; kingdom Metazoa; phylum Chordata; class Amphibia; order Caudata; family Ambystomatidae; genus Ambystoma; species Ambystoma mexicanum. The sequence continues at coordinate 1,169,141,277 of NC_090931.1, read as the reverse complement.
TAAAATGATTCAAGAAAGAGACAAGAGAAATAAAGAGTTCAATGAATGCCAAATGCAAATGTGCGATATGCAGGAGGTGATTAATAAAATGAGTGATGAAAATAATTATTTACATGATGAAGCCAATAGACTCCTTAAAAAGTGTAAGGACTTAGAACAGCAAATGTGCATTCCCAGGTCCCAGGAGAGGCGGCAGGGTACCACATTCAATGGAGTGGAGGTGAAGTCTAGCTCTGCCCAAAGAGCTAGTGCCCCAGAGACTGGGCCGGTGACTGAACTTGGTTGCAGCGCCCTTGGGGGATTTGATACTCCCATTGGGGGCAGCCACCAATCTCATACACCTGAAAACAGGATTGAATCACAAAATAGTGCAATTCCATGCATTGCAACAAGTAGCCCCATACAAATAATGAAATCCATTAAAGCCCTGATCAAACCATTTAAAAAGGGAGGTGAATGCTGCATTGAGGATCACTTAGAAGCGGTACATGACATTTTTAAAGCACTCCAGATACCTAGGGAACAGTACAGACAATATTTTCATTTAACTTTAGATGCCCCCACGGCCAGCATCATAAGGGGATTAAATGAACAGCAGAATATGACATGGCTGGAGTTTGAAAAAGAAATTAGGCGTCATTTTTCTCCTTTTCAGTCATTGCAGGAGGCAAAGAAAGTCGCGTACACAATTACTGCTGGACCTAATACATCCCCTCGCCAATTTTTACAAGACTTAAAAAGAGCATTCTCTCGCTTTGATGTATCTTTTGACTCAAATTCCAATGAATTTAAAACTGCATACTTCTATGGGCTACAGAAAGACATCATATCCCAATTGGTCCGTGAATTTGACCGTGACAAGTCCCTTGAATGGATTGTACATCAAAGCACAAAGCTATATGAGGTACTCTATTGTCAGGGTAGAGAAAGTGATAAAATGAAAGATACTAGGCCTAAATCTAAAGAACCCTCAGCCACAGTAATGGAAATCAGGTCAGCCAAAATGTCCCTTGAGTCTGCTCAAAGTCAAGGTAAAAATAATGTGACACCTGAACAAAGGGGTAATCAACAAAGATCGCCATTTCCTGTACCAATGTTCCAATCACATGATCCTAGTAATAGAGAGAGCTACATCAGCCCTAGGTATCAAGGGGACAGACCCCGGGTAGGATATCGGCCTGATATGGCAGGTATGAACAATAACCAGAGACAAAATCAAGATCAAAGAAATGATGGTCCCTACCAGTCATTGGGGACACAGAGCAGATTTGATCCCAGCACCATGATATATGGTATTCAGGATAGGCCCCGATATGTGGATCGATTTACTGATAATGGAAATCAACATAGGGGCCAGTACCCACAATCTGAGAGACAGGACATGAGGCAAAACGTGAACTACAATCCACGCCAGTACAATGATTCCCCACCAGGGGACTATAATCAAAGGATGGGTGCAACCCGCTCCCCTCCACAAATGAATCAAGAGTTCAGAAACCATCCCAACCGGTATCAATCACCTGAGAGGTATCAGAATAGATCCAATCAGGGGGAAAACAACCAATATCGACCTAGGCCACAGAAAGAGGATCCTAGAGAGATGGAAAGGTTCCAGTGCCTTGAGGCCCAAGTGAAAATGTTAGCTGAGCAAATAGGAAAGCTCTATACAGCGCAAAAACAACCTTCCAAAGAGGGGGCTGATGGCCATAGCAATGACCGGGGGGCTTCCGAAAAGTGACTAAGTACTCATGATAATCGCAGTGCCAAAATGACAGATTGCTCTGATATAATTTTGCATAACAACTCTGAGGTGACTAATGGATTAAAAATGAAAGTACCAGTAAATGAAATTGTGATAGAAAGTGCAAATACTTCTAAAAAAGAGGTACGGTTTAACTTAGAGCTAAATAAAACAGTAAAGATTTGCACAAATGAAAAAGAAACATTAGGAATTCCAAAAGAACAAAGGGACAGATTTAAGAAAAATGACTCATGCATGGGGAATACCAGTGAACAGGGAGTAAGTGGGGATGCCATAGCTCCTTCCCTGGGCAAGCAAAACAATGACCAAACACAGACAGAAAAAGGAAATACTCACAAGGAGGGTACAAGTCAATCACCTGAAGAATTCTTTGAGCCACATATTCTTGAAGAGGCTGCAAGGGCTGATATGACACTAAATGATCACAAATGCACAGAATTAAAAAATGACAAATTGCTGAATGATGTTGTTACACATGTTCAGTTGGAAGGTTGTAATGTGGTCTCTGATGTTACCCAGATGGATGGGCGAACAGTGGCCACACTCCAAAAAACCTCTGAACATGGAGAAATGAATAAAATATCTCGCACAGAAATGGGTAAAAAGGAGGAAAAAATGTCTTTTCATTTACCAATGTGCTTAGCCAAAAGTGAAAAAGACCTGAGAAAGGTGAGCCCTGAAATCAGTAAGAATTCACATTTCTTATGTGTATTAGAGGAAGTTGAGGACAGATATTATGCACCCATCACTGTAGAAGAAAAATGCCACACCTTCGCTATGATTGACACTGGCGCACAGGCCACAATTATGTCCAAGGAGCTGGTAAAGAGTATCAATGAAGGGAGGCCTCCACAGAGTCAGATCACAGTGAAGGCAAATCAAGGCCCAGTGCATAACTTTAATGGGGAGGAGGTGCCCATCATAGGTGTAACTGAGGTTGACATAAAAATAGGAAAGCACAGAATGAAACAAGAGGTATTGATCACATCTATTTGTAAAATTCCATTTCTGATGGGGACAGATTGCCTGAAAAGATTGTCTCCTCTCATAGATGGGGTGAATGGAGTGCTGTGGTCCTTAACCAAAAACCATTGAGGCCTAAGAAACTAAAATCACAAAACAGCAATATAAAAGAATGTCACACCGTTGCCAAAACAAATGATGCTGTGGAGGTATATCTCCAGAATAGCTGCATACCTAGTGTCACTGTTATATTAATGTGTCAAGACAAAGATCAGAGCGACAATGAAAAACTACCTGTACAAATATACTTGGACCCAAGGGAAGATTGGCAGACTGCCATAGATGAGCACACATTACGTTTCTATTTAAAAGAGAAAACATGCAAACAGAATATTGTTCCTAAAACAGATTCAGAAAAACACATTACCACTCTGGCAGAAATACACATGGAAGATGAGCAACCATGGGTTCATGTTGGTATAAATGATTATCTTAAAACAATAAAAGCCACTTTAGCACTTGAACATGAAAGGAGTTTCATTAATGAGAAATTGTTGCAAAAAATTATGGAGAGGGAAGAAATCCCGAAATTTAGGATTAAAAACCAATATGTTTCTGGGTTGGACAGTCCAGACTTTGAAAACCGAATTGCAGGCAGATGCATGCTTAAAATTAGCATTGGTCAGAAAACAATTTACCATAATATATGGATAGTGAGTGGAGCACAAAATGAATTTTACATGGGCAATGACATCATGCACAGAATGTGTATGGTGTTAGATTTCCTTAATCAAAAAATATGGTCACGCCTAGGTGGTCCGGCACCTGAATTTGAAGACAAAAGAAGGGCTTATCATTGTGCACAACTGGTTCCTTATGCAGTCGAATTACAAATGAGGAAAAATACTATTATTCCTGCATTTACAAAACAGTTTGCAATAACACTGAAATGCAAAAATGGACAGCAGATGAAAGGCTCTGATGCATTTGTATGCCTGAATGAATCCATAAAACAGCAAGGCCTGAATTATGAATACATTCCATTGGTAGACATTGGTGAGGGATCTGTAAAAATCATGGTAAATAATAAAGGTTGTCAGGATATTCATTTAGAGGAAAACTCCCCATTAGGAATGGCCATACAAAAATCACATTATACGGCAGATTTAAATAACATGGTGATTGGGAATATTCCTGAAAAATATGTAGATGCCAAGGGCGAGTTGCCAGAACACCTGGACTCTCAGCCCAAAGGAATATTTAAAATTCATTCTGTGTATCCTTATGATTCAAATGAGACAGTGTGCTGCCATCAAGAGGATTGCATAATATTTAATTTAAATGAAAATGAAACAGGAAATCAGCCCATTGAAGTGGAAGCTGATATGCCAAAATATTTAAAAGTGGCAGCTCTACAAAAAGATACAGCCACACAGTTAGAGGAAAGCGCTGAGATTCCTTTACCAGAAGAGTTTCCAGAATTTTCCAGAATGGTAGAAGAGCAGATCTCCTTAGCGGATGCATGTGACAGCGATGAGGATCGAAACAATCTGAGGGAAATATTTATGGAGTTTAAGGATGTATTTGCAAAAGATGCTTATGATTGTGGTTTAACTGATTTACATGTGGCCACACTACCAGAAGGTTGTAGCAGAAATCCAGTGTTTGTACGCCAGTATAGACTACCGCTGGCATGTTTAGAATCATTGGCAGAGATTATTAAAAATTTGGAATCACGGGGAATAATCAGGCCCATTCATAGCACATCCAATACGCCTATTTTAGGTGTGTTAAAGCCAAATGGTCAATGGCGGCTGTGTGCAGACTTAAGAGAGTTAAATAAAAGAGTACCAGTATCTAGATGGCCACTGCCATTCATTGATCAGGGCCTAGCTCAGATACATGGTTCAAAGGTATTTACCACATTAGATCTCACCTCTGGATATTGGTGTGTGCCATTGGCAGAGGAGATACAACACTTATTTTCCTTTACAGTTGACAGGACTCAATATGCCTGGCTTAGAGCTCCGTTCGGGTACATCAATAGTGGGAGTGAATTTGGCGTATTTTTGAGAAAGGCCATGCCGGATGCAGCGGAAAGAGGAACAATAGTTTATGTGGATGATGTCCTGATAAAAAATGAAAGCCTGAAAAGCCATTTTGATGAAATAAGACATATACTTGGCCAATTGCAGAAAGCAGGCGCCAAAGTATCTTTGCAAAAAGCACAATGGTGCAAGAAAAAAGTGAACTTTCTAGGGCATGAAGTGACTGAACATGGGCTAAATCCACAAAGGAAGAAAATAGAGGCCATACAAAGATTAAAAGATCCCAAAAATGTGAAAGGAATAAAAAGTTTATTAGGGATGACAGGCTATAACAGAAAGTTCATTGAGAATTATGCAGAAATCACTCAACCATTGACTAAACTGCTTAAACTAAATACTCCCTGGAGATGGGAAAGAGAGCAGTCTGATGCAGTGGCTAGATTGAAGGAATGTCTTGTAAAGGCACCATGTTTAGCATACCCCATAAAGGACAGGGATTTCTTTATAGAAATAGGTTTTTCTGAACATTGTATGTCAGCAGTATTATCACAAAAACACGATTTGAATCACAAAACCATTGCATATGCAAGTAAGGCATTTTCCCAAGTTGAAATGAAATTTAATGAATGCGAAAAGGCCCTATTAACCACTGTGTGGGCGCTACAACATTTCCGCCCCATTGTTCAGGGAGAAAAGGTGATTATTGAAACAAATCATCAACCTTTGCAATTTTTAGAGAGTAAAAGAATTAGATCAGGCAATCTAGCGCAATCCAGAATCACTTCATGGACGCTGGCATTACAAGGTTTTCCCGTAGAAGTGAGATATGGACAAAATAAAAAGAGCCCAATTGCTCAAGGGTTAGCTGACTTACATGACTGTGCAGCTGAACAAATACCAAATGAAATGGAAGTGGAAACTAGTTTACAGGAATTTGAATAATCACCACACAAAGCTTTTGATGAAAAAACATGCAAGGATTTGCCAACTGTATATGTGGATGGTTGTGCTTTTCACATTGAAAATGACAGTAATAAACAGTTAGTGGCAGGAATAGGAAATGTCTGGTTGAAATGTGAAGGCGTTCCCAGTATAGGGATGAGGATTGGGGATAGGAGCAGTCAGGTGGCGGAATTGGCAGCCATCTATAAAGCAATTGCTACTGCAGTTGATAAAAAGTTCAGTGAAATTGTCCTGGTGACTGATTCTGACTATGCACGGAATAGCTTTGTGGAGTATTTGCCTGGTTGGAAAGCAAGAGGCATGGTTACATACAACAAAAAGCCACTTAAACATGGAAAAATGATACAAGCCATAGACAAATTGGTGTCAGAAAATAAATTAACAATATACTGGAGAAAAATTCGTGGGCATTTAAAAACACCAGGAGAGGATAAGGAGGGAAATGATAAGGCAGACCATCTGGCTAAAATTGGGGCTGTGATGGGAGAATTGCTACCTATTGATTATTTAATGGGTGAAATACAAATTGATGCAGTCACACGTTCTAAAGCACCAAAGGAGGTAGATCAACCGGTGGTGCAGTGGAGTCATGACACGCCAGACCAAGATTTGATTGAGGCACAAAAGAATGATCACATTTTGGGAATCTATTATAATCATTTGATAGATCCTGAACAAAATCCTTTAACAGAAAAAGATTGTATGGGAAAAGAAGAGTTGAGGGTGTTATTAAAGAACAAAACACGAATTAGATTACCGGATGGACTCATGATTAGAGAGTCCATAACAGGGCAAATACAGTGGGTAGTACCCCTTTCATTCAGAGGACTAATGCTACACCATGCACATGATGCCATAACTGCAGGCCATAGAGGTTCACAAAAGACATTAGAAATACTAAAAGATTATGCTTACTGGCCACATATGTCCCAAGATGTGGAATTATATACTAGAGGATGTCTAGTATGCGCCCAATTTAAACCTGCTTCACCAATGCATAGAGCACCATTGATGAAAAGAGGCCTAACTCTCCCATGGTCAGATTTGCAAATAGACTATGTAGGTCCTTTAAAAAGGTCGAGCAGGGGACACCGTTATATTTTGAGTGTGGTATGTTTGATGTCGAAGTGGATTGAGTGCATTCCTGCACCAGATTGTAGTGCGCAAACAGCAGCCACATTACTGGTGAACCATGTGTTCTCAAGGTTTGGGTTGCCACAAAGAATTGAGTCAGACAGAGGAAGTCATTTCACAAGTACTCTAATGAGTAAGGTATGGCAAATACTAGGTGTGAAAAGGAAACTACATATCGCATATCGGGCGGCGTCCTCAGGTACAGTTGAAAGAAGCAATAGGTCTGTTGTGGATATTTTAAAGAAATTTGTGGCAGAAGCAGGTTCCAGCTGGGATTTACGTTTACCGTTGGTTCTGATGGCAATCAGATCGACTCCTGCCAAAGCAACAGGTGTTAGCCCCCATGAGGTCTTAACAGGTAGGAAAATGGTGTTACCACAACACCTACTATACAGAACACATGAGCAAACCCTTGTGAGTGCATCCACAGTTCATGAATATATTGATGAACTGAGGAGGCATTTGCAACATGCATTTGCTTTTGTGCAGAGAAATCTGGAAAGAGCTGCTGACAGTGCAAAGTCATATTATGATAAAAAGACATCAGTAAAGGAATACAGTGTAGGGGATCAGGTGTACAAGTTTCATTTTGGAAAAAGTAAACAGAAAAATTCTAAATTTCTAGCAGCCTGGCAGGGGCCATTTCGGATTATAGATAAGGTCTCTCCTGTAGTGTATAAAATTTTGAAAAATGAAGGTGAAACAGCAATAGAGCAGTTTGTCCATGTAAATCAAATCAAACCATGCCATCCCAGACATGAGATCAGGCAGCTTGAGCATGTAGAGACAGATAAAGTTCCTTGAAAAAAAAAGGAGAAAATAAGTGGGTGTAGTCAGGAGGCAGTGACAAAGAAGTTAAAAAAAAAAGTTGATTGTTATGATGGCACATAAACACTGTAATATATGTAAAAATATATAAATAAATAAATAAATAAATAAATAAATAAATAAATAAATAAATAAATGCACATATAATGGAAGCTCATGGTTGGTGTGCAGAGAGAAAGTGTGTTAAATATTGAATATCTGCTTGTTTTCTTTTAACTTGTGTTTAATTTCAGAAAAAAAAAAAAAAAAATGAAATATTTTTACCAAGCATGTTTTATTTTTGGCAAAAGGATGAAGTTAGTATTGTGCTATGTACTTAATCTGTTTATTTTCTATTTTGATTTAGACAATTAACATTATTTGATCGGAGGTTCCGAGATCAGAGCCCACGGGAGAGACGATGGAGTCCTGGAGTCCCCTGGATGAAGACCAAAAGATGCCTGCCTCCAGGTGGAGGTGAAGACAAAATAACCGGAATGCCAAAAGAGATGACTGCTGTGGATTCAAGATTGCCAAGATGAAAGAATACTCGAATGAACCGAATAACATCGCTGGTCGGGACATACCAAAAGAGACAAAACAGAAGTTCCGGCATATGAAGTTCCACGTATTTATTATTTTAATTATTTATTTTAATTTGTTATATTAATTATTTGTTTTAGTTAGTTGTTTTATTTCGTTGTTTTTAATTGACTTGGAAAATTTAAACTTAAAGTAATGCCACTTCCACTGAGAAGACAAATGTGGAACATTTTATGAACTGATGAACTCAGATGAAATGTTGATTGCAAATTTTCATTGATGCACATGAATATTCATTTTGTTGGATTGCTATATTGTAAAAAAAAAAAAAGAACAAGTTGTTTTTAGGAATTGGCTTGGATTATAGCCAAGTTCTAAAAACAAAAGGAGGGTATATGTAAGGATATTTGGCGTGTTACAGCACAGAGTACAACACTACTACACAGGTAGCAAACATCACAGAGTACAGCACTACTACACAGGTAGCAAACAGCACAGAGTACAGCACTACTACACAGGTAGCAAACAGCACAGAGTACAGCACTACTGCACAAGTAGCACATTTTTTTTTTGCATTACCACCACAAGGGTGCGGTGCATTGCTATATGGGTTACCAGATTAACAAGGAAAGACAGGCTATTCAGTCAAAAACGATTTTAACATATAAGATGCAAATCTATTTTTACAGTTAAAAGCACACGTGCTCATTTAAAAATGCACACTATTTTTCACCTGAAATGCCTATGGTGCGAGAGACACATTTGAAAATTAACAGCTAACCTATTAACCATTAACCTGACTAATAAAACCTTATTTAACATAACCCACTAATAAAATGTGTTCTCCACTGCAGAATTAGGCATACTCTGAAAACCATTTAAATGTGTGTGCAGATTTTTTTTCTTCTCTTCTCTGCCTGATTCTCCGTGTTTTTGTGCACAGTAACTGCAGGAAGAAGGAAGTCAGATTTGCAACAATTGCAAATGTATAAGCGAAGCTATTGTTGAAGAGTAGGAGGATGAGAGATGATGGATTTCATTGGGACACGTCATACAGAGGGCTGAGAGGAAAGTTTTAGTGGGCAGTAACGGGGAAAAAGAAAGGCAGACATTTTTCTGCATTAATGGGGAGAAGACCTGGCTGTGGGACTCCTGACTGAATGCAGATCCCTGCGTCCTGCTACAGTCAAGATTTGGCAGTCGAGAGTGGGGAGAGCTGAAAGAAAAACCTTTCCACTGGCTGAGGCGTTCCTATCTGAAAAAGCTGAGAATTCCAGGCAATGACCCCGGTTTGAGAAGGAAAGGCGATCCTTTTACTGGGGTTAATCTTCAAGGGAGCTACATTCAGAAAGAGAACAGCTGAAGAAGACTCAGATAAGGTAATTACATAAGCGTGGGAGCCGTGTGTGTGCACGAAAATATGCAGTCAGTGTAGGAAATGGGATTCCTGTGCGTGTCTTAATCAAGTGCTAATGTTGCAATTTGAGTTCTGTTCTCCGCCACTCTCTTTGCAGTGTGTCACAGACAATGCTTTGACTGTACCATTTTATTTCTGTAAAGAATGAGATCGTGTTTAAATACAACTTTTATAATACAGAAAAATATTTGAAAACAGACGGGTGATGTTTATTGTTTACCATTACAATGCTGATGATGTGGGGAGATTTTTAAACAGTACAATGGACATTTTAAGACAGATGTGTGCATGTCAGAATCAGTATGAATAATTGTGAGTGACTGTAGCATAGCTCGTTGGAGGTACATGAGCCAACGGGAAGAGAGACTCTCTGAACATAGCTCCCTACCGTATATAAGGTAGTGGAAATTACCACAAGACTACCATATATAGCTCTCTGTCGTAAATAAATCAGTGAGTTCGCCCATGGTGGCACACCAACACTATCACTGGAAAATGTGGTATTCCTAGAATGCAGGTCTGAGGTCTCTCTAGTGATCACACGAAAAATCTAAGCAAAGATAAGGGATTCTGGACATTGGGGCCACAAATAAAACAAGGGAATTATGCTCACCAAAATACCACCAACCACGTATACCAAATATGCAGGTCTGGGTGCTGAAATAATGCATGTCCATTGTATTATTGTTGCACATGGCCAAATCTGAATACAAAGAGTGATTATTGCTAAGTTATTTTTCGGCGGTAATAAAATACCATCATGCCCCAAATCTCCACAAAATACCCTACAGTGCTGAGTATTTAGTATCTCTTCCATGACTGCTGTACAGAGAACAGGTTAACCACAGCGTCTTTCTGTCGACAGACTCTTAAACTCCATATTACCAAGGAACGCAGAGTGTGGAGGTGGAGCAGAGGTGGAATGCTGTGGTCCGCTGGAGGACAGTTGGGGGACAGCTGGGGAAAATGATCCAAACATGTGGATTACTGTTAAACTGTGATGTATATGTGGTATGTGTACAGCTTAGCTTAGACGGTGAACTCATCCTGAATTTATTGTGTCCATCATCACCTATCAAGCTTCAGTTGAAGCAGACCATGCAATTATGCCTGGCAAGACTGCAAGCTAGTCTAAAGCATACAATTTACGGAAGCATAAGAACTGCAAAAAGGTGAACACACGTTCACGTGCCACCAGCAAGGAGCAACTAGGCATGGTCCCCACGTGTCTCACGAGGCGGAAAAAGCAGACCACCCGTGGATAAACTGGCCCGGGGACAAATGACCTAATACTTTGGGTTGGAAATGTTTTGCCTCTAACTTATACAACTCATAAAGAACAGTTCAGAACAAAGCCCCTGGTGAACAATGCCCTTGTGTTGAAATCCTCTCTGGTTGAGACAAGTGATAGCCCACTGAACTCCACAACCATGGCACATACACAAAAATGTAAAAAACAGAAGAAAATAGAGTCACGCCAAAAGGCTAGACAGATGAAAAGTGTGGGTTCCTTGACAAGCTTGTTTGTGAAGGAGGTGCCAGGAGCACTGGTGGGGAGCATGGATGCACCCTTGATTGATAGTTTACTACCCCTGACTGCAGTCACTAACCCACAGCTTGGTCTGGTTGAGCAGGCTACATGTGATTCTGTCCCCACTGTAGATGTAAGTGGAAAGGATATACCTTGCCACCAGTTGATTCCTGTCCAGAAGTCTCCTGTATTGGATCCTCTAATATTGAACATCTATTTGATCAAATCTATCCGGTACTACAAACATTTAAATCATCCTGCAGTATTGAAGTTACTGGCCAATACACCCTCACTGAGGATAATTAATTCCACTGACTTTGACTTGATTGAACAATCTATGGTGAAAGGAAGGCAACAAACTAGACTTCACTGTTGCCTCGCTGATACTGCTGCTCTTATACACTCTCACAAATTGACTTCCAGACCTCTTGGGTATGACTTACACACCACGATTTCTGAAGAAATTCCATCTATTTGCTATTCAAAGTGTACACAAGAATGGAACAGGGGTTTGGTGACAAAAGGTGCTGAGCCTATGCAATCATTTGCACCCATGGGCAACTCACAGTGTTCAGAATGGCTGAAGAGTTTCCAATGGCTGAAGAGTTTCCTTCAGCAACAATGCTTTGCCTCCAGTTGAGGATTAAAGTTGCTGAGTTGGAATACCAGAAGTTACCATTATCTGTTCTTTGAGGAAGGCTCCTTACCCCTATTAATGTAGCTTGACATTATTATGTGCCAAGAGACTTGGCTCACTGACAATGTGTTTATGGAGGGATTTGTGTTGCACCAAGTTATGGCAAATAAGACTTGGGGAGGCCATTTGAGGGTCTCATCATTGGGGTGTGGCAATCCTTTCAAGACAATGTTATGGCTGTTGGAATTAAGCTAAATCTCCAACTCAAAAGAAAATGTTTACTTTTGATAAATGTGTATGATCCACCTGGTGGTGATTTTACAGAAGACTTTTTTGCGTTTATCGATGATGCTTGTGTGGGCTGGTGATTGAAGTTGGTAATGAGTTGATTTTAGTAGAGGGAGATTTAAATGCATGCTGTTTGGATAACGACCTCTGTTCCCCATTTGAGAATATCGATCCCAAGTCCCAGCGGTTGCAATAGAAAGGGAATACACAGGGGTGCAAATGGGAACATTTTCTCAGGAAACAGGAATTGGTACCCCTTAATGGAAGAGCTAGAGGAGATGTCACATGGAAGGGGACTTGGAGAAGTGGTCTCAGTTGGGCTACTTTGGACTGCCTATTTGGTTGTAATGACATTTTGGAACATGTGCAATTTTTTGAAATATCTCCCCACATTAATGGTGATCATTCACCCCAGAGGGTAACACTAAAATTCCCCATAATGATGTTGGGGGTTCCTTGATTTAAAAACGTTGTTGCAAGTCACTCTGGAAATTGCATCCGGTGATCCAGTGTATCAACAAAGCCTTGCGATGGGTAAACAACTTGGGTAGGGCCTGTTGGCAGACATACTCATCCTTAAGTGCAGATGAAATAGAGCACTGGATAAGTGCTTCTATGTTTGATGTGGCGTCCGTTAATTCAGGTCACCCTATGGTCATAGGTAAGGCGCATAATAACCCATTTGATGTCCAGATTCACAATGCTAAATGTGTTATGTGTGGGGAGCTGTGCCAAAGGCTCTAAAGAGAAGCACTGTATCGGGGAGGCAGTATAGTTGGATCACATAGGTGGCAAGTCAAGGTCTATAGCACCAACTCAGACTTCAGGTGACATTATGAATAGCGAGCGCTTGCCTATTGTTACTTCAGTGGATACTTTGTTGGCTGCTATTAAAGCTCTTAAAACCCCTAGGGCCCCAGAGTACAACAGGCTTGTTAATGCGGTCCTTAAAAGAGACCCAGTTATGTGGGCCCCATATCTGAACGCGTTGTTTGATAGAGTATGTTTTGAGCATAACATTCTGTCCACTTGGAGGCAGTCTGTGCTTGTTCCTGTATATAAAAAGGTTTGACAAGAACAAGATAGAAAATTGCAGACTGTTGTCCATGTTGGACATGACTGGTACGTTGTTCTCGGTCCTGGGACTGAAGGAGCTAAAGTACTGGGTACAATGTGGAAAAATGTGGCATGATTTGCAGACAAGCTTCCGGCTACTCTGCCCCACTACTCCCAATACATGCATGCTTGACGGCCTCGCAGAGGGATGCCCCAGTGCTATATCTAGCGTTTGTCAACTTTAGGATGGCTTTTGACTTATTAAATGGATCTAGTCTTTGGAACAAGCTGACACTGCTGGGGTGCCTGGGGTGGGTACTGATCTTATTGAGGAAGCCCCAGGAGGAGACAAGTGCTAGAGTTTGTCTTGACAACAATGGAGGAGAGACTGCATCAGTTTTGCTCAGCAGGGAAGTCAAGCAAGGTTGTGTGCCTGCTCCCATGCTGTTCAACTGATACATCTCAGATCTTCTGGAGATAATTCTGGCTACTTCAAACTGCCCACCCAGGATTGGAACGCCGACGGTCGGCGGCAACTTATATGCTGACAACCCCATACATTTTGGTCATACTCTCTCTGGCTGTAGAGCTATGCTGGAGGAAATAGCAGTTTATGCTAAGGAGAATGTTCTGGTGGTCAACATCAGAAAAAACTAAAACACTGCTCGTACCTGGGAAGAAAATAAAAAGAGTGAAACCTGTTACCAGCTTGGGGAACATCGAGTATTTTGACCACTATCCCTACCTTGGGTTGGAAATGAGTGCAGATAATAGCTATTCCTATAATGTTGCCATGAAAAAGAGGAAAGATGCAATGCTGACTCATTTGTTTAGCCATTTCGCACATCGGATGGCAGGTTACACTTTGGAGGGGAAACTAATACTCTATAGGCAGTATTTCTGGCCAGCAATATTATATGGTCTTGAGATCTAAGATGGTTAAATTGTCAAGAGGGAGCATTCTGTAGGAAACTGTGGAAACTCAGACCTTCAGTCCCTATGGAAACGTTTTGTCTGGAGTTGGGTTTGATCTCATGAAGTGGCCAGGTGGAAAGGAAAAGGGTTGAGTTATATTTAAAAACCAAGATGACCCCACTATGCCCAATTCTGAAAATTGTTGGTGCCTATTGCGGGAGAAGTGGCCATGCCAAGAGTGATACATTTGATAATCTTGTGTTGAGCACTTTCCTAGCTATAAACTGGTACCGGAAGTAGGAAGCCAGGGGTTGGGGGTGTATTTTCCCTTGTAGTCTTCATTCAAACTTGAGTTGGCAGATTGGAATAGAAATTATGAACATATTTCTACTTTGAAAAGTCTAGAATGTATGTCCAGGGTGGTTCTTAGTATTGGATGAACGAGTGTGTCGTATATGTAGGAGCAATGGAGCTATGGAAACATCAAAGCACCTGTTTACATAGTGTTGCTCCTTGAGTCCTATGTACATGTGCACCTACACGACTTTTGTTCATTATTATGATTCCATTCAATCTGTTGACCTTTTGATCTATTGTTCAAACTCACCCTCACAATCAGTCCACCTTGCACTTTACAGGATCTGGAACGTGATAACTAAGAGACTTGTCATGGCTATAAAACCATTTTAAATCTAGGAGTGCTGCTAAAATGATACACACTGATTGCCATTTGTTATTTCCTATTGACATCATTGATGTACCTAATGCCTCTTCTGTTTGACGTTCTGTCTGTACGATTGATACAACATCATTATCTAATAGTATAGCTGTCTTTGCTTCAATTTAGTGATGACTAATTTGCTAAACACTTCTTCTGTCTAAAGTACCATGTGGATTTGTACATCTTTGTTTTTTAAACTTGCAAGTAGATATTGTGATATTGCTGTAGCCTTGGATCCATTTTACTTCAGGGTATCTGTTGCTATTATAGTTGAAGCCTGGATTTTATTTTAGTTTGTTGTTTATGTTAATATTTGTAAAAAGCATTTTGACTAATTACAATAAATAATAACAATAATAATAATAATAATAATAATAATAATAATAGTTTCTACCTTCATAATTTGTGATTCTGAGATATACCATGCATTGTCTTCTAGAGAAGCATAGCAAATTGTTTCAAGATCAAGTCAGTGATCTGAATAATCAATTCCTCTCAGAAGCATTCCATTGTATGTAAACATAAAATCTCATAATAAAGAATTTAAATGATCATATATTGCAAATATATGTTTTCATATCTAAATGGACCTCAATCAGTAATTCCCTACAGTTGAATGCAGAGGAGAAATGAGATGGCCCTACTGAGCCGGAGGACACAAGTAGATACAACACAGAAACAGATGTGGATTTCATTGCCAGTGTTACACTAATGGGCTGGATGGTCCATTCTAGATGTTTTGCAGTCAATTGCCCAATCAAATTAGCTATCGCTAAATTCTGTGTTTGTATTTTGTTGGTAAATATAATTGTAATAACTGTTATAAGACTTTATTATGACTATTATGGGATATGATAGTGCTGGTAAGATAACTGAGCGGGTTGAGTTTCCCGCTGTGATCTTTGTTTGATCTGCAGGTTGAAGATTCAAATCCTGCAAGGCCACCTCAGCTTTGCATCTTTCTCAGGTTGATAAATGAGTACAGCATTTTGGTGAAAGTGCTGTATAAATAACAAATCATATGCTGTGCTTTTGCAACTGTAAGTGCATGATATTACAATAATGAAAATGGTGATGTATGCATAATACATGCACTGAGAGTCACAGTTTGGTTATGTTGCATGGTCCAGACACATGATTTTGATTTGATGGTGCACCAATTTTGAATTGACCATTTATTTATTAAATGCCAGGATTAAGTTTATAAGTACCACAAGCTCTGGATATGAAGCTCTTCTTCTACTTAAAATGGGGGTAGATCACTATAATATACAGATCACTGTGCGGATCATGATGGTTGGGAGTGGGTCCTGCTGCCAGAGAGAGGTTCTTTAGAGACAGTGCTCTTCCGTCTCGGTCAGTTATAAGTGGAGTTTTTGTAAGAACCCCATTCACCTGGGCACTGGAATACTGGTAATATTGGTTGTGACTTGACAAACTGTCAAGCAATAAATTAGTAGTCTTGTCACTTGTTTCTAGGGTATAACAGTGATTTATTACACTATTAAAGCCGACACGTGTTTGACGTGGCATGGGCCTGTTTCAAGGCATGGGTGTTACACATGGTCATGTTTTTGTGGGTGTGAGCTCTTGAGTAAGGCTCTTGTAAGCGTGATTTGATAGAGTATCTTGTGAACATACCATTCCGTTCACTTGGAGGGAGTCTGTGCTTGTTCTTGTAAGAGCCCTTAGGAAGTATCTTGAGTCTTCCAGTCATATGGTTGCAGTCAAACATCACCCGAAGGGCAGTTATGAGACACAAACCTGAAGTGGAAGTACAGCATTGTATTGCATATCTGCCTGTATCCACTCTTTAAGACCTGTAAGTAAATGGTGTATGGGAAATAAATTCAACAGTTAGTGTTTTGGTGAAATATGTCTCCACACCAACTTTGTTGGTTCAATGCGTGTAAGTTAGTAGCATGTGATTTTTGTTTACATCTTTTTGCAACTTTTATCACAATAATCACACGTGCATACATAAGATGACTACACACTCTGATTTGCAGGCTTTTAGTTATGAAGTGTGTGAAGTTTGCTAGTTTTGCAGACATCTACATGAAACTTAAGAAAGCAGAGTCCCACAAATGTTCACAATCCCAAGTCTGGAGCTATACAACAGGTAAAGAATAATGAAAGAACCTGGAGCAGGTGTGTGGCTGCTCCTGTGTTGCATGGCTACAAATTAAAGTGTTCAATGGATTCCGAGGGACGGGGGAATGGGGGGATCTTTGTGCTTGTTGAGGTTATTGTCCAAATTGCATTTGGGTTTTCACTGAATAAGAGGTGTGAAGTGATATGTCTCTTGGAGGTCATATCCCTTTCATGCTGGGACTGGATCTTTGGGACATAAGGCCAGGATCAGATTGATGTATGTGTCAACATTGTTGCTGGCACACTCTTCCGGCCCTTGCATCACTATGAACACTGTATGATGTAGTCACAGATATGGGATGTTTTCCCTGTCTCTTATGCCTAATATACATGGTGAGCATCTGACAGCATTTTATCAGTATTATCAGTATGTGCTGTTAATTATCTTGACTGTTGAGATCTGATATTTGATTTTCCTTTAAATAAAGCGCATAACGCAACACAAATATGTTATTCCAATGTTAAGCTTCAAGTAATTTCTGTGGGCTAAGGAGATATTGGAAGCTTATGGATTTTGGTGCATTCTCAATAGCAATGCCAGATTCATAGAATTCAAGTGACAAAACCAAATATGCAACACACCCCTGGATGCCACCAGGTCATGGCAATATATGGCATCGGCAATCATCCCAGATCGTTGAGTTCACTTATGAATGATGGTATCCAATAATCAAATGTTATATGATGTACTGTCATGGAGATTACCAATAGGTGTACACCAATACCAAATAATGAAATTTACCATGTTCACCACATGCGAGGGAGCAGCAATAATCTCAGCTCACGCCCAAAATCCGTACATGTGCGTTTTATCCGAGGCCATGCCTACTCCCCTTTTCACTCCAACCCACACTTCTTTATTTACTCCAAGATGGTGGAAAGACACCAGTGCATCACGATTGCCCATTGGGCATGAACATCATCTGACCTATGGAACTGTCTGCATAGGGAACATTTACAGCATTGTCCTCAACCTCCTCCTGCTGTTTACAGTATTAGAAATACCAGGGATGATGTTCACAATAGCATAAGCGATGGTTCTAGGGTCCTTATTTCACACCGCTATTTCAACTACATTTTATTTTTCTTCTAAGTTCCACGTAATTTGTGAGTAACACGTGGGGTTGACTGGTTCCCTTTTTGGTGCTCTTTCAGTTGTGGGTGTGCTTTCCATGCAGACCCCATTTTGGGGCCGATGAACATTACCTGGGTCTTCAGGCATGAACAAAGTGTGGAAACCACTCCAAGACCATACACCAATGCCAGCAGCCTCATCATCAAACGTTGTGCATCATGTGACATTTCAGATGCTTCATGAAAGGAATTTGAAGCCACCAGAATATGGACCTTGTCCAGGCTGAAGGCAGTTTTACCTCCCGTCCTTCAGATAATTTAAATACTTTGGACTGGCGAGTCATCACATGTTTGCTTAGATCAGGGTTTTGGAGTGGAACATGAATGGCAGTTTGCTCGACAAATATTTTCCACACCCCATAACTACTTCTCAAGTAGAATAAAATCACTTGGGAATGGCAGTCTCTATAATGTCCACTCTTTATCTGAGCAGAGATGTGAAATCCGTGATTTTTGGATGGACATAAAAATGACCTCATGTGGATTACTGAGATCTGGGAAGAGGGTCACCCCCCACCTTGCAACAAAGACATTCTTAAAACTAGAATCCCCAGACTTGGGGGTGAAGTATCACTCTTCTATAGAGCTACAACCATTCCCATATAAAGATACAAGGATGGACAGAACGTGTAATGGACCATCACAAAATAGGCTCATTGGAGTAAGTCATGTTTTATCAACTACAACAAAGTTCTGTGCATTTTGTCGTTTTTTTGTGGCCGATTCAAAATCCTGTGTATTTAGCTACGTTCCCAATCTGTTTACTTGGTATTTCAATAACTGGATTATAGATTGGCTGTACAATGAGGGCTCATCACGTAATGTTACATATATATATTATGTCCTTAACAAACAACTATGGGCATAACTTGCATACAGAGCAAATACAGTAATGACCAGAGACAACCCACATAAGTTGTATTGGTCTGATCACTTTTGCATTCCCATTATGATATATATTTTTGAAAATCCGGCAACATGCTGGAGAGTGGAGGAGAGGGGGACAGAGGTGTAAAAACAAGGAAATATAGAGGCTGAGTACCACAAAAGTAAAAACACCAAACACGGGCTATAACGATTCACAGATCTTTAATACTGCGCAGTTAAAAACAGATCTGATACAGATAGCTATCTGGCTGTTGACACCACGCAATGAGTACCAGCAGTCAGAGTGGGTAGAGAGAGATACTGGACATCTAAACATCTACATGTTTATACATTTCCTACAATATTGTCCAGCCCCTCTACAGGTTAATAATCTGCAGTCTAGAGTTTGTGCCAAGTTCACATATAGCTCATACAAAAATATGCACATGGATGACATAGGTTTGTGTTTCCAACAAGTTACAATGGTGAAATGTATTCCTGGATTTAGCAGTGAGACTTGGTATATATCCCTTCACAATGTAGTTCTGCCAGTGTCCACGCTCGACATTTACATAACGTTGTCCTCGATTTGTATTCGTGGATGAGGCTTGTTAGTGCAGACAATCCTGGGACAACAAGTCATGCTTGGGCAAGGTCTCATTACCGAGTCTAAACAGTCGGCCCTTGGACAGTTTAACCATTAACGAAGGCTCAAAGTTCGGGAAGGCTCGGTTGCAAGTTAAATACAGTCCACCATTTTAGAACAGAGAATTCACATACAGACAGAAATCAAAATGGCGGACGATTCTAAAATGGCGGTGAAGTCGATTCAAAATCTGAACTTTGTAACACGATTTTCTTCGCAGAGCGACTTGGCTTAGGCCACAATATATCTGAAGGAAGCACGATATGATTTCCCATTTGACAAACCCTCCTTTTGGCCTAAGCCAAGTGCTAAACTACAACTAGTCACTTTACGAGTAACTCCACGTCTCAATGTTCATACAACCTGAATCACAATCATCAGAGATATCAATCATCATGAGATCTGTAACAGAAATTTCTTTCAACCCAAATACATTGGTCATTCTTTCTGGTGTGCTTACCTTTTGTCCTAATGTTCCCATAGTCTGTGCACAACATCCCCCTAACATTGAACATATGGCAGGAAGACATTGTATACAGCAACAGCAAAACAACAGAACACACAGAATAATCAGTGCGACTGAAAGTAGCTTCCATCCCCAAGATCGTAAGAAGTCCCAGAACCAAGCGCTAAGATCCCAATTTCCCTCAGATCATGCACTTCTGAATTAAGGAAGTGCAGATTGTGTATAGCCTCAAAGATGGTTGGGGAGGAATCTGGTACGAAAACGCAACAAGCGGACCCCACTAATTTGCATACTCCACCACGCTCAGCCAGGATGACGTCTAACACCACCCGATTCTGTAGTGCCACTAATCTTATTGCTTTCTGTTCTAGAGTCATGTTATAGAGTATGTCAGTGGTCCGGTTGATGGTTCACTCAAATACTTAGTATTTGCGACAAAGTATAGCCATTCTCTTCCCGCCTTGGACACGCCGTAGAGATTTCTGTGGTACTAGCTATAAATACCCCTGGTAACAGGATCCCTAGATAACAGGTTCCCTGCCAATCCCTAGGTAGCCATGGGAAAGCTTAATTACTGCAGACGAAGTAGACAGGTTCGCCTACATACAAAGGTCTGTCCTCACAAGTCAAGTTTGCAACATTGGTGCAACCCTTGAAATCACCCATTGACTGAGTACCATTCCTCTGTATGCAGAAAGAAACTGAGTCGAGCTGTGGTTAACAGTATAAGAAGGTGGCGTGGCATCCCTATTGCCTGTAGGAGCCAACTTGAAAGATATCAGAGATTGAAAAGGTCGAGACAGTTTATCAGAAGGCCTAATGGAAGCAACATTAAGCTTGCTTCTATTTACGAAAAGTAAGCATCCCAGGGGCGTTAGAACTCATCTCTCAAACTCGTTCAAATTTGTTCCATCAAAGTTCCCCGAGATGCTATCAAAGAATAGTGCTCTTAAAGAAGCATAACATGCAGTAGTCAGAGGCAAAGGATGAATATACCAGCCCAACCTTTTGTCTCCATGTTGTGGTAAATGAGAGCAGACCCAACAATTAGACCTGTTGAAAATGGCATTATAAGCAATAATGTGTTATTGTGGTAACTCTGTCTGTGTTGAGAGTCTCTAGGAGATAGGGTGTGCAGACGCACGAAAGGTGTAAATACAGTAAGTACATTTTCAGTAGGCAAAAACGTTTCGAGCAGACCTATTTCTTCCATGTACCAAAATCCCAAAGCAATTATTATTGTGAAACCGGTTAACATGATTACAAGAAAGCAATACGTTTTAAAAGACCATGTATTCGATTGTGTAACGCTCACCTGATTCCCACGGAGGCGCAGGTCTGGCTTCGAGTGCTGATGCTTCTTCAATGGTGAAGCGCAGGACTCTGAAGATGGACAGGAAGGGCCCTCTACTCTGGCTTCTCCGGCTCGCAGGAATATTCCCCTGTGCGTGAAAAGGGAGTATTACCTACTGACTGAGTTATGCTCAAGCCTCCCACTCTCTTCCAACCCTCCACGATACCCTTCCACGATTCCCTGTGAAGTCTCACCTCAGGGTCTGAAAGGACGAGCTCTCCATCCTGCTTCTGACACAGGGGCGCGTTGAACCCAGTTACTTCACTGGATTGAGGTTGGATGGGAGTTCAGGTAAGCTAGATTTTACTGGTAAGGCGCTGTAAAAGTTCTGTTGCAAGTTCAAAAGTTCAAGCTTTAAATAATAATGTTCATTGTCTTTTTTCAGGTGATGAATGAAGATTCCTTTGGAGACTTCTTGCAACAAAGCGCTGATGTTGATGTCTTTTCCCCATAGGGGCCGGGGTTCGGAATGCCGGAGATATGGCGCCGACCCGAAGTGAAACCTGCAGTTCCAGTAAAGATCTGGTAAGTCCTAGATGAGCGCTCAGGTAATGTTTTTGCATTCGCTCATGTAATGTCTTTGTCTTTTTTCCCCATAGGGGCCGAGGTCCTGCTTGGAAGCCGCAAGACCCGAAATGAAATGGAAATGACCCAACAGGTAAGTCTTAGAAGGAAACTGAGCTTTTCCTATTCCCTTCCTTCTCTCACCTCTTGTTCTTGTCTTTTTCTCTAGGCTCTGGGAAGTGGCTGTGTATCCGGATGATTGCTGCTGAAGATGGAGGAACCCAGGAAAGGTGAGTGAAATGCAGCGCTGCAGCGATCGTAACGAAATGCTTTTAAAAATGATGTCTTCCCTTTCAGGATCGTCGGTGATGTCTCTGTGGTGCAGATTAGCTGGTAGGTCTCTAGTCTCCCTTTGCAGGTGACCCAGGATGCTGACAGGCGTGGCTGAAGTCCAGATGCAGGAGCTGACACGGTGAGCGTCCAGCTGCGAGGAGCAGAACAACGCGAAGCGTGAGTTGCTGATCGGGTGTGGTTTAAATAGCTTTGGAAGAAGTTCCAAGTGTGTATCCTTCCTCCAATCAGGTATGTATCCTTCCCCGACCACACCCGGGTGGAAAGTAGTCCCACAGGTAAAGTAGTTCCTATTCAGGCCTCAAGAGGGCCTGGATGTGGCAGCATGGTCTGCATCAGGTAAGTGCACATTAAAACACTTGAACACATGTCTAGCTTTATGAGCCTGGCGCCTAAGGCGCCAGGACAGAGGTCCAACATGAGCCTGGCGCCTAAGGTGCCAGGACTGAGTCCAAAGGGCCCCAGCTTGGGCCCGCTGGCACTCCCCTGGGGGAAATGATGCCTGCCTCTGGGGTTGCTGGGTCGGACCTGGCTCCTTGGAGGTAGGCATCATGACAGTACCCCCCCTCAAGGCCCCTCCCAGGGTTCTTCCCTCCGGGGGTTTGGGCTTGTTCGGAAATCTCCGGTGAAACCTTTGTACTAATCGAGGTGCGTGGACATGGTTACTAGGCTCCCACGATCTCTCCTGAGGTCAATATCCCTTCCAGTCAACAAGATAGAAGAGTTTCGACTTTACCACCTTGGAGTCTAAAATGTCTTTAACTTCGAATTTCAATTCCCCTTCAATTTGAACTGGATCTGGAGGCTTGGACAATCGGGTTCCTGGTTGTACTGGCTTCAAAAGTGATGCATGAAAAACTGGATGAATATGCATGTTGGACGGTAGATCTAGTTTAAAGGCCACTGGGTTGATTATAGCTTTAATGGGATAAGGTCCTATGAATCTGGGATTGAAGGTTTGCGGGCCCTTGAGGGGTAAATGTTTAGTTGCTAGCCATACCTGGTCTCCTACTTGGTAAGGAGGAGTTTTATTTCGGTGCAAATCAGCGTTTTCTTTATACTTTTTCTTGGCTTGCTGTAAATGAGTTGCAGCTTCTTTGAAGGCTCGGGTTATTGTGGAATGCAGATGATTTACTGCGGGCATTTCCAGGGTCAGAGGTGGATCTAGATCAGAGGTCCGAGGATGGTGACCATACAAAGTATAAAAGGGGGTTTGTCCGGTTCCAGAATGCACTGAATTGTTGTATGCATATTCTGCGATCCAAAGGATGTCTTTCCAATTTAACTCGGATTGGTGTAACATGCACCGAAGATATTGCTCGAGAGTCTGATTGGTTCTCTCGGTTTGTCCGTCGGTCTGGGGGTGGTGGCTGGTGGATAACTGCACATCTATTTGTCCTAGTTGGCAACACCTCTTCCAAAAATGTGAGATAAATTGACTTCCACAATCCGAGACTAAAATGGACGGGAAACCATGTATGCAAACTATATTCTCCAGGAATTCCTTGGCCAAGGTGGAAGCTGAAGGCAAACCCTTTAAAGGGATAAAGTGGGCCATTTTGGAGAATAGGTCCACAATTACAAGGATTGTGTTGTAACCAGCACAAGGAGGCAGATCTGTTATAAAGTCCATTGACAGGGTGTGCCATGGTGCCAGTGGAATATCCAAGGGTTGAAGAAGGCCGGCTGGCCTTTTCTTTTGAGCCTTGTTTTGGGCGCAAATTCCACAAGACAGTACAAAAGACTTTGGCCCTCATTACGACCCTTGCGGAAATGGACAAACGATGGCGGAAATGCAATACCGCCATCGAATAGCGCTCGGTGCGATTATTACCCGGCACCGCAAAGTACGATGCCATTAGCGACACCGCAGTGAACGCCAACGCTAACTGCACCAAGTACGCGCGCGCGCCATGTCAAACCGCAATTACCACCATGGCGCAACGGTACGCGAATTCTGACCCCAGCGGACATGCACCTAACGCCAAGCACGGCGGAAAGTACCATTCCGCCATGGTGAGAAGTACGGCATCGCGAACCAACCGTAAACGGCCCTACTGAGTGCCTGTACACCGCTCCCTGGCCACATTGTACAACTCCCCGTAGGTTCAATGAAGCCACACAATGCAACCAGTGAAATGTACAAGTCATCCATGCCTGCCAACGAACAAATGAATCTCAAGAGTGGCCAATGGAAGCTGCAGGGCACAGATGGCACGAATACAGAAGCCACACAAATGGACATGACCTCAGTCTCCCTCCAAGAAACGCACGCAAACACAGGCACCTGTGACCAGCCAGATTCTGATAATCACATCATACCACCAATCCAACTGGCTGACCGGCATCTGTTACACAAAAGCCATTCCCCCGCCCCTGAGCATCACATCATCAAAACAGTCACATTTGCAGCCCTCATCCCTGACCTCACTGGGCTTCGTAGGCAAACGCGCCCAGCACAGTACCACGCAACTATACTCCGAAGATGGAACCCAATGCAGATCTCCTCACAATACATCGCTCCCCAAATAGGAATATGACACATCACCTGCAAAGAAGAACGCTACACGGTTCATATCAGAATAGGAATTTAATGCACAACAAATTCACCAAGGCCATACAGCCATCAGGCCATGAACCCCAAAATACATTTCACCATTGTGGGCTGCATCCGCAATAAATGACCAGCTACTTCTTGTGTAACGCCCTGTACCCTCATGGCACACCGGGGCTACATTCACGTACGAAAAGGCAACATGGAAGCGCCTCGACCCGCAGGGCCGTCCCAATAGGGAGGCACTAGTCCAGCTGAAAGGCCGAAATGTTGCTCCTAGCCACTAGTACTGCGTAAGGGCATGTGGCCCATTGGCGATCGTCCCATAAGATCGTAATGCTGCACCACTGATTAACACGAAGCAGCAGATGTCGGGAGTAAAATCCATCTGCAGGAGTGGCATACAGATGGCAGTGGCAAAAGGGGAGGAGATACCTGTCACCCAAACGAAATGAAAAAGAATAAAATGGCCATCAGAAATAAATTTGAATTACTCACTTCAATGATCACACCAAATCCACAGCCATATGCATGCTAGCCCACTCCAAAGGATCATCACCAACCAAAAACCACTAGCGAATCATAACTATCTATATCGAGGTGAAAACACTATCACAAACGCCTGCTTCCATACTCACATGACATGTGAAACTTCCATTGAGTCTGTGCGTAATGCAGCCTGCAAAATCCACTGTTCCCCCAGCCCGTAATTCCAGTGTTGTGAAGCAACATGTAATTGGGAACGTCCGGCCTTATCGCCCACTTCGCTATTGCGCATCCCATACTATTCATATCAATCATTGCATCCTCGCCATGGCCCCTGTCCCAAGGACATTGAACAATAGAACGTTATATTCGCAGTCAGACCTGTGGGCATCTCCTCGCCGCTAGCTGAAAACCGAAAGCGCCGTCCTTCGAATTCCTCATTTGCAACATCACGTCGAAAAGGCATCTGTGGCCGCTTGAAATCACAAATTAATCCATCTAGTGCGGCTGTGTGTGAAAATGGCAACTGCCTTCACTCACAAATGGGACGCCCCGCCCGTCGGTGAACCTCGGTGCAGTGTTGCATGAGGGTCCACCGTTACTCGAGTACTACGTTCCACTGACCCTTCACAAGTCTGTTCGCGACTGCAAAGATAGTATGTGAAACAATGGGACCAAAGCAGAATGAACATATCAACCAATGTTACACTGCCATCGGGTACAAATACATGATTGTAATGGCAAGATGCCATTCGTCGAATTGCAGCGTTGTGTGCGGGACGTGCTCGCCCAAAGGGGAGAGCAGCTTGCACAGGTGGAATGAATCACCACAGGTGGAGGCCATACAGCCTGGAAACACATTAATTGCACACCCAACCCCCTCCCACAACCACGCCCACTCCGAAATGCTACCGGCAGGACTAGCCATGTTGGCCCTGGGGGACCTGATAGCACTGCAAGTACTCCAACTTCAAGAAGAAGACGAACACCGACTACAACCGGCCGCACGGAGGAGACGCAGGAGGAGGAGGAGGAGGGCAAGGCAGGGCCAGCAAGGGCCGCCAGCACAGCCACTACCACCACGCAGGCAGCCCGCTATCCCACGCCTCCGAGCACATCCGTTCAACCTCACTGATGAGCAGATCCACACCCTCTACCGTTTGGACCGGGACACCATAACCGCCATTGTGGACATGACACAGGCTGACCTTGTCAGCATGATAGATAGCCCAACCGCCATCCCACCCCTACTGAAGGTGGTGTCTGTACTCCACTTCCTGGCCACAGGCACCTACCAGCACACAGTCGGACAGTTGCATGACATTTCACAGCCACTGTTCTCACGGACACTATTGCAAGTGCTCGATGCCCTCCTGCTGCACGCAGACGACTACATCTCTCTACCACGCTCGGAGCAGGAAATTACGAACGCAAAAGTGGGATTCCATGCACTTGGCGGCATACCGGGTTGCATTGGTGCCATCAACTGCACCCATGTGGAATTGGTAGTCCCACATGCCATGGAGGCCCAGTACCGCAACCGAAAACAATTTCATTCCCTGAATGTACAAATGGTGTGTGACTCCAACAGGATCATTACACATTGTTGTGCCCGATTCCCAGGATCCACCCATGATTCTATGGTCTTGAGGAACTCTACTATACCACGCTACATGGACCGACACGCAGGGAACAGATCCTGGCTACTCGGTGAGTCTCATTTCAAGCATGATAGTGTGGGGTATGTGATGCGGCAATGACCTGGCAGGAAGGGGGGGTGCGTACGTAGCAATGGCATTCCTCTAAATACCTTCATTGTCCACATACAGGTGATGCCGGGTATCCACTGAAGAGATGGCTCCTTACACCAGTCCGCAACCCACGGGACCAGCATGAGGAGGACTACAACCATGCCCACTCACGTACCCGTGTAGTCATTGAACAGGCATTCGGCCTACTGAAGACTCGTTTCCGCTGCCTCAGCAGGTCTGGCGGGGCACTCCTGTACCGACATGAGAAGGTTGCAAAGATGGTCATGGCATGTGTCATGCTACACAACATGTGCGTACGTAGAAATGTGCCCATGCCCCCTGACGCAGAACCGCAAGCACCTGAAGATGGTCATGATGAGGGTGGGGATGTGGCAGCACCTCAAGGAGTCTGCGAGGCACAGGAGGGCCGTGACATTCGTCAGCATATCATAGATGCATGCTTCTAGCACTCACGCCTGGTGGCTGATACATGGACACGGGAGTTGTGGCACTGTGTGTGTCTGGAACATGCACAATATGGACTGTACGCCTATAATGGCCTCGTACACAAAGATCAATGTCCACGCATCTCATTGTATGATCGTGCATTGTTCATGGCATATGTGATATCATGTTGAACACCCTATCGACCCGCCACCCACGTAAGCCCAACACACCCCCTCCACCCTCCTACCTCCCCCCCGAACACCAGTGTCCAAAGATGCTCATTGTCAGTGGGCAGTCGCTATTGCAAGCCCCCTCTCCGGGTATCAGGGGCACCCCTGCCTGTGGAGCGCAGGTTCCTCCCAGATCTACGTTGGGGGCTGCCCTGGACGGAACTTGCAACGGATGATGTCTCTGCCTGCTCACGTCCATGCATGTCCCTGAGGGTTTGTGAGGGCTCAGTGAGCACACGGCGCACAGCGGCAAGTTCAGCACATACGTCTTTGGACGTCGCATGCAGTTCCCCCCTCAGGCTCTGGGTGCTTCTCTCCATTTGTACTCTCAGGCTCTCGGTGCTTATCTCCATTTGTACTCTCAGGCTCTCGGTGCTTCTCTCCATTTGTGCCCTTAGTGTCTCTGTACTTCTCTCCATTACTGCCCTAAGTGTCTCAGTTGATGTTTCTATGGCTGCCTTAGTACCCCCACATTCATCAGCATGGTCCTTGAGGAGCGTGGCCAGTTGCTGCTGTTGCACGATCACCTGGTCGAGGGACTGTTGCCTCTGCTGTGCCATGGCCATTTGCGGTGGTGTCACAGAGGGGCTGGTCACCTCATGTTGCCTTGCCACAGGGCTTGTGGGGGATGGCCAGTCGTCGTCTTGTGGGTGCCCCTGCGTGGTATCCTCATGGTGTACGGGATGAAACAGACAGGGGGATTGAGACAGGTCATGGATGGATCTAACTTCGACATCCCCGTTTTCTGTGTCGGAGCATGCTGCCATTAATGCAGTGTCACCTATGGTGCTGCTGACACCAGAAGCAGTGCCTTCTGTGGCATCCATTGGGGGGGCCTGTGGTGGTGGTGGTGTTGTGGCCATGCTGGCTGCTGGGGTGCCTGTTGAAGTCCCCTCCTGTGTGCTGCCACTCGATTTGTGCTGATGCCGTGTCTTGATGCGTGCAGCTGAGGTGGAGGGTCTTTGGCCGTTGGTCTTGGCCCTCTTTGCAGGTGTGCTGGTAGGGGTGTCCTGGAGCTCGTCGTTTGAATCGGACCCTGTGGTGGAGTAAAGGAGGGCGAGCGTTATTAATGGGTCTGTGGAAATTGGAATGGCAATGTATCACATGCATTGGGGTGGTACCTGAGGGTGATTTGGGTTGGGGCCTTGGAGGTGGTTTCATTTGTGTGTGGAGTGAGGGTGCTGTTGTTTTGCAGCCTGCAGTTAGGGTGTGCCTGCTGCACGTGTAGAGGGTGTTTTTAGGATTTTTAATTATTTATGTATTTAATGTGACTTTTAAAGTGTGCTATCAGGCCTATGCATGTGGCCGTTCTCCTGGACATGTGTTACTGTTGCCCTATGTGGACACGTGGTACTTCACATGATTGGACATTGTGGTTTTGGCATTGTTTTATTCGGGGAACCTACCTGATTCTTCGGTTGTCTGCACTCCTTTCTCCATCCATCCGACTCCCTCTATTCTCTCCATTCCAATGGTGGAGGCACTGATTTCTTCCCAGGGGGTCAACTTGATGGGTGATTCCGATCCCCCACCGGTAGCTGTGTCAATGTTGCGGTTGGCAGAAGGTATGCTACGGACGCGGATCCGCAGGTCGTCCCATCGCTTTCTGCATTGCTGTGGGTTGCGGGGTGCGGTCCCCACCGCACTTACCCGCTGTGCCACCAGGGCCCATATGGCCTTCTTGTTCGCAAGTGCCGTCCTGGTCATTTGCGTGGAGAAGACGGCGGCAGCATTCTCCTGGAGGGTCTCTGTGAGCACGGTGAGTTCCTCACGGAAGAAGTGGACCTGCCGCTTGCGGTCGCACGCTTTCTTCGCTGGTTTTCCCATTGTTCTTGGTTTCACTAGGGTGGCTGACGGGTTGGGATGTGTCTCAGGGTAGTGTTTTTAATGGTTGTGTGGAAATAGTGTTTTTATAGGTGTACGGCGTGATGTTTCCCGTTCCGGGACCATGTTTTTACTTCCGTTTCCATATATTTCCGGTCACCGTACTTTCCGGTTGCCGCTCATTGCGGTGACCGCTAAGATGGGTGGCGGAATTGCACCTAGGGCGCCGTACGGCGGCGGTGTGGGCCGTTTTGGGGTCATTTCCGCCATCGCGGACTTTGCACTTCCGCCATGGCGTGGTGCTCGTGCCCGATGGGTCGGAATGAGCCGCACTTTGCTCCGTCGTGCAATGGCGGAAACGCTATTTACGCTATGGCGGTCCGGTCGGTCGAATTCCGCAAGGGTCGTAATGAGGGCCTTTATGTCTTTTCTCCAAGAAGGCCACCAGAAGTGGCGTTTGATTTTTTCCTCCGTTTTAGCGATACCAGGGTGTCCTTCCATTAAAGATTCATGATGATGGGCAATAACAAGTTCTTGCAATTCTTTACTTGGCAGAAACAACCGCTCCTGGAAGTAGGGTAAGTCATCCTTAACGGTGTAATGAGGACCCTTTTGACTCCATTCCAGTAAGGTTGAAGAGTCTAGAAGTTGTTAAGCCTAAGATTCTTTGCTCAGGTATGATGGGCACAGGTTCTAAGCTCAAATTAGGTTCTTCCATGCCAATCCGGGATAAGGCGTCTGCTTTTCCATTCTTGCAGCCAGGGCGATAGGTAATTACAAAATCAAATTCTGCAAAGAATAGAGCCCATCGGAGTTGTCGTGAAGATTGAGCTTTGGCCGTCTTTAAATACTGTAAGTTTCTGTGGTCCGTAATTACGGTGATGGTGTGTCTTGCCCCAAGAAGGTAGTGACGCTAAGCCTTGAAAGCAGATTTGATGGCCAGTAACTCTTTATCGGTAATTGCGTAGTTGATTTCAGGAGGAGAACATTTTCTGGACCAAAAGGCCACTGGGTGTAGTTGGTTAGTTTTTGGGTCTCTTTGCGACAGGACAGCTCCCATGGCCGAACTGGAAGCATCAGTTTCTACTACGTACGGGAGATCTGGGTGCGGGTGCTTCAATACAGGTGCAGAGGTGAATTTGGTTTTCAGGTCTTGGAAGGCTTGTTCGGCCTCAAGAGTCCATTCAACGCGTTTGTTTTTCTTTAGGAGAGCGGTGATGGGTTGGACTGTTCGGGAAAATTCCGGGATGAATCTTCGATAGAAATTAGCAAAGCCGAGCATGCTCTAAACTCCCTTCACCGAGCTTGGAGATGGCCATTTGAGGATGGCGTCCACCTTTCGCGAGTCCATTCGGACTCCTTGAGGTGTCAGGATGAATCCGAGAAACTCAACTTCTGTGGTATGAAAAACGCATTTTTCGAGTTTTGCAAATAGTCTGTGCTGGCGCAGTTTCTCAAGAACTGTCCTAACATGTTTTCTGTGATCAGATTCTGAAGAAGAGTACACCAGGATGTCGTCAATGTAAACAATGACGCAGACATCGATAAGTTCCCGAAGAACATCATTCATAAAGTACTGAAAGGCGGCAGGTGCATTGCACAAACCGAAGGGCATCACCTGATATTCGAAGAGCCCATATTTGGTGCGGAATGCAGTCTTCCATTCGTCGCCTTCTTTTATGCGCAGCAGGTGATAAGCTCTTCGGAGATCTAACTTGGTGTACACACAAGCGTCTTTCACCTGGTCGATAAGCTCAGGGATCAAGGGCAGAGGATAACGATTCTTAATCGTTATTTGATTTAGGGCGCGATAGTCTATACACGTTCTAAGGTCGCCTTCTTTTTTTGGCACGAAGAACAGAGCTGAAGAGACAGGAGACTTGGACGGGCGAATAAAACCATTGGCTAGGTACAAATCTAAATACTGACGCAAATGCAGGTTCTCAGGTTCCGTAAGAGCATAAATCCTACTACAAGGTAGTTGAGCATTGGGTACCAGATCGATCTGGCAATCATAAGACCGATGGGGAGGTAACGTGTTAGCCTGTTCTTTCTGAAAAACGTCTTGGAATTCTTGGTATTCTGACGGTAGCTGTACAGGGGTGGAAGTTGCTGTGGCTAGACCCATAGCTGGATTTCTTGGATAACAAGTTGGTTCACAATCAGGAAAACTTATCTTCTTTGCTCGCCAGTCAATTCTGGGATTATGTGTTTCTAACCAAGGAATTCCAAGAATTACTTGAAATTGTGGGGCCTTGATCACATCAAACACGATTGCTTCCCGATGTCCATCCTGACCCACCAGTGTCACTTCAACAGTGGAATGCGTTACAGGCCCTGAGGCTATTTCGGTTCCATCTACTGTAGTAATGACATCTTGGGTTACTTTCGGGCGGAGAGGAAGCTTAATCCTGGAAGCCAATTCACGGTCTATGTAATTTCCAATAGCTCCACTGTCGATGTATGCTTTTATAGCATGCAACTGCTGAGGCTGTTTTGGGTCCACGAGCACCATTGGCATGACGAAATGCGAGGTCAAAGAGTTAGTTTTCAAGCTCGGCAAGCGGACCCCTACGCTTGCCGGGCTAGGTCGTTTCCCGAATCAGGTGTCTCTAATTCATTATCAGTAGCTCCAACCACCTTCTTAAGTGGTTTAACTGGACAATTTCGAAGAAAGTGACCGGAAGTCCCGCAATTCAGACAAAGTTGCATTTGCCGCCTTCTCTCTCATTCTTTCTGCGTTAATGGTCCTTTAACACCACCGATTTGCATAGGTTCAGATACGTCGGTACTCTTGGAGGTAGCGTGGGTTTTGATCGGTGCTCGGTTTTCATGCTTGAACCGATCTGCTTTTCTGTTTTGAAGTCTGTGATCAAGTTGAACCACCAAGTCAATGTAGTCTGCGCAGACCTGGGGTGGGTTTACTATCTGAGCTAGAACATCCTTAAGCTCTCCGCACAGGCCTCGATGAAACAATGTGATCCTTTTGCTTTCTGGCCATCCAGTTTCCACAACCAGTCTGTTAAAGGTGGCTATGTAGGACAGAAGATCCTGATTACCTTGTCGTAAGGTTAGCAGTTTGAAGTGGGAAAATGGAAAAACAGGCTCCCATCTTCCCCCCTCGCGCCTGGCCTAAGGGTTCCCGACCCAAGCACCCGCCACGAGAAGAGTTTGCCCATCTACCAGACGACCAGATACCCTGGTACAGGAACATACGGATGTGTCCATCTGCCTGCCCAGCAGCCCGCCCTGCCCATGCCGATGCCTGCGGCATGGATCAACTAGACTAAAAACTATACGTCGTTAGAGATGCCATGACGACCTAGCCAACGGATAGCACACCTGTGCTAACATACACACTGGACACTCCCGCACCAATCTACACGAAGAATATACTCAGTGCTATGACGTAGGCAACAGACATACTCACAGACGTGCATCTTTATTATTTTCCACATAGGCTCTCAAAATGCAAAGACGCACCATGAACTCATCTAAAGAGCTTGCTTACGCTTCTTCTAAACCTAGGTGCCATAATGAGAATTATAACGAAGACACGATACTGGTCATAAGACAATATGAGACTATAACCTAAAGCGCCTGTGCACCAAACGGTTCCACCTATATACCAGGCCTAAGTAGGCCGCAAGCAAGAGCTCCCGTGGACGTTAACAGAGCAAGAGTCAGGTTGCTGATCCTGCAGAATGAGCCTGGCGAAAGCAGACAGCCAAGGTCGTAATGTTGCAAACCCACATTCCAAAAGCAGACCATCAAGGGCACGATGTTGCAACCTCGCACGCCGTGCACCAACATCAAAGTCGCACCTGCAATTAAACCAAGCACACAGTGGAAAAACAATATTAATTGTGCAGAATTCTGCCTCAAACACGGTCCCACCTCACGTGACCAAGCCGAACCTGACGAGATGCCAAGCCCAGGAGGAAGGAGGCGTCTGGATCCCTCGTTACAAAACACAGGCAGATACACTTGAAAGGATCAATGGACATCTGCGACAGTGGGAGTAGTCGGCCGTCCAGCTCATGAATAAGTCTTCACATTGTCTGCATGTACCCATAGTGAAACATTGTTGCACATTGCAGGTACACCGAGAGCTGGGAACAGCGATGGTCCCAGGCTGGGAAGCTCACGGGCACACCAATCAGAACATGGGGCTCTTATCACTGACGCCATTAACATCAACCAATCATTAGGAGTCTTCTGTAACAATTCTCATGTATCTAATTGTAGGGACAACCCAGATATATCACCTGACTAACCCTCGTCCACTCATATTATTCTCTATACGTATGCTATACTAACCCTACCACTCGAGCAACCAATTAAGAGTGGAGATAGGTTTTTTGTTAACTTTCTAAAGTGACGCAGGTAGCGCGTCATACTACAGTAAAAAGGGCCTGCGAGCTCCACGATTGTGTGTGTGTCAGGTCAGACGCGTATGATCCTTGACCCATCCCTGCCGTTTGTGTTTAATAAACAGCAGAGTCACCTTGCTTCTTGTGTGTGTGTCTCATACTCTATCTCTTTTGGGATATACGGGAGGAGTTGGGGCCTCCCTGCCCGGAGGTCTGCGGACGGCCCGGCCGACCCCGGCAGAATTTCCCCCCGACAAGTTGGAGGCACTGCTGAGATCTGTTTAAGATCGGCATTTTTATTTTTTTTACTTTTTCCAAGCACTCCAGTTGCGAGGAGGCCCGGCGGCGCGGCCCCCTCTGCCGTTGCCCCCTTCTGAGGACTACAGGACCATCGCGGAACTGCGAGAAGACCGGACAGCGCAATCCGGATATTGGCCCTCGGGAGCCGGTTGAGAAGTATCCCGCCCGCGGTTGGCGAGTGTCCAGACGTGGTCCAGACGAGGGGAGGTGACGAGCCGCTTGGAGGGGTGCACGCAGTCGAGCGGCCCCGCTTCAAGAGAACTTGGTGAGCATGCCACGCACAAAAAACAATGTGAAATTGTGAGGGAGGGGGGAGGAATTAAATACGGGAGGCGGGAGGTGTTGCACAGGTGAACGGCGAAGGTTTGAGAATTTAGTGTTAGAAATAGAATGAATGGTAGTTGAACAAGCGCGAGAGCAGTTGGCTACGTAACGCAAGAGAAGGGGGCGGAGCACGAAAACATCACGTGCGGCCGCTAGTAGAAACTGATTGGCCTAGGTCGCGACTACGTGTAAGGGTGTGTGTGTGTGTGTGGTTTCCTACGATTTGGCATTTATTGATCAATGAGTAGATGAGAATCCCTATTGTTCGAGGAAGACACTCGATAGGTAGATGACGTTTCCCTGTAGGCGGTAGCTAGTTAGTTGCCCAATACGGAAGATAATTGGCTGGTTAAGCCCTCCTGTCGAGGGGCGTATCACACGCGAGGCGACGCAGCGTGCGCAGTCCGATTATATTGTTGATTTGATTACCTTGTTCCAGGAGTGACAGGAAGACAGCTGTGGGGTTAACGGGGGTAGATTGCAGGTGTATTTTGGATTTAAAGAATATACGAAGAACTTACCAGTAGCTCTACGAGATCGGTGACGTCACCAGTAGGGTTTTCATAGGATATCGCAAGCACGAGGCATATTAGTTTTGAGAGTGGTGGGGAAGAGAACTATGATAAGGGAGTGGAAACGGAGATAAACGGTAAACGAGTTGATCGAGGAAAGGCGAAACGGGGAACGTGGCTGCGCACGGAGAACGCCGGCCACGGCAAGTGTAGAAGGGGGAGGAGCGTGTGAAAACAGGACGACTGTATAAGAACGTAATAAGGGGTACGCAGCCGCAGGGGGCTACGTACGCATCGGCCGCAGGGGGCCGTAAGGGTATTGTATAAAGGAAGAAAGGCAGAGGAAAATCTACAAATGTAACATACTATATTTTTATAATTTTCCTTAAGCGGACTATCGTAAGTCCCCAAACTTACGGGGCCAGGTAACGATATAAGGCTGCATATTGTAAACTATTAGTGGGATAAACCGATACCAGATTAGGGAAGGGTAGCAAGTGGAGCGCTACTATGTCATACGGAACAGGATTGGGAGGGTGGGGGAACACCCTCACCACACCACTACAATACATATGCACAACACTGCCACCCCATAGGGAGAAACTGATTAAGTATAGCATAGAATGGACCAAGGGGACGGATAACAAAATGTTAACACCGTGGCCGCCTAACGGTACCTTCGATCCATATGCCCAACATTCACTATTAAATCATCTGCACAATACGTATAAAGGGAAGAAGTTGGCAAACCACGTGGAGGTGTTTAACTTATGGAGGATGTTCCAGGGGTCCCGGCCAAGACCAAATGGAATATTCACTATGGGGGAAATACCAGAAGAAACAGAGATTAAGGAGGAAGGAGAGGATGGGAAACAGGGGAATGAGGACCCAAAGAACACGGGAAACAGAGGTGAGGGAGGAGAAAAGAATAATAAAGCAGATGAAATAAAAAATGAACCGAGCAATGATATACCCATAGCAACGGGAGTAAAAACAGAGGGAGGGGGGTTGTACCCTTTAAGAGAATTGGGAGAAATAGAAAGAGGACAGTTAAGGGCAGCTGAGGGATACTCGAACCCGGCATACAGCCCTCCACCATATGTGGCTAATAGGAAAATGCCAGCAGGGGAGGGGAGGATTGGAGATGACCAGACTGTGGAAATAGGAAATGATGAATGGGTAGCTGCACAGATATTATTAAAATTACGAGGTTCATTAACAGGAGAAGAGAAGGAGGTAATAAAGAAAACAGACGAGGATAATGCCAGGGAGAGTGAATTGAGGGGGGAAGAGCTGTTAAGACAAAAAGAAGAGATTTTGGAGGAACGATTAGCAAAATTAAGGGATGAACAGAATGAATTGATCAAGCAGCTTGAGAGGGAGGAGAGAGAGAGAGAGCGAGGAAAAGGAAAGAAGGTAAGAACGAATTGGAAAAAATAAGGGAACGAACTGAGGAGCAAAGGAGAGAAGCTGACAGGGTAAAAGCAGCAGCAGAAAGGGAATCAAGAGTAGTACTGCGGGAAAAGAAAAGGGAAGAAGAAGAAAAAGAAAAAGAAATGGCAATATGGAGGAGGAGGTTACTATCAGAATCAAATAAGAAATACGAAGAAGGGAGGGTGATGGAGAGTATAGTAGAAACAGAAAAGGCGAAATGGGAAAGAAAGAAAGAGGATGAAAGAATATTAGAACAGATGAGAAGTGAAGTGATGGAGGAATTGAAAAGGAAAAGGGAGGAAAATAGTAAGGAGATGGAGGAAAGGTATGAAGGAGAAAGAGGAGATAGGGGAAAGGAGAGTGGAGCATGGAGGGATGTATATGATGACACAGAAGTAGCAACAACATCAGCACAAAGGGGAGCGGTTGATAAAGGAGAAAGAGGAGAACTGGACCTAATAGATTTACATACAGTAACGATCAAGGGGAAAAATACCGAGTGGGGGGTGCCGTTTATGACTTGCTTTTGTAGTGAGGAAGAGGGAGTGGAAAATGAAGGAAGAAACAGTGAAAGGGAAAGCTTAGATAAACTATACATCACCCGGACCAACATAGACTCACCATGGATCAGTAGGAGAAAGGGTGAGATGGAGAGAAGTGAGGAGGGAAAGAAAGGAATAGAGGAAAGACAGACACATGAGGACGCAACATCCCCATCCCCATCATCCCCATCACGCCCTCCCCTATCGCACCCTACATGCTCAACCACCTCACGTTCGCTATGCAAGATAAAACTAGCGCCCTTCACCGACGAACTGACACCCTATACATGGCGGCTTAGAGACCTCCCTAGTCATAGGCAGGAAAGAGGTATACACATGCCCACATTAAATACAGAGAAAGATGGAAGAAGGGGAAAAGATGGAGAAGAAAGAGGTATGAGCAGGGGAAATACAAACGAAAGTGAAAATGTGGAAGAAAGAGAAGAGGAGGAAGGGTGTGAGGACTCAATATTATGGAACACAAAGGGTGAAACGAAACATAATTTAATGCCACTGTTGGAGAGAGGTGGGGTTAGACCACAGTATGTTCCTTGGAAGCATACCGATAAAGAAAATATAAAATGTAGGCTCCCATCATTAAGTGGAGGTGCGGGTAAATGGATATATGAAATGGAAAAACACACCGCAGGACAGAAGCTGGCAGTAGGAGATGTAAAGGGCCTTTTAATATCAATATTAGGGGATAGAGCGGATGACATCTGGAAGAGAGCGGGATTTCATGGGGTAACAATAACAAATACATCGCACGATGGGGCACCGTTCGCAAACTGCAGACATGCACTATGGCAGGCACTGAGGGTACAGTACCCAGACACATCAGATATAGGAGCAATTACATCCCGCAAGATGCGTGAGAACGAAGATCCTGTTGATTATATCCAGGAAATCCAAGAGAAGTGGCGCATGGAAACTAGAGAACAATGGGATAAAACACCAGCAATATTTTACCATATACTGGTACAAGGGCTCCCAGAAGGAGTTCAGAAACAACTAAAGAAAGTAGTGGGAATGGAAGCAAAACCATGGCCCGAAATACAACTGACTATAGTGCATCATTGTAGGACATGGCAAGGAAAAATGAAACAAAAGGAAGAGGACAGGAAAACGGAAGAGGCCAAATTTGTACGGAAAAAGCTTACTAAATACACAATGGAAGGGGCACTAATAACTACACCTACAACAATGACCCAAAGCCCCACACAAGTAGTGGCTGCACAAGATTCCTCCCAAATACCACCTTCACAGACTACAACACAACAGGTGCCGCCACTCCAACCATACACGCCAAATATGGGAGGAGGATACCCAATGCAAGGAGCTGGGTATTATAATTATAACAGGGGGAGAGGAGGAATTATGAGAGGGAGAGGGTACGGGTATGGTACCCAACCGCAGGTGGGAGGATTTAGAAATTCCTACCCCACAGGGCAACCAGTATACCAGGACAACACAGGGAGCTTTCCATGGCAGAATAGGGAACCACCGGTGTGTTGGAGCTGTGGACTATTGGGGCACATGTCACGCATGTGTAGAGTTAGACCAGGAACACCATCATGGAGTGATCAGGGACAACCAAGGCCCGCACAGGTACAGCAGGGCATACCACAACAGCAAATGTTGCAACAAGGAAATGAACAACAACAACAATTAACACAATAACAGCCCCAAACACTGCCACAACAACAGGTAGCGATGACACAACAACCACAAATACCACAAACACAACTGGGTAGGGTGACGGTTTTGGGACACAACCCTTATACCGGAAATGGCCAGTCATTGTACCCCCAATAGGACAGCCCACAGACGGCCTTGGTGTGTCCCATCCTGTCAGTAACACCTAATAGTGCGGAGGAACCACGCATAGAGGTAAAGATAGGTGACAAAAAATTATCATTCCTTGTTGACACCGGGGCGACCCGGTCTTGCATAAAGGAAGGTAAATTTAAGATGTCAGGCGAGACCATGAACACCCAAGGATTCTCTGGGGCTAGAGGGTTGGTTCCCTTTGCTGATAACATTCCCTTATCTATTGGAGATTACGATCTGTCAGTTCCACTTTTATATTATAGTGCCTCACCAGTAAATATACTGGGGAGAGATATAATGAACAGGTTGAATATGATGATCTCCTTCACTGAGGACGGCATAATTTGCTCTACTCCGGGGATTAACATGCTCACAGCACGACAGATTATGCAGGCATACTGTGGACAGACAGCGATTAGGGCGGAGCCAGTAGATGGTGAACTCTTCCAGTATGGAACGGACATGGCAATTGCATGGATGCCAGGGATAGAAGGGAAAATATGGAGAAGGCCAGCAGCCTATCTGTTCAGACCAGAAACACCTGTTAATGAACCAGAAGGGAAGGT
Source organism: Ambystoma mexicanum (assembly GCF_040938575.1). Lineage (NCBI taxonomy): Eukaryota > Metazoa > Chordata > Amphibia > Caudata > Ambystomatidae > Ambystoma > Ambystoma mexicanum. The sequence goes on along the minus strand of NC_090931.1, from coordinate 1,169,101,843 downwards.
GGTTTCAATGGATATTGAGAGCATTATTGCAATAGCTGATTATATTGCTGTACATGCCCAAGACAGAGAAGGAAGAGCATGGAGGGCAGTGATAGCATTAGCAGAAGTATGTAGGCTCACCCAGGTGTCAGATGAGGAGCTGTTTTCAGATGAAAAGGAGGAAGGGGAAATGGTGTTTATGATGAGTGTGGAAATATGGCTAAAAGTGGCCTACAAACAAGTAGCACAGAAAATTGCAATGGCACTTGAGGCACCCGCATGCACCCCGGTCCCTTTCTTTAAGCACGATATGTCAAAAGTACCCAAATCATTGTGGACTACTGGCCCCTATGACGTGGGCTGCATAAAAAGTATAGGGGGAGTAAAAATAAAATTGAAAAAAGGTGCAATACTCCCCAGAGTAAAACAGTACCCACTATCAAGAGAGGCAGATGAGGGCATGTATGAAACCATAACGGCCCTTATAAATAATGGTATATTGGTCCCCTCAGAATCACCATGTAATACGGCTGTGTACCCAGTGCGCAAGGCTAGAGGGGGGTTTTGGCGCTTTATACAGGATCTCAGGCCCTTGAACAACATAGTAGAAGCGGAATATCCCGTAGCTGCAATCCCGGCCACAATCTTGTGTGGCATTCCAGCAGAAGCATCACGATTTACAGTAATCGACCTTAAAAATGCTTTTTTCTCAATACCATTACACCCAGACTCACAAGATCCTGTCCTTGAGAGTGTCGAGCGAACAATCTTTCCATGCTGGCCTGGAAGCCCTGAAAATTCTGGAGAATGGGATCATCCTGATTTACCAATGGAATAGACCAATCGGCAGCACTGCCACTGAGGTAAGATAGTATAAAGGCTACCTTGGTCTGGTCGTTAGGGAAGGCTCCGGGTCTGCATAGAAAGTGTAAACGACATTGGTTCATAAAGACGGCATATTTCTTGGGATCCCCCGCAAAACTTTCAGGCGGGGCCAAAGGCATGTGTCCAGGTAGATTAATGTGTACCGGGTTACTCAAACCCATTGGTGTGGAAATGTCTCCTGAATTAGGTAAAGGAGTGTGCCCTGCCTGGGCCTGTAATAACCTTTTGGCTAGGTCATCAGTTCTTTCCTTAGATAAGATCAGTTCTCTTTTGAGAGCGTTAGTCTCCTGGCGGGCTGAGTGCACCTCTGCCCGTAATTCACCCAAAAGCTGGGCCAGCTGGTCAGTCTCGGAAGTCTCCATTGCGCCCGGGTGGGAAATTGTGGGTAGGCTTCGCGTTCTGTAACGCTCACCTGATTCCCACGGAGGCGCAGGTCTGGCATCGAGTGCTGATGCTTCTTCAATGGTGAAGCGCAGGACTCTGAAGATGGACAGGAAGGGCCCTCTACTCTGGCTTCTCCGGCTCGCAGGAATATTCCCCTGTGCGTGAAAAGGGAGTATTACCTACTGACTGAGTTATGCTCAAGCCTCCCACTCTCTTCCAACCCTCCACGATACCCTTCCACGATTCCCCGTGAAGTCTCACCTTAGGGTCTGAAAGGACGAGCTCTCCATCCTGCTTCTGACGCAGGGGCGCGTTGAACCCAGTTACTTCACTGGATTGAAGTTGGATGGGAGTTCAGGTAAGCTTGATTATACTGGTAAGGCGCTGTAAAAGTTCTGTTGCAAGTTCAAAAGTTCAAGCTTTAAATAATAATGTTCATTGTCTTTTTTCAGGTGATGAATGAAGATTCCTTTGGAGACTTCTTGCAACAAAGCGCTGATGTTGATGTCTTTTCCCCATAGGGGCCGGGGTTCGGAATGCCGGAGATATGGCGCCGACTCGAAGTGAAACGTGCAGTTCCAGTAAAGATCTGGTAAGTCCTAGATGAGCGCTCAGGTAATGTTTTTGCATTCGCTCATCTAATGTCTTTGTCTTTTTTCCCCATAGGGGCCGGGGTCCTGCTTGGAAGCAGCAAGACCCAAAATGAAATGGGAATGACCCAGCAGGTAAGTCTTAGAAGGAAACTGAGCTTTTCCTATTCCCTTCCTTCTCTCACCTCTTGTTCTTGTCTTTTTCTCTAGGCTCTGGGAAGTGGCTGTGTATCCGGATGATTGCTGCTGAAGATGGAGGAACCCAGGAAAGGTGAGTGAAATGCAGCGCTGCAGCGATCGTAACGAAATGCTTTTAAAAATGATGTCTTCCCTTTTAGGATCGTCGGTGATGTCTCTGTGGTGCAGATTAGCTGGTAGGACTCTTGTCTCCCTTTTCAGGTGACCCAGGTTGCTGACAGGCGTGGCTGAAGTCCAGATGCAGGAGCTGACACGGTGAGCGTCCAGCTGCGAGGAGCAGAACAACGCGAAGCGTGAGTTGCTGATCGGGTGTGGTTTAAATAGCTTTGGAAGAAGTTCCAAGTGTGTATCCTTCCTCCAATCAGGTATGTATCCTTCCCCGACCACACCCGGGTGGAAAGTAGTCCCACAGGTAAAGTAGTTCCTATTCAGGCCTCAAGAGGGCCTGGATGTGGCAGCATGGTCTGCATCAGGTAAGTGCACATTAAAACACTTGAACACATGTCTAGCTTTATGAGCCTGGCGCCTAAGGCGCCCGGACAGAGGTCCAACATGAGCCTGGCGCCTAAGGTGCCAGGACTGAGTCCAAAGGGCCCCAGCTTGGGCCCGCTGGCACTCCCCTGGGGGAAATGATGCCTGCCTCTGGGGTTGCTGGGTCGGACCTGGCTCCTTGGAGGTAGGCATCATGACAGATTGTCCATTGTCTTTACTGGCCACAGAGTCACTTATTTGTTATATTAATGTTAAAGGACATTTGTACTGCGCAATATCACCACCGTAGTGGTCCCCTGGCACTCTGGCGGCTCTGAAAAAACGGGAGGAGAGGGGGTGGGTTAGTGGGAATAAGCTGGAAAAGTGCAAGAGAGCAGTGATGTGCTGTTGGCAGCCTCAGCCCGGTGTGTCCGTTGGCTGGGCTTGGGGTGTTTTATGGTCCGTAGTCGTCGTGGGCTGTTGTGCAAGTCTATGTGTGGTTTGTTTTGTTGTTGCATTGTTGTGAAGTTTGTGAGGGTTGCTGCGTTTTAGGCTTGTGGTTGTGTTTGGTTATAGTTTGAGAGGTGTATGCAGAGGGATGGAATTGTTAGTTGGTTGGTTAGTTGGCATTGCTGTCCTTGCAATTGTGGGATTCCATCTAGGTGCGATACATGCTAACAGTCACATTTCTATCTAGATGCCGCGTACGCTAAAGTTCAGAATTCCATACTAGAGTGGCACATGCTAACAGTCACATTTCTATCTAGATTCGACACAAGCTAGGTTCATAATTCTAAGTGTGGTGCATACTAAGAATCACATTTCTATCTAGTTTTGACGCAAGCTAGGTTCAGAATTCTAAGTGAGGAGCATGCTAAGAATCACATATGCTAACAATCACACTTCTGAAATTCCATCTAGGTGTGGCATATACTAACAGTCATATATCTGTCTAGATTAGGCGCAGACTAAACTTGAGAAATTCCATTTAAGTGTGGCTCATGCTAGCAATCACATTTCTGTCTAGATTTGGCGCAGACTAGACTTGAGAGTTCGTCTAGGTGTGGCATATGCTAACAATCACCTTTTTATCTAGGTGCCGCGTAAGCTAAAGTTCAGAATTCCATACTAGAGTTGCACATGCTAACAGTCACATTTCTGTCTAGATGCGACGCAAGCTAGGGTTCAGAATCCTGAGTGTGGTGCATGCTGACAGTCACATTTCTATCTATATGCGACACAAGCTAGGTTCAGAATTCTAAGTGTGGTGCATGCTAAGAATCACATATGTTAACAATCACATTTCTGAAATTCCATCTAGGTGTGGCATATGCTAACAGTCATATTTCTGTCTAGATTTGGCGCAGATTACACTTGAGAGTTCGTCTAGGTGTGGCACATGCTAACAGTCACATTTCTGTATAGATGCAACGCAAGCTAGGGTTCAGAATTCTAAGTGTGGTGCAGGCTAAGAATCACATTTCTATCTAGATGCGACGCAAGCTAGGTTCAGAATTCTAAGTGTGGTGCATGCTAAGAATCACATTTTTATCTAGATGCGACACAAGCTAGGTTCAGAATTAAAAGTGTGGTGCATGCTAACAATCACATTTCTATCTGGATGCCGCGTAAGCTAAATTTCAGAATTCTATACTAGAGTGGCACATACTAACAGTCAAATTTCTGTCTAGATGCGATGCAAGCTAGGTTCAGAATTCTAAGTGTGGTGCATGCTAAGGGCCTCATTATACGGTAGGCGGTGAGCCATGGCGCTATTAGCGCCATGGCTCATGCCGGTAAAATACCGGCAAAGCCTTGGTGGAAAGGGGATTTACCGCCCCATTCCAAGGTTGGAGGGGCGGTAAATCCCCCTTCCACCATTGCCCTTCCCCATTCCCATTTCTGCCCCATAGGGCCCTATGGGAATGGGGAAGGCGCTAATTACGGCACCGCAATTTTGCGGTGCCGTAATTTGTTCCGAGGTCCCTTTGCGGGTTGGATTTTAACACCTGCAAAAAGCAGGCGTTAAATCCCCCAACCCGCAAAGGGACCTCATAGTAAGGCGGTAAGGATTTACCGGTACCGGTATTTTACCGGTACCGGTAAATCCTTACCGCCATCCGTGTAATGAGGCCCTAAGAGTCACATATGCTAAAAATCACATCTCTGAAATTCCATCTAGGTGTGGCATATGCTAACAGTCATATATCTGTCTAGATTTGGCACAGACTAAACTTGCGAAATTCCATCTAAATGTGGCTTATGCTAGCAATCACATTTCTGTCTAGATTGGCGCAAGCTAGTCTTTGTGGTTCTCTCGGGGTATGGTACTAGTTAACATTATACTGCAGGCAGTGTTTGCTGTCCAGCCATGAATAGGTTTAGGCTGGTGGTCACATATCTCTCTAATAATGCATGGTGTAGGTCTGTAGCAGTCTAGGCCGTTCAAAGGTAAGTTAGAGTGGCAGGAGCTTTCTGGAGTAGAGTAATTGCTCTACCCCCCAACCATGCCAGCACTTACAGTTTTGTCGGTGTCTGGTGGCTTCATTGGCTTCCCCTGTGGACACCTGCAGACACTCTCTGGAGCCACCTCTGTTGGAGCCGCCCTTGGCCTTGGGGCCCTTAGCCACAGGGGCTGCCGGGCAGAGGGCTGCCCTAGGAAGTCCAGTTAAGAGCAGCGGTCAGACCAATCAGAATGCGGGGGTGGGCCGGGGGGCGGGAGGAGGGAGGGAGGCCAGCAGAGAGGCAGTGGGGAACGGGGCTGAAGGCAGGGCCAGGGGGCCCAAACCACAGACCAAATTCGTGGAAAAAAAAGGCCCAGGGGGGTCAGCAGTAGGCCCAAACTCACCTGCTCCGTCTGAATAAATGATGCGATCAGGGAGCTGCCTCGATGGTAGCATGGCAAAGGCAGATCTTTGCAGCCTATCGGGGTCAGGGGCGGGCTGGGAGGTGGGATGAGGGAGGCCAGCAGAGAGGCAGTGGGGAACGGGGCTGCAGGCAGGGCCAGGGGGCCCAAACCACGGACCAAATTTGTGGAACACAAAGGCCCAGGGGGGTCAGCAGTAGGCCCAAACTCACCTGCTCCGTCTGAATAAAATCTGTACGAGTAGAGGCGATGGCAGGCATTGTTCCTTTGGAACGAAAAGTGCCATATTTCATGTGCTGGTGATCTCCAGATCAAGCGTTTTCTTAGTCTTTCCCTATCCCCAGCCAACAACTTTCCTTTGTATGCAAACGACAGGGCAAAGAACAAGCCCTATGATGATTTTCCTGTTGGCACAGCCGAACCATGCAGTAAGTCTAGCTCCGTGGACACAGATTGTACCTTGTGACTCTTGGTACAGTGTAATCTGCAAACAACGTGTCATTGCTTCCTGATGGAAGTGATGAATTTGCAGCAGAACCAGACGGAAATACAAAAGGATGTGTGGGAGAGTGTGGAGATAAAGCAGCTGTTTCTCCACCAGGCCCCGCGGGCCCAGGGAGTGTCTCGGAAGCACTCTCAGTACTGCTTAATGCTAAGCGATCATTGGGAGCAGGGCAGGTAGGTTTCTCCGTATCTTCTTCATCATGTGGCAAAGGGAAGGGTATCCTCTATATATGCGACGCATGTATCCAGTGCCTCTTGCCTTTCACCCGAATCACCGTCTGTGTGGCAAGGAGAACCTGGTGTGGTCCTCTCCACTGCGGTGCGAGACAGGATGCTCGTTCGAATGCTTTGGCGAGCACCCACTCCCCAGGTCGGATACTATCACCTGGCCCTACGTACTTTACTGGAAGGGCTTCTCGCACCTGTTGGTAAATCAAATACAGATTTTTAGTTATCCGGTCACAGTAATCAGAAAGAAGTACATGCTCAATGTCCCTCAGGGCCTGGGGTTTTGGGAGGTTCCAAATGTTAGCTGGCCTACCCATGACCACTTCATATGTGGAGAGCCCAGTCTTAGTCTGTGGGGTGGTGCGCATTGACAGTATCGGTAAGGCATCCAGCCATTTCAATTTGGTGCCGGCACACGTCTTGGTGAACTTGTTCTTCAAAATTCCATTGTGTCTCTCTACCAATCCAGCACTCTGAGCATGTCTAGCCGAATGGAACCGTTAATCGATCTGTAATCCCGTGCATATCTGCAGAATTACAGCAGCAATAAAATGTGGACCATTGTCCGACCAGATGACCCTTGGCAAACAAAACCTAGGAAAATATTCCTTAAGCATGGTTTTTGCCGTTGTCATTGCTTAGTTTCTTCTAAAGTGGCATCGGCTTGGATATTCTTTACAAATTCAATACCTTCATCTATGGTACAAACATTTGTGGCTTCCCTTGTAGTGTACATATCTGTATAGCGATCACTAGCAGTTTGTTTGGCTATCTGGTCAGCAAAAGTGTTCCCTTTTCCTACCACATTTATGATTTTCTGAGGTGCTGCACATTTCATGATTGCTACCTGAGTGGGAAGTGCACTCACTAAAAGTAACCTCACCATCAAGGAGCCATATTGAATCTTCGTTCCATGCGAGGTCAAGAAACCTCGTTCTGCTCAAAGTCTGCCAAAATTGCGAAGTACTCCAAAATCATACTGACTATCAGTATATATATTTACTCTATGCCCTTCGGAAAGTTCACAATCTCAAGTCAATGCAATAATCTCTGCGACCTGTGCAGAGTTATGCAAAATTCTTTTGGTTTCCACAATTATGCTTAGTGTGGTGATGGCATAAGCAGCCATGGATGCACCATCCAGAAGTTTGAAGCAAGAGCCATCGCAAAACAGCCCCCTTTGTGGGTCGCCCAAAGGTGTATCTTTCAGGTCAATCCTGCCTTTAGTCTCTTGTTCTGTGGTGTAAAGGCAGTCATGTGACATTTCGTCACTGCAAGCAGTACCTTGCGGGAAAGGTAATAGTTCAGTCGTATTCAATACACAACACCTATTTATTTTTGTATGCGGTGCAAAAATGATCAATTCCTATCTCGTTAATCGTGCGGATGTGAGGTGTTGTGTTTGTGTTCTATTTAATAGAACATCTACAGAGTGAGGTACCAACAAGGTTAAAGCATGGCATATGACCATACCCTTGCTCTGATTTACAGAAGCAGCAGCAGCAGCGACAGCTCTCAAACATCTTGGCAAAGCGCATGCAACAGGATCAAGGGCGGAAGAAAAGTAACTGCACAGCCTATTCTTCCCTCCATGTTCCTGCGTTAATATAGCCAAAGCATATCCATCATGTTCATGCACATACAACTCGAAGGCCTTTTCATAATTTGGTGTGCCCAAAACTGGTGTGGAACAAAGTGCAGTCTTGAGCAGATCAAACGCTTTCTGGTGTTCCAAGTTCCACGGCAGTGCCAAAGAAATGCCCTTCTTTGTCAAAGCCAACATTGGTTTAATCACTAGTGAGAAGTTTGGGATCCACTACCTACAGTAAGAAGCCATTCCTATCAAGGCTCTGACTTCCTTCTGTGTATTTGGGACAGACATGCTAGAAATGATTTTAATCCGTTGAGGCGTCAATCTTCTTCCCTCCTTTGACAGGAGATAGCCTAAATATGCGACCTCCTGTCGACAATATTGAAACTTTTTCAGTGAAGCTTTATGTCCATGCTTTGCTAGGTGAATAAGCAACAACACAGTGCCCTCCTTACAGGCAGTTTCTGAATCAGCAGCTAAAAGAAGATCATCTACCTATTGAAGCAATGTACAAGTGGTACATTAAGATCTACGACACTAAAATGAGTAGCAGAAGCTGGGATCATAGTTAATATTGTCGTTACATCAGGCACAATAGGAAATTGTGGAGCAACAATCTTATTGATAGTGCGTAAATCAATTATGAAACTAAAAGGAATTGCATTATCTCCTTTCTTATGCACAGGCAAAATTGGACTATTGCACAAACTACCTGCAATTTCTTCAATTACCCCACGGTGTACAAAATCTGAATCTATACACTTCAAAGCCTGCTCACCATCAACCGAAATCTTATACTGAGGAATACGTGGCAACTTTACTCCAGATTTCAAAATGATTTTAACAGGCTCAATTTGTAAAACACTGACATCATTGTCATCAATTGGCCATAAACACTCCGGAACATCACTAAATTCCGGCGGCAAAGGTCTAGTCAGGAACTGTGAGGCAGAAAATTGCTGTGGTGAAATCGTCAAACGCACTCAATCCGAAGAACAATGAATTACCGCATTTCATTCCTTCAACAGATTCAACCCCAACAAATTCTCTCCACAGTTCCTTGTCAAAAGAAACAGACAGTGATCCCTGAATGGACCCAGTGTAATCGGTACCGACGAAGAAACCGGAGTAACCACTGGTGTAGCAGAAAACCCTACAGAAACATTGGTTTGCCATGACATGGAATGTTTGGAACCCGTGAATGGTCAATGGAACACTTTTGCACTCCTATATCTATCAAGAATAGATGTTTCCTATTTCCCACTATCATTTCAACGTAGGGACCTTTCTGATTAATGGGAATAGGCATTGGTTCCAAACCCTGCTTCGGGCAATCCTAGCGGAACAATATATTGTCAAAGGCAAAGTCTTCAGAGAGATATGCAGTAGAAGGATGATCAAAAATGTTTCTATTATCCACACTCTGTGACTGACTGTCTTGTGAAAAGGCTGTACATTCTGGGAAAACTGACTTCTACCAGGACCCCCGCTCCAGGGCGGCCTCTACATCATCTACCCATAGTCCCAAATGTGTTATTCGACCTCTGCTGGAGGATCAGGCATTGTGCTCGCAAATGACTCTCGTGTCTGCAATAAGCACATTGGTTTGCGTGTACAGGACCCAACGGCGCAGAATCCTGTGGAACATACTGTCCACTAAACTGTGTACTACCCCCTCTAGGCCCTCTAACAATCTGTTGTAACAAAACCTTAGTTTTCAGGTCTCCCTTTCTCTTTTTGATACTCTCTTTTTTATTGTTGACTCGGTTTTCATAATGCTGAGCCATATGCAATACTTCAGACTGAGACTTAGCTTGCCAAGCGCTCTCAGAAATCATAATTTGCGACTGGATGTCAGGTAGCAATCCATGCTCAAATTTATCTACATATAGTCGTTTTCCAGTTTCCGTGCTCAAATCTTGTCCACTGAAATCCGAAAACACTTGTTCAAACTGATTAAAGAATTTGGTCGCACCCTCAGACTTCCCTTGGACACAAGCAGTAAGTTTGTCCCAGACAATCCTTATCTCAGGAATTAAGGCTTTCAATTTTGTCACTATTCTATCAGGCAAAGTCAGTATTACCTGTGGCAGTCTCTCGCCAGCTGGTCTATCTCTATCTTGTCTAACCATATTATCCCATGTGTCCCCTAACCCTGCTGCATCATCTACTGTCCTAATCTGTTTCCACAAATCAATGGGTAGGAGCACGGGACATAACAAATCTATATCGCTTAGAGTACATACTGATGACTGCAAGACAGATTCTATCTCTTTATAGAACCCTGTTGGATTTTTCCTAATATCTGGGATGGATTATCTAATAGTGTTCACTTCCTGTCTTGAAAACGGGACGTGAACAAACTGTGATACGTAATGTGCATGAATGTCGTAAGCAGTAGTACCTGCTGCGGCATTAGCTGGAACCTCAATTTTTGGGACAAATGTCGGAAGAACCTCTCTCATAGGCTACTGAGAGATAGGAAACTCTGAACGCTTATTGAGCAGCAGAGCTAAATTTTGCGCTAAAGCAGTTGAAGGAGTGTCAGACGAAAAGCTCTCTTGTAGATATTCAATAATTCTGCGGGACAACAAATCTTTCTTTTTATACAATCACCATGTAGGTATTCTACCATAACCTGTATCACTTTCCTCTGCATTTCTGGCGTATACTGACTATACGTGTCATATACATCTACAGGAGATATCTACATGTCTGAAATCCATCTAATTGCATCTTTTGTGCAAATTCGTGTCTCCTCACTCATCGACTTACAAAGAGGAAGGAACCGTTTCTGTACAAAAATAGCACTCAAACTATCACCATCAGTTTCTTCATTCCGTAACCTTTCTAACTACCTTCTATACTGAAACACCATATTGACGTGCTCATATACTTTCTCTGCAGTATTTCTTGAATATGCTAAAACATTCAAATCCCTCAACCCTTGTGGGAGATCTACATCATTCAGTCTGTTCCACATTACAGATAAATGAATTCCCAGTCCCTCGATCAAAACATTTTTCTCTAGAAGACCTTCTAGATTAGAGAGTGTGGCAAAAACATCAGATTGTTCACCCTCCTCCATGCACTGTCTAGCCCATGCAGCCAAATTGCGCTTTCTCTCTTTAGACACAGTACTGCGAGTTACGATCTTGATTCCGCTCCCTTATCAACTACAAGCGGAACAGAACCACTTGGAAGAGAAAGAGTAGAAGAATCTTGTACAATCGGTAACAAAGGTACTATTACAGGTGCAGAAGACAAATCTACCAGACCCGTAACAATAGGAAAAGGCAGAGGTACAGGTGGAGGAGCACCGATAGGGGGAATAACAATAACCGGAGGAAGAGTAGCAATAGGAGGAACAATATGAGGAGCAGGAATTACTACGGGAGGAGGAACAACAGCAGAAAGAGGTAAAGCAACATGAATAGGAACATACAGAGGTGGCGAAGTGGCACCAGGCCTTCGTTAAATTAGAAGCTTATCAATAAATTCACCAGACACACAAAAATCTTTAGACAGATATATTCTCTGAATGCCAAGTTGAAAAGCCCTATCCATATTTCTAACTAACTCTGATTGTTTGTTTTGATCATACAATAACGCTGTCTCTGCGTTTGACTTAGGTCGGCGCACATGTTTCTCTCTACTTTTAAGTTGCTGCATAGATTCTTTTTTCCAATTTTGTAATACATCAAATGCTGCAGGCTTCTCTTTTTTCTTCAACAATATAGACTCTAAATATTCTATACGAGAAATCTCAAATCTACCATTGATTGTTCACTGAAGTTCGGAAGCATGTCTAGTTTGTCTGTGCCAAATATCATTAAACACTATACTACCAATGCCGTGGTTACAATACATAGTACACGCCGGCAACCCCTCCTGTGGCTCCAGACGGCCAAATTCCAAACATTATCTGTCTCTGCGGAATAATGCCCTGAAACAGGCAGACAATAACTCAGGCATATCAGATTCCAGGTGTTACATGGTCAATAATTGTGCTCGTAAGTACAATACGCCAAATCAAATTATCAGGATACTTAAGAATCGGGTCACGACTCACCTGATCAAAGAACTAAAGGAGGTCCAATCGGATTACAAAGGACAACAAAGGACCCTCGTGGTTAGTGATTCTGGCAAAACTGCCCGCCTCGATATATGGACCCTCGTCAAGATACCGCCTTGGACCGCGGGCTCACCGTCCAGGCATCGGGTCGTGCAGTATTGTTGTGGTATCGCTTCTCATCCAAGAAGGGGCCCATTTCTCACCGTCCAATCCCGGTCCTATAGCCACATCCACACTTCAACGAGATGGTTTCAATCTTGAGGTTCCCTATTTGGGCGCCATCTGTAAAAACAAGGAAATATTGAGGCTGAGTACCACAAAAGGAAATACACCAAACACGGGCTATAAAGATTCACAGATCTTTAATACTGCGCAGTTACAAAGAAACACAGATCTGATACAGATAGCTATCTGGCTCTCGACACCCTGCAATGAGTACCAGCCCATCGGAGTGGGGAGGGAGAGGTACTGGACATTTAAACATCTACATTTTTATACATTTACTACAATATTGTCCAGCCCCTCTACAGGGGTTAATAATCTGCGGTCTAGAGTTTGTGCCGAGTTCACATATAGTTCATACAATAATATGCACATGGATGACATAGGTTTGTCTTTCCAACAAGTTACAATGGTGAAGTGTATTCCTTGTTTTAGCAGTGAGCCTTACTATATATCCCTTCACAATGTAGTTCTGCCAGTGTCCACATTCGACATTTACATAAGATTGCCCTCGATGTGTATTCGTGGATGAGGCTTGTTAGTGCAGACAATCCTGGGACAACCAGTCATGCTTGGGGCAAGGTCTCATTACCTAGTTTAAACAGTTGGCCCTCGGACAGTCTAACCATTAAGAAAGGCTCAAAGTTCGGGAAGGCTTGGTTGCAAGTTAAACACAGTCCACCATTTTAGAACAGAGAATTCCCATATGAACAGAAATCAAAATGGCAGACGATTCTAAAATGGCAGCAAAGTCGATCCAAAATCGGAACTTTGCAACGCGGTTTTCTTCACAGAGCGACTAGGCTTAGGCCACAATATATCTGAAGGAGGCACAATATGAATTCCTGTTTGACAGAGGGACTCTACACTTCCCTGAAAATGGAGCTTAATAACATTCCCATCCATCACACACACTATTGAAAATAGCACCTTAAAATAATAAGGATGCCATAATGATGCAACACATGCTAACATATTTGAACACCAAACTCAACATTGCCTTTTGTATATCTCTTTTTAAATAGGCCAAGGCAAACAATACGAATATGAAAACCAAACCTTGGTACACACAAACACCATAAAAATGTAGACTGAAATGGAAGGGTCAAGCTTACATATCCCTAGAAAACAGAACCTTTCATTAATATCTATCAATACAAAAAATCTTATTAAGAGATAATAACATATTGATATAGCAACCGAATCTTCAGTGTCAATAACATTAATCAAGTACTGTTACACCTATTAAACATGCTGAAACATCCCACTGCTATTACATGCAATGTTATTCCCTCGATCTGCCTATGCAATATATGGAGAATTCCGAACCATTCACTCTAAACTCAAGATGTGTACCCAATATTTAGATTCAGGCTGTACATTAATATGTGGGGATAAGATTAACTAACCGAACCGACAACCTGCTGAATGTACAAAAGTGCAGAAGATGTAACTGTGTTTTATATATTTATATATATATATATATATATATATATATATATATATATATATATATATATATATATATATATGTATATATATATATATATATATATATAATTTTTGTTTTTACTGTTTTTTACTGTTTTATTCTCTGTTTTCTCCTCCTCTCCCTCCTCCCTCTCTCTTCCCACAATCCTTTACTTTTTTCTATGCACTTACTTTATCAGAATTGTCCCTGGATCTAGTATGATACTAACAACATTTGTCTCAACCCCCCTCGACTTCTAGCACTATCTGCAATGTCGTCAAGCCTAGCACGATAGTTGCTTGTTTTGTTCCTCTCCCTCCTTTTCCTGCCCTCTACGTCACCTCTTGTTAATCTCCGACTCTACAAGAAAGGTCGCACATTCTTGTTGCTCATGGCATGTAAGAATGTAATTGTATTTTCTCTTGTTCCCTCCCTTGCTGTGAAGTGCTTTGTAACACATTGTGTATAGGCGCTATATAAAACTATCATATCATACATCATTTCAAATCAAAATGTTCAATATCACAATTTGACCTTTGACCTCCCAAGATTGCCAAGGATATTTTTCCCAATACAGTTGAAACAGTGCACCAAGTCATAAAATGTCCCCTTTATAACGCATTCACAACAAATTTAAACGAGAATGTTGTTCATCCTCTGAAGAAGAAGCCCTCTGTGTACCCTTTTCACCCCACAATTTATGGTCGAATATCTAGCCTAATTCGTCTCACCAATCTACTGGCAATGGATATCACCCACTAGCTTCAAGTACATATTTAGTCTAACCATGTAATGCACCACTTGCAGGATGATTTCCGAGTCCATGGAGACATGCATTCTGGATAATGCCAGAAGGTTGGTGCATGCCAGTGCTGTCAAAGCAAGGCTACTGTTGCATTATTAGACAGTCTTTGATGCTTTTGAACGCCCCGCCCATATGGGTTCACTGCAGACATTTGGTATTACAAGACAAGCAGACAATTGACAACATGTGGATGTTCTCAGATAGTGGCTCTAGGACTTTGGGAGTCTAAGAGGAGTGAAATTCCAAAAGTGTCGCTATTACATTCTATCCTTTATCTGCATCTGCTGTAGTCTCTTCTGACTGGCACAGCAATGTACTCTACACCTACATCGATGGCATGCCCAAATGCCAAGTGTATAGCGCAAACCCTTGTGTCAGCTAAGAATGGATGTAATAACCGAATGAGTTCCAACTGCCATAACAGTTAGACAGTGGTGCTCCTCACAAACTCATGTGATCACCTGCACGCACCCATATCTTGGTAATGCGAGGGACGCAGGGTACAATACTTTCAAGGCACATCCAGAGTGTAGGTAGATGGCAAAACATTGGTATCATTGACATACTTTACCTCTGCTGCATCCCGATTCATCTGACAAAATGGGGGAGGCACCACGTCAAAAAGGAACCACATCAGGAGGGAACTATCTTGCACCTCACAACTTTAGCGACTCCATCTGGTCCTTTTCATTGCATTATTGCCCGAAATAAAGCAGCATATCGATGACGAGGTGTGATCGAGCTTACGGTTTCACTGTTTTGCGACCATCTTGATGCGCTCACTCCTGCCTCCTTTCTGAATTTTTAAATATTCTGTTGTAATTATGTGTACGTAATTATTGTTGCTAATACTTTGGATTCGTGGTCTGGATTTGTTTTTTTTTTAAATATATATGTCTGTACATTGCTGTTTTCAGCAAGGGTTTCAGTATGAACATTTTTAAAATCAATTCTGCAATCTTGAACACCGTAATAGATAAAATAAGTCTTCATCTCAATTCAAACACTCACATTCATAAATTGATCAAATAACAATCAATTGTCGATGCAGTGATAACTGCATTCCTTTTTACATACAGCAATGTATCAAATCTTCAAGGTTTGTTTGTGCAGAAGCTTCTTTGTGACTTTTGATATCTCCAAACACATGTCCTAATGTCTTTATGCCTAGTTATTATCATTTGCTATTTGACACACCTGAGTGCGTCCTGTGGGCTTTAAATAGGTGTCCTTAATTACAGAAATTCACTGCCTTGTAAACCATAAATGGCTCAATGACAGGGTTTTGACATGTTCTTATATGCGATGAAAATATGATGATGGGAAATGCGGTTATAGCCAAGTAACCTATTTTAAGAATGATACAACATTATAACCTCAGATTATAAAGCATAATTTGGGATTTTACAACACATATGATGAATGCAAAACCTATTCATAAATCCGATTCATCACTGATAGACAATGATGGCCTTTTTGCTAATATTGGAACATGAAGAAAATAGTGATTTAATGCATCGGATTCAAAATGTACATTTTTAAACTGTAGAGAGCAGTAGCAGCCCTTTTATGAAGTCTGCTTGCATTAAGATTTCAACGTTCAAGCATAGATAACTTAAAGGATGGAACTACGTGCTGTGCGCTATGCGTTTCTAACAGTAAACCGCAATTCTGTGAAGTTCGTTCAATTGTGATCCTACATCATTCAAATTAAAAACAAGTTACCGTAGGTGATGTCTAAGAGCAATGTGCATTGCATCTTTAAAGCATGCACATTGTGTACCTCTAGAATTGATGTTCTATTGTGTACAGACAAGGAGCCTGATTTCCAAAGCCTTTTTTAATCGTTTTTTTTATTATTATTATTTTTTTTTAAATGAGGCCCCTGGTGTTACAGAAAATGTACAGTCATCCAAACGCAATTAATATTAGGGCAACATTGCCATTGTGAGAACAGTATTATTTCATAGATGTTTGCACCAGTGCAAAAGGACTAAGACTAGAGTACACCTGATATGTCTTTTGAACGAGTGGACTTTCATTTGCACGGGAGACATGTTTCTATAATACCACTCCTGCAGTGTGAATACGGCCGGTGAGATAGCTCAGTCAGTTGAGCGTTTGCTGCTGTGATCTGTGTGTGATGTATGGGTTGCAGGTTCGAATCCTGCCAAGACCAACTCATTCTTTCAAAAATGTGGACCACCTTCTGTTGGTAGATATTGTACTTATTCTGTAAAGTGCCTTCGTAAAAATGATATATAAATAACTTATCATCAATATAGAGGAATTGATACGGTTCAGAAATTGGCAGTACTTTTGAAAGTGTCACCCTTATGATATGGCTATAAAGAAGCGTTATTGCATCACCTTTCTGTATGTTAGTATAATTTAATTGTCCATGTATTAAAACAGAGTTGCATTGGACCTCACTGCTAACACCAACAAATTGCATCACATGTTGCACTGCCAATAGCACCCCTCTTGTTAGCTCCCTTATATATTTTCTTCCCACACGGTGTACTGATCCCTTTGACTTGTAAAGCTCGCTGTTGCTTTCCAGCACTCTGTTGCATCCCAAAGATGGGTGTGCATGCAATAAATACTATAGTAATCATAACAATAATAGATAATATCTCTAATGATGCGATCAATGAGATTACTAAAAACATTGAAAACATGTGTTGCGTAGTTTTTGCTTTTGCTCTTAACCTTGTATTGTATTTTGTATTGCTGAAAAACATTACAATGTCCTTCAGGTAGTGAGGTAAGCTTAATGTCCAATCAAGTAAACGTGTTTTCAATGAGTTTCATGGTAATGTATAATGTTGTGATTTGACCAAAAAAAACACAATTGCAACACAAATCACATCTTCAACATACGTGCACAAATGCAGATAACTACTCCACAGCAGGGATCACAATTAAGATTGGCTAAGCCGGAGCCAATGCAGCTCCTGCATATCCAGCATTAACCAGTGACCAGGAGCTACCACTGGGGAACCAGGTGCTAGTGCATAGCGTTCTGCAAATCTAACTTCCACATAAGATGCATCAATATCATTTTGTCCATTATTTATGACCCCCTTATGCTTTAAATGCCCTACAGATCTGTGTGAATGTTTCTTTACAGATTTTCCCAAATGCACAGAGTCCATTCACGTTTGTTTGTTAAATATCAGTTGTCCGTGGAGCCACAAGTAGCTCCTGATAGCTGTTCATGTCAAGCTAGCCAGGCTCCTCTAGGCCCTATGCAGGAGCTCCCCTCAATTTCGAAAACCTGCCACAGTGGTGACTATAATTTCAACCACTATCTCAATCAACTTTATTAGTAAACATAGGCAAACATGAATGCCACTGAAACCTCCAAACCTCTGCACATAGAAAGGATTGCAAGAATAACGTGGTTATTTAATTATTCCTGACACTGTAATACTATAAAATTGGTAGGAAATTGCGATATTGTTGTGCATTGTTAAACAGTGGCTCATCTATAAGCCAGAGCTATACAGATATTCACTCATGTACAACTATAGTATCACAAGGTCATGTGACTGGTCAGTGAGCACTAAACATTGCTTATCACACTTAGATCATAACAGAAAAATATCAGAAATCCCCAAAAATCCATATCCACTTTACAACAAGGAACTAAAATACAACCCACACTTTTAAATCAACTTTTTGAAGTTCAGAACTTTCCAAAACCGCATACTCAGCATCCTTCATCCCACAATCTTGCTCTGTATGTGCTAAACTCAATAACAGATTGATTGATAATGTAGACACTACTCACCACAACATTGCATAAAATAACCCGCTCATTCATGCACTCACTTCATCCATCAAACTCTCACTGCTGTACCACTCTAGCCAATTTTTCGCCATCTTCTCATAGATGTCCAAACCCTCTTTATCAAGACTGGAAACGTTTGCTCCTCTCTCGCCCACCCCCTCTTCTATATTGAAAGTACTGATTCCTCTCTTCTTCAGTCACCTCCTCCGCCTCACTAAGCACTCCATAACTTCAGGTGTTATCCTGTAGGATGTAAAATGTTTCATCATTACTCAACTTCTCAAAAACCTCTGTGGACTCACCCATTTCCAAGAATTTCCATCCAATCTTCAATGACCCCTCGCCCACCAAAATCAAACAGAATACACCAGTTCAAATCCGGCATTGAAGATTGTTGCTTTCTTTTTGAGAACAAGAAGAGCTCCTGCTCGATCATAGGAGTCCTTCTATGTATGTCTATACTTACATATATGTATTTATTGTATTACAAATATTTGATTAAGCACACACTTATGTTTAGCGTTGTATGATTAAGAAGAATACATTTCACAATAAGAAACATAAAATATGATACAAATCTTTAACTATTAAAACAAAAAAGAATGCACAGTATTCCCTATATCCCAGTCCACATATTCAGTTGCAAAAAAAAAGTTTGGCATTCCCTGTGAAAAATATGCTGTGAAGAGAGAACATGTAGGTAAACAAGCATAGTTCTCCAGTCCTTATTTGCGGAATGCCAGAGGAAAATGCTTGATGGGCAGTAGATGATCTCCTAACACAGGAGATAAAAAGCTATGCTAGCACTTTACTTCAGGTCTCTAGCTGACCATGGAAGTAACCAATGTATATATGAGATACTATATT
Source organism: Ambystoma mexicanum (assembly GCF_040938575.1). NCBI lineage: Eukaryota > Metazoa > Chordata > Amphibia > Caudata > Ambystomatidae > Ambystoma > Ambystoma mexicanum. The sequence continues at coordinate 1,169,082,911 of NC_090931.1, read as the reverse complement.
TGCTGCAGTTGTACTGCTTTAAAGGAAAATTAACAAAGCTCACACTGAATTAAGGAATATAAGGAGACCCATAAGAAAGTAATTTCCTCCATCAAAGTTGGACATGATCAATGGTGGTAGTAGAACAGGAATAGGTCTTTAGAAATACAGGGTTGGAGATGGCATAGAAAGGATATTGCATTGTGAAAATACGACATTGCTCACTTTAATTTGCAATTGAGAGGGTGTTATTAGGTTAGAAGCCCTGAGAATGGGCAATTGACACCACAGTATGTGAAATACCATACCCACTTATAATGGTACACCATCGTTCAACCTCATAATTTGGTTTCCTGGGGGAGCAGACAAGCTATTCATTTTAGCTGCATTACATTTCAGATTAACCTTCCGCATCCAGGACCCAATGATTTTAGGCAACACTTTGGGGGATAGATAATTTTAGGTACACATGAGTATCAACATATGAATCGATATCAATGCCACACAAAGAATTCAGACTTAGATGACTACATCAGTCTTAGATGATATATAAATACAGATGAATAAGGATGATGTTATTAAACTAGACCTATCCACCGCTGTTGGTTAACTTGTTTACCAATGTTATCCACATTCTTTTCTCCCTTTATCTCCGGGGTTGATTTCCATCCTGTATCTCCACATTTCACTTCAGTAGAAGATAAAGTGTCACTCTTCATCCATTCCAATGAAATCCCCAAATTAGCCGTACACTCTCATTTGCTTCATCATACACACCTTCCCCTTAGAGCAGAATATGTGCTCCTTTGGTTTCATATTCTGTCATTTTGATGATGATACATACATCCTTGTTAAGTTGGAAGAATGTCTTTATCTTATAACCAGCAATTATTGCCCTGACAGGAAGAGAAATTGACCGAAACTGAACTGTGACACACTGAGGTCCTAAAACCTAAACGCAACGTCCACCTTTGGCCTTCAATCTATTCAACCTCCTGTGACCTTTGCCCATAGTTATCTTAGACAATCAAAAACATAGTCTTCATCTATACACATATATGTGATTATCCACCGAAAGAAATCTGGACCAGCACCTGTTACTTTCACTTTGACACTCTCAGTTGAATGCTACCTTGACTACTCTTGACTCTCAAATGGACAATGGTCAAACACTTTAAATCATTCAACATGCATATTTTAAAAAGGATGTGTCTGCAAATTTGACTATAACACCTCCAGAAATCTATATTCTTGCTCCAAAAACCTGTTCTTCACTGTCTCGTATAACAAATCATAATTTGGTGGTGAAGAGTTTCTGCAATTCACCTGAAGACTCTGGAATCAATGAAACTATTCAACTTGCATCATCCTAGAGCATTGTCAATTCTGACAAACCTCAAACAGTTACTTGAAAACATGTCTGGCATTCTCATCTTTCACATCCTCGGTGATGAAAAAACAAACAACAATAAATAATAATAATAATAATAATAATAATAATAATAATAATAATAATAATAATAATACAACTGAAATAAACACAATTGCTCATGGCTCTTGACATTATTTCATACAGTGTAAGGCTCCTGGATTTATTTTATGCCTTGCAAGTATAACAATATGGAATATCTACCAATGTGACTTACTAAACAAGAAAAGTTATGAGACAAAAAAGTTGTAATTTGAACACTGTTGCTGATCATGTTCTATGTATTGGAAATCATGCACTTAGGAGGCTTGAACACATTTAAACACCTGTATAGAACATTGTCTTTGAGTGATTACATTCAGTTCTATTTTGTCTTCTTGTTCCTAATTCCATGCTGTTGTTTCCATTTCATTGTTGTTTTCATTTCACATTCAGGGTAATTCATAGATTTCAGCGCAGAGGCAGCGCACGCGAGCAGCGCAGAGAGCTAGCATGCGCCAGCCGTGTGCGCTAAACAGCATTCTGCCGCACCACGTATTCATGGAATATCAAAGCCATTTTGAGCGCTGGCGCAGAGAACATCCCACAGCGCGAGTTACGCCCCCAAGAATGCCCCTTGCGCAAGGATATGGCATTGAAATTCCCAATGCAGCGCAAAGGGCCGTACTAACCCTGCACCAGTTCACAGGGCCGGGACAGTGCATTTGGGGGGTGTGCCGGAGGTTTCACACGCGATAGGCATTGGGTGAGCAGGTTACGTGTATTTCGGGGGTGCGCATGAAGTATCACATGCGATAGGCCTTGTGCGAGTGGGGTACGTGTATTCTGAGGGGTGCGTGGGGAGAATCACACGCGATAGGCCTTGTGCTAGTGGGGTACATGTATTTCGGGGGTGCACGTGAAGTACCATACACGATACAGATTGGGCTAGCGGGGTACGTGTATTCCAAGGGGTGCGCAGGGAGAATCACATGCGAAAGGCCTTGTGTGAGCGGGGTATGTGTATTCCGGGGTTGCATGTGAAGTAACACACGTGATAGGGCTTGGGCTAGTGGGCTACGTGTATTCTGAGTGGTGCGCAGGGAGAATCACACCCGATAGGCCTTGGGGAGCGGGGTACGTGTATTTCAGGAGTACACGTGAAGTAACACGCGGAATAGGGCTTGGGCTAGCGGGGTACGTGTATTCCAAGGGGTGCGTGGGGAGAATCACACGTGATAGGCCTTGGGGAGCGGGGTATGTGTATTTTGGGTGTGTGTGTGAAGTATCACACGTGATAGTGCTTGGGCTAACAGGGTACGTGCATTCCGAGGGGTGCGCGGGGAGAATCACACGCAATAGGACTTGTGCTAGCCGGGTACGTGTATTTTGGGGGTGTGAGTGAAGTAACACATGCGATAGGGCTTGGGCTAGTGGGGTACGTGTTTTCCGAGGTGGGCGCGGGGTGAATCACACGCAAAAGGCCTTGGGGAGCGGGGTACGTGTATTCCGAGGGATGTGCGGGGAGAATCACACATGATAGGCCTTGGGGAGCAGGGTACGTGTATTCCGAGGGGTGCGCAGGGAGAATCACATGCGATAGGCCTTGAGAAGCGGGGTACGTGTATTCCGAGGGGTGCGCAGGGTGAATCACTCACAATAGGCCTTGGGGAGCATGGTACGTGTATTCTGAGGGGTGCTCAGAGAGAATCACACGCGATAGGTCTTGGGGAGCAAGGTATGCGTATTTCGGGGGTGCGTGTGAAGTAACACAGGCGATAGGGCTTGGGCTAGCGGGGTACATGTATTCCGAGGGGTGCGCGGGGAGAATCACGCTCGATAGGCCTTGGGGAGTGGGGTAAGTGTATTCCGAGGGGTGCGAGGGGAGAATCACACGCGATAGGCCTTAGGGAGAAGGGTACATGTATTTCGGGGATGCGCGAGGAGTTTTACATGCGTTTTTACTGCCACGGAAGGGGTACGTGTACTCCTGGTGTGCCCCAATGAGATTTGGCAGTGTGTGTCCTCCCAGGTGTGCCCTCTCACCCCTCCCCAGGCCCTGAAGGCAGCCCACAACACAGAGGACTACCCTGCACCCCTGGCCATGCCCCACAGGCAGCCCATCCACCCTGGCCATGCCCCACAGCCACCCCACATGTCACCATGCACAAGTGAGCACCAAAACATGTCCCCCTGCACCCCCACCCACCCAGCAGTGACAGGCACCAGCCAGCAGGCCCCGACTCATGTACCCCCACCCACTCACCCACCCAGGAGTGACAGGCACCTGGCAGCAGGCCCCGACTCATGTCCCCCCACCCACTCACCCATCCAGCAGTGATAGGCACCTGCCAGCAGGCCCTGACTCATGTCCCCCCACCCACTCACCCACCCAGCAGTGACAGGCACCTGCCAGCAGGCCCCGACTCAAGTCCCCCCACCCAATCACCCACCCAGCAGTGACAGGCACCTGCCAGCAGGCCCCGACTCATGTCCCCCTGCATCCCCACCCACCCAACAGTGACATGCACCTGCCAGCATGCCCCTACTCATGTCCCCCCACCCACCCAGCAGTGACAGGCACCTGCCAGCAGGCCCCGACTCATGTCCCCCTGCACCCGCACCCACCCTGCAGTGACAGGAACCTGCCAGCAGGCCCCAACTCATGTCCCCGCCAACACCTCATGACGATCCACAATCATGGGCCTTATGGCCACTCAAATCACACCCCACGCCACCCCAGTCCAAAAACACAACCAGGTATTACATCCACCACACAATGAAATCCCCATCACATGATACATCCCAAATGGCAAGTATGCACATCAACATATTTACGTCACACCCGCACAATGGGTGCATGTGATTGAGAAAACACACATTGTGACATGCATGAAATCAAAGAGAGAATACCACACATTGAAGTAGGAAATAAACATGCATTAAACACAAAAGCAAGGGAATGAAATGAGACACACAAAAATGGAAATAAAGAATGAAAAGCTGCATGTCCAAAATATAGACCAAAAATGCATGATAGCAAAATCCAAAGCAATCCAAGAGCACATGTCCAAAGTGTCAGTCCAGCTAAACAAATCCAAAGTGCAAAAACAATAAAAAACCATTGATCCATTCCAAAAAAATCATAAGAAGCCAAATCCATTGTCGAACTATTTACAAAGTACAAATCCAGAGGCCATGTGCCCAATCATTGAAATGAAACCTATAAAAAAAAACAACCTAATGAAGAACTATATACAAAAACATGGGGCATTGTCCAAGCGCCCCAAAATAAATAAAAACAGAAAGGAAACCTAACACTAACTAACTATATACAATGGCGGCGAGCAAGTCCTACGGCTCACTCTGTGATGTCCCGGTCCAGGGCATCATCGAACTCCATGTCGATGTCCCAGAGGCCGGCCTCTGCCCTGGCCCCGAGGTCTCACAGGTTTGCAGTTATGGCCTGCTCCAACTCCCTCCGAGTTGCCTCGAGGCACTCAGCCCGCCTCAATGCCCGGCGCATTGGAGAACTCTGCCCTGACCATGGTGAGCCGTGCCTCTTCCGCCCGCCGCTTCTCTGCACCTATCCGCTGGCACAACCGCTGCCACACGGAAGACACTCCCATTCCAGGATCCTCCTGCCCTCCAGCCGATGCCTGCCCCTGATGTTGATGGCCCCGAGCCATCATCGCTCCCACCTTGAGCCTCCTGCTGTCCATGTGCCCTGCACGATGATGCCGGCACATCCTCCATCTGATGGTATCCAGTTGGTGGGGTGTCCACCCCTGCTGGACCTCTGACTCCCGACTGTGGCAGGGATGGGAGCTCCACCAAGCTGGCTGCATTGGTCGGGCCAGGTCCACAGGGGGCCGTGGTGGAATCTGGGCCGGAAGATGGCAGAGAGAACGACTGGCACATATTCGTCACAGATGAGGAGAGGGCTACCAGAGTGCTCGACACATGTAGGAACCCTCCGACCAGGGCCCCTCCCAACTGTACCACGTTGCCACGCAGCTCTTTGTGATGGTGTGTGTGGTCCCCCCAGGAAGCACGAACGTCATCACGAATGACACGCGTGTGCAACGTGACACCAATCAGGTCGGAACCCATACGGTCAGGGGTCTCTTCGTCCGCAGGTAGTGGAGTACCAGATGACGTGGGCCTCCCCCCTACCTGCGGACGGGCCTGGGGTGGGGCATCCCTGCTGGTGCATGGTGGTACAGTCACATGGTCAGGGACAGTGACATGCACAGGCCCCTCTGCGATGACCTGTGCTGCCTCCTGCCCCTGGCCCTGGACTGCACCACTTGCACCAGTGGTACTACTCCCACCAGGCCCCATGTCCGGCTCAGTAGCGGCCTTCTCCTCCTCTGTGGAGACCACCAACCTGGATGTCTCCGCACCGTCTTCCTCCATCGTAAGCCCCTGTGGGGGCTGACCCGGCCCTTCCGGTACAGCCGTAGTGGCAGACGCGGCACCAGTCCCCTCACTCCGAGATGATGGCAATTCCTGGGAGGGTGGCTGGGCCTTGCGTCGCCGCCCATTGGAGGCATCCCTGCCGCTTTGCTCCACAGCGCCATCTCCGCCCTCTTCTTCACTCAACGCTGCGTAGAGGGAGACATAGAACACAAGCATCAGAGTACTGAACAATAGTCCCCTAGACAGGAAGCAATAACACATTAGTGGCACTGTCAAACATCACATCCATGCTGTCCCTCCACAACACATGGGTCAATGCAGGCAACACACATGGAGAAACAGGCACGGCGCATGCAATCAACATCAGCATCCATGTACAAGGGCCTCTATTGACAGAAATATTGGCTTCAAACTAACATGCATCATGGCTCATACTGATCCCATGCACACACATCACTGGAGGGTCATGCATCAGGGCTTGTACACCACAGACACAGTGGATACAAGGATGACTAGACTGCATAAGTGAATCAACACATCATCACGGACGTGTCATGCATCTATGGCGTTTCAAAGTCACACACACGCTACTCAGACACACAGACATGTACACCATACATGTACATGAGAGCAGCACCCATCTCTCACACCCCATCCATGTCCAAGAACAGAGACAGACATGCATTCATGTATGTATTCCGCATGCTGCTCCCCATGTCGCATTGGAACACATGCACCATCCATGTGGTTCACACATGACTGGTATCACATGCATTATCATGATGTCCATGCACACACACATCTATACATGGCCTATGTCACACATACAGACAATTAGATGACTACCAGCACACTGCAACATGCCCTGTTTCACACAGCAATGCATGGCCACTTACCGTTCAATTCCAGACGGGTCTGCCTCTGAAGGATCTGGTTGTGGAGCGCTGGCCTTTTGCAGTCCAGGACCCACATCTGTATGTTGGTCAGGCTGACCCGGCACCCCGCTGCATCCTCTGCCTTCAAGAGGCGCCGGGCCTTGTTGAGGGTCCTGGAACTGAAGTCCTCCCAGCGCTTCCTGATGTGTTTGATGTCGCGGGTTGCCACCCCCTCCGCGTTGATGGCAACCACTACGTCCTCCCAGATCCTCTCCCATCCTTCCTTTTTGGCGCGCGATGGTGTGAAGAGGGCATCATAATGCCCCAGAACTTGCTCCACCAGGGTACCAACTTACTTATCGGTGAAGCTGGTAGCCCTCTGCCTCTCTGGCTGGGGATTGCCAGTGGTCTTGGATGGTGTTTGCCCCGACATGGCGAACCCAGAGGCAGGTGTGGGTGGGCAACTGGGTCCTGGGGCTGGGCTGTGGAGAGATGGTATCCCAGTCGGGAGTCTTCTGTTCCAGCAGGGGTGGACACAGGAACTGGACCCCTGCAGGTGGCTGATGTGCAGGCACCAAATAGCAGGGCACGTGGGCAGCAGGCAGGCAGCAGCAGATGGCAGGTGGGAGCGTGCTCGGGGATCTGGGGGGCAGGAAAATGGCCTTTTGGGCAGGAGCATGGTCTTCCGTGTGTTGTCGCGTGGCTAGCTTGATACTGAGTGATTTGGCACATGAAAAAATTGCACGTCAGCTTGTAATTCGAGGAAAGGCCCTTAGCGCATAAGTACAAAAACAAAAGGAAGTAGAACTTCTATCTTCCAGGTTCATACCCAATTTTTGTCAATAAATGGAACAAATGGAAATCGGGGAGCCTGGTATAGTTGTACTAATGGATTAAATCCCTGAGTTAGTAACCCAAAAGTTTGTCCAGAAAGAAGAAAGGTCGAATAAGGAAACTCACACGTGTCAAAGGTTGTGAACATAAAAGGTTTGTATTAAAACAAAAAAACATCAAAAAAACATTTGAGAACAATATGTATGAGACAAATTTCAATAATCTAGACAACGAATAACTTGGTGGGGTACATAAGAACATCAAAAAAACATTTGAAAGCAATATGTATGAGACAAATTTCAATAATCTAGACAACAGTAACTTGATGAGGTACATGAAAGAAATGCCCATTCAGGCCTTTTAGTGCTTGCTGAATGGAGAGTATTTAAGCGTGACCCAAAGGGGAAAATATTCACAAATGGTTCTGGGTTTAGAACATGCTCCATGTATAGTACATGTAGGAGTCGAGAAGGTTTATTGGACCTGTAGCCATCTAGGTCCTGGAGTTGCTTCTATACAAGGAAGCATCTCATCTTGCAGGTGCCAACGTGACAGGGGGAACTTGGTCAGCTTGTGGAATACAATTGCTGGCCTGAGGATATCTGTTAAATAAGTACTTATCGGACAAGTGGATCAATACAGCCCCCTTGCACATAGTACACGTTTCGGCGGAAGAATATTCGGAAATGCTTCTGAGGGATACATTTTGTTCTACATGAACCGCCTTCATCAGGGCGAGTGGGTGGCCCCTGTAGCAAGAAAATAAAAATAAAGGAAAAACAAAAGGAGAAAATCAATGTCAAGTCCTTATTTATCGGGACCCTAATTCTTTCTGGACAACTAGGTTAAATTAGTAACAACAATTAAATTGTGCAATGAACCGAGTGTTCGAATTCATAAGAAACCTTAGTTTAGTAGGGGGCAAGCCTGAGAAAAAATTACGTGAGTGCAGGAAATTGTAACTGTAATCTATCTGTGGTAGTTGGAAGGCATGCCTAACTCACCACAGAAACCTTGAGGTGAATCTCACTGTGAGGCAGGCACTCCTTGTGGGCCGGACCAGTCAAGCCACACTGTAGGTTGCTTGGTTGAAGAGGAAGTGGCTGAGTTCAGTCCACAAAAATGGATACTGCAGGGAACAGCATTCTGTGCAGAGAAAGCAAGAGACAAAACAATGTCATAGCACTATCAATTGCGTCTGCAAAGAAGGCTCAATTGTTTCTGCAGGGTGTACTGGGTTCGGAGAACCCACCATGAATGGAGCAAAAACTAGAGGGGGGTTTATTTGTTATGGTGGTGTATTGTCTGTTCGTCCCGTGCAGGGGCGTCACGCATAAGAACATAGGCGGTACCTGGGCTGGAGGTGGCTGACTCCCTAGGTGTGTGGATGTGGCTCATGTGGATGGGCGAGGCAGGACTTCATTTGTGCCAGCACTGTGCCAGGAAGCAGACTGTAGCCAGTCCAGGCTAGTTGCTGGTAGCTCATATACGTGTGGGCGAAAAAAGCGCATACGTGACATGACACACAAGGGCGTTGCCCTCAACACGGGTGCATGTTCATTGTACACGTGCAATAACTGCACATCCGTGTGTCACTGCGTGCAATTGGAGGAAAGAGCCTTAGCATGTACGCGCCAAAGTTACGTTGCACGTGTGGGCTGGCTCAAAAGGCACGCGTATGATGCCATTTTCTCGTACTTACTTTTTGTAGAGAGCGAGCAAGTGATTCTTGTTCTTCTTGTCAGTTCACACGTGATTACTTCACAACGGTTCCAGTTCGTACTCCCTGTTAACTCAGACAGTGTTCAATTCTTCTTTTGGTGGAGGTGTTGCCAACGTGCACCCGCGCGTCTTTTTCACATTTTTTTTCCCGGCAGATGGTGAGTCGCGCATGTATTTTCCGACTGTGGTTGCCTCCCCCGTTTGTCATGTACCTCTTCAGAGGTCATTGTAGGCTGCGTGTATCACGCATACGCTTATTTTTGTGTTTCTGGGTGCCACAGCGTAGTGCAGGTTCATTTTTCCATGCACGTGGTCTACCAGGGGTTGCGTGCATGTTTAATATTGTTTTCGGGGTGCTTTGCTAGAGCACTAGGGTAACAATTCAATCTTGTACCACACCCCTTTCACCCGAATTGCCCAGGACAATTGTTAACTACAACTCCCATACGCACACCAACATCAATGCCATGGTTGGGAGGCGACCAAGCAGTAAGGGAGGGCACGTGGCCAGGATGTGCAGGGTGGCCCAAGAGGCCATTGTTTGGAGGACCAATCAGGAACACCTATGCCCGCCAAATGGTTGGGGGAAATGTAGCTTACACCATCCCAGTTCAGCCCTTGTTAAACCGGCCCATATTGTCAACGGAACCGGCACAGGATGACCCCCATGCTGACTTCCGTGTCACCAAGTCTAAGCCACGTGTGGCGGTGAAAGTTGCTGTCACCAGGCCACGTGGATCTGGGGCAGCAATGTCATCTGCTGCCCCAAGTAGCCAGGGTGAGGAGGTTGCAGCGGCAGCTGCCGTTCAATCCATCCCAGCTCAGAGTCTTCCAGCCGGGACAGTGTCGGTCCAACTCCATCACACCAAGGTTGGTCCTGCCAACATCCCCCTGCAACCAATGCCTGCAGTGAGACCTTTGGTCATTGTGCCTTTGGAAACTTCCAGTGCCCAGTCCACCTGCGCTTCTGCCACTACCAACCAGAGCAGCATAAGCCACTCAGGGTCCGCACCACCTTCCAAGAAGAAGAAGGGTGCTCTTGCAGTACAGGCTGGGACCAGACATGGCTACACACTCCGGCACATCAAGGAAGCCTAGTATTAATGACGCCGAACTAGATGCACTTGTGGCCTATGTGTTGGCACATAGCTGCGAAATGGTGGTGACTGCAGGGTGCAAGACTACGTCTGCTCTATGTAGGGCCCACTGGCAGACCATCGCGGACCGCATTAGTTCCCCTGGATTCGTTGAAGCGCACAGCTGATGATTGCTCTAAGCAGTGGAATGACATGAAACGCAGAGCAAAGAACAAGCTGGCTTCCAATCATGCCTCTACTCTGTTGACTGGCGGTGGGTCTCCACCAGAGGACGACCAACTCACTGAACATGAGTCTGTCGCTGTAGGCTTCATCACAGAGTATCAGATCCGAGGCGTGGGGGACCTACCAGATCTTGAAGCATTGTCCGGTGAGTGCCCATGCATGTGTGTGCAATCCATGTGTATGTTGCTTGGATGATGTATTCTGATTGAGTGCCAGGTGAGGATGTGTAGTCATGTCTGGTATGGGTCACCCATGTGGTCCCTCTAAACCATTCCCTGGCCTTGGGTTTGGGTATGACAGTATCCCTTCTGACCACAGTTGCCAATTTGCACCAGATTTTTGCCCTTCAATGTTTTCCTGTTCATTCAGCCTGATTGTGTTAATCCTTGCCATTTTTACCACGCATTTTCTTGCTGTCTGCCACAAATGTAACATACTTCTGTCATAGATTACACCCCACAATGGCCCACATTTATTACCTTGTTATGGGATGATTTAACCATTCAGGCTGATTGAGTAATGGCCTGCAGACAATCATTTTTGTGCCCTGTTTGAATGTGAAACATGACTATTGTCTTCTGTCATGTTGAAGTGACCAACCATTGATGTATCCATCTGCCTGCCATCACTGCATCAGTGAACACTGGATTTGTTGCAGCGTGTGGCACATGCGTGTTTTGTCACACTATTTTGCATGTTTTGTCTCATGATGTCCATCTCACATAGATGGGTGACAGTACTTATTTTCTACCATATGGCTGTACTTGTCAAATGTACCAAGGCTATGCTATGTGCCATCTGTGTGCTGGCATGTGTCATGTATGTATATTGGACATGCCACTCACAGGCTAATGTGTGATGCCAGTGCTATCCAGCATGCAGCACATGTGTTGCTTTTCCATCTTGGAGTCCTCAGTGTCTGCTTTTTTGCCTCCCCTTCCAACTCATTGACAGTGCATGCATGCCAGGGTTATTGTCATGTGGGAAATGTGTAATCTATGTACTGGATCTCTGCCTCGTCAGGCCTATGTGTGTGTGCTATGGTGCTCATGCCTGTTTCCATTTGTTATCTTTCATGTTTTTGCATGTGATGAGGCACTTGATGCTTTTGAGGAAGAGGAAATGGTGCAGACCCAGGTGGAATCACAGCCACAACCGGGCACCACTGGAGGACCATGCTGTCCACGGGTGTCTCTGGGTACACCTCCGGAGACCTCTGTGAATCAGGTGCTGAATCGGACATTGAGACATATGTGATGTCGCAGGTGAGTGTGTCTGGCAGGGATGCTGTTCTGTCCAAACCACCGGCCCCGGGGGTAGACCCCTCTATTGGGATTTCAGTGTTGGAAAGACCGCCTGTGGTGGTTACGGATGCAGGGTCACACTCCACAATATTTTCTCCTGTTCCTGGGCTAGCAGATCAAGAGAGGAATGCAGTCCTGCAGCCTCAGGCAGTGCCAGCACAGCAAGGTGCACATCGCCTTGCCCTAAACAGGTGTGGTGCCCGCCAACGCAGAGGCCGTGAGCCACCAGGCACTACTGTGTGGGAGAACTCCATGTACAGTATAGCAGCACAACAGGGGTCATTGTGTGAAATGATGGCTCAGGCAATGGATAGGGTGGCCACTTCCATTCTCCCCCCTGAAAGGCAGATGGAGCTCCAGCAGCAGGCAACAAATTCCATTTGCCACTCACACAGGGAGGACATGTTGGCGTCCAACAGCGACCGATGGGCTGGACTGGAGACTCTGCGCACAGCCATATCTGTAGAGTCACAGGCCCACAGGGTAGTCCTCAGGTTAGAACACAGCTCACTCAGAGATACTCTGGGTGAACTTGAGGTGTCCCGGAGTACAAGGGAAGAACAGCAGGTGGAGCAGCTGACATGTACACTGTCAGCTGAGCTCCAGGCAACCCGTCAGGAGATCTGGGCGTCATGCAAGGCCATGCAGGCAGAAATGCGTGCTACCAACCGTGAGGTGCTGCATGGGGATCTCTGTACCATTATCCTCCAGAACCAAACCTTCCACACCCGCATGCTTGCTTCCATGGAGGACCATACCAGGGCTTTGTGGGGTCTGCCTCCCATATCACGGCTACCTCCTGATGTAGCAGCAGAGGGTGATGACAGCGACGACAGTTCTCCCACTGCAGCGTAGCCGTGCAGGCCATGAGCCCAGGGAGTTTTTTTTTTGTTTCTATCAACATCCACGCCTGTTGGGGTGCACCGTGTACCGCATCCCTCGTTGGTGCCCACCCCGGTCAACACGTGGCCATTTTTGATTTTCATTTTTTTTCTTTTTTTTTTTACAGTGTGTTGCTTTGTGTGGCTCCTGTAGGCAACCACTGTGTATTCCAGCTGGGCACATGCAGGCTTGCCCTGTCTTTGGGTTAGATGCTTGGGTTCCTGACACACACACACACACACCCCTTTCCATGGGCATGCAAAGGGTGTGACCAAGTAACAGTAACTTACACAGTGACATTGGGCTCCCTTGAGTTGTGTGGCCAGTCTGTAGCCAAAACTGTGTGCACATCCC